>NC_046262.2:6349822-6949822 GCF_009819885.2 Catharus ustulatus | reverse complement strand
GATGCCTGTTCTGTGTCTCAACACTAACCACTGCAATGCCTCACAGACACCCTTCGCTTTTGTTTCAAGAACCACCTCAATTTGCTCATGTTAAGCACATATTCTTGATGTCTTGACTTTGGGTAGTGAAAGAGAAATCAAGAAACTACATTGTTATGTCCCTATATGTATATATATGCGTGTATGTGTATATATATGTGTGTGTGTGTGTATATATACATATATGCATACACACATATATACACACATATATATACATATATGTATCTATATGTGCATTTTTAAGGGCTTAAAGAGCACAGTTACCTGTCTCAAATATTGACAAGGCCATGGAGTGAAGTTGCCATAAGATAAGTCACCACAGCAGGAACTTGAGATGAGCACAGGAGAATGAAATACCACTCCCAGTAAAGGGAATAGCACCTGTGATTGCCCTGTGCATACCTGGAATTTGGATTGTGTAAAGGTGGTTCCCCCAGAAGAATAACTGCAGGACTTCTATCACCAAGAAGTCCATGGTGAAGAAGGACCAAGGGGATGCTGATGGATCTATGGATTGTGACTCCCTTCTGCCTTATCTATCTCTCTCTCTGTCTCCCCCTCCTCACCTCCTCCTCTTTTCTACTTCCTTCTAGCTCTCTACCTCACATGTATTGTAAAATAAAATCCATAAAATTTACTTTGGTGTATGGTCCAATTTTCACCTTAATTAGGGCAGGGGCATCTTTCACTAATCAGATGGATCATGACAGTATTTTATGTACAGATGCATGGAGTTGTGACTTTATGTACATCCATGTTCATCCACTAGTATTTTACACAGCCACACACAGAAAGAAGTATATTTCTACAAGTTTGAATCTAAGGAAAAGCTTTGATGGGCTGGTGAGAGCCTTCCCTATGGTTGGGAGCAGGGCAAGAAACCCAAGGATGCAGAAAATCTCCATTGTTTTCTCCCAGCAGTTTCCAGAGCTGTGGATAAGTCCTCAGTTCGGGCAGTGAGTTTGCCTCTGGTGGCTGCTAAACCAAAACAGAGCCATGAGGGACAGATAGCAGGGGAATTCCGAAGTCTCTGGGATCATGACACTGTTCTCCACCTGGGCTTGCAGGGAACAAACACCTCTTTTCTGGCCTGGTCTGTCTGGCTGAGTGGAGTCTGCCTGTACAGGGCACGTACACAGCACTGCCTCACCTGGGAACAGCTGGCCAGCAGGAGAGAAGAATTCTAAATCTGAGAGCACTTTTCATCTTGATTTCCATGGAGTTAGGCTTTCTTACTGTTTGTCAGGCTTCTACCCCATGCTTTTCTTCCTCAGGAATGACTGGCCCATCATTATTTGCATGTAACACAGATTATTTTGCTAAATGGGGAGCATAGCAGAGTGGGGGAAACAAAGACAAGATGCCTCCTTCTTTCCATCACACAGAAAAAATGCTCTTATTTCTCTGTGATGGAAAACACAACCCAACCCCAGACCCCAGCACTGAAAAAGCCGAGGATGCAAGTTTTCAGACAGCAACTGAGCAGTACAGCATTATATCAAGTTCGATTTATGGCATCCCAGAGTGCAGGACAATTCCTGAAAACACACTCACAGTCAGGGAAAGTGACTCTGTAATGCCATCTGGGCTTTCCATATTTTATTCTCTCTTTCTCTCTCATAACATTGCCAGGTTGAGTTTGCTAAGTCAAAAATAATTTTTTTTCATTTTCAACTCAGCTCTGGCACACTCCCCCTAAGGATGGGTCATGCATTATCTAACTCTTACATCACCTTAGAAGAGAAAGATTCTGCCAAAAAAAAGATGCAGTTTGATAGTTTTCATCCTTACACATTGTCTGTCACCTTGCAAACCTATGGAATCTCTTTCAGACAGTAATGTGAGGCTACATAAAATACTGCTTTGAATCTATTTCACCCAGAGGAAACTATTTTTACTAAAAGACATACCAAAAAAATAGAAGAATTGGGGTTTTTTTTGCATATGTTTTACAGTTGAGTTGCATAGACCTGTTATTTTAAATTTTTTTATATTATAAATAGCTCTCTATAGAGTATCTAAAAATATTTAAACCTAAAAACTGTAAGACTATATCAAAGGTAAACTGAAAAAAATATTTTATTGTGCTGAAACAAAATACAGCTGTTACACTAGGAGGGCTATAAGATACCATTTTAGTCAATGCAAAGATTTTAACATATTTGCCTAGTCACAAGAATTAAAACCAAGGAAAATAACTAATTATTCCCTGCTACTTGTAATGCTCCAGTGTGGAACCATGAGAGGAATGAGAAGGAATCAACATTGCAGCCTGGTAGAAAAAAAAAAAAAAAAAAGTAATTTCTTAATTAAAAATTATGACTGTAACTTTTGTTGTCTAGAATTCCCTACAGAATAGCTCAGATCTTCTTCACTGTGACTTCCAATAGCTACTTAGAAAGCTGGCCTCGACATCAGTACAATTATGATCTTGCTGGCTAGCTAGAGTGAAGCAAGAGGCGTCTCTTTGTGCATTGAGCCTTTAATTAAGCAATAATAAATGAGATCTACCCATAGTTCTGTGTGTCAGGCTTTGGCTTAGGAAATATAAAGACTGAGGAGCTGTGATTCATGTTCAAATATAATGCATGGTTAGGTAACATCCAAAGTGATCAGAGAGGGGAGCCAAGGTCCTGATATAACCCAACCATTCATCACTTATCAGCTCTAACCTCTTGACAATCAGAGCACCCCTCCCTCCTTTGGTAATAGGTTAATTAATTACCAATTTAGAAGTAATCTTACAAATCAGCTGTTGCCCTTGATAAGAATTAATTGCAAATACTTTTTGGGGAGGAACATATTAAATGGACCTTTCTTTAAAAGAAAATATCATCAGGAAGCAGATGAGGAGCAAGACTCCTTGAGTGGTTTCAGAGATAGGAGGATCTGAATCCTCTTCAGTGGGGATGTGGATGACAACAGAACTCATTAATTTTATTTATTGAGGAATTACCAAGATAGTGATAAAACTCTTCTAAGCTCATTTACAAGCCTCCATAGCCCACCCAAGTTCAAATCCCTCTGAAGCAGACAGTTCACCCACCCCTCCTTCTGGTGGGGGATTTAAGCGCAACCTAGCTCACTTTCCACTGAAATTACACAAGATTTTTATTTATCAGAAGGATGTGGACCTGATGGAGTGAATCCAGAAGAGGCTACAAAGATGATCAGAATGATGAAGAACCTCTCCTGTGAAGACAGACTGAGATCTGGGGCTGGTCACCCTGAAGACCAGAAGGCTTAGAGGGAGAATTTATAGAAACTTCCAGTACCTAAAGGGAGCCTACAAGAGACCTGAAGAGGGACTCTTGGCAAGGCCTGGAGTGACAGGATGAGGTGGAATGGCTTTAAACTGACAGAGGGCAGGTTTAGATTAGATATTAGGAAGAAACTTTTCACTATGAGAGTAAAGGGACATGGAACAGGTTGCCCAAAGAAGTTGTGGATGCTCCATTCAAGGTCAGACTGAATGAACAGCCTGGACTAGTAGAAGGTGTCCCTACCCATGGCAAGGGGGTATGAGATGATCTTTAAATTCCTTCCAATCTAAATTATTCCATGAGTCTATAATCTTGGGTAGGATTCCTGTCACTCAAGTTTAGGTAGGTAGAAATCTAGGTTTTTCCTTTAATAAGTGGAAATCTTTTCTGTTCACGTGATGAAATGTGAGTGTCCACTGTGGGGTGAGATGAACTGTGGTGTAAAATTCAATCACTGGCCTGTTTACCTATCAGCAGAATCTAAATCAACCTTGGGTCACATGAAGATATATGAAGATTGTGGGCAGACCACTCTTTTTGCATAGCAATCAACTTGACCTTTTTATCACGCATGAACTTTTTCTGCTGTGCTGGTGACATTGCAGTAATATTGGAAAACAGGTACCTTCCAGGATGTCTGCTTTAGTACGGAAACCCTCTTGCAAGTGTGAATTTTCTCTGTGGAACAGAGGCTGCTTAGAGATATAGATAATATGGTGTCTACACTGGCTAAGATGAATCCCAGCCTAGAGAGTCTGGCCACCATCTGACCCAACACCAAAGTTTCTTTAAGTAAATAACTTGGACGTTTAATGTGCTTGAAAAATACCTCTATTGGTTTATTTCACTGTGATGAGGTCTCATCATAAATGACCACAAACTTAGCCTGATCTTAGCACAAAACACGAACACAAGGTCTTCAGGAGGTGATGTCAGACTATAGTTCTGAGCTCCAGAGCCAGATCTTAAAAATGTCAACCTCTTCTAGCTTTCAGAGGCTTTGAAACTGGTACTCAACCCATCAAAAAAAGCAGGTACCACCTGTACAGATTTCAGTGATCTAGGTCTAAGCTGTTCCAGAGTTGGAGGGGGCTTTTCACAAGTAGACTAGTCTTCTCTAATAAGAATTCAAACTCCCTGGACCTCCTGATGTTTATCCATTACTAGAAAAATATATGCTTCATTTCCCATTCCCATTAACATGGATAGCTGTGGCAAAGGTGCCTGAGAACCAGCAGGTTTATAGATCTGTAGCCATATGAATTATCAGCAAGATGCTTCAAAGCCACTGGAGTCCGATATTTACATCTCCTGCACAGAGCCATCAAGAAGTCTATGCATCACTTGAGTCCTACCTAAGCACTCAGCCGGGCTCTGCTCCCTCACATCCTCTGCTGCAATGAGATCAACCCAAACTGTTGTAGCCACCAGCAATGTCTGGCTCAAATTTTCAGAAAAAAAAAAGATAAAAAATTGAAGATTGATTTTTTTTTTTTTAAGTTGAGATTTTGCTTATTTCTTAGGGTAACTAACTAAATAAAAAGAGTGGCATATAGTAAAGTCTTATATCTCAGTATTATCTCACAGAGTAATTAAGTTCTGATTTTTCCCTTCCATCACATTTTGGTGTTATGCTGGTCAGAAATAATTGAAAATATTTGCAAGAAAAATCTGCCAAAAGAGAAATTCCTTCAGCTTTCACAGAGAAAATTGAAATGAAAGTAAAAACTTCAACAACAAAATAATACCCCTCCCTTCTATAATCTGAAATTAATAATGATTCAATAATTTTAAAAGAGGACATATTGAGTGAACATCAATAGAAAATTGCTTTTTTTGCTTTGAAATTGTAGTTCATAAATAAAGGATGAATAAATGTAAAATATATTCACCTGATCCAATCTTATTTTTGAAAATGTTTATTTGCCACTTTTTTCCCAATTTCACTTTTTGCCATGACTGAAATAAAAACATTAAATCAAATGCAATCTCAAAAACTCTTCTCCAGTGGGGAAAAAAAAAAACAATTCTCACCCAACTCTGACATGCCACTTCCCAGCTTCAGATATATAATTAGAGCAACTTTATTTATCCATTCTGCTGCTAATGAAGATTCTTCTTTTACTCAGTGGTAGGGGATGGTGTTTGTGCTGCAGGAAAACCTGGTTTTTGAGCCTCCCTGTCACCATGGATTTCTAAGTGGCCACAGAAAGAACCATAAGAAATGCCAGGAAGTCACAGACACCAACAGGTTTGTTACAAGAGCATTTGCTACTACAAATGTGAACAGCATTATTTCCATTTCTAACGGCAGCATGGCTCCCAAAATTTTCTCCCTGGAGTCATGCTAAACCTGTGTTGCAAGAAAAATGAATGGAAACTAGGTTTCTTAGGTGGTGGTGCTTGCTTCTTTTTTAGCTCAATCAACACATGGGGCTAAAATTTGGCTTCTATATGTTTAGCGATTTATTAGATTTTTTATTTATGTACATGCAAGGAAAAAAAAGTAGGTCTCAGATCCAAGAGAACCCTTTATTAGTTCTTGGGCAAGATTCAGAGTTTTGTTTCAAATTGGGAAAACTCTGCTGGTGAAAGCCAACATCTTTTATGAGTCTCAGTGCAAACAGGGGTGTGAAATTAAAAAAGAGATTTTTTTTATTTTTATCTATGAACCTGTCCGAAACTGGAACACAGCCTTCTTTGAGTAGAATCCCTGGAGATTCACAGTCCCTACTAACCCTTCAGCCCTGCGCATTCCTCACCAAATAGATGTCATACATCATTTCTGAAACTCAGACTGCAAATGGGAGCATTTCCTAGAGGCAGGAGTAAATGATTCCCCTGATATCTCTTTCTCATACATGGCATTCCACCACCTATTGTCCACTCCGTATGCTTCCTTCTCCCTGGCAATACCCCCAAGAGATGGCTGATGTCCCGCAAAATAACCAGAGAATGCATCTTTAATTGGGTCCAGAAGAAACTTTATTACCCTGTAGCTAGCTTCTTTGGTTTTTTCTATAACAAATTATCCTAATGATCTGACCCAGGACCAGATGTTAATTGCAATGGAAAGTAATCAATTTCCTTTACTGAGCGTGAACTCATTTGCAAGGTTAGTCAGTGAGCAGATATGGAGTTCTTAATGAGGCAAGAACCTAGCAGACCTTCTGGGTTCCTTGTGTCAATTCCAGGTTTACTGCATTGCACCCATTTTCACTCTGCTCTTCTTTAGCCAGGCCACCCTATTAAAAAAAATAGCAAAAAAAATCCCTGCAATCTGTCTCTGATCACTTAGTAAAGGATAGGGAAAAAAAATAATAATGCAACAACCAGAGCCATCTGAGAGCAGTAGATTCTGAGAGACAAAATCACCCTCTGTATATATATAAAAATAAAAATAATAAATATGTAAATCACGCGGGAAATTATGGCTAACGGCATGTTGTTTAATAGAGGGTATTATTATAAATATGGGAGATGCTCAAACAACAAATTAAGCCTGCAGTATTCGGAAAAGGAGCTCAGAGGACGCAACCTAAATTCTAACTTGGCTGCTGTCTTTGGTGCTTCTGTGCTTTCGTCTGGGTTTTATATTACCACTGAGCACAGCTTTAAGAGGGAAAGGTTGGGCCATCCAGAGTGATAAAAATATAAAGAGGGGAGGGCGATAGCAGAAGGAGGTATTTAATCTTCCAGTGAACTTCTCGGAAGATAGTTTAGAAAGAAAAAGAGCTTTTGGTGGGATTGGATGCAAAGAGTATTTTCCATCCTGGGGAGGATAAGTGGTTGTGTGTTCAGCAGCCACCAGGATAGCTGTACCCGTGCAACCTCTGGTGTATTTGCACCAGTGGAGCTGAAAATTGGAGTAAACACCATTGTTGTGAAGAGCAATTTAGGCTGTCTACCTAGGGTTGTAGTGGGGCAACTGCTGCTACTGCTGCTCATAGTAATTCTCTAGTGTACCCTGGCTCTGTGAAACAACATTTTTAATTTTTAATTTTTTAAGGGTTTGGGGTTTTTTTTAAATTTAAGAGAGGATAACCTTCCTGTCCAGCTCTCTCTAAATTTCTAATTCTAAATCAAGCCCTCCTGCTTTTAAGCCAAATTTTTGGGGTTAAAATCCCATATCCACCATTTTATACGTGAAAGTGGACCATAAATTTAAATCAAGGCCTCTTACAAGCAAACTTGGTTTTAAAATATTTAAGAACTAGCCCCACTGCACCAAGACTGAACGTCATATTTCTGTTAATCAGTAAACTTTAGCTCCGAAATCAAATAGTTTTTTCTCATGGGGTAGTGTTCTACAAAATACTCCAAGGTACACAAGCTATCAGAACAATCTCTATCCCAAGGATATATGTGGGCAAAAAGAAGAAAAGCAAGCTACCAGGTGAGTTGTAACAATGCCTGGGACAATCATTCACTTGCAGAAGAAAATGTCTCTCATCTACAGTACCAGTCCAAATGCTTCTTGGAATTCACATTTTTGGGACTGGCAGTGCCACTCCTGGGAGATGATCAAGTGAAACCAGACATGAGGGAGATGTGCTATGGAGGCAGTGGAGGCAGGAGAGCAAGAGAAATCTCAGGGAAGAAGGATTAATCAAAGAAAAGGAAGGGGAAAAAAAAAACCCAACTCCATAATATATTTTTATACATATCTGTTATAGCATGTAATTGCAAAACTGAAATCTCAGTGGCCCCCAATGGAGTTACATAAAGCACTAGTAATTTTCAGTGCATTCAGCTAGAAAGGAGTACTGAAAGGTACATTCTGCACCTGTCTACATTAATAAATATTGGTTCAGTAAGAGATTTTTTCAGTGATGAAGTCACCCCCATATTGTGCCTGTATTAGAGACCCCTTCAAAGTGCACACATCAGGGTGTTCTCCTGCATCAAGGACAGGTTTTACAAAGCCTGTAGCTTCCCAGTTTGTTTGAGGTGAACACAGATCCTGGAGGTGAGGAGGTCTGCTATGAGTGAGAGGAAAACCTGCTCCTCACGTGTATTTTTCAGGGACAAAATCTGAGCAGGGTATTTAACATGAAGTGTCTTTCCCACCAAGTTGAGTTAATTGTGAAGGATGCTTAAAGAAGAAAATGTATCACTATTCTGACTGAGAAGAGCAAGTGTACATCAGCTTGCTCACAGCTCTGTATACACCCTGGAGTCATCTGAACTCTGGCAACAGGAGCAAACTTACTTTATTAAAATCCTTTCCTAGCAGGTTTTCAAGTTCTCATCTGGCCTGTTTATACTTTTGAAGTGGAAATCAGAGGATCAAGTGACTGTCACAGAATTTGTGAGAAGATGGGCCTGATAGCTACTTGTGGTGTTGGGCAGCTGAAGAATTTGGACACGTGCTGCAGAGGCAGCCTTGGATGCTGATCCAGCCCTAGATTCTACCATGGCCCTCTCTGGCTGTAACAGGGGAGGGAGATATGCCCCTGGGGCTATCAGGGACAGGGCTGCTTTGCCAAATTAATAACAGTGCAGTGAACATCTCAAACCTCTTCACCTGGAGTTTGACTCCCCTGCTCACAGCTCTGCAAGCCCAAAGCCTGCTCATCTGCCCAGCAGACACCAGCACAGAGACCTGCATGAGTAATCACTGCAGATCCAAAGCACTGCATGTGACTTAAGTGACACTTTCTCCCTCACTTCTCCTTTCCCCATCTCACCCAAAATAACAATGACATGACTGCTATTTTCATCTGCTCCCCAGAAGAGATATCCAGAAGCACTTTCCTGTCTACTTATCACCTCTCCTTTCTCCTCAGAGTCTTGCTGTGCATCAAAAAAGAGATTTTGTTTTTGTTTTGGTTTGGTTTGGTTTTTTTTTCCGTGGACATTCAGAAACTGTGCCCTCACTTTTGTCAGGCTGCTTACAAAAAACTTTTCAGCAGAGGATGTTGAATGCTACCAGGGAATGCACTAAGTCATTAAAATAAATCTGCAAAGAAACTGCAGGAAATATCGCAGGTTCATAACCTGCACCATGAACCCCAGACCCCACACAAACACATTTTCTTGTTCCACAGAGGGTCAGCTTTGGACAGGGTCAGACAAATTGAGCCAGGCTTATTAGCCTGGGCTCCCAGCCAGCATGCTGGAGCTTGTGGCAGAGTGCAGAGGCAAAGAGTGGGTGGTGCAGGGGGTGGGGAAGTGCAGACAGCATGGAAAGAGGTACTTGGAGGCAGTGAGAGGGACCTGGGGTGCTGAGCGAGAAAGCAGAGGATGCTCAGAAAATGAGGAGGAGGGGCACAGCAGGGGATGGGGTCAGGACCAAACAGCAGGAGCACATGGAGGAAGAAGAGATGGCAGCAAAGCGTGGATGAGGACGCTGCCATGGTGTGGCTTTTGTCACCCACGCCAGTGACAGCCAGTGTGCTGGAACCCCCCCCAGACAGAGCACTTAGCCAGCTGTGCAGTGCTGCATGTGGGGAAAAAGAAACTTCTTTCTGACCCCTGCAGGCAATCAGTTTATGCCCTGAAGCATGAGATTTGATTAGCCTCATTATCTCAGCTTACATAACTGTAAACGTTATTAATGGTAATAAAATTATCTAGCCTGTTTTAATAATACAGCCACAGTATTTGTCTCGATGACCTCCTATGGCTGTAAATCCCACAGGGGACTGGCACATGGCATAGTGGTTCTTTTTATTTATTCTAAATTTACCAGCCATTAATTTCGAGTCGCCCCTTGTTCTCCCATTATGGGATGGAGTTAGAAGAAGTTGATTATGTCTCAGTGCACCTTTCCTAATGCCAAACACAAGTAACTCCAAGTCTGACTAATAAGTTTGGGAGTAGACACCACCAGGCCTTCAAGACTTGGGATTAATCCTCTGTCCCTAGCTGTCAACTAATGTATTCCCATGATATCATGGGACTTGGCCCAAACTCCTGAAAACTCACCATGCAATTAAGGAGATTTAGTATCCTGGATGTGAACTCATAAATTACCTGAAGCCTAAGCTACAATCTCGGCTTCCAAGTGTCCCAAAGTAGCAAAATTTCCCAGACCTCTGCAGAGAGGTCTTTGCCAAGGGAGATGCAGCAGCACCACTTTAGTTTTCAGCCTCAGTATCTTGCTCCATCTCTGAGGTTCTGCTTTCTGTCCTACAGAAGCAACCAAACTGCAGAGCAAATCTCACCCTCTCCCCATGGGTGATATTTCCCCCAGAGTTCTTCCCCCAGCACATTCTTAGGGAGTGCTCACATGGGAGATGGCCACGAACTCTTCCTTATTTGATGCATGCTTGCTTCTTAATATGAGAGGTGAAGGAAACTCCTGCCTTGTCTTGTCTCATGCCAAGAAATAGCTGGACAAATCAAATAAAGAATGTGAAAATCACGTATTCTTTGTCTTGCCTGCAGCAGATTGTACCTGTCTATATAATTTTTATGGAAATGCTGAGAATCTGTTCCTGTACTCACACTTTTAAATATAAAGAATGGTATTACAGGACAGAGTTAGGGATAATTTTGAGAAGAGAGGAGTAATAAAGAGTTACTATTCTATTGTGCTTGCATGTACAGAGCTGCACTGTGCTCTCACATAGGGTGTGGAGGGAAATCATAACTTCAGCATTATTTTTCAGGAGCAAAGATGCAATGAGATAATTCATATTATCCGGGTTGTTTTCTTTCTTAAACTAGGTTTTGCCTGCTTGATAAAAATACCCAATGTAAACATTTGCTCATTGTCACAAACGAGACTGTCCCTAAGTGACTGAACAAAAATGAGCCTGGTTGAAAACAAACAGTAAGGTCAACAGGGAGGTTGTGCTGGAGGTTGGCCTAACATAATTCACATCTTAGGTTAAACCCTTCTTGTTTCTTGTTCCTCCGTTTGGAGAAACCATTTGTTGAACCCTGTGGATTCAAATGAGAAAGCAGGGTGAGGTATTGCTGCAGCTCGCAGGAGATTCTTCAGAAACCATTCTGGGGCAGGGGAGCAGCAGAGGGGTGAAGGATGAATTTGCCCTGCACGCCGTGACCGCAGCACTTGCAGAGAGGGTCCCGTGCCAGGAGCTGCTGTGTGCTGCTTTCTGCTGAGCACACTGCTGGTTTTCAGCAGCAAAAGGTGTGTGAGATCAGACCTGCTGTAATGAAATGACCCCTGAGACTTCTGCATGCTCTTTTAGTTTTGGAGGAGGGAGTGAGTTTTGGAGGAGGAGGCTGAGTCCAGCCTGACCTCAGGCCAGCTGAAGGGGTGTCCCAGCTCCTCCGTAAAAGCAAAGAGGGACAGGACAGTTCCCACAAACCCTGTCAGCTTTCAGAACAAAGGCAGGTCCAGGGGAGCCTTTTGGAGAGCCAGCATCCTCCAGGCCTTCCCTGCTCCTCAGTACCACCAGGACAGCTCAGATCTGTGTGGATAAACTCTCCAGACTGAAGGCAGAGCTGAATTCCCAGTCCACAGCATTGACCTACTAGTTAAGCACTGCAGTGCCATTTGCTGGATTCCCAACGTAAACATATGCTTTCAAACACAAATTGGGATTCTTCTAACAGATTAAAGCTGTTTTCCTTCCCTGGAAAACAGCCCATGAGGAAGGGAGCTAAAGGCTCGGCTGCCTCACCATGCTCCCTGGCTCAAGAGGATTTAATATTCCAGTCGCCAGCTTTCCATCCCCCTTCCCCTCTGCCCGCCCCTTCCCCTCCTCACCCCCTCCTGCAGACCAACTCCACGGCTGTGCCTTCCTCCTACCGATTTCCCTCAGGTCAGAAGAACTCTGTCATCAATCCCCCACTGAGACTTATTTCCAAAGATCAGCACTGACCCAGAAGTCACTTGGCACCGCACCATCAGAACAGCATGTGCCGGCGCTGCTGAGAGGAGAATCTCACAGAGACCGGATTCAGGATGTCGGGCCGTCTGCTAAGCACTTGTCAGATTCCCATATTTCAGAAAGAAGTCTTTATGTGGCTGACCTGGTGACTGGAGGATGTATTTATAAAAAACACGCAAGGGTCAGGCTGGTTGCCCTCGTTGTAACACTCTGAATTTCTGAGCAGGAGGGACAGGGCTGATTCCCAGGGCTCGCGTCTCGCACCCAGGGGCAGAGCAGGGCAGGAGGTGGCTGCTCAGAGCCTGGAGTTGGGCATGGGAAGGCAAAGACAGTCAGTGCTGGGGTGTGCTGTGGGATGAAGGGCTCTTAGGAGACTGGAGAGACTGGAGAGACTGGAGAGGATGCACCTGCTTGTGGACAGAGGGCCCTGGGGCCACGTGGAGAGAAAAACCCTAGATGTCAGGGTTATGTAGTGACCAGGTAAAAAATTATTCAGCTCAAGATCTGTCACTAGGAGCCCTACACAGCACAGCGTCATCTTTCCTGCTCTGGGACTTCCATTGCCGCTCAGTGGACTGCATGTTGATCAGATGCCTCCATCTGATAGAAGGAAACCAAGGAAAAGGGAGAAGCCTCAGCACTGTGCTGTGATTTACTTGTCCAGGAAGCAGCAGGGCAGTACAGGAAGGATAGTTTGTAAGCATAAGCCAAAAAGTAGCTTAGATTTTTTGAAAGGAAGAATAGAGCTCCGTGCTATAGCTTAAAGAGGACTTTCCTATAAAAACAGACAATGCACAGGGATACCTTGGTATGGAGAAAACAGTCCTTCTACCTCTCACTTAGTAAGTGATGCTGCACCCAGCTCATAATCTCTCCAGGCAATGTAATCCTTGGAAAGAAGGGATTCTTCCCCACACAGGCATCAAGTACAATCAGCAAAGATCACTCACTCATACTCAGAGCCTGAACAAACTGAAATATTTTTCATCAGACTAAATACATCCCTTAGTGCCTGCCAGCTTAGAAAACACAGAGCTTTCCCAAATCTGGGGCCACTGCATTGCATCCTCCATGCAGGTGTGGGACAGCTGGTCCCACAATCAAGCAGGACAGATAGAGAAAAGTGCTCTGCTTTGGATACACAGATGCCAGCCATAAAGGAAACTTGTGACAAGATGTGACTGCTCTGACTGTGCTGAGACTGTCCCTTTTCAGTGCATGCAGGGAATTTGTGACACAGAGCATCAGTGCTGACTTCATCAGTGTTTGCTGGCGTCCCTAAGCAGTCAAGCACCAAACAAAAGTGATGTTTATTCAACCATTATCGTGGGTGCAGATCTGAAATTTGAATCACAGCTTTACACTGTGGTTGGTCAGAGAGTGACACATGTTGTTATGGCCCTATCTTCCTGGGTGAACTAACATTTTCGTGGTGATATTTCCAGTTGTCATGCTCACAACTCAGAATTTTGAATCCCCTGAATACTGTTAAATCCTCAGGGGCTTAAGCATTCAGAAGAAGGGAAAAGGCCACTAATGGGAGATGGAGAAAGAATTAAAAGGAGACACAACATAATGCATAGCTAAACACAAGCACACACAAACACACAGACAATCAACTCAGTCCTACTTTGAATGAAATCACTCTGGGAAGAACAATTCCTTTCACTCCAGGAAATACTGGGTGAATTTCTCCAGCCCATGTTATGTAGGTCAAAGCAGATTATCACAGTAGTCCTCAGGGCTTTAACATCTATGAATATACCCAGCTGATTGCTGAGCAGGCCTTTGGAGCAGCTTGGTGTAATGTGTGCTGATGCTGCTCAGACACAGGGGATGGGTACATGCCTGAGCTAAGAGACTGCATTTTTTTGGGTATAACCCACAATTTTCAGTGCTGAGATGCTGTATTCTCATGACAGCATTTTTTCACTTTCCCAACCTTCACTTTGGTTTCTGTGCAGTCTGGGAAAGGGATCCAAGACTTCAATGTCACTGCAGATCCATGGGACAGAATTTCTTGGCAGCAGCAGACAAATGTTTTTTCCTACCCTTTTTTCAGGGTGGCACTGGCAGTGCATGGGTCCCACACCGGGCATGGTCTGCTGCATGAGCTGGTTCAGCTCAGGAGCTCCTCAGGAGCTGGACTCAGTGATCCTTGTGGGACCCCTCCAACTCTGGATGTTCTCTGGTTCTATGACTGTGATAAAACCCTCAAGCCTGATGAGTGCCATGCTGGTGCAGCAGACAGAGCACAAACATGCAGATAAGGGCAGGGGATGACATTGCCCCTGCAATGGCAGCTGGCCATTGCAGCTATTTACTTATATTATCCAAACATGTCCTTCTCTGTCCTGTCTTAGGAGCTGTGGTGATTGATACGGGGCTGACTTCAGACACTCTCCCCTCTAACCCAGCCAAGTGCCTCAGCAGTGACGGCAGAAGGGCTGAAGACGCTTCCTTTCCCAAAGTCTTGACAGGATGGCTCCAGCAGGAACCAGACCTGGCATCTGTTGCGTGTTGCGTTAGGACCCCGGGCTGTGAGCTGTAGCAGCATGGAGCAGACGTGCCTTCTGCTCCACTGCCTTGTCTGTGGGGAGCAGCAGACGCCGGGGAGAGGGGGGACAGGCACGGATACAGATTCGTTATCATAAAACACCGGGAGCCGGGAGTCAGGGCACGGGCCAGGTCTGGAGGCGTTTTAATCTGCACCAGCCCAAGCATGCTTCCAGCTAATTCTCACTGTCCTCTTCTCCCTCTTCCCCCTGCACAGAAAGGCTGAGTTATCAGATCCTCAGTATTCATCCCACGGTACAGGTAAAACCAACATTAATTCTTTGCTCTCCTATCTCACAATTTCTATTTCAGCACCTCTCGGTATCTTGGGAGACAGCCCTTATACTCTGAGCTTAGCCCACAGTTAAATCCTCAAGAGGTGGCTGTTTCCACTCTTCCTATGCCCATTGCTCTAAGAAAATGTAATAAGAAAAAATAAAAATGTGCCCACATTAGTATACAGAGAGAAGCAATTTACAGAGGGCATTAGACATGCAGTACAAATGAGAGTACAGGAAGAGAAGAGTGAATGGTGAATGTTTATGGAATAAGTTAACAACTGGGAATGATGTTGCATTTTCCATGCAAGCAGACAGACAGATATAACATGGTCCCAATAGAGAAGAATAAATCCCTGTAGTTTGTGGCCTACTTTCAGCTTCATTAATGGAATAAAGGCCAGGAGGCATGATGTCATGAAATTAGCTTCCTAATTAAACATTGCCTTTGCCTCTCTTCCCCTCCCTTCTCTGGATGAAATCAGTGGCTTTTCTGGCTCAAAGTGCTTGCCATTTGTCAAAGATTGAAGCTCCTTCTGACCAGGGTGTTTAGATGTCTTTACCAACATCTCACCACTGCATGTTCTGCAGTTTGAAACCTGGAGACTGGCACTCTGGCTTCTCTTCTTAGGACTCCTAGAAAGCCCAAGAACTTCTCAGACATCCCCAAATTCTTTCACAGACCTGCCCATGCAACTTTCCCCAAGAACCTTTGAAGGAATGTGCTAGGCATAGCTATTAAGGATCCTAAAATAAAGTTGCTTTTTGGAACTCTTCAATGAACTAGTGCTTGCTTTGAATTTGTTCTTTTACTCAACTTTGTGCATAAAGAAGGTGATTTCCTCCTATTCTATAATGTAATTGTTTATAATAGGAATTCCAGAAAAAGACCAAAATTCATTACTATCATTAAAAAAAAAAAAAAAAAAAAATTGGACACAGGCTTCCAAACTAATCCAAAGCTTGTGGCAGCCTAGTAGGTCCTTGTAATGTAATATTCTTAAACCAAATCCTTATCATAGCTATAATCACAAGCAAACCATAACTCTCACAAGTTTCTGTGCATCCACCACTGGCTTGAAGAAGTTTTCTTTTACTTTTTTCCTGAATTTACAATATGGGGAGTGCACTGACCTTTCTCCCAGAAAATGTCCATGGCCTTAGTTTGTCCATTCAGCTAAAAATGCTGCAAATACAGTATGGCCATGAATAATAGAGAGCCCAAAAGTAGATGTTGCCAAGAATGGGTGACTCAGGAAGTGGTTCAGACATATGCATGAGAACATTTAGCCCCGCAATTCATCAAATGTGGATGTGTTGCTCATATTTATCATTTTTATTCCAATACCAAAGCAGAATCTACTGTATTTATTTAAGAAGTTATCGCTTCTGCAGTACTAGCTTCTTGAAGATGAGTACACCCCAGTGTGAGGCCACAATCCCACTCTCCTTTCTTTCATCACACAGGTGATGAGATGGGAGGTGTGCTGATATATCTCAGTGTTATGGCTTGTGCTGTGGGGCAGGAGTGGAGTGGAGTTTCAGGTGGGACAAAGCTCTAGTTTGCTCATCCTCATGTCCATATTTAGACCCCACAGGTACTTGAACCACCCCAGTTTCTAATTTATCACCTATGGGCTCCCTCCTTCTCCTTAAATTCCACATGTAAAAATGTAGGGTTTCAGAAATCAACAGAATTGCCCCGAAAAGATGCATCCTTAGAGTGTGGCTGATATTCAGCAACTCAAATTCCTTTAGCCCCAGCTCTCCACCCCCACTTCATGAACCACACTGATGCTGACAAACTGAGACACCAGGCAAGAGAGACACACAAGGTCATGAAAGGAAGGGGAGATGGGGCTGGGTGCCAGCGAAACAAAAAATAAGCCTTAACCCCAAAGCAAACATCCTCTCCACTCTGCACCTCTCCTCCCCTCTCCCCCTTCCTGCTCTGCCATACAAGTCCCAGTGTGATACTACTACAGGGCATCCCTGTAATGTATGTTAAGTGAGTGTGTGTCTCCGGGTGCGCTTGTCTCCCATCGAGATGGAGTTATTTTCTCCACTCGGCATCTTTTGTGCAGGTGCATGCTTTACAAACAGAAAAATCAGCACTCTGCAAAAGTGTTTCTGTTAACATTTATCACCCCTTCCCTTAGTCATCACCACAGCAGCCCTCCCGGGGGAATGGGAATGCTAATTCAAGGGAAGATGTAATGCCAGACCATTGGGAGCCCTGGATTAGAACAACAATGTGAAAGAGAGAAGGAGGAAAAAAAGAGAGAGACAGAAAGGGAGAAAGAGTCCTAAAGACAGAGGCAGAGAAAGAGTTGAAGTCTCATTCCCTGTTATTGCAGCCCCATGCTTTTTAATTGTTCCGCCTGAGTAAATTCTTCCTCTGTAATCCTGTTGTTAATGAAAAAGTCCATTGCGGTCACTCTGATGGCTTTAAGCTTATGCTTGTACAATGGTTTCTTGAGTCCCAGAGCTGTTAATATATCTGGAGTGGAGCAGCTGCAGGGCAATCTATTTCTATGATAAAATGTATACAGAGGGGGTTTTTTTTGTTTGGAGTTTTTTTGTTTGTTTGTTTTTTGCTTTTTTTGGGGTGATTTTTTTCAGGATTTTTTGGTTTTGGGTTTTTTGGGCGGGGTTTTGGGGGTTTTTTTGTGGGTTTTTTTGAGCTACAGAGACGGAAATAGTGGCTCCTAACTGTTATCCTCTTTCATCTCCTTCACCTCTGATCTTTCTTCTAAATATTTCTAGATGGTCTACCCAGAGCCCCAGCTATTACTATACAACTTCAGTTTTCATAGGCCACTGTTAAGGGCTGAGACTTTATCTATAACTGAATGGTACAAAGCTCAGTGTTGCCATTGCAAAATCATAAGTGTACAATGGTTAATCTCTATAAAGGACTAGGCTGGTGAAATGAAAATCCCAAGATATCCCAAAGTGCTTTTGAAGTACAGCAAAACCTCTGGTTCTGAATTCTAGGAGTAAAATTATTTCACCCTCCAAGAGTTCCCATAGTACACAGGGACTGAAATTGAAATCTGGAGTTTCACCCTACAAAATTGCAAAATGTTATCATATGAAAGCAAATAATTTCTCAGACTCTGTCCGAAACTGACAGGACTCATGTTTGAGGTATCTAATGTGTTGTAGTACCACATGGAAACCTATTATAATTTATGCCTATGTAGTTAAATTTAGTGCTTATTTCTCTGCCACACAGATTCATCCAAAATTATGTTCTCTTCTTCCCTCTATTCCTTTTTCTAATGAAAGTTTTGAAAATTGACATGAAATAAGAAGCTGAAATCTCCTAAAACGTGTCAGCTGCTTCTGAGAAGGCAACAAACCTTCAGCTTTATCCCTCAAATTCCCCCTTTAAAAAGTCAAACACAATTTTTATAGGAACAAAATTAGCTGCAGTTTTCTAGCACATAATATTCCTATTTTTAGCAAGAAGCGTAGTATAGTGAGGATTGCCCTACAAAGAAAGCTAAGCATGACATGTAAAAACAGCACATTGAGACACAGAACTTTGCTGTATTATTTGTAGAGAACCTTTGGATCTAATTTTTATAAAAAAGGAGAGACTCTCTTCAATTATATGCAGCAAAAGCACATTCAATTGAGCACAAAACATCCTCTTAAAATTCTGTTGAAAACAGAATTCCCTTTGCAGGCAGTGAAGATGTCAACTCATCTTCTTTTTACCTTTTAATATTGTCCAAATCCAAATAATCCAAACCTCTCTTTGTAAGCGTTGTCGTCACAATCTCAAACTTGGTGAAGGATGTGGCCAAATACAGCAAAAAATAAAGTTTCCTTTTTTGTTCTTTGTCATACTATGAAGTGGATGATTGCTCTAACTTTCCCCTACACCCCTGTAATTATTTAGAAGAAACTGTCAAAGAAAGGTAACATAACAACAAATTTGACTCAGTCTCTCATAGACATACGTTTGGGGCCAAAAAGAAAAGAGTCTAGCTATATATATATATAGATATAGATATAGATATATGTATACATATATATACATATATTTTTTTTTTTTTTTTTTTTTTTTTCCTCCTTTTACTTCTTCATGAGAAGGCAAATATTCCTCTAGGAAAGGCAGAGAAATGAAAGATTCAATGACCAGCTTCCAGCAACTCTGCATTTTTTTCAATCTAAAGACAACACTGTGTCAGTGAAAGGTCTTGTTCGAGCAGCTGGAGACTTGAAGATTTACATTTTTAGGCGGTGTAAAATAGTTGGCCAATAAGAGCAACTTGGAAAATGAAGGGAAAATTTAATCTGGAGCTTATTCAAATACTCGACCTCTATTTAATTGCAGCCCAGCTAAGATCCTTAAGAGTGCTCTACCTGTCTGGTTGTTGCAGGTTATACTCTACTAATCATTCCCCATATTGAATTAAGTTGACACTGTATCTGCAATTAAAAATAAATGCAACAGTACAAGGAAGCAAGAGGACCTTATTCAACAAAAACAAGCAGTGATTCATCTGTAATCTTTTGTATCAGGCACACCACCTCTACTGTAGTGAGATGTGCTACTCAGTCAAGCTTCTGTTGACATGTTTTGACAAAATTTATTTCTTCAGGTTGTTTGCTTGATCCTAGAGAGTGAAAGATAGAGCCCTGCTGTTTCATACATTGTATGAGCTCCTAATAAGGAACAGTGTCTTTTCCCTGGAGGACTTAAATTAAAAAAGACATGACAGAGAATAGGAACAGCAATAAAAGCAAAGACAAAAGTTGAAGGGCATAGTTTTCAGAGAATGCTTGGATACTAGAAACTTTCAGGGCCAGTTCTTTTGATTGTCTGGAAGAGGACAGCGGAGCCTGGTGCAAGTACCAATTTTGGATAAGGGGACGGGACAGCTGGGTTTTCTGCTGTGCGGACACAGCTCCAAATGAGTTCAGGCATTTGTACCTCAGAGCCCCCTCTGGTGCAGACATTGTTTGGAAATCACTTCCAAGCTCTGAGGTCACTTTGCTGCTTTTGGAAGCCTTTTGAAAAAACTAATGCACAAAGTTGGGTATGATTTTTTTGTAAATGAAACCAGGGATGGTGAATGGTGCTTGGTAGGACTGAACTGCAACACACACTGCAGGCTTGGGGCTCTGTTTGTAGCTCAGGCAGCTTTCTCCAGAGGTCAGGTTTTCTGTTCTCTAACAAAGGTACTAAATTCCCTTCTAGATTCACCATTGGAACAGTTTTGACTTAAAGGACAACATCAAACAAAAAATGATGAAATCATCATGGATCCAACTGAGACTAATATATCTGGCTAGTTTAAGGGCCAGGTCCTGGCACCCTAGCTGGATCAGATGGTTCGTGAAAAATATTTGTAATGTTAACCTACTTCTGTGTGGGCCTCCAGTTGAAATGGTGATGCTTCCAGGAAATATGCAGCTGTGTACAAGGAGAACAACCACTAACTCAAGCCCAGATAGTGATATGTAGCCAACTGAGCCAGTCTGTTCTCGCCTCCAGAAAAAAGGAAAAAGTACAAAATGTGATGACTTAATGTCTTGGGAAAGAAAGAAATTTACCAAAAAAACAAAACCAAAAAAACAAACAAAAGCAAAAAACCTAAACCAAACAAAAAAATAAAACTGGACTCACACCAGCTCAGCCTTTACAAAGTTCAGGCTTGGCCTCAACCTTGCTGCAAGACAGAGATGAATGGAACAGCTCCCTCTCCAGAGAGCCCTACCAGCACATATCACAATGGTACCAGCTGAACTGCAGATGCTCTGTAGCAGGTAGCCTTTAAGGACCTGGGAAACCAGCCCACTGCCTTATTGAGCTATTACCTCCTATACAAACATTACATTTGCTATCCACATCCCTACCAGAGGCACTGCAGTTTCATTCTGGCTTACCAGGTACAATGACTGCTCCTCCCCTCTCCATCTTTTTCCATTTTTGTTCTCCCCTGTCTCACCATTCCTGTTGTCCTCTGGAAAGATGGAATCATGCTGCCTCAAAACACTGCTGTCTACAGATCAGCGCAAAACTGCAGGCACGTGTTTCCATTTGGCCATTATTGTCTGCTTTAGATGAGCAAAACAAGATTAGCTTTGCTCCTACCAGAAACTTTAGACTTTGAGAAAGCAAAAGCATTCCTGCCTTTAGTCTAAAATTACAGCAAATATAACTTTATACACTCATTGCAAAGCTACACTAAATATCGTGCCTTTTTAGCTGCTGCAAGAACAGCAAATAATAATGCAGCTTGCATGTTATAATTTTCAATACAGTACTTGCTGGCTCAGGCAAAGCAAGTAAAGGGGGGGAGCAGAAAACGCTAAAGGATTCTGGGTATTTTTTTTTTTCCTTTTACCTCATTAAGCTTTGCTTCCAATTACATTTTAATGATGCTTGATGTCTTCTGTATGCTAGCATTTACTGCAGTCTCTTTAAATTTAATCGTCTTGATAATGGGTTACTCTGACACTGCAAATTAGGGGCTGAAAGAAACCTTTTGCCACATCCAGAAAAAGCTGTATGTCCACTCTGCAGCCTGTTGCTACTCAGCAAGAAATAGCAGGCTGGCATTGTAGTGTTCCTTCTGCCTCATGGCTTCCTGCTTCCTAAATGGTGAATTAGGATGAACTAATCACACACAGGGAGTAGGAAAAATAATAAAAAAAAAAGGCTTATTTCTGGAATGTTGTTTTCTACCAGCATGTTTGAAGCCACTTTGGGGCATGGGGCACCAATTTGAGAAGCTTGTTTTCTCCAATTTTCTCCACCCTCATTGGGAACTCTAATGGTTGTTTTTTTGTTGTAGCTGGTAGCTAAGGGGAGTTTATAGATTTATTTTTGAAGATAGCCTTACCTTTTCCCAGCACCTCTCATCCTCATACAACAGGCATCTAGATAGTATCCACGCAAACTGTAAACTCAGAGCCTCATGTGGAAAGATGAAGAGTGTAAAATTAGAGGCTCATCACCCACATATTTTCACACTTGCTTGTGCTGTATTTTGGATACTGCTTTTGCTATCGGTTTATATGACTTCCCATCATCAAAACATCTAATCACCTAGCAACCACTAGGTCAAAACCCTTCCCAGGAGCTGAATATTTTCAGATCCCGTCTCATTCTAGGAGCACAATAAACAGGAAAAAATCTGCAGGAAAGGAAAAGAACAGAGGTAACAAGAAAGCACACTGGGAAAGAAGTTAAAAATATGAGTGCCACAACTCATAAGTAAATTCAATGGTGTAGTGGGATTTAGGTCGGGTTCAGGTTCTGCTGAGATCTAGAGTCTCCCCTTCCTTAAAGTTTAAAATATTTATTTAAAAAGCAACTCTGAGGAAAAAAAAAAAAAAAAGAAGTGTTTCAAGGTGTTTTATGGATTTGGCTCTTAATTCAGAAATTGGTTACGTTTCCCAGCTTTCTTTTGGTAATTGTTCACTCTGCCTAATTACTATTTCACTAGAAAGTAACAGAGTCTCCAAACCACATGATATCTCAGAGTATATCAGTGGAACAGATCCCTCTACAGCCACAGGGAGAAGCAGGGAAATTGTGCTTTATTAGCACATCTTGTTTGCCAGTAGAAAAATGAACCTGCAGCTTCAGCTTGATCCCTACCTTCTAAGTGTTCCTCAGCACAAAACTCACAAATTGCACTGACAACGGTGCAATAGACTCAGAAAAAGGGAAAAGTAGGGCAAAGACTCCAGTTTCTCTCCAGCTGTTATCTTCCACTGCTAATGGAGCTCAGTAGTGGAGTAGATGGAGCGGTGAAATCATTCCCATTCTCCATCTCATAACAGCATCTCTTCTGGAAAGAGTGGAATGTCACTGAGATGAGTACACAATTTTGCTTCAGAAGGTGGCAGGCTGGTGCAAAAAATGCAGATAGTTCTCATTATGTTTACAGAAAGTAACTAGTTCGCTTAATGGCTGTCCCATTAAAGACAATAATTAAATAGATTATGGAAGCTGAACTAATCTAACAGCCTCTATGACAAAGACAAACATTTATGCTATAAGTCTGATGGATCTCTCTTTTTTTTTTTTTTTTTGACTTCGCCTTCCTGTTTTTGGTTTTTTGGTGGTTTTTTTTTGGCTTTATTTTTAATTTTTTTTTTTCCTTGAAGGAACTGTTCTAGTATATCAAAGGCTGTAATTTCAGTCATCTCTGAAGGTCGTGATGGAAGAGATTACTCCAGATGTCCCTCTGGACACCCTGTAAAGGGCCAGGCAGTTTATATCTGCAGTATAATTCTCAATTAATAGCTGATTTTTGTAATTTTGACTTTAATAAACTCTAATCTATGTAAAATTGACCAAATTGCTTACTTATTTTTCCCAAACTGGGAGAAGGTTTCTACTCTGATCTACCATCCTCGCATCCCCACCTTGCCCTGCTTTTTTAAAGAACCATGAAAGCACAGTGGTATGACTTTGAATAAAAATACATTTGTGAAAGTGTTTGAAATTTCTAAAATTAGTATGAATTTGTCTCTGAAAGTTGGCAATTTTTCAAGTGGCTTCATCCCTAGTTCTTTCCAGTGCGTAATTTTTACCTCCATTGTTTTTCTTCCAACTCAACTCTTTTATGCTGAAATAAATTTAGAAAGGAGAAAAAAATTCCATCCAGAACTCACAAACTTACTGATTTTAACCTTATAAATGAACTTGAAAGAAAATAATATACATTACTGCCAAGATGTCTCTCTTACAAGCAAGCACTACTATTTTAAGGAAGCAGAATGTGCAGAAGGAAAATCCTGGCTGTTCTTCTCAGTCCCAAAATAACCTTAATATATTTTTTATTTGGTTTTTGTTGGATGGTTTTGGGTTTTTTTGTATTTTTTTTTTTTACTCAGGGTTGCTTTTGTTTGTTTTTAAGGATCTGATTTAGGTTAAAAATGGCATAAAAACTCAATCAATATCTCAAGGAAAGTGTCTCACTTCAAACAACGCTCAGCCTAACACATCTCCATTTGTTCAGCTTCCTTTCCGTTTCAGTGCTATTTTAATGGGGTCTCCTCCCTTTTGCTCTAAAATAATCCCCTTACATCTTTAGAATCAATTTCTCAAAGGCCCCAAATGCCATCCTGTTGCTTCTCCAAAACCCTCGGAAATGGACTGGAAACCAGAGAGGGTCAGGCTCTGTCTCCAGAGGTTTCAAACGCCCCCTGACTGAGCAGGTGCTTGCTTTATAGAGGAGAGCTTTTCTCCTCAGCACGTTTGTATTTCTGTCTAAGTGCTGCGCCAAGAACTTGCACGAAGGTGTAAAATAGTAAATAAATAAATAAATAAATAAATAAAATAAATAAATAAATAAATAAATAAATAAATAAATGTGTAGATAGATAAATAGATAAATAAATAAATAAATAAATGGAGTATTATGCCCAGCTCAGGGCCCCCAACACAAGAAAGGTGTTGATCTGTTGGAGTGATTTTTGAGAAGAGTCCCAAATTGACCAGAGGGCTGGAGAGCCTCTCCTGAAGAAACAGGCTGAGAGAGTTCAGGTGGCTCAGCCTGGAGAAGAAAAGACTCCAGACAGACCTTATAGCATCTTCCAGTACCTAAAGGGGCTCTTAGAAAGCTGGAGAGAGACTCTTCACAAGGATTTGTAGAGATAGGATGAAGGGCAATGGTGTTAAGTTGAAGGAGGACAGATTTAAATTAAATATTAGGAAGAAGTTCTCTTCTGTGAGGGTGATGAGGCACTGGCACAGGTTGTCCAAAAGCTATGGATGTGTCCTCTCCTGCTTCCAACATCAGAAGTTACCCTGGATTACTTCTCTGGCTTTGGATGAACATGACTCTAATGAATCCAGCTTTCACCTGGGCTCAGGATCAACGCTGGTATAGGCAAGAAAAGTCTATCTGAATCCATGAAAGTTTTGCTTTTTCATCAGCGACAGAATTTATGCTTGCTTGTGCTATCCATTTCTATTTTGCAAAAAACAACTATCTCCTATTCACAAGTGGGGAAGTTCAGGGATTTGGCAAAGCACATTAAATAAATCTGTAGCAAAATTATGACTAAACCTCCATCCTCTGTTCTGGCCTTTTTCCTCTGAGTCTTGCTAGGTGATAAACTGGTCTCCTATCACCTGTTGATCTAGGGCCCACATTCTCTTAATTATCATCTGGGCTGCTATTCCAGTCTAAAATAAATAAATAACTAATGAGGAAAAAGGATTCTTTCTACATATTCCCACTACCTTGAGTCTTTTCCTCTCCACCAGCCCATTTATCATTCAGGGAACATAAATAATTGAAAAGAATAGTACATAAAATTAATTGTAGAAAACACAGGCTTTTAAATTCTCATCTGCATTAAAAAATAAAACAGGGATGCTTGAGCACTCCATTTTGTAAAGTCACTTCCAGCAGACTTTCTGCATCTGCATAGAATTATCTGCCAGACTTAGCAGCACCATTCATCCTGTGAAGATGTTCTTATCTGGCACCCATAGATCTATATCATAGGAAAGCATTAATTGAATATTTATTGATGAACACCAGAGAGAGGGAAAAAAGAGGCTGACTGAGGATGGAAGAAGACAGAAAGAGGGGGAAGTGAAGTTAGAAAAGTGGGAAGAGAAATCTTACGCTGCTTTTGAGGATATACTGGAATACTGTATGTTTCAGGACATAGAGGCATACATTTTAGGGCATCTGAAATGTTATGACTTTGTGAAAGGACCCGAAGACAAAGGCCACCACACTTTGTGCTGTTGCCCTCAGCACATCCAGGCAGGATGAACCCGTCCAGCAGCCCCAGTTACCATGAGCACTTCCAAGGGAAAGCTCTGAAACCTGCCCTCCACACAAGGAATCAGTAAGAGACAGTGATCAAGCCCATCCCAGGACCAGGCTGAATCCTGAACATCCTCTTTTACCCAGTTTTCCTAAGGAAACAGGATTCACAGAACTGTGCTGTGTTTATTACCTATCTCCTTGTCCCATTCTTTCTCTGCCAATATTTCTTATAGCAACTGAGCAATTTTAACCAAATTTGACAGAGTGAAAGAAAATTCTTCAAGACAAAAAAAAAAAAAAAAAGACATTACTTTCTGTGGATGTTTATGAGACTAGACAGATGAGTGAAGGAAAGCTTTGTAAACCTCTTTTGAGAGAAAACTGAAGCATGTTCACCTTTTTATATTAGACATAGGGGAATCTACAAAAAGGATGTGATGAGAGAAAGGAGGGAGATTGGATAATAAGGGAAACTGGGCCCCATTCCTTCTGTTGCACAAAGATGTTATTTACATCTTCAGCCCTTAACTGCTTTCTAGCCATAAGTAAAGCAATATAACTCATGCCTGTTAGAAATGTTTTGTGCCCTCTCTTTTCTACCCCACCCAAGGGAGAAGGCTGTGTGAAGAGCAAAGGTTTTGCTCTGAAGATTTTGTGGTGTTTCTTCTGGGCTACTGTATATGATGGGCTGATGAAGGGCAGCTGGAACAAAATGCTTCGGGATACTGTGAAAAAAAGGAAAACTAGAAAGGGAGGTAGAAACTGGGATGGAGCAAGAAACAGGGAATAAGGAGGAGATAAAGTGATAAGGTTAATATGTGAGATCTCTTTGGGTCATATAAATGGACTTAGGATCAATGAAATCAGGGCTGTCATTGGCTGTCATCTGAATCTCCAGTTGTGTCACAGGTTTTGTATGGATGTCTGGAGTCCAATGTTCTCATCACTCAGGAGCTGGGTGCATGTAACTGGTTTCCAGATATGTGTAGAGCAATTTTGGGCTGCAGGACAGCAGCACCTGGGTGGCTGAGTACACCCATGCAAGTGCCATCCAGAACCAGGACCAGAACCAGGACCAGAACCAGAAACAGAACCAGGACCAGAACCAGAACCAGAACCAGAACCTGAACCAGAGCCAGAACCAGAATGTTCTGAAATGATTTACACTAATGATGGTTTATTACAAGGAATGACTGTGTGATACAATCAGAGGGTTAAATGGAGGAAGACTCATGGGAATGAGATGATGCAGTAGGCTCCCAAAAGCAGCAGTAAAACCAAGCCAAATAAAAGACACATCAAGAGATACTCTCACACTGTCCTGTCTTCACTTCACTATGATTCTCCTAGTGACTTTCTGAATGTTGGTATAGAAACCTTTGCCCGCATGCTTTCTTTCTTTCTTTCTTTTTTTTTTTCTGGAAGAACTCCCAAACTTTCTTTCAGAAGACATTGAGATTCTCAGCTCACACGCTGCTATTGACAGAAGACCTCAGGTTTGTTTGCACCTTGACTGGGAGTCAGATAATCCTGACAAAAACATTGCAGAGACACGGCAGCTTTGCTTTCGCCAGCAAACTCACTGATGTGTGGCCCAAGGGTGTGTGTGCCACTGTTGTGGTTCTCTTAAATCTTTGTTTTCATAGTGGAGGCATAGCAAAAAGACAGATGATGCCAACTCCAGCATGGGGGTTCGTGCCTACCCCTCTCCACAAACCGCTTGGGGTTGTCTCTGCTCATGAGCCTCTGATAAAGAGATGTGTCCCTCTCCATGTTGTTGTCCATGGTCTCACTTTTGCTCAGAAATTCCTAGGGGTTGCTAGGAGGAAGGATGGTTCAGTGGTTAAGGGCTAACCGAAGGCTCAAGAGATGCGGTCTTAATTCCCTCTGTGGTTTCAGGCAAGACACTTAGCCCGACATCCACATAGCAAAATGTCAAAACACTGCATTTCAATGCAGTCAGAGACAAAGTGCTTTATGGTGGAAATGCCAAAGGAGAAAACAAAACTTTTGTGTTTGGAAATTGGGCTTTTTTTTTTTTTTTTTTCAAAATGCCTTTGTTTTAAAAAAGGAAAAAAAAAAAGGCCCCAAAATGGGGACAATTAAGAGAAAAAATTCCAACCAATAATTACATAACTTTCCAACATCTGTCTTGTGTGAAGCAAGGCAAGAACAAAGCATTTCACATTTATCCTGAAAGAGATTACATTTTTCCCTTTTTTTAATACAGAAATTGTACATTTCAATTCTGTTAAATTGTAAGCTGACTTTCTCCTCTCTCCAAACTATAATCCTGCCTTGACCATCTAGCACAAAAATTCAAGCTCTAACTGGGAAAGGATAAAGAAAGTTGAGGAGAACAAAGCAAAGAGTTGACAATGAGATAATTTCAAGTTGTTTCTTGTTTTGATAAACATGTCATAGATAAACAAAAATAAGCCAGGGAGAGGAATCTAATAGGGGTGAAAGTCTCTTTGAACATATGTTCTTGACACAGAGATTTTTGAAAAAAAATGTAGTCTGGCTATCAGCCAGTTTCTCTGCTTAAGACTGATGTGACAACTAATTAGCTGAAATGGGGAAATATATCTTTAATGCACCAGTTATGTACATGTAACTTGCTCTGTTTATCTATCTGTTCGTTTTCTCCCCCTCTTTTTCTGACCCCCACAGACTCCTCACACAAGACACTTTAAAGGCCCTTTGCTTGGTGAGATTTTGATCGCAACTTTCCTGTGGTGGTGGAAGAACTCTGGGAGGGCATTCAACATTTCATCCACAAAGCATTTAAAGGAAGAGAGAGTGAAAGACAGAAAGGAGGACAGAAAGAGAGAACTAAGGAATTCAGAGGGATGCATTATTCAGCACGCTTGGAAATAACCCTTTTCACTGGCTCCACTAAGCCCAAATGCCCTGGAGGTTTTCACTATCTATCTTTTTCCAATGCAGCTCAGAAAAAAAGCTCACATCTGTCAAGATCACAGTTTCAAGAGTCCCAATTTATTCAGCTGAATGGGATAAAAGCGCCTGTTGGAAAAAGATTTGAAAGGGGGGTGGGGGAGGGAGACTGTCCAGTTCCTACATCTATCTTCCTAACTCTGTGTGCGTGTGTATAAAACACACTCACTCAAATACACGCACAGGCAAAGCTGCCTGCTCTCCTTCCAGCACAGAACTGCTTCTCCAACTTCACACAGGGCAGTTCTGCAAATCTCACATCTGTCAAGAGCCGGGCAGATTTACATGCATTGACCTATAGATATGCAACCTAAGCACATATGGACATGGTATAAGGAGATATAGATATATACAGGAGGCTGCGAGTGTGAGGAGAAGGGAATATAAAGGAAAAGCTTAAAAATCTTGTTGACTTTTTTTAATCTCTGCCCTTCTTGATCTGCTAAATGCTGTCACAAAAACATTTATTAATATGCAAATTCTAAGTAGCAATCTGGAGCCAGTCAGGTTGCGCTAATTTGCACATTAATATCCCTCTTCTGGTTTGCCTTTGCTCTCCAGAGGAGGAGAGGAGACAGAGGAATCTCGTGCTGTATCCTTTCAAAGGGCTGCCACGGCAGTGGTCCGAAGTTTCATTTGAAATGCTGATGTGCATTTGAAGAGGAGAAATACAAACACCATCTAGCTCAGATGCAAAGAACAGTCAGAGAGAATGGAGGGTGTACAAGGGAACCCACTGCCAGACGCTTTCCCCCAAATCCCAGAGCTGCAAAGCAGGAAGCACCATAATAAAATTGGTATCAGAAACTGACTTTGGAGTTCTGGTTGTTCTCTCCTGTGGACTGATCTGTGTTTTCTGTGGTTTTGTTCTGAGCCTGGTTTTCCTGTAGTTCGCACATTGAGAGGGAAGGGAAGTTCTGGGAAGGGAAATTCTGGGAAGTTCTGGGAAAGGAAGGGAAGGGGAGGGGAGGGGAGGGGAGGGGAGGGGAGGGGAGGGGAGGGAAGGGAAGGGAAGGGAAGGGAAGGGAAGGGAAGGGAAGGGAAGGGAAGGGAAGGGAAGGGAAGGGAAGGGAAGGGAAGGGAAGGGAAGGGAAGGGAAGGGAAGGGAAGGGAAGGGAAAGGACAACCTCTCTAAGGAGGAGAAAGGAGAGAGGGAAGACCTTCCATGAAAAAATAGAATCTGGAATTCAGTTGTAGCAGAATTAGCATTTAGTATACTCAAAATATAGAAAATGGGTTGGTTATACAGTACTTAGACTTATGAATCAACTTTCTCCTAGATATAGGTATGAAATAGCTTCATAAATCCAAAAGCTATGGAGAAATCAAGAATATAAAATCTGCCCAATGCTCCTAACTTGAAATGTCTCACCTTAGAAAATGTCTGACCCTGAACTTGCTGCAAGGCTGCTGAAACTAATTAATAAAATGTTTAGGCCTTCTTCTTGCAACTTTATTTTGAACATTTACTTACAGTCACTGCTACAAGAGATGCTGCTGGATAAAGTGGAGTTTTGGTCTGAGTCAGTAAAGCTCTTAGGAAAGGTGGGGTTTGCTTAGGTGAATAAATACATGACAAAGCCTGTGAGTAATCATAAGAGCTGTACACCAGAGTAATGAAGTGGTTGACCCAGCACTTATGGGCACATTCCTGCAACTTGCTTAGGTAATCCTGCTCCTGTGTTGGGTGTATTTCTTCTTGGAGAAGTTGAGGCTGGGGAATAGAGTCTTGAATTAGTTATTGTACTTTATTAAGGTAGCTGAAAGTTTTAGATTGTCAGTGTTGGGATATGTTTAGTTTTAAAAAGAAATTGGTGTTATATAGAAACTGTAACAATGAAGCAATAGACTGGCAGATTCCCTAATGATCTTTCAGACCTTCTTCCAATCTTATGTCAAACTAAAAGATTAAATAACTGTGTTCTTATTCATTCAGGCCTAAAACCAAGAGAAGACTGGTCTTGTGATGTGAACCTAGTCAGTCACCCCTAGTATAACTTAAATTGATTGAGATCTCCGTGCCCTGGACTTATTTCTCCAGAGACTAGGTTGAGACCTTCAGCTTGCTCCTATCATTTGATAACAGCCGCTTTTGCTCTGGGCTGCCCTAAGTCAAATGTAGTCCAGAGACCCCGAGGTGAAAAGATCCCTCCCAGCCAACTTGATCAATAGCCCGAGTCTGTTTTGTGGAATTGTCGGGCAGATTTGCCAGCAAGGTCACCAAGTGTATTTACCCAGACTTTCATTCAGGGTGTTGATGTAAAGCTCATGATATTTTATTCACATTCTGCAAAAAGAGTTATGGACTGAAGCCATGAGGTCCCTGTTGGTACAAGTTCTTCAGTTCCCATTAAAAACTGTAATTTTTTGGTAAACTGTTGTAACATTGAATGCCTTTACTTTACACATATGCTTAAAGATATAAAAGAGAGGTGAAGAAATGGATCTACTCATCTCATTTATAAGTACAAGGCAGACATAATGAGGGTGAAACACATCTTGCCTAATTTTAGCTACCTTGAACACAAAATATGTGCTTTAACCTCTATAGTCCTCCTAACCTAAATAAGAGAAACATCTCTCTTGGAAGACCTTTATCCTATACTGAGACAGTTACCTGCATTGGGTGTGAGAGTAGAGGCTCCTTTTTCATCACTGGTTGCAGAAGAACCAGAAAATCTAGTTTGGATTGCATGCATTATTTTGGGCAGTCTGAAATCCGATGATATGATCATCCCTCCTTCCAGGAACTAAAATGTCTGTGATCTTGATCCTACCCTTTGGCTCACGAGGACCTGCACCTTGTGCCAACACTCATCCGAATGCAAAGTCTATGTAAAAATGCCAGCAAAATAGAAGGTTGTTGCTTTTCCTCATAACTGTGAAAATAGCATGGGGAGGAAAATACAAGATCAACCATTGCTACCATGGGGGCTGATGCAGAGATGGCTTGAGAGGGAGGTGTCTTTGGTGAAAGCTGGCCCTACTGACAACAATTGCAGACAGGCAGGGGAAGGTGCAAGGTCAACCTGTAGATCACTGGAAACTAAGCACTTCCAATCCATTAATTAATTACACAGCTGGAAAGAGGGGACTGTAAAAAAAAAAAAAAAAGGTGAACACAATGACATTGCTGACAACAGGAGCCCTCTATTTATCAGTCATAATGAGCTTCTTCCGCCCCCCTGCATCCTCCCTCCCCCAGTGCTACAGCTGCACCGACGTGACTGAGCACTTGGGCTCCCCTCTCACTCCTCAGCCAGTCCCCTCCTTGCCAACGTGAAGGTGACTCAGTTATTCATATCAGCTAGGCCTGGGGTATCTCAGGCTGTACCTGGATTCTTGGAGAGTAAACTCCACCCCACTGATGCAACACATCTGCCTGCTCTTTTCTTGGGATGCTTCTCCCAACAGCTCCTTCCCTCCCCTCTTGACATCTCGTGCAATAAGCCCCTGGCTGGAACTGAAGGGTGAAAGACAAAAATGCTACCACCTGCTCTGAATACTTGAAGCTAATGAAGTGAGAAGACAAGCACGTTGAAAGTAAAAGCTATTTTTTTTCCCCTGAAGTGGTACAGAATTAAAGCACTTGTTGCAGGAGATGCTGAGGCAACCAACGAAGTTCAGAAAAGTTCAAGAAAACAAACAGATTCACAGGCGAATTAGTATCTACTGAGCCAAATTGCTTCAGAACAGGATGTCTTTACAAGATAAATTTCAGTGGAAATGTTCTTGCCTACTCTTGTATTATGTCCCCAGTCACTACAACTGTTTTTATAAACAGAATACTAAAATAGATGTGTTCCCACCTTAATCAGACCTATCCTTAAGCTAGCATGCTACTAACCAACACCCATAGTATGTGAGGCATAATTTTGACCTGAGACAAACCCAATATGTGTTCAGACAGAGAATTTTCCTTCTGGACTTGCCTAGCAGAATCCTCCACAGTGCTCTATTGCTGGGGAACAGCCTTATTATATATAGGGAAACTGAGGCAGAGCCAAATGATGTATGAAGATAGGAAAACTGACTTTTTTCAGACAGGTCTTAGAAACATCACTTTCGGAAAAGTATACACTTTCTAGTTTACACAATCTTTCTCTTCCTCTGCCAACTTCATTAGGTATCTTGGAGTTCATTCTGGAGAAGAGAAGCATGTAACAGATCAAATAAAATGGAATATTTCCAGGAAGAGAGCTGCAAACCCGCTAGTGTCACCCCTTATGAACAGAAGAGTGGAAAGGTGTGGACTTGTAATTTAGGAGAGTGGAGCTGGGGTGCAGATGGCACAATTTTAATAATCTCCTCTCATTTGCAAAGGCTATGAAAAAGAACAATGCCTACTACTGTCTCCTGCTTTACTCCACACTAATGGATGCCTCTGAACTAGCAGAAGTCGTTCCCATTAAATTCCTGCATTATCAGGCCATTACTTGACAGGGCAAAGATTAATCACAAACTTTCCGGGGACCATTTATTCCATTTGCCAATCTATCTCTCCCCGTTACGCTGCTTTGGTTGTGTTGTCAATTTTTCAAGTGCCAAGGAGTTTGGACCGATCCAGTTTTCTGTCCATCCATCTGTCACACACCTGTCAATCTGGTTCGATCTGAATGCGCTGTTTGCTCTGGGAAAGTCAGAGGGGGAGGGGAGGTGGGCGGGATGCTGAATGGTGTAGGAGGCAGAAGGCCTGTGTTTGAAAAATAAACAGAAAGCAGATTAGCAGGCTGTATTAAATAGAGAATGGAGGATTCAGAGAAACCATGGAGGTAAGAGTGAAAATTTAACAACGTAAATTTAACATCTCCCCTGGTACTGCAGGCTGACTCATATTGTTAGTCTGAGAAACTATGAATGGGCTACCTCAAAACACCCATGGATTTATGATTATAGTTCGTTTTATTGTTCTGCTTGGTGGAGGGCAATGTGTGAAATGGATTGAATGGGAGAACAGATCTTTTAAGAAAATAAACTTTTAACTCAGTGGTCTAAGTCATTATTCAACGTCTTCAGAGCTTAGCACCAGGAGTGCTCAGGAAATGCAGCAGAGGGAAAGTGAATTGTACAAACACTTGAGAGAGGAGTTAATTACCCATCCTGATTTCCTTTTAATCGGTGTGCATTAAGGCTCTGAGTTTGTTCACTGCTAGTTTGGTTTTGAAGAGGACGACCTTTCCTTTCCAAGCTGTTCTACTTCACCACCAGCATATTTGTACCATGACTGAAAGGTATTCTCACCTCACTGGTGGGTACCACACAACATCCTACAGCTGATCCTAGCTCAGAAATTACACCTTGTGCTTTGCCTTGCAGTTTGTACAGGATTGTGATTTGGAAATGGTCTTGGTTCTGATTAACAATCAGGGTAAAATCCATCTAGGTTCAAGAGTGGTTTGGTGGGACACAGTGGCCCAGATCCTTCCGTGTATTTAAATAAGATACCAAAGCTTAGAGTGAGACTATCCTATCACTGTAGTCAGTGTAGAAAAAAAATTAACAATTCAAATATTAAATGGTTGTATTCCCTCTGGAAAATAACCCCTTCCCACCTTTAAAAGACTTCAGTTTTTATAAAACCAGTAGAAGTTTTTCAAGTTATAGTCTTAACCTAGATAAGTTGAGACTAAGCCACAAGTCCCTCTAGGATCCACCTCTAGGTCAAACGATCCTGATCTCCAGAAAAGAAGAAAGCCTAGATTTCAGAATATGCAGCATCAGTTTTAATATTTAGACTCTTTTGGCACTCTTTTTCATTCACTCCTCTTTCACATTGAATTTTTAGGAAGCACATGGCAGTGAATAGCTTGTTCCTACTATGATAATTAACCAGACTTAGCAAACAACTTAACTCCATTCCAGATGGGTTTTAGCCATGTCTTCTTTAGAGTCCTAGAAAACTGTGGACAGCTCCCTCAACAGGAACATGGAACAGTTACTGGTTTAAGATTGTCCATTAGCATGACAAAAAGGCCAAAGTAACTAACAAACTCTAAGGAAGGATGACAAAATTTACTCCCCACAAAAGGCTGATTCACAAAATTTTTAAGCAAGCTCCCGTGAATGACACTTGGAAACAGAGATGATGGTAAATTCTTGCCCTTTTACAGAGACACAGAGTGCTGTCTTCCAAAAGCACCAGTACTGGGGGATAATGAATTTTTTCCAAATTTTATTTTTTATAATCTTCCTTTATCAGCATGTGACGTGTAGAAGACAAATTCTGATTTTTAAAATGCCTGCTAGTAAATGACATCCATAGAGTTTATGTTTGGGAAGATCACTGTTCAGAATGAGCCCTTAAGAATCTTACCCCTTCCTTTTTGCTTTTCCCCCATCTTTGAAGCCGAAGGTTAAAAATGAGACAAAGTGGAATGATGTTCTCAGACAAGTTTGAAAAATCAGACCTGCCACTTTTATCCCATTGCTGTGGAGTGCCAGCTCCACTTTCATCAGCCCACATTAGAGGCTTCTCACCTTCAGTCCATTCAATCAAGGAAAACCAGTGCAGGCAGATGGAATAGGACACTTGATCTAGCAGCTACAGGAGCAGATTGGAACAATCCTTCCAGCAAACACTCAGTGGAGATGGAAAATAAAATAAAATTTAAAAAAAAAAAATCCTTTTTTTTTTTTTCCTGCTAATAACCATTCCTCTCAACTTTCATCACTGCTTTGCATGAAGTACCAGAGAACAGTGTCTCTGTTTTTGCTTTCTTGCGTGAGAAAGCTCATTTGTAAAATGGAGGAAAGTGCAAGGCACCTTGGGATATTTCACACTTGTTAGGAAACTTGCAATCAAGAATTGTTTGAATTGAGATTAAAGTGACTAGCAGAGTCTGCTAGAATATTGAGGTAGCCTGACTGGAGCTGAGTGGGCAGGAAGGTTCTAATGAAGAGTTCTGGAGTTGCCTCTACTCCTAACAATGCACATCACTTTGCCCTCTTGCCAAAGCTCCAGGAGGACTGTGGGAAAGAAGATAACTAGATAATCACAGTGCTAAAGATAGGTCCTTCAGGGTAGGGCTGAGATAACCTGGATGTGTCTGTCTGGAGAAATGCAGCCTGTTTCAAACACCAATCTCCAAAACTAACGATCTCAAACCATTCATCAAAAATCACAGGCTATGGTAGGATATTTAGGAAAGAAAAAGGTGGACAGCAGTAAAATCTTCTTTAGAAATCCTTACAGAAATACTCTTGGTGTGAAACAAAGGCTGTGCAGATGTTCAGCTGCCTCCCGTCAGGTCCTCCTTCTCCGCCTGCAGGCTAGAGCCATGGAAGATCCCAAAAGATCTTCTGAGCACATCAGAGCTACCTGTCTGTCACTGCTTCCTTCCAGCTCTCCCTGTAACTGCAGGTCCCCTCCTCTCTCCTCCCTTTAGGGGCTGTTTCTGGTTTCTGTGGGGATTTGTTTGTTTGTTTGGGTGTGTGTACCCAATGTATCATACTTCAGATCTTCCTGGTTTCCCCTTAACAGCCACTTCTCCTTCCCATTCAAAACTGACATTTCGTGCCTCTCAGGTTTCTTTTTAAGCATTCACTTCAATTCCAAGCTGATTGCTACCTTAGTTTCTAAAGCAGACTCATTTCCCCATTGATGAGTCCAAGTTTTTTGTTATTAAGGATTTTTTTCATCAGAAGTGACAGAACTTTAGAATCTAAAGCAATGCAATGGTGAAAGTTTCCCATTTTTTCATGGTGAATAGGGGAAAAGACTATGAGAGGGATGTAATATTCATCAACAACTTAGAGGATTTTGATTCCTTTATCCCAGTATTAACAAAAAGATAGGATGCAAAAGCCTGCCACACAGCTGAAACAGCAAATGGTGCACTAGTATTGCACAGACAGGAGCAGTAAGGGGCAACAAAAAGTGTGTAGCTCCCTACTCTCTTACCAAATCTGACTTATACCACATTTTTATTGTTCTGGTCAATATAACATCAAGAGTTAACTTGATTTCTGAGTCACTAGATGCTCACACAACAAATGTCCTAGTATGCAGCCACACCATATTTGCTTAGAACAGAAAAAGGGATGCAAACTCAACCCTCTGTGCAGATGCACGATTTAGACAGTCCATGTGCAGCACTTCAGGCAGTAAGACACAGCATCATAAAATGTCTCTCAGTTGTACCTTACTGTCTCCACGGCTTGATTTCAGTGCCAAGCCAGCGTCATTGAAAACAGAGGTCAACAACTGACTGTGCAGGTGCCAAAGACAGCACAGAGCAAGCCAGGAGACTGGGGAGACGTGGCTTTTTGAAAGACACATTTGTGAGAGACAGGTGCCTCACACAGAACAAGATACTGCTGATCAGCTGCCTGTGTCTTTCACTAGCAGTCTCCTGGCTCCTGTTGGGTTTCCACCCGTACATGTAACCTCTAATTTTGGAAATAAAATGCCTTACACTGGAAAAAAAAAAAAAATCAACATGTCGCTATTTAATGGTTGCTGATTCCATAGTTTAATTCATTATTGAAGTTTCACCTTGCTCTGAAACAATTAGGAGCGCTCATATGATCAGTTACCAAGTCTCAGTTGGGAGGTAACAATTTATGGCTGAGAAGCTGGAGGTGACAACTTCTGAAAGTGCCTTTCAACTGCATCTCCCCTCAGTTGTGACAAATGGGTATAATGACACAAATGCATACCTGAGAAAGTTAGGAAGAGTGATGCTTCACAAGAATCTCACCTGATGGTGCATGTTGATGCGCTATGTTTGTGTGTGTGATGTGCAATGGTGTATGCTGCATTATGTACTGCATAATAAATACTTGTGTGTGCTCTCAGGGAAGGCAAGGGCTGATGGAGAAATCTAAATTAAGTCCAGTGCTCTATTTGAAGAAGTATGATGTGGGATAAAGCCATTTATAAACTGACAGTCACTGCAGGCTTGAGGTACTGAGGAAAAACACCCCATGAAGACCAAACATCAGCGAGAAAGAAGCGACCAGCTAAACTAACAAGTGCGTCAAGAGGAGCACGCTCTGCCCCATCCTTTCAGCTCTGCAGAGAGAGTTAAATGTGCTTCAGGATGGCACCAATAACCTTGCCCAGCCGTTCTTGTGTGCTGAGCTCCCACTGGAAACATTAGAATAGGTTCCAGCAGGGTGGGGATGAGCAAAGGGGGAGCAGGTTTCTTGTCTTCAGCGATACGCTGTTTATCCAGCTTAGCCATAAAGCAACGTAAATCAAGCATGTCATCCTACCTAATTGCGTGTTCATATAGGACTTAATTGGTAATATTCCTGCAACCCAGCTCCTCAACCTTCATGTTGCATTGAGTTCCTCTCAGAGACTAATGAGCTTTATACAACAACAAACATTTAGGTCTGTTGTTCTAATTCATTAACATAATGGGCAATACAATGAGCAGTTATGATAATAAACACTAATAAGAGGCACTAGCGACACTTATTCCTAGCAATGCCAGGGCTGTATGGTGTGTTTGTATGGTGGCAATGCCATGATAAAAAGGGGGTACAGTCCTGCCTGGTCTCCTTTCAGTGTTACCCAGAATATCAGTTCCATGTCTGCCAGCTGAAAGTGGCATATAAATAATAATTATTGTGATGAAACAGGACTGAAACATCACAAGTACATTTATATATATATATATTTTTTTTTTTTTTAAGTGAAAGAAATTGAGAAAGGCATATGGAAGACAAAGGGAACAATTTTTAACGTATTTTTGTGAAATACTCCAGCCCATCCTAATAGCTATGGACTTGGCTACTCTCTGAAGAAACTTAAACTGTTCTCCTTTATGTAGATGTACTTTAGTACGTGCAGGAAAATGAAACATCAACAGCATAGAAATGATAGAAATGTCTTAGGTTGTTTTTGTGGTTTTTTTTTGGTTTTTTTTTTTTTTTTTTCTTCTCACTCAAATCAGACATATTGTACTACAATTATTTTTCTACAAACAGCTAGCACTGTAATTGACCACTGGGGCGATCTGGTCCCAAAATGCACATGTATGTACACACACAAACTTGCAAAATTTTTTTTAAGACTTGAAAAGACATCATATTTGTTCCCTGCAGCTTGGTCCACTCTTTACCAAACTCTTTGGGATTTTGGTTTATATGTAGAACACCATGTTGATATGAGAAAAGCTCATTCCCTTTTTTACTTCTCAGATAAAAGTAAATAATAATGAGGACCTTGCTCAAAAGTGTTCTACCTGATACTGACAACCTTCAGCACAAATCCATGCCCATCTCTTTATTCCATTTAATGGTCTAAACACGTTCAAATGCTATATTATGTGGCCCTTTCAAATTTTGTTAATCTCTGTCATCTTCCCCCTTTTTGAATAATGGGTGAAAATGTTTTACAGGTAAGACAGACCTACTGAGCCACATTTTGCTCTTTGTCATGTTAAACAAAACACCTTGACTTAACACTCACATACCTGGGAGCAAAGTGTCTTTTACCTTTTAACCAGATTCCTGAAAATGGTATCTCATTTACAGGACAGGCTTTTTTTTCCCCCTCTCTTCTATAAAGAGAAACCTTTAATTTCTAAAGTCATCCTCAGGTTCTCAGTGACAGACAGTTCCTGAGCAAAGAAATATAAGACTACAAAAATGCATGATTTCTGAAATTTATGGTCAGAACTTTATCACAATGGAAATATTTTTTTCTAATTGAAGTCTATGCTGCTGTTATGACACTAATTCAATTATTCCTTATATTACATTCATCATAATTTTATCTTCTTGTAAAAGAAGAATCGCTTGTTTCCCTGACATTGGTAGAGTTGACTTAGGAAGAAAGGGGTGAATCTGCACTCTAATAATGTCCGTTTGCAATTAATCATAAGGGCAGTATTAAAATACAATCATAGAATCATTTAGGCTGGAAAAAGACCTTAATATCATTGATTCTAACTATTAACAATAAAATAAAACAGAATAAATGCATGTGGAGTAAATATTAAATACCCAAAGGCTTATAACAAAAGATTATGCAAAGAGCCTTCTAACAGTTTAACATAATACTCCTGAGAATCTGGATACCTCTTTGGAACAGTTTTGGTCAGAAATATACTGGAGTTTAGAGAAGACTGAAAAACTTTGCACTGCAGTAAATAAGAAAACCTTTCAAACAAGTCACAAATCACCATCAAAGATTTCTGGGTGATGCTGAGAACCTGTGATATGCAGTGCATGGTATAAAAAATCTCTTGTGCTGGAAGAGCATAATCTATTATAGCTCTGCTATCCCTGATGGTCCCTACATATGTCAGGAGTCTGTAAAATGACTCAGATTTTCCACGTGCTTCCTGCCAATAAACAGTGTTTCTATACAGGCAATGACTTTAACTATGGTGGGAGTTAATATCTGTAAGGACATGAAATGACCACTCTGTTGACAGTCTCAGATATTTATCTTCCACGCCTGTGACTCATGCATAGCACAGTTTCACCCATATGCTTGGCCATGAAATACCCTTATTGAGTAACAAAATGCTGAAGGTACATCTTTTTTCGCATAAAATCACCAATGACTCTCTTCCTATGAACCTCCCGGGGATTAAACAAGCTGGGGAGGTTGGTTTCCTGGCCTAAGAGATTCAGAAAAGACAGGGAAGAGTGTCTCATGTAAATTATTCAGATTTTAAGCCTAACCTCTAAGCTAGTCACATGAGGCAACATTCTAATCAATAAATAATGATCTGTACTTCCATTGAAGAACACTTATTCCATCCTAAAGTTGATGATATCTTAGAAATACAGGTATCTATTTTCATATATATTTCCTGGCCTCTTTAGTAAGAAGAAAACCTAGTTCCATAGGAAGATAGGAAAGGCACAGCAATTCTTTCCCTGAATCTCTCCCTTTCGTTCTGCTGCGTACGTTGTAGTGCACAACCTCTTCCAGGCAGGAGACACCTTTTAATGCCATTTCACAATTTGCATGAAAAGCCTCTAACAGCCACTGCCATCAAACCAAGCCATCAGAGACACAGGGACTCATCAGTTCATGTGCCGCCCATTCAAAAATCTGCTCATCTTTCCCACTTGGACTGGGATCCACAGCAGCTGGTGAGAGGTGAGTGGGTGCCACACTTCCCCTGGAAGGGATTTTTTCTGCACCCTCAGTCAATGCTTTTTACTGACCTGCAACTGAAGCAAAGCTGTGATTCCAGGAGAGAGCCTATTTCGATTAATGGGGTCTGAGGATGGGGAAAGACATGTTCATTTGTAACCTGGGAATTCTGAGGGGTACCTTTGTCTCAGGATCAATACTGTGGGAGCCACAAATGTCTCTGCCACGCTGCCCTCCCCTCAGCAAAAACATGCATCATTTTTCTTTCTTTCAGGTCTCCTTTCTCCTTATCTCAGAAACTTTTACAAATCTTACCCCTTCCTATCAAAGCAAACTACTAATGGAGTTTGGTCTTGGAGAAAGGGGAGTAGGGAGACAAGTTGATTGTTTTAGAGAGGAAAATTATTCTCTGCTTTCTCCTATCACATCCCTTTATTTTCCACCTGGAAAAAAATACGTTGCACTTGAAGAAAATAATATTAAATAATATTATTTTTCAAAAAATCAAAGGATGAGGATAGAACTCATCAGTTACTTTGAATTCCATCTTTGACAATCTCACCATCCATTTATCTGCAGCTTGACTGTGAAAGATGTATTGGTGGCAGCTCACTTAATGATTTTAGAACTAGTATTGCTGGTGCCCCAAGCCAATTTGCCATTAAACAGCAGTGACTTGGAGCCTTTCCACTGTACAGTCTAATTTCTGGAGGGAGAGGAGATGGGAATTGGTTTCTCTGTGTGCAATGAAAAGTTGATTCTCACCAGTAAAGATTAGAAATCTTAACAGATCTACAGTTTTGTGATGTATATTTTAGAGGCATTTGACATTATTCAGAGTGCAGGTCCATGACATACAGAAATGGAAAGCTAAGCCTAGCCAAGAAGTGTTAGCTGCCACAAGAGGTAGCAAGCATTATTTATTTATTTATTTAATTTTTTTTTTTTTTTTTTTTGGCAAAGTGACCCCTAGAGTTAGTCCACAACACTGGCTGTAGCTAGAAATCAATCTTTCCAGACAGCCATGTAACAGAGACATAAATGTAACTTAAACCTACAGATAGGATGTCTCTGCTATAATTGCCAATTTGTGTGTACGTATGTTTTACAAATGTTGGTCTGTTGATAAAACCTAATGCTCTTCCCACACCCTTGCAAAAGGACCCTGACCAAAACAATGTTGTTATTTTCCAGGAAGTAAATGTGTTCATTCAGAAATGCATTTACTTCTGAAGACCCCTAGGTTCTTCAACTGTAACTGAAAATTTTCAGGCTCCTCTTGCCAAATTTGCTTAAAACATGGCAGCACAGACCAACTGGTGTCATTCCAGACCTCCATCAGTGCCAGGCGTAACTCCAATGCCAACAGTCCTCCATCACTGTTCTTGTCTGACCCTCTGCATATAACTGGGCACTGATTCTCCTTATTAGCTCTTTATTAAGTGCAATGACTTTTTAAGCTGAAATTTGTCTTCTGAAAGATCTCTGTGATCTTTCTGAAGAAAGTATTGTAAAATACAGCACTTGTTTTTCAATAGGCAATTATACTCACTGCTTACAAAAGAAAGAAATCCATTTATCTAATTTCAACTTCTGGTCTTTTTAAAATTTTTTTTTTCTTGGAATGTTTGTTCCCTTAGATTGGAGAGTCTTTTATTACTGCATAGTTTGTTCCTTCTGAGAGCTGGCCACAAGGACAAACCAAGAAGTCAGAGTATTATGTATCAAGTCACCATCACTGGCTTGTACACGTGTCTTCAGCTCAGACCTTTTCCTGCTGTGTTATAACAGTATGGCTGGTTGGCTGTTGTGTCTCACCAGGAGAGTGGTGACTTCTTCAGTGGCAAAAATATTTTTTGTGATCATGTAATTGGGCTCTACTCCTTCCCCTCTGTCTTTGCTTCCCCTCCCACTCCTCATCTGTTCATTTGGACATGTTGTTCCCCACTTTTTTCTTTTTAAGATGGACCTTCCTGACACCATCTTCTCCTCCTCCTTTCTTCACTTGCTCCATGACTTTCTGCTCCCAAAACCTGCTTGTCTTGCAACACCACCTCCTCAGCTCCTGCTGATGGGGCTGGCAGTTCTGTTTCTGTCAGGAGTTAATAATGGCAGAAAATCTTATTAGCTTGGAATTTGTGACTTCATTTTAATGCCACTGAGCTACATTTCAGTATCAGTAGCCAGTGATTTAGACAGCAAGCTCAGTTTGACTTTGGTCTTTGGTATGCACAGTTATGGCATCTCCTCACCAATGATGGTTCTTATGACTTCTGGGGTTCAGTAAAACATACAGTAAGTGATTAAAGTGATGATCTGCCTAAGTAATTAGGTAGTTGTCACTTCCCCTCACCTTCCCAGGGCATCTCTGCATGTGATCCCTGGAGCCTTTGATTATCAAAATTGTCAGGACCCTTCCTGACTGACTGTGAACCTGGATTAATTCAGTCTGTGTCTGCCTCACTTCCTTATGGGCTGAACAATTATAATAGTTGATGCTTCAAGGCTGTGAGTGCTAATGTTACAGTATTTGCATCATGGTTTAGGATCCTTCAATACAGGATAAATGTAGAGCTGTGTTGTTACAGAATCAGAATACTGCACAGCCTCAATATTTGAATTTATTTTGTGTTTCTGGCATTTTTTTTCATCTAAGGGCATATTTTCAGTGACTTCAAGGAAAGACAGAAAGTGGATGGCCACTGAGTTTTACAAGAAGATAGGAAGTCCATCAATTTCAGTCCTTTTGGAAAGCTGGTAAGTATTACAAAAAAATTGGTAAATCTGATGAAACTTTCTTGCAATAAATGAGTGATTCTTCTTTCAGGTCAGAGTAGGAAAAACTCAAGCAATCAAAAATGCCATAACCCTCTGTGAAAAGAAATAAATTAATCTCACAGCATTATTGTCACTAATGTTTTAGCACACTAGGAAAATCGCTGGTATTTTCAGTCCTAAGGAAGGGTTTATGTGTGAGAAACACAGGATCAGGCATCTTGAAAAGTGTGAGATTCAGCCATGATCAACTTCTGGCATGTTGTGATTGGAACTCACACAGGTGCCCAAAATAATTTGCTCTAAATACAAAGTAGAAATTTCCAAAGATTTTACACTAGACATGAATAGGATTGTGAAAATCAGGAAGTTCTGTGTGAACTTGAAAGGAAAATCCCTAGACCTGTGTTACTCTAACAGATTTAGGTTCTCAGGCTTTATTTACTTTTCGAATCTCTTAGGATCTCTCCATTCCTTTCTTTTATATATTTTAGCTTTAAGAGAAAATTAACCCTTAGAAATTAATAAAGGATTTTTAACTAGATAGAAGCCTATATTCTGTAGATAACTGATGTTTGATGGGAGCCTCTGGTTTTCCTTGTCCGGTTTCTAGAATAATAAGATAGATGCAGTTTTTATATTGCTATTGCAATAATAAGAATTATCTTCATAAATTTATTTTCTGTTCACAGTGTCATTCCATCTCCTTAATCTAAACTGTTTGGTGCAGATCACTCTTTCTTTCTGATGCTGGTCTAAATTAAGACATGGGAAATATCTGTTACAAATCACACCCAATTTTAGGATTGACAAAAAAATCTTGAAATGGTTGCCACGGACCAACAACCTCAGCTCCCAAAGAAAAGTGTGGCATATACCTTCAAGGGTAAATGGTACCTGAATATTAGTATTAAACAGGCAAAAATTCCAGAAAAAAGAAATATGAATAGATATGGGAACTGCCAGAGGATGATTAGGTCATTTCCTGAATTCTAGTACCAGAGATGAAACCGTTCAGCATAATTTCTTAAACTTATGCAAGACATCCAAGAAATGTATAAAGTAAGTTTCTTATCAGCAATGTTACCCAGTTTCCCTTTGCTATCCATATCTGAATTCAAATATTTTAGATATCTTTCAGAGGAAGAAAAACATTTATCTTCCACCTTGTCTTTCACCAAATATGATTAAATCTCGTTTTGCTTGAGTAAGTGGTGGTTTCTGCTTGAGAGCAAATGTTGGAAGGCAGAAGGGCATGGTGTATCATTGAACAATGACAATTATAATAAATACATTTAGTGTACCCTAAAGGTAATGTGCCTAATTGGAACATAAGGATACAAAAAAGGAAAGGAAAAAAGAAATGCTTGTATTATCCTTTCTATTTCTTCTCCTATTCTTTTTAAGGATAGCCTATCATTAGTCATCATGAAAGCTCTTGGTGGCCACTGAAACAGAGGAGGGACCTTTGACACAGCTTGATCAATCCTAATTGAATAGACCAGAGGGACAGAAGCCAAAAGGAGGGGACCCATTCTTTGCCTTTGACAGCCTCGTCCTTTTTAGTTTGTCAGCTGTCAGAAAACATTGGGGCACTCTCAGGGTGCATGAGAATTCTTTAAGCTGTCATACAGTTTTTTGCTACATGAAGAAGACTCTTTTAAGCCTTGTAAGGGTCTGGTCTGCTCTGAATATCTAAAACTCTAACATTGGGAGATACCTGGGGTAGTCAGTGAAGTAAATGGGAGCTTTACTAGGAAAGACTTGCAATGTTTCCTCAAATTAACAAGGTTTAGCTCCACTCCCCATCCCTTATACCCCAATCCAAGCTGCTCATCACTGTACTAGTATGATTTACTGTCTTTGCACAGGAGCAGGATATGAGTCAGAGAAGCCGGAGACTCCCTATTTTCTGTGATGAACCCCACCTGGAGATGCTTTCTGTGTACTTCTGTATTTCCCATGGGAAGTTAATAGCTGAAGAGAAGACCTGAACTCCTAAAAAACCCACATGTATTGTGCAGTATCACCGTGTTTTTAGTGCTGCAGAATGGTGACAGCCTCAGAGGCTGTCTTACATAAGTCCTAGCGTGATTACTGCTGGACATGAACAAATACTTCTAGGAATATCCTGTCTCCTCTCATCCTTTTTTCCTCTGCTAGTATGACATTTCTGCAACAGGGAAGTGGTTTCCCATGAGAAATTTCAAGCAGTAAGTAGGGGAGTAGAGCAGGAAGATCTAGAGTTGGATAAAAAAAGAAGAAAAAAATCTTGAATTAAAGACCATCCATTGAGGCCTTTGCTTCACACTCACTACAAACACTTTCACATCCATCTCTTTACTAAGTGGCCCCTTTTCTGGTGTTAACTTCACAAACTGTCCTCTTGCCTTAAATTACAGGTAGATATTTAGGATTGTTGCCTCTTGTCAATGCTTTGAATCCAAGCACCAGACCACTAAAGTAATTCACTTCTCTCACATTACTTTTATTAGCATGATGAGGAGTTTAAAATACTGAAGATCTCCTCAAAATCTTCAACCTAAATGGCTCTCCATCTCTGTGGTAAAACCCAAGCAATTAAAATTGCTTGTTAGTCAAAGCTCAGACATAATTGCATCTCATTCCTGCTCTTGCATTTTGACAAGTCGGACAGGAGCCTAAGAAAGGTCCACTATTGTCACTTCCTGATCACCTCCCTCACTGCAGTGCTTGTAAACCACACTGTCTTTTCTGCTGTAAGGACTGCCTCAATCATGTATTTGGCAGAGAAAATGTGCACAAAGATCACAGCTCCCCTAGCCATCAGCTGCATCAAAAAGACACCTTTTTCATGAGTTGTAGGGGAAGTGAAAATTGTCACATTGACAGCTCCTCGGGGCAAAGTTTGGAATTTTGTATCTATTTCTACTACAAAGGATTTGCTGCAAACTCTTGTTCTTGTACTGTTCTCTAAAGGACCCATCTCTAGGCAATCGATGCACTGCACAACATTAATATAATTAAACCAAAAGAGCAACTGCTACAGAAGACGAGGAAAAAGGAACTCTGAAAGGAGGAATGAATAACTTAAGAAAGGTCAAAATGGTCATCAGCACTGTCATCGCTGCAAAGGTCTCAACTAGAGCCTGCATGGCCATAGAGGGAGCTGGCAGACATCCACAGGGAATGTCTGAAGCCAGGCTGTGGTGGTGGAAGCTCCTGTCATATTCTCAGAAGTGTCTTAGCACTGAAAAGCCATGTGAACTCAGCTGCACTGAAAGCACCATCTGAGCTCTGACAGGTCATACCTAACTCTTAATGCAAAGAATTCACAGGAATCTGCTCTCTCATTATTCAGCTTATGCTGAGGGAGATGAATTTCACTTCGTTGCATTACTCGTGTGACAGCTGAGTGGTTTATGTGCATCCTGGAACAGCAAAAACCTGTATTCTTATACTGGATTTTCACTAACAAATGTCTTTCACTGTGGCAACTTCATAGGATTTTAATTTCCTCTTACAGCAGCAAGGTACTGACGTTGGTCACCAAGTCCCTTTCAGTCCCAGAAAAGAAAGAGGCCACAAGGAAGGTAAAGCTAAACTATTTCCAAACATGTCTCAGGCTGTAATTTAGAGTACTTGGGTCGCTGCTGAATTTAGTCCTCCAATAAATAAACAAAAATTATGTGGTTTATTCACCTTGGTGTTTTCAACAGAAACTTTTGATTCTCCAGTTGCCCATGATTCACAAAGATGTGTTGAAAACCAATTTAATGTGTTGAAAACCCAGCAGAACTTACTTCACCACCACATTCAGCCAGCTGTGGAGATTCATGCCAGTGCTTCTGCTACAGGACAGATGATGAATGGCTGTTGGTGTTTGGGAAGATTCTGCAGCCCAGAGAATATTGCCTTGATCCTCAATGTCAATGAATAGGTCGTCATACTGCTGGAGATAATCAGAATGCCTGGCTCTTTCACCCCTTGGCTTTGTAATAGGAAAGAATTTTAATATTAGGAAAAGCAGAAGGAAAGTGTAATGTTTGAAAGTGGGTGGCTCTGAAAAATTACTAGCATAAGTTGCTGGGGTTGCTGGCAATGTTTCCTTCCAGCTTAAGCAGGAAATTCAAAGGTGCAAGACAGCTCTATCTGTAACACATCCTGCATTTTGGCTTTGAGGAGAGAACTCATTTTACTCTGGATACAGATACCTGATGGAGAGAGAAGAAAGTAATCTGTGACTGTTGCTATTGATGGTCACTGCTAAGTGATGAAACAGTTCCTCTGTGTACAGCCTGTTCCATGTAGATTGTCCACCTGCTGCAGGAACTTGGATATGAATCTCTATAGCCTGTCCTGCACAGAAATTTAAATATATAATATCTATTATCTCTACTGACCTTGACAGGAAAAAAAGACATGTGGAGATATTTTCACATATGATAACATTTTCTTTCTGATCTGTGACCATATTGGATTTTCTCCTCTCTTCCTTCACATACACTTTTCTCAAGTACTTGAATGTAAGAGTCTTGACTCGTATATAAGCATCTCAAAGTGTTTTGAAGTCCCTCAGCACGGAATAAAGTTCCCAGTCCAGATCCCCAAGAAAGATATAAACTATAGGAATCAAATTGTGTCCCTCACACATATGGAATTGTCATGGCAGGGGGTTGAGGGCAGGACACAGAGAGGTTTAGAAACTGGATGAGCTGTCTGGAAAAGACACACAAGGAGTCACAGAGAGGGTCTGTGGAAAGAAGAGACCCCAAATAGCTGCTTTAGAAAGGACAAAAGTTTCAGGAAAACCTCAAGAAAGAAAAAAATATCACTTTTTTCCTCTTTAAAAAAAAAACAAAAAACAAACAAACAAACAAAAAATTAAGTAGTTCCTATTTAATCATTACTCTCCTTGAACCTCCTCTATCCCTCTACTGTTCTGTTCAAGTCCAAAGATATATGCACCACTTCTTGCTAGTTGTAGTACACTTTCAAAATCATACATTAAAAAAGATGAGTTAGGAAGAAAAAACTTATAAAAAAGAATGTAGATGTGTGCAGCAATTATCAGTTTACCATTGTGGGCAATTTGGATTTCATTGCTGTGGATCTATGATGTTCTAGAAACAACTCTAAGAATTTGGTAGAAAGTATTACTTACTCAAGTATTCATGTAGTAATTTGGTACTGAAACTTTTATGAAACTGGTGAAGAATTACTGTAGACTTTATTGTGAGCAGAACCTTTGATAATATTGAAGTTGCCATGTCTTTAAAAGTCAACTGAGGAGCAGTAAAATTTGGTGTAATTGAGAAACAGTTGCTTAGCGCATTACAAAATCAGATGTGCTATTTTGTAGAAATTAATGTGAAGACAAGAGGAAAAAAAAGGGGAAAAAAAAGACAAGAGAATCACTATATGGCTCATTACAAGTAAATTTGATTCTGTTCAAACAACCCTGACTACAGAGACATTTGAATCAGCAAAATGAGACACTTAGCAAAGGACTGGTATATCTCTGTCTTGCTGGACTGTCCTAGCTCTTCATCCCTGTCGTAGTAATCAGTTAAAAAGACTCATTCATATTTCACATCTTCTTATTACAGAGATGATATTTGTGTTAAGAGTCTGAAAGTCCTGGATATGCTGTTTCTAAAGCAGAAACAGAATAAGGAATGACATCCTTATCTTACGAAGCCAAAATAAACACCCCGTGAGCAAATTCCTACACTATGTTCTACTGTAGTGAGAGAAGGGACTTTTTTGTATATTTTTTGTTGTGTCCCTCCCCCTACCTTTTGCATGGCACAAAGCTATGTTGCTTTCACTCTATTTTAATGATAAAATCAGTGTTGGCTTTTAATTTCACTCATTCAAAAAAAAAAATTGAGGAGGAGTAAAATGTCAGTTTTTTTCAAATGGAAGCACATTTTTCTCACTCTGTTTCGGGGGCTAACTGTGCAAGAAAGTCCATGGGAGGAGATTCCTAACCTAGCTATCAAAACCAATACTGACAGGCTATAACTTCTAATCAAAGACTGACCTCACTCAGAGTGTATAGGACTCTAGGGAAAATCTTGGGAACTGCAGACTGGTGAGTCTGACTTCCATCCCTTGAAAGATGACAGAGTCTGTAATAAACAATAAAATCATATAGTACATGAAGTATATTTTCTGTTGGGCAGCATGGTTTCTGCAAAGGGAAAACCCACCTCAATAATCTGCTGAAGTTCTAGCAGGGGGACTGTAAATGCATGGATGAAAGGCAAGGAATATTAAAGAGAAGAGACTTTTCAAGAGACAAGTCAATAGGGATTGGTCCTGGAAGCAATTTTATTGAATATCTTTGCCCATGACCTGAAGAAGAAATAAGCAGAGGAATATCCAACTCTGTAGATATGATAATCGCTTTTCTGCTGCAATGAGTGGCAGACAGATCTCATAAAAGTGTACAAATGGCTGACAAATAAACTCCAATGTGGACAAATTTAAACCAATGTAAATAAGAAAAATAACCAAAAACCCATACAATCACTGATGATTCATAAAGCTGAACATGAAACTGGAAGTTATAGTTCAGGTAAGAAATCTTGGTTTCATGTTTTCAAGTGTCTGAAATTTTTGATTCAATGTGCAATGGCCACTGAAAAGGCCAATGAGATTCTGGACACCATGGTAAAAGTGTGGGTAGCAAGATAGGATACACATTTCTGTATTTAAAAGGTGTTGTGCACCCCTATCTTCCCCAAGTTTGTACGCTTTTCTGGCTGACACAGCCCTAGGCACACATATTGAAGTTAAAGAAGGTGAAAGGAAGACCAACTGTATGGTTAGGGTGACACAGCAGCTGCCTCTTGAAGGGAAATTAAAAGACTGACACAATTCAGGAATCTGTGGTGGGGTGCCATAAAGATTTACAAAAGGTGGAAGCATTGGGTGAGGTGAATGTGGAAATGTTTTTCAACACATCATGTAATAAAAGAAGTAAGGAAATAATGAAACTAGCACTGGGCTTGTTTAAAACCGACAAAGGGAAAAGTTTCTTTATGCCATGAGTGCTGAACCTCTGGAATTTGCTACCACAGGAGATTGTGTGGAAGGACGCTATTAGACAGTTTATAAAGGGACTAGTTGTTCACAGACACCATGAGTGTAAAATGGAGACCAATAGGAGCTGTGGGACTACAAAAGGAGCAGTTTGCAGATAGAGTCTGGCTTTGCTTGCTTGCCTTGAATAGAATCTCTGCTGAACATTGGGACTGATGAAAAATTTGTCATTTCTTATTTTTCTCTCTGTGTCTTGATAGTAGACATTATGTCCATGGCCTGTTCTATGGCAGGCACTACACATGCCAGTTCTGAAAAAAAGCCATGTAAGCAATGTCTGATCAAAATTTTACCCAAGCTTAATAGGAATAGGGAAAATCAGAGAATACAAGGCCAAGCTCAGCACCATGTTAAAACACCTGCTTAGTGAGGACTAACTGTGGTCTATATAGAAAATATTTCATGTTTATATGCCCCTAAAATATTATAACCCCAAAGATCTTCAATCTCCTGCTAAGTAAAATCACCTTTTCCCACAAACACATTCCTATCCAAGGCAGGAGTAAGTTTAAGGGACTTATTTTTCTGGAACTTTGGAAGCATTTGATGTGATCCATTCTGTCTGGGGATATATTTTATGAAATCTTAGCTCATTATTTACCTTCTGGATATTTTATACCCCAGGTGGGCCAGTAGCATGAATATTTCAAAAGAGGCTTTGTTTATCACTATGAGCATAATATAAGAAGAAAAAAAATCGCTGTTCACAGAGGCAGCTGCTCCTTCAGCTCCAAGAGTTTGGGATGTAGATGTCATTTTTATAAACCTAGTCAGCAAGGGCACTGGAGTCTAAATGATACTGACTGATGCTATGGAAGTAGTTTGTCCTTTGTGAAGACATTTTATCATAGCACTCATAGTTGGAAGAGTGAGCATACAGATCCAAAGCAGAGATTCACCAGGGAAGTCCTGATTATGCTGTGAGAAATGTCTTCTTTCTAAAAGGAGGGTAAAAGTCATGACCTATTTTTGATACCCACCACATGACTGCGAGTGAGAAATGGGTAAAATTCTGTCCTCAGCTAAGGCTTTGTGAGTCCTGGAAGGAGTGAGCCAATCCTTGTTCCATTGCAGCCTGACTGGGATCTGCAGAGCAATGGTGCAGGAATTAGGATCTACTGAAGAAATGCTCTCAGCTTGTGCTAGCCAAACTACAGGTAAATTCATTACCCTTTTCTTTAAGAGGAAGCTTAATTTTGGGCTGCCCTTAAGGATTTAAACTTGTCACTGTGATCCCTCTGTGCCTTGCACCTGTCTCTCCAGAAATGTAAGCCTCATTCACCTGATACATACATTATCACCACACCTGAGGAAGGAGAATACCTGAAAGCCTTTTGTGTTCCAGATTCACTAGAAGTTGTATGAAAATGCATATGTAAAATGATGAGTACTACATTTCTTCCTGAGAAGACAGAAAAAAACCAAAATCCAAAACCAAACCAAATTCACCTTAAACAAAGGTATAAATGGTTGTGAATAAAACAATATGTTAGTTTCATCACAGACTTTGATGCTCACTCTTAAGAAAAAGCAAAAATAGTATTGTACAGGTAAATAACAAAACCTATTGTGCACAATATTCCACATGCAGTTTATGAATATTTTTTTGGAATGGAGTGAAATGCAGAGAGTTTAAAAGGAACTCAGGGGACTATCTTGCTGCGTGCTTCTGCTTTTCATACTTCAGACTAGCAGCAGACCAGGCTGTAATGTATGCTGACTGTATGAACCACAGTTGCATCAAGAAACCTATTTCAGCTCCAGCATGGCATGTTGCTAAATCTACAGTGAAGATAAAGCTTGCTATGCACACTACAATGCTCATCAATAGACAGCATTAATACTTATAGTAGAAGATATTTTTAAACTGGCCACGTTTTGATGCATCCTCTCTCATATTCATTCCTCAGAACCTCAATAATGATCTGTGAGAACTCCTTTAAAACCCACCAGGCATAAAATCATTTGCAACAGAGTTCATCAGCAAAAGATATTCTGTCATAAATAGATAACTTCTGAGTCCCATTTTTGACGTATGATTTCTGAGATTGCCTCTGCATGCAATGATGATAACATGAGAGCAAAAAGATGTCAGGTTGTAGGAAAAAATTGGGTTAATACTTTAACCCTTAAGAAGTATGGGTTATTTTATGTATGTCCTAGACACATTATAATTTTTGTTATGATAACGATACTCCAGAGTCATTCATTTATCTGAAGATTTTACATTTATTCCAGGGAGATCAAAAGGAAGACAAATTAAACTGACATCCAACAAATAGCCTTCCAAATATGTAAATCAAGAGATATGAATCTGCAATTATTGATAGGTACAAATTACCAGTAATTGGCCAAAAGAGGTAAGAGCTTTGTCCTGTTCCACTTACTCTTTCTCAAAATTCAGAGGAAAGAAATTCAATTAATCAAAAAACTTGAAAACACCTAAGTACTCATCAGTCTCTTTCATTTATTCTAAGCATTATTACAGACAAGTGTTATTACTCACTTTGATTTAAAAAAACAAAAAAACTCACACCATATTACAGCCACTAAATTTGTCTGAAAATTAATAAGAACAGTTAGCATTAAAAAATCTGGTTTTGACCACTTATCACCTTAGCTATATGGACTGGTAAGTTTTGAACAATTGAGTCAGAGAAGTATTCACCTTCTCGAGTGATTTATACTTGTGAGTGAACAAGTCGAAGCTTGATTATGAGATTAAAAAAAAGGGAAAAAGAAAAAAAAAAGAAATCCCTGCTTCTTGATTTCAAATATTGTTTTCCTTCCCAAAGGGTGAAATACAGGATGCATAGAGGAGTTGAATCATAATAATTGTCAGAGAGATACAGCATCTTAAAGCCCTGGAGAAGTCCTAATTTGAATTCTATTCTGAACTTCCTGGCTTAGGCCTCTGTCTACATCCTCCTGCTTTTATTGTCTTTAGTTGTGCACTAACAACTTTAAGGCTCGTGCAGCATGTAAGCTGATTGTTTGAATATAAATGGGTAGACTATTAAAAGCAGAATTTAGGCTTCTACTCATAAATCATAAAAGGAAGCATAAATTCTGTGTTTTAGTGGAGATTTAAATTCCTAAATGGGTTTTATAGGTGCCACATAAGACCTATTGACAATACCCCTTTATGATAAAAAGTAAATAGAAGTGACAAAGTCGGAATTCAAAATGCCACTGCTTAGTTCCCACTAGCCTGAAGAAGACCAAAAAAATGGCTGGAGGAAATCTCAGAGGGAAACAAATGATAACATGAAATTAAATGTGTAATATTCCTTTTTATGCTGTGTGGGGGAAAAAAGCACTCAGAGAATGAGCTAGTACATTTGCATAACAAAGGAAATCAACAACAACAACAAATTGCCATCGTGTTCAAAGCTGATAATTGCACAGATGACAACAAGAAAGCGCCTTTCTTCTCAGCTCTCTGGGGGACGAGCCTTGTCGAGATGAGGAAAAAAGGTGGAAAGTGACCCCACTTGCTTTCATGAAAATTAGCAACCTCAGAAAATGTCTTTGGTGCAAGGGGGTAGCCAGTGAATGGTGTGAATGCTAATGAACACGACGAGGGCAGAGGCTCAGCCAATGCTCCCATCAGCTCCATCAGACAATCAACAACTGGCAGCAGAGACTTCTCCAAACCACCCTCATCCAGCTTACCAGAGTCCAGCTCACCTTGCCAGGAAAGTGTTTTTTGAGAAGTAACTGTTGAGGACTTTCTGGGTTTTGTGTGTTTGGTTTTTCCCCTCTGGTATTTTCTTTCAAATACGAACTGAATTTCAGTTCTTTGAGCCCTGTGAAATGTGGGAATCTCCCATGTTTCTGTACAGTCCCAAGTAATGCTCCTCAGTTTTCCCAGGACAGTTGTTTGGACCTTATCTCACCTTACTGAGTTCAAGGTCAAGGTATTGGCAATCATTTTCTCCTCTGAGGTTCCCAAGCCCAAGAAGATTTCTGACTCTGGAGAAAGAGGTGGTACTTCAGGCACCAGCAGATCACCAATTGTAACTGGTTTTGTCAGCATGAAAATATGTATCTGCTTCGTCTGCAAGATGAAACATAATCTGATTTATCCAATGACTTCCTAGAAGTACTGTGACTCCAGAAGTCTACTAAAAGTGCTGAATAGTGGTGGCTTTTTTTTTTTTTAATTATCCAGTGGTAGGGTGACCTTGAATAGATCTCTAAAACTCTTTGAAAGTGTGTGACTGATGCTGAAAGTCCTAGACAGAAGAACAGGCTCCAAGAGACCAGGACTGACTGATATGTCCCTGTTTAACTCACCACTTCTTACTCTTTTCCATTCCTGCATCAATAATGCAGCAGGCAACAAAAATGAACAAAGTAAAAGAGTCTTATTCTAGTCCTTCTTATATTGGACTGTGTCTAGTAGCACAAAAATAGCTCCCATTGGCAAGCCTCCACAGACCTGAGACATTCAAACTCCTGAAATCTGTCCTTTAACTATATGGAAAATATCTATAAAACTTAAAAGAGTTATACTATTTGATTTAAGAAAAAGTCCTCTGAAACTCCGAAGAGTTTAACATAAATAAAAACAATTCTAGAGAGATAAATTATTAAAGTCAGTGTGTATTCTGCAAGGCAAAATATGTGCATGCATTTTAAAGTCTTTGCTACAGAATTCGGCAACAGTTTTAATTTTCTGACAATAGGATTGATTAAAAAACAGCTCCTCCTTCCTCCCTCCCCACCAATAACACAGAGAAGAAAATGTCTAAAATCAGTCAGGTATTGTTTTCTTTTAAATCCCCTGGGATTTTCATATTTGGGGTCTGATGTCTAGTTTGCTTTTATTCATTCCAGAATAAATGGATGGCAGTCAGGGAGACCTTGGATAGACAGACATTTAAGGTACTCACATGAGATCCCTGGGTTCAAGCCTGGAGAGCAGACAAGGCAGAAACTTTTGCCTGAGGCTTTAACATCCTATGTACCTCAACCTGTCAGTCCTTACAGTTGGAACAATTTTATCTTTATAAATAGTAGAACACTTGTAGGGAACGAGGGTGCAGGTATGAAAGTTCTGTCATTGGGGCACTCATTTAGGAAGACTGAAGTCAAAGATTCAAATTCTTCTTCAGCAAATGAAGAAAAGAGCAGGTAAAAGGATTTCCTATCATCTAGACAAATGCAATGAGCACTGGGCAGCACTCAATCTCTCTCATGTGGGTGGATTTACCTACCCCACCATTCTCCTTGTGAACAGCAAATATGAGAGATCTTAACATTGCTCTAAATCATTAAAACATGTTAAATCCTCACAAATCTGTCATGGTGTAGAACTCTTCCATTCTGTGCGACACTTGGCTCTTAGAAGGAAAACTGAACTACTGTAGAAATAGTTGAAGAGATGACCAGAATAGGGGACTGGAGTGTCCCATAGATAATTCAGATCCTGTAGCTATCTTCAGACTCTGCTCATATTTTTCTCTAAACACATTCGACTTGAAAGCAGCTGAAGGAAGCTGCTGTAGGACAAAAGAAAATTTTACATCTGCCTGTTCCTTTTGCAGCCTGAGATGTTTGTGACTCAGGACCATCATCCTCACGCTATAGAGCAAAAGTAGTTTTGCTTCTGTCTCTGCTTCCTCTCCAACCACCAAGTGGAAGTGAAGATGCTACTTTCTCACGGGGCTTGGGGAGCAGTCTGAGATATTAACTGGTTGTACAGCTATGACAAAAGGAAAATATTCATCCAAATTTTCTGCACAGAACCCATGTTGATGCAGAAGTGTGTGTGGAGTGGAACACTTTCTGTGTTAGTTTACTTTGTTTTGGATGAGTTACAAGATTAAGCTTGTAGAGCAGCTCATCAAGAGCTCATCAGGTGATTCCTCTCCTGGCTGACTCCCCTGCCTGCAGAGGGTGAAGCCCCACTGGCATTTCTCTGGGTGCAGGCTCCACTGGGTGCATCTTTAACGTGTTGCTCCTGCCAGATTTTGGCTGAAGCAGCAAGGCTGGGGTGTGCATGAGTGTTTCCACTGAGGACAGAGGTGCACAGGGAGGATTGTGGAAGGAAGGGCAATGGGACTTGCATCGATCTTGGCTGAGTGCAGCAATCTGAACCATGGACAACTCTCTCTAATGGGCTGTGGGAATTGTGCTGAGAGGCACAGGGTGTGGGACAGGCAGAAGGGAAGTTGGAAATACTTTGAAGTGAGAATCAGCCTAAATCCATCACAATGCACAATCAAGTACATATGCAAAGCCAGTCTTGAGGTGCTGCCTAGAGGCTGATAAAATCAGTTGTCTGTGCTGGTCATTAGGAAAAAGTTGATTGTTAAAGCCGTTCATTTTCTGTAGTGTACTTCAGTTTACTGATAGACAGAGCTGTAAGGTGCCTCCTCAATATTTTAACCTAGGTCCTAAATAGGAACAAGTTATTTCAGACTTTGTGAAATTAATAAGGACTGTTTGCCAGTGGCTTGCTTGTGACTGGATTCTCTGATGTCTAACAAAGGACAACATCAATTAGCTCTTTCTTCAGTTGAAGCAGTGGTAGTACCTTTTCCTCACCATTTTACCTGTTTCCAAAATTCATATTAAAGCAGAATGTATCTGAGTCTTTTTACCTCCACTGCTTAATTTATCCAAAGTCAGCTGAGTTCAAAAGTTGAAGGACAGACACAGAGTGTGTTTCTTCCCCTTGAAGCCAGATTTATAATTTTAGATTAAGTCAGAGCTGCTTAGGGATCTCTGTAGCAGTACTATATAATTTCTTCAGTGAACAGGTTGAGATAACAAAATTATCATGACCACTCTTCAGCTGAGCTGATTAGCCTGTGCTTCACCAACAACTGCCCCTCTCTGGGGATCTGATACCATGATTCACTCAGACCCTGCCTATGTGCCTAAGGACCTTCCCCTTGTAATGTTCAGAAATGTCTGGCAGGTGTAAAGAAACATCACATTCCCACTAGGGAAAGAACTGGGGTCTAACCCCAAGGGACAGATAGTGAAACAAGGAGAAAGAGAAAAAGAGGTTATATAAATTGTGCAAGGAATGAAGAAAGATTGTGGCACAAGCCCTCCTTTTTCTCCCACATACCAGCTTAGGACATGCATTAATATCCCACCTTTAAACATTGGTGATTTGGTATATTGTGCAATCCTGCAGTACTTGGAAGGTTGTGTCTAGGGTTTCACTGGGTTTTGTTTTCCTTGAACCAAATTCAGATCTTTCAAGTAATAGTTTACAGCAGGAACAAGGCTATTACTTTTTTTCTCATTAATTTATTCACATAACCAGACCAGACCATTTCCACTATTCAAGAAGGATTTAAACTCCTGTCATGTGCCCTCCAGACACAAATCTAACCTTGTGACACCACTAGGTCAATTTCTAGCAGGACAGTCAAGGCAACCCTTCCAAATCTCTCATTCCTGTTCCTCCTTATCATTGGATTTCTCTTCCCTTTGTTTATTTCATTTCCTGTGCTCACCATGCAATGAACCTCCCCAGGTTCATTCATTCATTTCACCTTGGCAGCATGTCACTGTGCAGACAATCTATTGAGGATGAGATTGAAATAATATTACACTACCGAGCTGATAATTCCTGACTTTAATATCTCTTAGCAGCATCTCCATTGTGCTATGCCCGTGAAACAGATCAGACAGTCTAGTGTAAACCAAAGGGAGTGTGTGGGAAATTCTTCTGCTATCAAAATTAAACTTCTAATACATCAGCAACAGAAGGTGAAGGGGCAAAAGAACTGCAAGGGAACAGATCAGTTACCTTTAAAGGAGCACCTCTGAGAAGGCAGCTGGTAAACATTGATATTTAACTCCAACCACTTTTCCTCTCTCTCTTTTCTCCCATCTCCTTGTCTTGCCTGCTCCCAATAATACACTAGGTTGATTATATATAGCTCATTTTAGTGACATCATAACCATTCCTTTGGTCATTATCATGTTACTTAAACAGATTTATGGTCGGTGCATTTGAATAAAAAAAATGATGAAGGGGGATGTTCAAGGAGCCAGGAGGAAAGATATTAGAGAAGTGTGAGAAGAGCTCTCTGAGTGCTTTTGATTTCTAAATCCAGTCAGTCAGTCAGTCAGTCAGTCTTGTAGGTAAGAGACAGGGCAGGGAGTTGGTTCAACCTTAGTATTGTTGTTGATCCTTCTGGTTTTCGGGTATCTGGCCTTCAAGGATTGTTTCGCTTTTATCACTGTTTCTCCATCTCAAGTTTATGTGTGAAAGAACATCTTCAGTGCTTTAACAGCTAGATGGACATGTTCATGTTAAGAATATTCATTCCTCTGCTTCAGTTGGTATGGCAACAGGGGAGAACTCGGCTCACCAGTTGTCTCTAACAGACCCAGATCATGGGTCAGATCTGATCCTGAGTGTCGATACTTCTTCTGAGGAAGAGGAAGGAGCTGGATAGAGGATAGTCCAAATTCATTAAATATCCTCTGCTGCCTCAGCAAGCATCTTATCAAGGGAATCATTAACAGCGTGAAATTTTTAAATGTGTGTTTACAAATGAGTCTATAAGGAAGATGCCTGGACGAGCCTTTCAGTTCTTCCAGGTGAATTTCCAAGGCCACATCAGCTACGGATAAAATGCAAGAAGTTGAAGAGGTCAAATGAGAAGCAAATGGACCTCTGTTTAACTCTTCATGTCCTGGTGATGCTGGCTGACTTCCTTCTGCCTCTTTAGCACTCAGCCTGCCTTTCTGACATTTCTTGTTGCTTGCTGATACCACAGATTATCCCTCCTGCAACCTGTTGCTGGCTGGTGTTACCACTGCTGTCTATATCTGAGATTGTAAGCAAGAAGTGCAAAATCAGAGCCCAAAGAAGAATTAAAGTCCTTCATCTATCTTCCTGCAATTGCCTCATGCCTGTTTCTAGAGGAGTAGTTAGATTGAGATGATCCTGTTTGCTGTAGTACAAGCATGTTTAAAAGTGTAAATGAGAGACGTGTTAAGGCTATCAGAGAGAAAAACTCTGCCAAAGGAAAGAAAATAAAAATGAAAGTTTTTAATGGGTTTCTGAACTTTCTGAAAGGCTGCAAACACAGCATCCTAGTTTTGAGATCTACGCACTGATGAGTTCTCCCCTTTTTCTTTTGCTGTTAAAGTTCCTCATGCAGCCAAAATGCAAGTGGTCCCTTGGCACTGATTTATATTATTTTTAGAGATGTGCAGGCAGCAACAGTTTTAAGCCCTGAAAGCCTAATAATATTTTTTTCCTTTAAAGAAGAAAGAGAAAGGGAGAGAAGTGATCCTCCACAGCAGATTGGAGCAGGAGGGAGTGACTGATAAAAGTTGTGACTGGCAAGTTGAACACCATATCCTAATTAGAAGGGAACTTGGTATTTGCAGTGTGATTTCTGACCTGGTAAAGTTCTTCTCTGACCAGAGGAGGGAATAAATCCAACACCTCCTAGAGTCTTCATAGTCTAAATTATGTTTAGTTCTATGAGGAACCTCAAATTTAAATGATTCTGACTTCAAACTCTGAAAATAATATGTTCTGAAAATAGTTAATTTTAAGAAGGTAGTGGAGTGAGTGAGGACACATCAGTCTTACTAGCAATTCTGTACCAAAATTTCAATGTCACAGTGGGAAAGGTACATCTCTTCAGTCACATTTGTTGAAAAAGGGATATTCTTTTGCTTGTCTTGGTTTTTTTTTACCAAAAAAAAAAAAGAAATCTAAACAAAACAAAACAAACCCACAGCATTGAGAAGAAATGTTCTCCTGGTGTGCAAGTCCTGATCTCAGGCTCCTCTAAAGCATAAACAGCCAGAAGCAATTCAGGACTGGCATATCTTCATCAGAACACTGGGAGGAGATTCATTGGTACAGATTTAGTCATCTACAGTACTGGCATTTACATCTGAGATAGTCATCTAGGTCACCTTCAAAACTCATGAGAAATAGTCAATTCTAGAGGACGATACATTTAATTTAAATGTAGATGTCAGGAGAATCACTCTCTGGAATTACCTTTTTCTCTCCACTGACTGTGTACAGAGTTTAGGCAGCTAGGTCAGATACATGTTCATTGTATACATTTATCACCCCAAGTTGTGACACCCTGCAGAAGACACCCTCCTCTAGACTTTCCATGATTGGTCTGTGGTTAGTTCTCAAAAGTGGGATCCCAGAGACCTATGGAAACTCTCCTCAGGGCTCACATTTTGCTATGATCTGCAGTAGCTCAGAGGCTTAGAATGTGTGCTCATGAATGAAGTAGATTTACAGATCCTTTTAGGCAACAACTTTTGATTTCTTACCTGGTATAAAGAAAAGCAACACCAACCCATCTCCAAATGGGAATAATTCTGTCTGTAAGGGAAGTGATGCACTTTGGCTTGTGAAATATTTTTTCATGCGTCAGCAATGGTGGGCATTCTCCACAGTCTACTAAGGCATCCCATTTCATGAAGTTGAACAGTAAAAGAAACAGCATTTCCTTCATTTGGGAGCCCGATTTCACAAAGTTGGTCAGAACTTCATATTTAATTGGATCTGTCCAAAGCGTTCAAAGGTTAAAGCTGGGGACATGGCAGGAAGGAAGACTAAAAGGCACTGAGGAAAAGATTGCTTAAGAAGATGAACTGCAGGACAAAAAAAAATTAAAATTAAAGGCAAAAGAACATAATAAAATGAACAAGCCAGCCTGGAAACCACCCCAGTGCCACAAAGGAAGCCATTCATTTACATTCGCAAGAAACGCAACAGCAGCTGGAGGTGTCTGGGCACTGCCATTCCACAGATGATGTCAGGCCTGCAGAAGATTTTTCAATTAATTTCTCTTGACCCTGTGCCTTGAACCCTCATTCCTATTTTTAACAACCCCATTCTGTTGAATGACCTTGGGACCTAGTGACCAATAATGCCCATTTAAGTAACTGCGGGGGTGTCGGTAAGTATGCAAGGAGAATTTGCAAAGGGCTCATTATAGAAAGAGTTAGTTACCACAAAGAGGGACTCTCTCTCACTCTCTCATCCTTGCCTGTAGGCTAGTAGTTGGGGATCTTAAACAGAGACTGTCACACTAAACACACAAAAAAGGCCATTCTGCTTGTAGATGGCTGCAGAACTTGGAGAAAAGAAGAAAGGTCATACGAACATACACCAATCAAACACATCATCATCATGGAGAAACCATCAAAAACTTCATAATTCTTCTTTTCCACTAAAATATTAGCTAGAAAAGAATTGCAACATGAAAAAGAGAAGTGCCAGATTGTGCTTGACATCACGGTGTGCAACCTACACTCGTCCTGTTAATCATTTGGAAAGACTAACTCATAAAGGATTTGGCTTCAATTCATTTATGTACAGCAAATGCAGACAACAATTCTTTCTGTCACAAGAAAGCATCATGCACTATGCCATTTTGCCTCGCCAGGGTTACAGAAAACAATTTTATGCCCACAAGATACACACTTCAAAACATCCTGGGAGAGGTACAGCAATAAGCCTTGGTTGCAAACACAACATTTATTCCAGTATGAAAATACGTGTTGTACTCTTGTAAGCATTGTAAGATTATGAACATGTTCTCTTTCCTATTTCTGGTACATGTGTTAGGCAGGCTGAAAAGTAAGATCTTTCTTTGTTTTCTAAAAAAAAAAAAAGGAAAAAGAAAGAAAAAACCCCCAAAAACTAAAAAACAACAAACCCAGGAAACTATCTTCTGTTGGATAGTGCTATGATGACAATATGGGAACAAAACCACGATGTACTGTGGTGTTAGGCAAACCTCTTTGTGCTCCTCTGCTGGTGCAATAATCATCATCTTGGCCCTTAACTCTAGGTTTCAGCCACCTTTCCTTTCACATAATGCTCTGGATCCAAGAGGGGCAATAAAAACAGATAAGGCAAGGCTCAAAGAAAAATGAATGATAAACTCAGTAGACTGTGTTGGATTTAAAGTTGGATTCTGCTGCAAGGGAAAGGAACATTTTCTTTGTAGTGCTCCTACTCCTGGGGTTCTGGTAAGTAAGAGCCAAAGAAGAGGTAAGAGGATTTATGGGAGTTGTGGGTGATGTTGGATTAAGGCTATTAATCAGAACGTAAAAACTGTCATCCTGGGTCAGACTAAAAGTCTGTAACAAAATAACCTGTTCCTGACAGTGACCTGTAACAGATGTTTGGGGAAAGTGTATAAAAACCATGGCAATTACAGAGTGATCTTTCCCCTGGCTGTACTCTTGAGTCTGAAATCAGCAGTTTAGCAACTTCCCAGGTTTTTGTTTCTCAAACTTTCACAAGGTTTGCATTAAAAAGTTGCAGAAATCCACCAGGAAGTCAGGCACTGCAGATGTGCACTGGTGAAAGCCTTTCTCTCTCTTAAGAATAAACAGCTTTATAATGTTACTCCAAAAAGTTTTAGTCCCTTGGCTAAAAACACCACTGGCACGTAAGTGAGAGTCTGGTTTTCTCTGGGATACTATTTCAGCCCAAATGCACAAACCCACCAAGATGTATGAACCTAGCAATTTACATGCTGAAGGGATGGATAAAGAACTGGAGCAGGAAGATTTCAAGCCTCTCTTCCCTGCAAGTTCATTAATTATGATAAACCTGTTCATCCAGCATCTCTTGAAAAACTCCTCTCCATGTAATGTCCTTGTACCACTCTTGCTGGGTCATCGACCAGCAAGGCGGCCAACACACTCTGCCCCAGTAGCGCTACAAAAAACTGATCCTGAGCAGCGATCAAAGGAAAGCAGAAGGGCAAAGCACCAGCAGAACAAAGAAGATAAGGACCACAGAAATCCATCAAATTTTAAAATGCATCGGATGCACTAGCATCTCAGAGGAGACTCAGATAAGGACACAAGTAGCTCTTCTTACATATTCCTTCAAGGCTGAGCTCTGACACACAAGCCTTACTTGCTCTCCAACAGGTTTGCTCACCTATTTGCTCGTTCAGCCTTTCTCTTTTGATGGAGAGATTTCATTTTGCTGACCTCCATTGATTATTAATAAACAAGAACTAAAAATCAAAATGCTGTGGTGTCTGTTTCTCCACCAGACACACAAGTCTCACTTGCATCTGTGAGCACCCATCACTCTTAGTTTCATCCAGCACAGATACTTCTTGTGTGTGTCTTTAAAACAATCTTTTCACTGCTTGTCTCTGTGTATATTTCCAGACATCAGGAAAACCCTCCCTTTTTTCTTGTCAATTCCAATTAGTTTCTACTATAACTTTTTTCTTTCCTTTCCTTATGCCTTTTAATTCCCCCTTCTCTTTAATACGCTGTCTCTGTACTGGTGCTGCTTAACTCTCAGGAAGTGTTTTGGGACATGGTTGATTAAAAAGATATAGGAGATTAAATTCAAGGAGTTCTGTATTCTTACTTTTGCATTTTCACTTTACCCTGTCAGTATAGCATCTGTAAAAATTAAGGTATTTCTATATTTGGTAATTTAATTTTTTTTTTCAGTAAAAATATTCTAAATTCATTGTTGAGGTAGAAACATATGGGATGGATATAAAAACTATGCTAAATTTTCCTTTAAAAACTATATTGTTTTAATTGTTTTCTAGATATTTAAAATAAATTTGTGTTATAGTTATAGCATTTCTTTGATGCCATATAGAATGCCTAAGGTACTTTGGGTTTGTATTGTTTTCTTTTCAAGCAGAGTTTTAGGTCCTAATGGATTGACTTATTTACATACGTGGAAGTTTCAGGAGAAAAAAAATAGATAGGAGGCTTTGGTCATTACAAGTTTAAACCTCAGATAATCCTCATCCTCCTTAACTGAAAACTCAAATATAATGGATTTTATTTGAATTTCATTTTGTACAGAGAAAGGTGGGGCTTTTTTCCCCTCCTTAAAAAGCTATGCAACATGGCAGGGTGCTGGAATTAGATGATCTATAAGGTCCCTTCCCACTCAAATTATTCTATCATTCTATAATAACACTAAGAAAAAAAAAAAAATCAGCCTTCCACCTGGAGTTTTGACACATATTCTCTTTCCTTCAAGCCTGACTTATTTGTAAAAACTTCTAATAAACATGAATCTGACAGTCAGCCTAATATGCTGGAATCAAAAGCTATTATTGACTTTGCCATATTGATCAATGGTGGCCCAAGCCCCATAATAGATTACGGTGTTTCTCTCTAAATGCAGCTGCTCAGCTGTTCCCTCTCTGCATTAAATGACTACTCCTCTGACAGGAACTGTTAAAACCACCTGGTTCAGAGTCTCTTGCACTTCCATGGGTGCATGGTACTCTTTCAGAGCCATGCAGACACCTAAGCTGCAGGTTGCTACTCCTGTTTGGATGTGCATTTCGTGTGGTTCTTTGTCACTTTCTCCTGTTTTATCCCTTCTCAGAAATGCCTCCATCCCCTTTCCCGTGGCACATCTCACCAGTCCTTGTGCTTTTCTGCTCTGCTGTGTGCTGTATCCTCACTGCATAGACTGGGAACGGAGCCACAGGGAGGCTAATTGCCTTGTCACACAGAGAGCTCGTGCCTAAGAGGGAGTTTGAAGCCGTTTCTTTGATATCAGCTGTGGGTATATGAAATGTTTACTAGCTCCTCTCTCCTTATGTTCCTCAAATCAACCTTCCATGCCCAGCTCTAAATTCCAGCCTCTAGGTGAGGGTATCTTTCTTCATCTGCTTGAAGAGTATGGTAGGACATGACATCAGTCTGAGCTCATAGAAATATGAAGGATTATCTTAAGTATAGAGGTGAGTTATCCTCCAGCAGACTGTGTAGTCATGGTCTTCTCTGTGCTACCTGGAGGTGATCACCCCAAAAAGTCTGGGAATAACACCAAATAACTCCAATAAGCTACAGCAACAACCATCTGGAAGGCAGTCCCTATGTTTTGTGCTGTTCTGTGATGGGATTTGTGTCCATGATCAATCCAACTAAGGTCTTAGAGGAAGCAACCTTTCATGAAGCACGCAAGGACTCAAAAAACACAGGAAATGTTGGTATTTCTACAGCTGCCACTTCCCTTGAAACCAGAAAAAAAATAAAAGGGCAACAACTACACATGCTTTGTGGAAATATGCAATTCAAAAATGTTTAAATGCAGGGATTTCTAAGGAAAATTTCTTCTTCTCTTCTGAACAAAAAGATGTAATCTGTACTGAACAGCCAGTTGCAAAATCTGTTTCAATATTATCTTTTCACAGGAAAAAATTATACATAATGCTGAAGAAAACTGAGATGAACACATAAATGCTGTTTTCAGTGACACGTTATATTTTTCACAGATTGCTCTCCTAAGTTAGAATAGTTCCATTGGATTTAATCAGAGGAGAAGCCAAAGATTAAAGAAAAGCAGAGAGATTGAGTGATGTACTCAAGACAAGTAATGATTTTAAGTGAGACCCAAGAAGGTCAGGAGCAAGGAGCTAACCAGAGCTAACCAGAGGAAAGTCATCATTGCTCTTCCCTGAGACCAAGCCCGGAGCCAACATTTCCAGATCTATAAATAACCAGACTTTCCTCAAACTGGGAGAAAACAAAACTGTGCTCTGAAGCAAGCCTGGTATTGAAAGGAAAAGGATATGGAGAGCATGAGAGTTTTAGAGCAGGTGGCATCAAACCCTTCCTGAGCAACTCAAGGGCTCGGTGTCCCCACAGCAACTCAACAGAGAGATCCCCAAAGCAATCTCTTACAGAGTCTTCTGTAGTATGTAAATTTATTGAAATACAGTCCCCTTTGCCTACTGGGAGATGAGTACGCTGTGATCCGTCCTCTCAACCCACACTGACACAGGCAGCTGACATTGTGGTTTTGAAGATTTCCCTTTTGTTTTTACTGCCAGCTCGTGGGAGGGGGAGAGAAAGAGGAAGGGGAAAGAGGAGGGCGTATCGCGCCCGCGAGTGTGTGTAGGCAGGCCAAGAGAATCTGTGCCACCAAACACCCAGATGGCAGGAAAAATTCACCTTTTACTAACTGGATCCCTGGCAGATTTTTATAGCGTGTGGGTGGGAGAGAGGGCAGGGGCTGTGAGGAGGATGCAGGAAAGCAGAGCATGTAAATGCGCATATGTTTGCACCAGAAAAAGGGAGAGAAGGGCATACAGTGAATTAAGAGGCTTCCATCTGCATGTACAGAGTGACAGAGCTGCACAGGAGAGAGGAGCCGAGTTATGGCCGTGTCCTTCAGGAGCAGAAATCCAAACACTCAATAAAATTCTCCTTTGCCCGCTGTTGTGCAGAGGTACTCAGAAGACCTCTAGCTCCTTTCAAGGTGTGTTACAGGACAATTTCATTCTCCCAACATCCCCTGAAATGGGCTTTGAAAATACCAAAAAGCTCCTATCTTGAGCTGAGCTTTCTCTTCACCCCTTGAGGTGTCACAGCCCATATTCAAGTCAAGGTTCACATTCTATGACTTCATGCTCCTGACCAGGAGGCTGTGCCCCTACCCACACCTTGATGAAATTGGAATTTCTGACTTTAGGAAGAAATAAACCAGTGGAATCTTCCAAAACTACTTTTCTGACCTCTCACATATCTGCTAAAAATCTAAACCAGGCCATGGTCTGGTTCTTGTAAGCATGAAAGCCTCGCTCACTTGTGGTTGAATCCTCTCCTTCTCTCCAAAACTGAGAGGACTGAATTTCACTTCCAGGGATTGGATTGCACCCATAGTTACCATTTACCTGAGCTACCTGAGATGCTCTATGACTTGTGGTTCTTGGCACAAAAACACGACTGAGAGGGACAATAATTTTGGCTGGAGCAGGTGAAGTCTGCTCTGGAAGCATATGAATACTCTGCAAAGAAACAATTAAATAATTAATTAGAAATATCCCACATTATTTGCATGCCTGAATCAGTAGTGATGCTCATCCTAAAGGTATCTAGAGACCCTTGAAATTCTCTCCGTGATAGGAGGTGTAATGAAATGAATGCAACATAGCTTAAGGCCATGACCATCACAATTTGGGGGTGTTTCTTGAAGATTTGTAATTGAGTCAGATCTGTTAAAAGACTGACAAGTATTTCCAGGGAGATCTGACCAGACTGGGGATGATGTAAACCATTCAGTGACTGCAAAAAAAAAAAAATTAAAAAATAGAGGGATCATTTTAAGCTCATTTGGAGAAAGGATGCAAAACTTTATAAAGAAAATCTGATAACAAATGATCTTAAATCTTCAAGAGAGTTTGCTGTGACCTAACATCTCTAATGCTTTAAAGCTATGGGTCCTGCATGTTGTGTTTCAAGACAGAATGGACCTTTTGGATTATCATTTTGAATCTCTGGTAGCAGAATTTAAGTCAGTAATTCCCAGAATGACTAAGTGCCCTCTGTATCCCTCACTCAGCACAACAAAGAGAACCCTGTGCAAACAGAGGTGTTTTTCTCACCATCCATTTTCTGATAACCATGCAGGAAAAGACTGGGCTCTTTATTCTCGATTTAGCCCCAAACACCAAAGAGATCCCCTGCACTGTGCTAACAGACAAGTAGGTAAAGACAACTGGCATGTGCCATGGGGGAAATCACCGGGAACGCCTCGGCAGTGAGTATCAAGGCAAACTTTTTTCAATGCTTTCAAGAGAAGCCAAAAAGCAAACGAAAATGGGAAAAAAAGAAATCCCCTCACGTCTCCCGCTCTGAAGGAAGCAGATACTTTAAAATTCACCAGACAAGGTCTGCCTTGCAGCAGACAGTGGGGCAGAGAGGGTGGCTGCCCCTCAGCTCCCCAGCCCTGCTCCCAAAGGTTGCATCTGCATGTGCAATTATGGCATTTCCATGTATCTGTTCGATTGTCATGCAGATATTTGGTGCAGGGAGCTAGTTTCGTTCCCTGGCCCACCTGCTGTGAGGCAGGGAGCCTTGTGGGTGGCAAACAGTGTGTGCAGCACAGGCCTTTTGTAACCTACCAACCGGACAGTGACCAGAGCTTCTGCAAGCAGCCCTTCCAGCTGACTCCAACACTTTGGCATGCATCTCTCTGTCTAGAGGTTACACACATGGGGCTGCCTCTCCATCGTCCCTCCAGCACTGTTTCATTGACCTGGAGTGAGGTTATTCCCCTGAAAGGAGACACCAATTGCTGTAATGGCAGAAAGGGGCACCCGATGATCAGTGCCAGTAACCAAGGGCAGAAACCTCAGCCCTCTTCCCAGTAACGCTCCTGATCATGTGAAGTCAGAGCTGGGTACTTCCAGGTCTGCTTATCACAAACTGGACTTTAATGAGGGCCTTCTAGGTCCCCTGAAGTCATCCCTCTGTCTTCAGATCAAGCTTGTGAGGAGACATTTCCTTTGTAGGCAGTGGAATGATTATTAGATGGCATAGATCATTGCAGTGGCACTGACTTCTATGAGACCAAAGTACAGTAATGGAAAACTGTTTCAGGATCTCCATTAATGAAAGAGCACAGTACCTTTGGTGAGAACACAACAAAGCTGAAGAACTGGACAGCAAAGCCAGTCAAGGCATTGCTGTGTCTCCCAAAACCTTCCGTGAAGTTCTTTGCCCAATTTTGATCTCAAAAGGGATCACTTAACATACACGTGAACTTTACTTGTAGAGTGCTTATTTCTCCACTCTTGGAAAAGGGCAAACAAACAGAATTTTTGTACTACTGTAACAAAATGTATTACAGATTACTTGGGTCAGAAGCATTGTATGCATGTGGCAGTGTGCACAATCCACACCTGCAAGTACTTATTTTATGTTTATTTTAAGGAAATATATGTAAGCAATCAACTGCCCAGTTATTCAAAGTGCTGCAAGTGTCAGTTAGTGGGTGAGTTACTCTTGGGCTGGGACCCAAGTCCCAAGGGGCATGACAGTCCTTTTTAACAGGTTACCATCCTTTCTCAGCACTTAGGGTGCTGTCACAGACATGCTAAGCAGACCTTCAAGGAAGCCACATTCTGAGCAGATCTCTTCCTTTTCAGTGTGCTCCCTGAACATTTATTGTTTTACCAGCTCATACTCTTTTTCAAGGATGCATCACACAACACTGAATTCTGGCAATATAGAGCAAATTTCATGAAAAATGTACTTTACACTTTCTACTTCATCCTGAATCAAAAGGGAAAAGTCACTTTTTTCCTAAATACAAGGATTGTGCCCTTCAGAGGTACTTTGTTCATGACATCTAAACCTTTGACATCTAAATTTGAGATACTATCCTATTGCAGATAAATCATTTTGGATGGATTGTCATTGGACCCAAACATAGTATGATTATTTTAAGAACAGACAGACTGTTCATTCCCTCCACTGACCACAGAAGGGATGAAGATAACAATCTCAGATGTAAATATCTATCTTTTAGACATTTAAACAAAACTGAAACTCAGCTTGAATGGGCACATGGAAAAGTCGTGGTTTGTGCTGGCAAATTCCGTGGGCAACACTACAAGCAGAAGATCCCGGATCCTCGCCATGATGCAGATGAAGCTTCTCCAGCCAGCTTGATATCTCACTGAGGCCATGGAGGGAGTTTTTGGCTGTCTCTGTACTGTGAACAGATTTACTGTTGCATCTGTGTCTGCACCAGGAAAACTTATCCTAGTTTCTGAGATGTGCAAAGGCTTCCATCATGGAAAAGACTGAACTGGCATTCATAGAACTGAAGAGAAGTTGTCATCAGAATATTTTAATATCTCTCTGGATACACTGTCTTTCTGTCCAGGTTAAAGCCAGACTCACCAATATCTGAGGTCAGGTGCACAGCACAGGATGGGATTTATAGAAAACTCCAGTTTCATGTGAATCCAACCAGAAGGGAAAAAAAATTCACAAAACCAGTGAACCAGGAAAACAACAGCAAAACCAGCAAAATCAAAAGCAACAACAAAGACCTGACTTAAAAACTAAGAGGGAAAAGTATCAAGCAGAGCAAAACAGCTGTGCTGCAAATAAAACTGGTGGGTTTTGTTTCCATGCAGAAATTCCCTTTCAGAAAAGCAAAATAAAACCGTATTTGTTTGTATCCTTAGTCAGGTTGGATTCCCAGATTCTCTGAGTACATGGGCAATGCTCTTTATTTGGGGCTCAAACCACAGGAATACCCCACTGTGAAAAAAGGCAGTGAGTAAGAAATTGTGCAGTGCAGGAGCAACCTGAGTCCTGCCTTACAGGCTTTCTATCCAGCAGATTTCCCCAGGCACTGATGCAAACATCTGGGCATTCATGGGCATGGTGACATTTATTTCTTTATTTTTAATGCCTTGGGGAATTGAGGATTAGGTTTGTTATTTCCACTAACCAGGCATTAAAATACCTTGAGCCCATCACACCCTCACTGAGTTTTGACTGAAAAGCACTAGGCAGAGAGAGGATGACACAGTCCTCGGAAATACTGAAAGAGAAGAATGCAAACCACAGCGGCAGCACAAACAGTGCCCAGATGTAATGCACCGAGTAAACAACTTTTCTTTTCCCTTCATATCGTAGTAGATGAGCCACCAGAGGGAGTCCGAGAGATCTCCAAGAACTGCAGGATAAACAGCTCTGCTTTTGGCAAAATAAAGGTAATTAAACATTTTCTACCAAGGGCTGAAGAGTTCAAACCAGTGTGAGCGTCTTTAGGCCACTGCAAGATCTGCATCACAGCAAGATTTCCCAGAAAACCTTAATCAGTACTAATTTAGAGTTTAACTTCTCTGAGAAAACAAAGGGAATTAAGAAACAAGTTGATATTTTTAGTATTATTGTTGATGATAAAATGATAAAACTTCTCCAGTGTATTTCTAATTAAATGTCATTATGTGTTTCTAGATCAATCAGATAGAAAAGAAGGTCAGGTGACTGGAATCCATAGGGCAAGTGATGCCTCATCTGTGCCATGTTACACTTGCTCATGTGTGCACAAAAACAGACATTTGAATACAAGTGCACTGCACACTGCTCAGTCTTTTTAGTAGCAAACCAGGGTGAGGGTGAGATATGGGATTTCACACTGCCTCACATCTTCTATTCTGTCTTCAATGATGGAGGAGGAAAAACTCTCCCAGGGGCCCAGGAAAGGCGCAAAACATGCCACAGGCTACTCTTTATGGCTGTGATGGGCAAATATGGGGCTTAGGGACATGTTTTTGTGGCTGTGCTAATGGCTGAAGTTGATCTTAAAGGTCTTTTCCAAGCTAAATGATCCTGCAATCCTGGGTTGGGTTAGAGAGATACTACCACACAAATCAAATCATCATGCTCCTTGTAAGGCAGGGCAAAGAGTGACACTGCTGGGCCACAAGAACTGGCATGCCAAACAGCAGGGCTGTTCTGTGTTATGGTGTTTGTGTGGAACCACACACATGACAGGAAGAGCACTGAATTCAAATTCCACTGCTCTCCTCTGGTCTAAGTTGGGACCATCAGCTAAATGCCAAAAAGCTGAGAATCTGTTTTCAACCCTGAGCTACAAAACTGTGACCCTTTCCTTCCCTCTAGAGCTTACTGGTTGGAAAGCTAAAAAGTTTCTTTCCCCCCCATCTTCTGTCCTACAGTAATGAAATCTTACAAGACTGCTCTGAAAACAGACGGGTTCCTGCAGAATATTGACATTTTCAGCAGGAAATGCATGCATATGTGGAGGAGGATGGGACTCCTACTATTCCTGGGTAATATGGGGCAGACTGTGTTTTCAGTATCGTGATGGCAGTGGTAACAGAGCTGTTCCATCCAAGAACATATAGTCAAAATAGATGAGGCAAAGGAAAGGTGAAACAGGAACTGAGAGATGTGACTTTGGGTGTAGAGTGGATTGGTGACAGAATACACTCTTATCCGCTACACTAAAGAAACTCTTCTGTTGCTATCTTTGAATTTTCCACCAGTTAATACCTCACCCATGGCTGCATTGTGTAGAATATGGCATTGCCACAGGCCTCTGTACAGGTGTAAAAAGCTGAGGTATAAAAGTAAAAAATAGGCAAAAGAATGAGATTTTCAGTGATTTGGTAGCACTTTATCAAGAAGATCAGGCTGGTTAGAGCCAGACAAGTGGCTCAAATAACACCAGCTGGACCAAAATGCATCCAAAGTCCATGAGGTGAGACTTGACAAAGAAGCCTGACCTCTTCCTTCTACATTTGGAGTGTGAGATAACATTCCCTGTCAACCTGTCTGTTCTCTGGATCAGCAGATTAGTTGGGATGATTAGAAGAAAAGAAAGGATATTTTCCACTCAGTTATTTACAAATTGTACTTAATGAATTATTGATCAGGTGAATAGCCCTCTGCACAGCCCTCTAGGAATCTGTCCTTTCCAAGTCATGTCCATGGTCCCCTGGCCCACCAGGGCCAGTGGAGATGTTTACACTAAAGGGGTACTTGGCCACTTTTGTTTTTCTACTGCTTTCTCAGTGAAAACAGAATCTCATTAATTTAGCTGAAAAGCAATAGAAACGAGGGGAAATGCCAAAACTATGCGTCTGTATAGACAAATGCACAGGATAACCAGTACACCAAACCAGGAAAATAATCTCCCCGTTGTTAAAGGAGGTGAAGGATGAACACAAAATTCAAATTCAAGAGACCTGAGCTCCTTTCTTGTCCCTGCCACTGAAACACTGAGCAGGTCACTGGCTGTATCAGCCAATGTAATTACCTGTCAGCAATGAGAGTGCACAGCCTGTGCAGGGCTCATCCATGGCTCTCTCCACAGCCACTGGGGATGGAACCAAGAGCCCCACCAGGCTGGAGTGCAATTTATCCAGCTAAACACAGGTATCTGCTCAAGGCCAACACGAGTCATGGCCTAAAACTCGCCATCTGTCTTTCCTACCTCTGCATTAACTATGAAGGGGGCTGAGAAATAGAAGCCTTCACTGAATGTACCTGAAGGTAGAGCAAATGAACACCACCATGATTTATCCCTGTCCCAGTATTTCATGTTCTTGTCTATTTTGTCTCTGTACAAACTCTAGGCCTTATTGTCATCGCCATGCAGGTTAACACAATACGGTTTTATTCCTTTTATTTCAATGCTTCCTTGAGGAAGAGTTGAACTAAAAATACAGGCATCACTACCTGGACCCTGGATAGAAAAATGGTCTCGAATTACACTGCACAAAATGCAGTGAGGCCCCATGGCTGTGTCTTAGACTTCACTCAGACAGGAACAGCTTGAGCAGTTCCATGTTACACCTTCCACCAGCACAAGGCAGCACAGTGGTACTGAATTCAATGGCAGTGCTTTAAATTATATGGTTGAATACCTGTTTATAATCTACACAGCAAACTTTTATGCTTCATGTAACTTCAGGCATTTTTTTTTTTTTTTTTTTCTTTTCCAAGGGAAAATAATAAGTTTTTATTTATTATTATTGTTTTTTTGCATAGCTGGCAAGAAGGGTAGAGTCAGTCTCTTTCTCTCTCCTCTGCTCTGAGTACCAGCTGTTCTTCATGAGGGGATATATGAGCAGTTTTATACAGTTTTAATATCCACCAGAAATTACATCTCACTGCTTTGGGGACTGAACCTTTAAAATTCAATTTCAAATAAATATAATTATAAAATAAGGCAGGGGGAAAAAAAAGGGCAAGAGAAGGAAGGAGTATCAAAATTCAGCTCCTTGCTATAAGAGCTTCAGGGCACAGCCAGCAGGGCTGTGTTCTTTAGCAACAGTAAGGAAAATGGCCCCAGGCTCTGAGATTAGCATGTTGATGTTTTGGTCACCACTCTCTGTATGAACCTAGAAATGGAAAATCCCATGCTGCAAAGAAGTAATGGGAGTAGGAGGTTTGCAGAAAAGTTTTTGTATCTCCCTAAATCTCTTATAATTAGTGAAATACTGAAAGAGGAGACACTGAAAAAACAACCTAAACCGCTTAGAGGAGGAAAGGAGGACTGCTGGAGCATCATACCAGTGTTCATTCCCCTGAAAACAGACCTACCTCTAAACAAAGTAAGGTCTCAGAGAGCACTGCTGTAATTCTGGCAGGTAAGAAACAGGCTGCAAGCAATAAAAAACAACCATTCCAAGGCCAAAAGTTTTGCAGCTTTTTAATTTCCTCGAAAAATGTCAGAATGGTTGATCTTGTTAAAATGCAAGACTACTGTAACAGTGTGGACACGTTAGCCCTAAGAGAGGCATTGAATCTTATATGCATGTGCAGTGTTTCTAAGAGGCTATCATTTTTAACTGCAGAAGAATTCACATTAAATTAGAAAGTCCTTGCCTACAGGTCTGAACAGACCTGAGCTAATAGGTGTTCCTTCCGCTTAGTGAAGCTAAGGAAAACAAAACATATTTAGCATTTTGCAGCAATGGTCTGCTATTTACTGCTAATAATACATAAGAATGTGCTGCAACACCTGTTGGGACCCTGGTGAATGCACATCCTGAGCATAAGAGCCAAGCAGGCAGTGCTGGCAGGAGCACAGAAGGTGCAGGTAGGTGATGCAGAGGTCGCAGAGTAGGGGAATCTCACGGTTTTGTTCCCTGTCCCTGAGATTGTCCTGAATCCAGGGAGCACAGACATAATGGGAAAATAATTTGAAATCTGAGGATGGTCTGGTTACAAGTCTGGTTGGAAATATGACTGGTTCAGAATCTATGTGGAAATTCATGACCACTGGCAAAAGCCTTGCTTCAAATAAATACACAGAGGAGACTTTGGAGAGGTGAGGACCTGCCTGCACACTCCACACTGGAAACGGATTCTCGAGGCACTCAGCAATTTGCAAGACAGTTTTTTCATGTAGGTGCCCAATTCTATGCCCTGCACCTCTCTGCCTTACTTCTTAGGAGGGATCTGCTCTACCCAAAAGATTATGACTTTAGAAAAGATGCACATAGTGTAAGATGTATGGTCACGGACTGGTTGATCCATATGCAAGTATGGGACCCAGTAGCTCACTTCTGATTTTCTGAGATAAATCTAAGAATATATGTTCTCTGAAAATATAGGTAGAGAACACTTTTTGTGAAGAAACTTTTCCTTTCATAGAGAATTCTCAAATTTTAGGGCAACCAAATTGCAGTTGTGAAAAGCTAAGCATTCCTGAGGGTAGCTGAGAACACAAAAATCCCATGAGAGGAGGGAATCAGGTTTCATGGTCACAAGCATAATCATTAAATGAGGAAAAAAAAGGCTAAACTGTCCTTTGGATCAAACATTTTACAAAGGGACCCAGATCTTGACTAGAACAGATTTTGTTCTAAGAACTGTTCTGGGACCCAGCGATTCAATAAACCTTTCTCTTTTTCCCTATCAGCTTTGTCAGTTGCTGCTGGGACTTCGGTGGAAATCCTTGGGAGCAGATTTCCTCTACAGCCTTTCCACATCATGCTCCAGTGACCAACTTTGCCCTGTACAATCTGCCCAACCGCAGCAGGACACGGCCACAAATCAGCCGGCACTTAAGGAGCCCCTTCACTTTTATCTCACCTTGCTCTCCGTCTGCTCCCTTCCCAGGCCTTGTCCTTTCTTATACAACTTGTGTATCATCAGATAACCAAGTAAATATCATTTCGGAGAGCTGCCCCCTCTTGCCATGCATCTGAATGAGCACCAGGTTTGCAGTTATTTGTTTAGCCACTGAGCTGAACAAATTAGATTAACACAACACATGCAGCGAGGGGAGGAGGACACGAGGAGGGGGGCCCTTCTGACAGAGACTGGAAAGATGCTGGGGAAGTGCTGTTGTCATGGCAATTAACCCTGTCTTGGCAACGGTGCTCTTGGTTCCCCCAGAAAATCTGCGAGGTGATTCCCCTCTCTTGTCGTTTCTGCGTGCTGCAGAACTGGGGCAGAGCTGCACAGGATCAAAGCCATGCTTCAGAGCTCGGGAGGTTGTGACAGTTGCAGTTGTGTGAGGGGAGATGTGTGGGAGAAGCTTCCTTCTGCTAAATTTGGTGACACACTGTTAACAAGACAATACAACAGCAGGGTTGGTTGCTGTTTCCTCTCCCTTTCTCTATTTTTTTTTTACAGCCCAATAAGACCTTTCATTATATTTCAAATGTGTTTCCTTTAAAGCTGTTGTGAAGATTCCCTCCTACTGCTTACACTGCTCTTCCTCTTCTCTCCATGCAGCTGATAAGCATCTCACTCTATCAGGTCCTGTTTTGTACACGAGACACACAGCATGGCCTTGTGGCAAAGCAGCTTGCTCTCCCCGCTTTGAGAAGGGCATCTCACAACAGCTCTGCTCTTACACAGCCAACTAGTCACCCTCACCTTTAATTCCAGACAAACTTCATGTGTTCTTCACCCTCAGAGCTGGAAAACACGTCAAAAACTTTCCAAGGCAGAATTTCTGCCGGTGTAAATCAGCACAGCTCCTCTGAAGTCAAAGAACTTACTGTCAAGAGGGACCAGATTAAAGCATGGAAACATTGGGAATGTTGTTGCTCATGTTTTATGGATGGCACAGCAGAGTCAGAAAAGGGTGATTCACATGGAATCACTGTCCTGGGACCAGCCAGAAACCTCCTGCATCATAAACCAGCAAGTCAAACACAGAACTTCCCTGGTGTGCAGCAGCAGTGACCATCTTCAAAACATTGTACCAGAAAGCCTGGAGACTGGTGCATTTGCCAAGTGGAAATTACCAAAAAGACCATAGGGAAATCGGATTTGTCAAAAGATAACTTTTACTGTGTTCTACAACTTTGACTTGGAGCTGGTATTTTTTTCAACTCTGCCCCTCTCATTGAAAGGTCTGGAAGCAGTGACCTCTCACTGCTGGAAACACAGCACTGAATTGTGATTTTCTATTTCTGAGATAAACTCCTCTACAAAGGGGGAAAAAAGTGCACCCAGCACACAAGAACATCTCAGTGATTCCTCTTCCACCACATAAAATACCAGGCAAGTGCTTAGGTAATTGGAAATAGGATGAATCTAATTGCAAGAAAAGCTTTACTAGATTAATCAATTTAATGTCACCTCTGATAATTCTTGAAGCAATTCCATGTAGATAATCAGGAAGTATTGATAATCCAAACTAATCAAGAAGTGTGGAGTGATGGAAAAGCCCTTTCCCTCAGTGTAGTATTGTTACAAAAAGACACTTGAAAGACACAAACAAGAATTATTTTTTTTCCCTTTCAATAAAACCTGTCTCCAGCAAGTTTTAGGCTGGCAGAAAAGGATTCAAATAACTCTGTTTATCTAACCAAACTGCAACAGGCCTGCTCTAGGACACTCACAGACTCTATGCTATTTTCCAGTGTTCTTCAGACTGAAGTAGGGTCCTGCAGATGGAAGGAATTAACCAGACTCATGGCACCAACAATATTAACAGCGAGAATTCTCTGTATCTGAGTGGAATTTTCCAGTGGGGCTAGTGGTGCTGGTGGCAGAAGGCTGAGCTCAGGGTTAGACTAAACCTGTGTTGTGTACTAGTTGGGAAGCCTGGAATCTGCCCCTCTATGAGGCAGCAATTCCAGAATTAATTTGCTCTGGAGTCAGTAAAATGAACAGTCTTGGGGAAACCTGTGAGCTTTTGGGCACTGTGGTGAAGTTCATGCCAGGCTTGGGAGGGATGCTGGGTGTGAGCAGTGGCAGAAGCAGCAGGGTGGAGGTGACCACTCGTCAGTGCTCTGGAGGCTGCAGGTGTAAAGGAGGGTGTTAAATGGGATGCCTGAGAACACAAAACCAAGAGTTAACTACTTTGTCTGCTGTTTGCAGACTGAATGATCTGCAGAGCCACTGGCATTTAAAGGGGCTTCCAGCTCCTAAATGCCATTGCAGAGGGATGTTCCTCAACCACTGTGATTATATACAGAATATTACACTCTCTCCTGCCCAGAATGATGCTGCATAGCTTCCTGCACAGGCTGGAGAAGAGAGCTGACAATGAGAGGGAAGATGCAAACTACAGGGCTGACATCTCCCTGCTCTTAACCTTTAACATCTGAAATCACAGGTTCCTCAGAGCAGTGGGAAACAGAACTGATGTGGAATTTCTGGCCATGGACTTTTAATAAATATATAAAAAATATAAATATAAAAATATTTCTGGGGCATAGCCTTCAGATTCTCAGGTTCTTTTTTTTCCCCCCCTAATGTTTTGTTTCACTCATTTTTCTATTGTACCATCTCAAATTTCAAAGAAACCAGTCTTCCTGGGGAAAAAAGTAATGATATTGATTTCTTTGTTGTTAGCAAATATCACAGTCTCTAAAATAGGGTAAAAAGATCTGCTTAATCCACGGGATTTCCCAAGATGTAATTTCTCATAGCCCAAATCAGCAGAAAATCCCTATACTTCTCCATAGTCCTGTAGGCTGCCTTAATCATAATGATGGTACCATAGCAGAAGAGAGAGAACGTAACTGATGTTTAAGGGAGGCATCTGGAGATCCAGAGTCCTAATTTTTGTGTATGCTCCCATCACCAATCTGGCAGCACCACTTCTGTCAATTATCATGGGGGAAAACTTCCAAAACCAGAGTGCTTAGACTCAAACACCTCCACAGGTCCTGTGAGATCTGCAGTCATCAAACCCGAGGCCTTTGGGTGCCCTGTGAGTGTCAAACCATAAACAAGAGCATTTATTCCATGTTTTTGATATCACCTCTAGGCAGCTCTGTTGTCTCTAGTTCTGAAAGGAGGTCAAAAGTCTGTACCCCCAAAAGGCTACTGCAGGGAGCTAAAAGGCTCGTAAGTGGCTTTAGAGGAAGGAAACAAGAGGTCTGAGAAGACACCCTCCCTCCCTCCCTTTGCACTCTCTGAGAGTAAAAAATACTCCTGCAAAGAGAATGTCCAAAGAAAAAAAAAAATTAGAGTCCTTAATTTGTGCTGGATGCTCCTCAGCAAATGCTTTTCTAGATGCCAAAGGCCAGCTGCAAACTCCAGAGCAAGAGCTAAAATCAATTTGCAGCCAAAGTAAAAATGCCTGGATATCTGTCCCTGGCTCCTTCGCTTCCCAGCAAAGCCATGAAATGAGCTACTGCCTCTGGTTACATGGTTAATTTCAGAAATGAAAAGTCCAGTAGCAATAATGGCATCTCTGGCTGTGTACTGCGAGCTGGAGAAAGAAGATGCCGGTAGCCTTTGCAATCCAAGCTGCCATATACCCTCCTGGAAGCAATTTCCTTCCAGTTTTTAGAGAAAATAGAATAGAGCTACTTCTGGGGAAGAAATTCAATCTTTGAAACATATATTCAGGTGACTGAGAAAGGGCTTAGATAAACAATAGTCAATATTGCTAAGGGGCGAAGAAAGGGGACAGAGATTATAAAAACAATGTCAAAATTTGAGGCATCCAGAGAAGGATCTGCAAGATGAAAATATTTCCCATTATGACATAAATAAAACTGCCCTTCAGTGTATCTGGAAGATGGGCATTTTATTTTCCTCTCTCCTCAGATTTAGAACAAAACAGAAAAAGGAAACTGTTTTCACAGTTGACTAGAACAGTCCAAATCCTCTGACTGTGCTAAATCCAGCAAGAGCAAATCCTGATCACCAGTGCCACATCTGCCATTTGACAGAGGCTTCTCAGAGACCTCAAACACCAGGAGCCTGCTCTCCTGCTAAGTGAACTGTTACATTTCATGTTCACTGTTCCTGCCATTCTTCTGTCGTTTTAGGATGAAAAAGGCTGGTCTTGTGTGCTTTAAGGAAGAAGGTGAAAATTTGGGCTTTTTTTTAAAATTTTTGTTTTGTCTTGCTTAATTTTGTTTGTTCTTTTTGTTTTGTTTTTAATTTTGATGAACTAGAGCTTTTTGAAGAATAGGAGAAAAAGAGGAAAAGTGAAATGCCTGGCATCCAGGAATACACTATACCTCATGTTCCTGCAAGGTGAGTTAATGCTTGTGCTGAGCACCAGGGGAACACCCGTACACTGAGAACATTTCCCATCACTTAGATGGTAGGACAGGGTGGAGAGTAGCACATGGCAAGTGGTTTGCACCAGTGATGCCTTCTCCACCAAGGCTGTACCTATCCACACGACTCCTCAGGCAGGAACAAAAATATCCTCCGTTTCCCCAGGCATGTTTTATACCCTGAAAAGTGACTGCTACCCTGTGTCATTATATTTCTTTAAGAATAAATAAATTAAAAGAGGATTTTTCCCCCTCATGTTCTTCTACAGACTATAGCTTGCCTCAGTATTTCCTTTTCATGACTCTTTGTTGATGTCCCTGCAGGAAATTACACTTGAGTTGGTAGTTTGTATCTCAACAGAACAGTTTTGGAGACCTATAATTCTGCCGGTTCAGCTTGAAGACAAGAAAAAATAGAGAAGCTTTCTGGGTTGCTGTATGGACTTTTTCTGTCCAGGGAAACCTTGGTTTTTAGAGTATTAATATACAGATATGTATGTTCTGAAACATTCCCTTATTTTATAAATAGAAATGAAGCACAAAGGTAACGGAAGAATAAAGAGGGACTAGACCACCCAAATCTCAGGCTGGTACCTTAAACACAAAGCAATTTAACCCTCAAGGGTGTTTTAGCATTTTCCTACTCATTTCCACCTGCACAATTCATTAACTATTGGTTCTTCTTACGAGGGGTCAATGATTGTGTATCCCATTTTGAGTTACTTCTCCTTTTCACCACTAAAGTAGTAAATAGTTGCCCCAAGCCCTAAGTCTGTGCTGACAGCACCACAGGAAGAAAACTTATACATGAATTGTATCTCTCATGCAAAAGATATAAAAGATATTGCTCCAATCCAGCACTGTTCACCCTTATCAGCATTGACTGCCTGTCTAGAAGTGTGACAAAAACCTAAACCAAGTGTGGTGGCTTGCCAAGAGACCAGAGACTCAAAAGTTCCAAAGGACTGACAGAGCTAGGCTGTGACTTCCTCTGAATCTGAAGAGTTTCAGATAGCTGTGGATCGTGCTGTTCAATTGGCTTCTTGTCTCCAAACCACCACATTACAATTGTGAATTGGTAACTTGTCAAAAACATATACTCAATCAAACAGAAATAAATACCCCTTTTCGGGATAGTTTTTACCATATTATGAAATAATGAACAAATGAAATAAACCCCTATGCTGACAGTTCTGAAGTGCTTCACAGAGAAACACAAAGGGTGGGGCAAGGAAAACGAACCCCTACTCTCTTGCATTATTGAGTTCTAGATCTACTTCTTTCCTTTCGTGTTCTTCTGGAGAAGTGGGAGTGAAGAGAGAGGGAGAAAAATTAATATAAACTAAGAGTTTAACCTCCATCAGGACCTCTTTCTAATGCTTGCACAGCAAAGTCTGTGGAGGCAGAAATAAAAATAATGAAAATTTTTATCCCTTTGTTAAAATGACACACCATGTTTTATCAGCATTTCAGATATTTTCATCGAAAAAACTGTGTTTCAGCAAAAGAAAAGCACAAGACACCCCAACAAAGTTTACAACACTATCTCAAAGACTTAGTTTTTTGTTTTTTTAAAAAGAACTGTTAAAAAGTTTCCTTGTGGTACTTTTTCTACACTTTTTAGCAATGCTGCTGATGATTTTTACCTTTTTTTCAATTTTTCTTCACTCTGCCACTTTTGGGATAAGTCTTCCTACTCCGTTCCCCAAATGAGAGTAAAGGCATTGCCTTTGACAGAATGATTCCAGATTGAGAGCAGTATTTGCAAGGCTTAAATGTTATTCAATAAATTTCCAAGTGCTTTAAATTTGAGGACAGCATCTCACCTTGACCAACATTTCTAATTTTTTTCACTCTTCCCAACTCCCCCCTCCCTTTTCTTTTAATGCAGTTAATCTGTTCCTGAGTTTTGCTACAATAAACTCTCTAGATTGGTATTATTAATAAAACCCTACCATCCTCCCTCTCATTCAATTAATCTATGCATCCTTTTTTTTTTTTTTTTTTGTGTATGTGAAGGTGTCTGATGTCAACTTTGATGATTTAGAGGACATAAAAATAAAAATAAAATAATAAAATCACCCAATAAGCTCTTAAAAAATAAGGGTGTAGGGGGAGGAGTGAGGAGAAGGATGCCCTGTGGTACAAAACTATAAAAGGTTAGATTAGACTTTAGCAGAAAAGTCTCTGTGATAATTACTGTTATCTGCTGATCCATAAACTCTTCACACAAACTGCAACAGTAAACCAAAAAACTGACACTTTAATAGCAATGTGCTTTGTAGCGCGGGGACATCTCTCCTCCTCCTTCCCACATCTCTGTGCCTCCCAATGCTTCATTTCCTCACAGCCCTGTGACAGGCGGAGCTGACAACCCGGATTCCCAGCAAGCAGTGAGCAGCTAGAGGTTGGCACTAATTATTGCTAAACTTCTGCAGACTCACAGCGTGATCTAGTTGGGCAAGGAAGAGGAGGACAGGGCGAGGCAGACCATCACACTGGGAGTTTGGGATTTTTTTATTTATTTTATTTTATTTTTTTTTTTTGGAAGGGAGTTGAAAAGGAGCATGCCAAGAAATTCTGGGAGAAAAAAGCTGACCGTGTCCAAAATGCAAGGCCCAACAAGGCTGTCCATTCCCTGCTGACCCTCAGCTGGTGTGAAGTGTCCCAGCCCCAGCAGCCTGAGCTGGTTTCCATCACCAGCTCTGTGCCAGTCCCCAACATCTGTGGCACAGCCCTTTCATGGTTCACCGCATGAAGAGGTCTCTCCACCACACAGATGGAGAGGGAGAGTTCCAGAAGCATCAGGAAATCTTCCTGGACTTGGCTCCTGTGACACCAAATAAAGAGCTGATTTATCAATGCCAACTTAAGGATGCAGCTCTGGACAGGAAAATTGAACGCTATGTTTCTCATGTTTGAAAATCGTTTTATGAGTGGCAACTTTGTACTGTTCCTGTGGCTTCACACAACGCCAGCCCTTGCAGATACCAAGGCAGGAATCAGATAAAGTGAGGGAAGAGTACATCTGAGAAAGGGCAAACTTTAAAGAGAGGACTGGAGTCAGAGAACTGCCCTACATGTAGGCATGAAAAGGTAGTCTGAAGATAATGATTCTATATAAAACAATTAAGAGGAAATTGCAAATTTGAATTATAATGGAAGACGTCAGCTAGCACAAATCACTAAGGGCAAAAAGAACTCCACTTCCTTCCACAGGCTCCATCTTTGTCACATTTCTCAGCTTGTTACAATTTAACAGGAAACTATCAGCCACCCCTAAATATTTTGAGCCACATCATAACATTCAAGAGAGACTCACAGCCAGTTTCTCAAGTTCTATAAGAATAGTGAAATCTGCCCCTGAAAAGATCTTGCTTTCTATTTTGTAGCATCAGGTTTATTGACTCATTTCCTATAGAAAACTTAAAATCTGATAACATCCTACTCAGTTCAAGGGGAATGTATTCTGAACAGCATCTTCTCCAACACTTTAATTTAAGATAATGTTATATGACCAAAAACCTCTAAGCAAACGAAAAATTTGCAAGCCAATAACAACTGGGAAAAAAAAGTCTCAACAACTTGAAATCAGGGCTAAATTAATTAAAAATAATAAGCAAAAATATTTATTCTAGATTAAGACACTAGCAATACAAGGAGATGCTGTAGTTTTTAGTCTGACATCATATAAAGCACTCATAGAATTTTACACTATAGTGTCTGTATCATGTCCTTCTATCTTTTCTGGTATATGGCTCATCTTAAAACACAATCCAATTTTCATGTGAACATCCCCTACTGATGGAAGATCCATCATGCTCCCAAGATACACTGCCCAGCAGCACCAACCTTTTTGCATATTCTTTCAAGTACTTTTTTATTTTTAATTTAATAACTTGCAACTCCAGGATCATGTACCTAAACTGAATCTGTAACTAAATCTATCTTTTTTTATGCAGCAGTGATATTGAGGCAAATACATATTCCCAAAATATGAAGAAATAGGTGCCTAGAAAGAAATTAGTGAGATCAGAAAACACAATCCTCATTCTTCCAAGAAACCATTATCATGATCAGCAGTCTTTCTGTGAAAAACCCTGCATAAAATATATATGCATATATTACCAGTTTGAGGAAGAGTCTCAGTAAGCTGAAAGGGGGAATGAATTTGAAGCCAACAAAAGATTTTTATTTATTTTTTAACTACACTGCATAATTACCCTGTGCAACAAATTGCCACAAGTTTCCATGAAAGCCGAGACCTCACCATAATTCCAAATAGGATTAGACATTTATATGCATAATGAGAACATCCACAGTTGCACTGTCTGGGATAAGAAATTCTAGGGAAATAACCCTCATGCTTCCAGGCATAATTCAACGGCATGGGAACAAAGTTGGGAAAAAATTTGGTTTATTCTGTACTTACCCCTTAAGTGGATTTTAGCACTTGTCCTGTGCCACCAGAAATGGATGTTGTGTTCAGTCAAGGAGTTCTGGCAAGATTCAATTACACAAGAGTAATTTTCAAGTAACTGATGACAGACAAGGCACCTTCCTCCTTTGGATTAATATTTTTCACTTACATAGCTATTTTGTGTATAACAGATATCCATTCTGTCTATAGACATAGGAGAGAGGATGGGTGTACACACATCTATAGGATTGAATTGAATATGATCCTAGAAAAATCTCTAGGATGTATTGAAATATTCAGTGCTATCTATCCATGAGATCAAAACATTATCAAATAGATTATATGCCCTCTCAGAGTTGTTTCTATAAAACCCTGATGATTTCATTCCTATTGAATGTAGGACTTTGCCATGAGAAACTGATATGTCACGAGTACTGTGGAATTGGTCTCATTATGCCTGTACTGGGCAAAGGGTATGTTTTCATCAATGGCTGATAATTCAATTAAAGGGCTATTTTGAAAAATTAAAGAATGTGTCAATTTGAAGGTTGCAATATGATGACAGCCATATGAGACTGGGCACTGGGCTTCCTTGCTGATTCAATCACCTTCTGGGTTTGAGCCCCCTTCTGTTCAGGACATGAGTCCTCCACTGGTACCAAGCATGATTTATGTTTTAGTCAGAGACATCTTAGGTGGACTACAAGAGCACTGACAGGTGCATGTCCTTTGTAAGGGACAGCAGCCCACATCTCTCCCTTTGTTCTGAGCCCTGCTCTCTCCAACGTTCCACAACGAGATCAGGCAGAAAGATTTCCAGCAGTGTCTTTTCCACCCATTCTAAATGTCATGCTAGACTTAGGCAAATATTCCTTTCTTTCCTTCTTGGATCTTATAAGACTGACTTGTTTTTTCTGTATGGATTTAGGCCAGGCATGTGGCTTCCCTGAGCTCAGTGCACATCATGAATAAGTGAACTATCACAGACAATGTGAGAGAAAGCAACGCAGAGCAATTTGCTATTCGACCACTTCAGTTTTGTGCAGACCCCAAGACTGCATTTAAAAACTCTCATTATCAGTATGCTGCTTGATTGTTTCTAAATTGTGAGGCTGTAACAAAACCAGCCCTTAAAATCAGCCTCCCTTGCCCAGCTGGTAACCTACAGTGCACACAAGCCCTGAACACAATAGTCAAATCTATCTTTGCCCTTGCTCTGAGCTTTCCATCACATGAAAGTCTCATTAGCCCAGACTGAGATGCACACAGCAGCACCCAGCAACCAGCAGATCCCCCTCAGAGATGAAGCAAAACAACATTGGGGGGGAGGAGTGAGGGGTTAAAAATATCTCAGAACCTCAGTCTCTCTCTCAGGCAACTTTCAATCTCATTTATTTATTTATTAATTAAAATCATTTAAGCCACAGAAACAATCTCTGGAGACATGGAGTCTCATTTAGACTTTTTGTTTTGTTTTGGGTTTTTTTCCTGGGATTTATTTTAATTTTTTTTCCTTCCTCCTTGCTTGGAGCATCCTGGAATGATCTCTGTGTGCCTCCTGAGGGAAGACATGGCACTAGCAAACCCAGAGGCAATTTCCAGGCTCTTGTTAGGCTATGAAAGTCCCAGAAGAGAGAGTGTGTTTTTTCCAACTTCTCTGTCTGACCACTGTCTAGAAAATAAGGTCTGAAGTTCTGGCTCCAATGAAGTAAATTGCAAAATAGCTACAGCTTTCCTGTAAAAAAAAACCACCAAAGCCAAAACCAAAACAACTACAGTCAAGGCTCCTTAACTTTGAAGATGGCCTCAGAGGTAAGAGATAAACTCTGTCCACCTTCTGCTGGCCCTTGAAAAACAATCTTGAGGCATTACAGCATTAGGGTAGTGTAACTAGGTATTGTCTGAGAAATAAAATAGCAAATATAACACCTGAGTCCAAAATGCAGTGTGACTTCTTGAGATAGATCTGGCCCAGCAGCCAGTGACAGCGGAAACGAAGGAGCCAATAAAAAGCCAAACACCCAAGAAGTAGTGCAGTAAATGGCTTCATACATTTAGTTTGCAGCTTCCTAATTCAAAGCTATGACCCTTCCTCATGCCAGCAGATGAGGCAGGAAAACACTGAAAGAATTGCTCTTGATTTGGATGTTACAGTCACACATCTCAAAACTGCATCTAGATGTGAGTCCAGTTAGCAGCAGCTCTCCAAGTGCCCCTTCCTGGGGAAAGTGTAAAGTCTGGAAGAGCTGGAGAAGGGATTGTTTCAGCGCAAAGGCACTGAGACAGGTGGAGAGCAGAAGAGGAAGAGAATGGCTGCTAAATCCACTCCTGATGAGTGCTTAAAGGGAAACTGAGGCATGGAAATATATGCAGGTGCTGGCCTGAAATCACTCAGAAACAAAAAGCACCACCGGGAATATAACCCCCTCCCTCCAACTCTCCGTATAGTGTCAGGATACCAAAAACTTCAACCTTCAATAAAAACACATCCCTTCCTGAAAGCAACTTTATTTCTGTTTATTCAGTTACATCGAGTCCTCTTTCAGCTACAGAGATCACTATGCACCTCTGACAAAAACCTCTGCATTGCCAAAGTGCTTTATAAGGCCCTTCCTCTGCCTACATCTCGTTCTTGTTTTCCCTTTCTCTTCTTTTTCCTTTTTTTTCCCCTCCACAGCCCCTCACATTATTCATCATAATCATAAAACATTCATTTGCGCTTCTGACCAATTGGAAGACCCTCACGGGAGGCCATAAAGGGGGGGTGTCAGGGTTATAATGAATGTAAATGCCAGGTGTTTAAGCTGGATAATGTGCAATTTGCAACTCAAGCAATCTGCACAATAAGCAAACCTAACGTTATGGTACCTGATAGGGGCACGATGGCCATTCTGAGAGAATGAAACATTTTACGACCTCTATGTTGCCCTGATCTCATGATCTAATAATAGTCCAGACAAAATTAGTTCCTGCTATAATGTCTTTGAATGTTTGGGGGGAGGCGGATGGGGAGGAGGGATTGCAAGGAGTTGGAGGGGGGATGAAAATTATATCAGGTGGCTGAGCTGAAGTTTCAGAGGATCAAAGGGAATAGAGAGCTGGATGTGCTATTTAAGACAATAACCTTCTGCTGAAAGTGAGGAGGTCAAAGACAGGTCTTTCATAACTATCTTGCACACATATAGACGTGTACACAGAGCTGTTCCCCAGGATTTGGCTGCTGATGAATTAAAAATAGGTTGATCATTGTGAAAGGACTGATTTTCTGGCAATGTAGGGCTGGGCAGCCGATTCCCCAAAGCATAATGGAGCGTCACTGCTCAGAAATTAGCTAATCTCAGGCTGGAAATAACAGTGAAGAGGAGTTATTCCCATCTTCATCCCCTGATCCCAAAAGCGAGTTTCATTTTCTTTCTTCCCTGCATGACCAGGTCTGGCTTGGCAAGGGAAGGAGAAAGGTAGGTCTCCATCCATTCCTCTCACCCCACCAAAGAAACAAGTGCAGTGTCTGCTCTGCTCTGCTCTGCTCTGCAGGAAGGGACACCCCCAGAAAAGCCTCTCCTCTTCTCTCTACAGTCTGTGTTATATTCTTTAAAATGCTGCTCGAATTTTGAGGAACATAGAAAGGAAAGACAAAGGGGAAAAAAAATATATCTTCCCAACAGATTGTCGAAAGCCTCAGAAAGTGCAGCTCCCTTTGGGGAATTCGGTCAGGTTTGTTGCTCTAACCCACATGCTATAAACACTTCCCTCTCATGGTACAGCAGCTCCAGACAGTGCTCACTGCACCTCCACGGAGCAGGAGGGGAGTGCAGAGGCTAACCTGGTGCTGAGGGAGAGCTGTGAAAAGCTGCAGGAAATAATCCTGCTTATCCTTTCCTGTCTCCACTTCTTGTGTTCTCTTTGTCCCCCCAGCCCAGCCACTGCTCCCTGGGGTGTCTCGGGACAGGCACACATATTCAGGCACCCTGGTGCTCAACCACAGTCACTTTATTCCATCCAGCTTCAGCATCCATGGAAACACTGCCTGGCCTTTGGATATTACTGTTTCTGTCCACCCTGTACTGCAAATGCCACTTCATAAAGGCATCACAAGCATTCCAGAAATGGTCGTATGTTTTGATTTCTCCTCTCTAAAGTAATGTCACAGCTCAGCACAGCCTTGTGAGCACTGTCCAGCAAGCTGGATGCAGTCCAAGTGTCCACTTGTATTTACATTTCATTTCACAATGTGGCTTTTATATTTTATTTTTATTTGCATCTAGAAGAGAAACACTAAAGCTTGTTGGTTTGTATTTGTTTCTTTATTTTCTTTTCCCTAAACACTTTATGATAGATTCTTCCTCTATGTCACTTATGTTTACTCTTGAATAGAAATGTGTATCTGTGGCAGGTGGATAAATATCCCACCTGTCTGGCAGAGGCAGATAGTTTGATTCTGATGTTGCAAAGCTGAGTTCACCACCCTCACTCTTGAGGGAAAACTGCCATTCTGCTCTCACGAGATTTCAGGTTTGCTTGTCACAGGGAACTCACTTTCAGGTCATTTCTGCTGGATGAATCTAATTTTAAAGTTACAAGTTTTTGCACCAACCTTCATTAACATTTTTAGAGTTTTAGGAGAGAAAGGATGATAATTTAGCCACAAACTCTCCCTGAGAAGTTCCCAGCAGAAATTTCACGCATACATGAATACAATAATTGCCAAACAAGCTGCAATCAAATTTGGCTTGGTGTAGTTTGTGGGTGTATTTTTTCCCCTGGACCTCTGTGAAATCAAAGGAAGAAGCCAAATGCAAAGAAGGATTTGCCATGGGGAGGATGTGTTTACCAGCATCATATTGCATTTTCTACTAGAGGCCTCTCAGAGCTCCCTTAAACACTTTTTCCTGCTGAATTTTTCTAAGATGTGGATCCAGGCTCCCTTCCTTGCAAATTTCTTCTCCTTCTGAAGTCTACAGATTTATTTCTGAACACAGTTTTCTAAGCTATATGACAAATTCTGCAGCCTGGCACACCTTCCTTCCATTCCCAACTCAGTTCCCGCCAGTGTTTAACCTGACATTTGCCCACTCTTGTCCATTTAACTCCCCAAAACCTGGAGAAATCAGCTGCATGCCATTGCACTCCAACTCTTACTTTTGGTGTAGAAGACAGAACATCACCAATTCCTTGATTACAGACACACAAGGAGATCCCTGAACCTCAGGTTGTCCTAATCCTGAGCTCTTTACCTGAAACTCCTGAATGCTGAGGTCTCAGAGACCACTCAGTGCTGCAGCTGGTCTCTGTGACCTGAAATAATAACATATATTTGCACACAGACATCTCTCTATAGTTCTAAAGAAAAAAACAAAAATAAATCCTGGGAGGGCCAGAATTGCTGAAGCTGTTTTACTAAAACTATTTTAAATTTGAAAGAGATATCCATTCTGCACAACACAAGATGCAGGCTAAAGTTACTTCTTGTCCTTCAAGCTCCATCTCAATCCTTGATACGGAGTCTCCTTCCCAGAGCAGCATCAGGTATCTAACATATGCTACCAAAGGGATTTAGGCGCTGAATAGCAGAACCTGGCAAAGGTAACAACTCCTTTCTTGTTGACCTGTGTTTCAACAACATAGCCCTAAGCAACTGACATTTTACCAGAACAAGGATGAAAGATAGCTTGCCTGATTTTCTGTTATAATTTCCTGGTTTGGCTTTTAATTGCATGTGTGTGGGAAAAAATATATCGGATCTTGGCAGGGAAAAAGTGCCCCTTCAGAACCTGAATTTTGCAGATTTTATTTTCTGGAGCAGATGATGGTCTTTGTTTATAAGAAAAATTAGGCCAAATCCAACATTTTCACAGATGGAGGAGCCTGAATTATTGATCAGAGGATCATGATTTTTCTCCTTTTTATTTTTCTTCTTTTTCTTTTTTTCCCCTAACTGGTAAATAATCAAGTCCAAAAAGGATGATATTTATTTCAAGACTGGGATCAACTCCACACCAGCAAAGCTAAAACAATTTCTCTTCATTTTACTCTCTCTCCTTTTCTCTCCCTCACTTCTCTTGGAGATATTCCACTTGTATAAATAATTAAAGATCCATTGGCCAAGAAAGAAGAAGGATGGAAAAAAAGAGACACTGACTTTTTGGTGTTGCAGTTGAAACACAGAAAGAAAAAGGTTTCATACAATTGAGAACAAACAAAATGGCATAATTTAGCTAGTTCCAGCTGTTTCAATTGAGGACACAAGGAACACTGAAGTAGAGACTGATGAGATAACATGTTCCCATGGAAACTTTCATCCTAATGCCTAATCAGTGAAAGGTTGGTTTAATTCATGCTTTTGAAAGCTCTGCATTACTCTGTCTTAAAATGGTTTTTTAATTTTTTTTTTTATTTACTAGTTTCTACACACATTTTTCTCTTCTTTTCTGTGTTTAAAACCTACCAAAATTATTCTCATTGACTGTACTTGTATAGCAATGAGCTTCTCTTGATCAGTCTGGAGATACAGAAATATCCCTGGAACAAGAATGGGAAACATGTTTATTCTAGGTGCAAAATGAGTTGTAAGAAGTTTTTATTATGTTTTTTAACTTGTGCCCCCTCCAAAAATCAATGAAACTGCAGAATACTTCAGGAAGTTAAAAGAGGTTCTACAATAGATGAAAAAAAAAGAAAGAAATCCAACTAGGAACTCTTATGAACTGAAGCTAATGTGAATTAAGAAGTAATTTGCACTGAAAACTTACACTGGTGTGGAGATGCACATTAGGTTATACTCAGATTACTCATAAAGAATTCTGGACAAAACCCCATGGGAAAATGAAATCCTAATCAGCTGGATCTAGCCATATCATACCAGTCTTGAGGTTCCCAAACCTTCTTCTTGGGCCCATGTCTAAGTTTTAACTTCTCTCTACCAAAAAAGAAGTCAAACAATCAAGACACTAATATTTTACTGCAGCTCTCACACTCAGTCAAAACTAGATCCAGTTTCCAGCAAAAATCAGTTTCACAGGGAAGAACCATAACATGGAGCTAGCAAATAAAATAAAATAAAATAAAATAAAATAAATAAATAAATAAATAAATAAATAAATAAATAAATAAAAATTGCTGCATGTGAAACACCTTATTTTACCCTAGAACTTACTCTTTGATGACAATGGATTATCTATTCCAAAGAAAATACCCGGTGAAAATTCTGCAATCACTGTTGGTGATGCCCCTCAGGCACTTGAAGAGAAATGCAGATCTTCCTGCAGTTTGAAGAGAGGTTAGATCCCTCTTTTTCATGCCACAGGAGTGAGACATGATCGTTCTCATACAAACATGTAAGTCTAGGCTTTGAAAGTGCCTCCTGAGAAATACTCAGTAACTTATTTTTAGCACAAACACAAAGTAAAGGGACAGTTGTGAGAGATCATTACTCGAAATTTAGCGAAGTCTTGGCACAACAATTAGAAAAAAATCCAGCTGATGAGCCTGCCCAAAGTCCTGCAGATGCACTCCTGTCAAAGCAGCTGAAACTAAATTGGTTTTCTCTTTGATGGCCATTAAACCTCAGTTATGCTCCACTGATTAGTTGATCTAATGGAGAGGTCAATTTTCATGAAAAGTGGTGGATAGGAAAGCTAAGGAGATGGGTCATTTTTCATTCAAGTATCTGGCTTTGGCTTTAAAAGAAATTGTCTTGCAAGAAGACTGAGATAAATACAGAAAAGTTTAATGAATGTTCTAACCTTTTTCCTTATAAACTTCAGCTCTATCACACTATTATGCTTTGCTTAATCTCAAAGAAATAACTCCAGAAAAAACACAGGGTTATGTCTGGACTAATCACAATCACAGTACAACAAATAATAGGATGGCCAGTAATTTATCAAACATCCCATTTGAACTTCAGAAACTTTTTCCCAAGCTCATTTTCTTGCAAAGCTCTGCTGGCTCCCCTGGAGAAGGGGAGAAGAATGGTTCCCAGGGATATGTGGCAAGCCATCCTTTCCACCTAGACAATTGTGAATTCTCTCACTCAGGGATTAGGTACAGGCTTTGCACACCGTTGCAGAAGAAGGAATTTGGATAATCAAATGTATTTGAGAACGCACTAATCAAATAGTTCTTCCATTCCAATTTCACCAGTTTCTTTTTTTGGATTCAAATTCTAACCAGGATATTTAATTTAGCAAAAAAAGCCAGATATATTTTCTGAGATCCAAGTAAATGCCAATTCCAAGTTTAAAAAAATGGATCTTTGAACTATCAAATAAATTAAAAGAGTATTTTATAATTAAACACGTATTTTGCCAAGGATAGCATGACAGAACCAACTGAGTAGCACTCCTCTGCAAACATTTCTGCTCTAGCTGACTGTGTCTACAAAACTGAAACTTTGCAAGATTTTTTTCTCTGAATGAAATGTCAGTGATAAACTAGGATAAAACACAGTATGTAGCTAAAAGGCTCTTATTACATACCATTTAACTGTCATCACTCAGTAATTGCAATTACAAATTACTGTAGCTTTACAGTCACCAATCTGAGATTAAATACTTGGGAAAACTACTGAATGGACATCCAAAGTAAATGGTCTCTGCCCTAGTTTCCTAATAATTTAAGCATTGAAATGCTGGGACAGAATGGGGTGGGTTGAGAAGTCTGGTACAAGGAAAGAAAATGAATTTTCTGGGCAATACCAAATCACAAATTGTCAATCAAAGGACACGTGGGGAACCCCTCCAAGACACAGACTATGATGTGGAAGTGTCCTGGTGCTGTTCACTGTGGCCTGTATTTGACAGGCTTTGAAAGCTCGACAGACTTTTTCTCCATATGTGTTACTTAATTGGGAACCATGATTTTCAAGACAAATATAGTATTTCAGAACAAACACAGGAATGAAGGAGCACTCTGGACACATCAATTTCTTATAGCAAATTTAACCTCCTCCTTCAAATGTTCACATGGACCAGCACATGTGTTGCAGAGGCAGGATAAAAGGAAACCAGAGCAGAATACCGCCTCGCTCTGCTGAGGAGAGGATGGTAAAGAATATTAGCTACAGGTGACATAATAGCCCTGCTGATTTGAACACTCTTGGAAAGGGTTTAAATACAGCAATGACTAGGTAAGAAAGCTAGAATTGACAAGAGCAGCACGACTGGTAAAAGTATCTTTAGGAAGAATTTGATATGAATAAAATAGGGGAAAAGGTTTGGAAAATTTGGAAAAGGTGATACCAAAATTATCCAATCTGGCTCAGCATCCTTGGCGTTCAGGGGACACCTTGCCCCTTCCTGGAGCAGCCATCACCACCCATCCTTCCGCTGCTCTGCCTTCCAAAAAAGTGTGAAATGGGCTGTTGGGTTTGAAGGCCCTACTCCAAAGCACCTGGAATTTGTATCTGCAATTTTAATTGACTGAGAGACCCTTAAAGGGAGGGAGCTAAGCACAGCCTGCAGGTACACAATGCCCGACAGCCAGTGTTAACAAGGACATACTTAGCTTGCCTGGAGAAACAAACAAGGACAGAATTGATAACTATTACATGAATGAGCTGTAACATGTTGCTTTAAAAAGATGCTGTCAGAAGAAAGATACAAACAAAACAACACATGTTATTGAAGGGCAGTTGCTATTATCTGGGCTATTAGCAAATGGAAAAAACTATTAAAGCAGAAACAGTGTTAGAAATCTAATTCACTTTTCAGCATTAACACTATTTACTGCTTCACTCTTCTCTTAAGTTGGAACAGAGAAAACGGACTAATCAATTTTCTGTCCTCGTGCTAACGCAATTTCTTAGCAGGGCCTGAAACTGTGGTTTTGGACTGTATACACAGAGCTTACAAAGTAGACAGACATGATCTCAGCAGAGAAAAGGGGTTGTAATGGATGGGGGAAGTTTAGAAGAATGTTGACAACAACATAGGGCTCAGTTAATGCAATAATTTATGGTGAAATTTTAAACTTCCCTGTAATTTACAGTAATTTTTTCATTTTCCACTTCCATTTAGAGTGTCAAAAAAAGATCAGCAATGATCAGTGTTCCACACTGTTCCTAGAACAAAACATATTCCCCCTCATTCACCGTCATATAGGTTGAAAGACACCTAATGAACTTGTGAAACCAAATACCACCTTCTGCTTAACTCCTCCTTTTCATAACATTTCCATGTCCCACTCAAGGCTTCTGAAGCAACTCTGTGGCACAGACACAACCCACCCCCTGAATTCTATTCCTCTAGCTAAAATCTCATTTCTAATGGTCACAGCCAACTTTACCATCTGTGGACTCTTTGAATGCTGCTCACTGTATAAGGAAAATGAAAAAAATAAGAGGTAACATGGCATTTGGGAAAAAAGAGGGGGAAAGCCCTATCGATCAAAATACAGATTTGTAACACAAGTGACTTTCTAAAGTTTGTAAATGTTTATGCTGAACTTAAGTTTGTGTAAAATCATGAGCCTTTGAAGCACAAGATAAGCACTTTAAATGCAAGCCAAAGGAAAACAATATGCCCTTAGTACTATTTCCATTTAAACTGCTTAGCCACACACTTGCAGACATGAAACAATTCCGCTGAGGTCCTCCTGCACTCAGGAAATTCTTCCTGGGTCACTGACCATCATTTAAAGGGCACATCTCAGCCCAGTGTCCAGCGTGAATTTTTCAAATTAGCCTGCAGTTGCTGCCTCTGCAGTACACAACAGTGCTCAAAACCCCTGAGGTTTCAGAAAGGCCCTTAAGCCCATTTAACATTCAAAAAAAAAAAGAAAAGAAAACAACAACAAAAAAATCCCCCACAAATATATGCTTACTATATTTCACATGCTGTGCAAACACGTACACAGGTCCCATGGAAGCGAGACACCATCTCCCTTCGATGCTCTCTGTTAGGCTTGTACACCTTTGTGAGAGAGCTACTGTGATTCAGCCCCAGTGACTGGGGCCTGGTGCAGGAATCACTGTAATCCCGTGGCCTCTACTACATCCAGAAGGTCAGGATAAATGATGTGCTCTGTCCTCAAAATCCTCTGAGTCCTTAATATTGAGGTAGGCATGGGAGAGCCTTTGGTACAGATAAACATCCTAACAGCATGATAGTGTTGGCTTAACCCCAAAGCTATGTCAGCTGTTTCTACTGTCCAGAGACCTTTGTGTACCAGGGATGTGAAAGTCCTGCCAACATCAGAGGCATCTACTACAGAGTCCGCCTCATCATCCCTCCTTGAAACTCACCTTTGCAGTGACACTTCCAAACCACTCAACACCCACGAGGCAGCCAGTGTGCTATCACTGCAACTTCCCAACCAAATCATAATCCGCTCTATATTACCTTGCTCTCCCTCCATCTGTTTGCTGTGGCCTCTCTCAGGTGTTCACATCTCCGAGCAGTTCAGGTCAAGGACCATCTTTTCATTTTGCATGTGGTAAGCACTTAATAGTCCAGGACTTTTACCTTCAAACAGGACCCCCTGTGCCCATGGCAGTGCACGCTATAATAAACCAACAGCAGCAGCAGTGCTGAGGACTGGCCCAGCTGTGAAGCATGACCAGAGAAGCTCATGCCAGCCTCAAATTTCTTCAGGTTATCCACTTGCTGTTGCTCACAGCACAGCAGAGGTGCTGCAGTGACACCAGAGCAGTTTCAACCCCAAACAAAAGCGTGACACACACCTCACAGACAGACACAACACCATCCCTCCTCCTGCACCATGTCCTTGTCCTTGGTCCCTTTGGACACCACTTCCATCAGTTCAGTGCAGTCACGACTGGAATCCTTGGGTCTGTGCCAGGAGTGAGTGGAAAAATCCATCAAGTTACTAATGTGGATTTAAAAATAACTTTACACTAATTTCTCACCTTAGAAACAACTGCAGCAATAAAAACCACTACTTTCTTATTTCCCTGCCCAATATCTGAAAACCTGCAGCACTAACTTAAGTCTCCATTTTTCTTCTTCCTTTAATTAAAATGAAACAAACCCCCTTGGTCATCTATGATTTAAAAAAAAAAAAAAAATTTAAAAAAAAGTTGTGAAATTACATTGGAGAAGTTATTTTATCCTGTTCCAGTACGCTGAAAGCTCCATTTCCTCCAGAGGAATAAATTAAATAAGATCTTATTCTTCTGTTTATTTTAGAAAGACTAAGTCTTGGCTTAAATAAGTGAGTAAGAAGAGTGTATCATGTTCCCCCAAAGTGCTTTTGCAGGTATTCTGTCCCTTGGTCTATATTAGGCCAGCTCTGCCCACTTCAGAACAGGTAATATTTTTTTCACTTGCCTAATTCCATATTAACCTGTCTGAGAAGGATCTGACTCACACATACTTTTACTGTATCTACTTCCACAGAAAATTTAGTGTTTCCAGATTTTTGCTGGTGTTCTCCGTAGGGACTAGCACCATTAGAGTCAAGGCATGTTCATTTGGGGTTTTAATGCCTTTGTGAGATACCAAAGCAAAGAGCTGCAATGGGATCCAATCCTTCTATACTGGAAGCCCTGTCCATTTACTCCAGTACAGACTCCAAGAACTTGGCCTTGAATGCTGTGCGCACAGAAGCCCAGATTTTAGACCAAGGTTTTGCATAAGTAAATTCTCCTCTTTTCAGGATGTTCAAGAGTATCCCCAGCTATGCATACAGCATGTGTTTCAGTGTGGTCCAAAATAGAATTTATTTCCCTAACTAGTGCCACAATTTATAGTCAGGACGATGCTGCTCATGTAACTTTGATTTTCCTTTTTTCCTCTAAACGCTTTGTTTTACTATCGCTTCATGTACACAGAGAGGCTTGCAAAGCAACCTTAGAAATTATATAGGGTCTCTCCTATACATTTTACAGTTTCAATCTGATGGTTTTTAAACCAGCCTGGTGATCTTGAGCTCCCCGACACCGTTCTTGCTTTCCAAGCTGGGGATTCAAATATGCCACCTGGCAAACACAGCACCAACCCAGGTTTTGTGGCAGAGCTGCCAGCGAGTCGTTGGGTAACACTCTTAAATCAGCTACAAACCAGCTGTCCCAGACTGTAAGGAAGCGTGCTGGGCTGCTGAAACTCTTCTCCTGAGTGGACATAAAATTGAGTCGTGTCCACTTGAGGGTAGGAACACTGCAGGGTCTTTTGCACAAGCATGCCCCAGTGATCGGGAACAAATTCTTTCCTTTCAGTTTATCCCTCTGGATTCTATGCACAGGGTTATGACTGTATAAATATTCTAGGGACCTGGGACTTGGGGGCTGAGTTAAGGAGTAGGAAGCCAAAGAAAATACATTTTAACTAGCAAGGACAGTTGCTTCTCCTCTTTCTGTCACCTTGTGGGCTTTTGCAATAGAAGAGATATTTTATTTGTATTTAATAAAGCCCAGCAGTAGAGCTGCTTATGAATCAAGCTGCATCATGCATGGAGCTAGAAAAAATATATATTGGGATTTTCTAGCTCGCTAGAGTTATTAATCTGGCTCAAAGCCTGCAGTAGGATTTAATATATTAAGTGAAATTGCAGGCCTTTGCCCCTGTCTTTTCGCTAAGACAACAACATACATACGCCATATTAGATTCCATTTTTTGTACATTTCAGATAAGGAGTGGATTAAATAATGAATGAGATTCCCATTAGCTTGAAATTTTGCTTATTTCAGGCAACCTCCTCCTCCCCCCCCTTCTTTTTTTTAATCAAAATGACTCCACTGTGGAATATTTTTGCATTGATTTGAAGGGATTTTTTTTACGCACTCATTAAATTTGCATTTACACATCTGACAATACCTTTTTTTTTTTTTTTGTCCCAGACACTGAATACTGCACTAGGAAAGAGATAAAAAAAAAAAAAAAAAGAAACCCACTCTACTCTTTTGCTTTGAATTGTGTGAAATCTTTTTTCTGAAAGAGTGTGTAAGGCTTGGAAGGTCTTTGGGATTCCCCTTTGCTTGACAAAGTCAAGTGAATGACTCCAATCTGGGCTTGAGGGGCATCAGATGGAGGTCACTGTAACTGCTGTGAGACACAGAAGACACTACTATTTTCCATCCTGCACACTCCTTCCAGGTTTGTATGGCAGTGTCCCTTGCAAAGAACTTTATTTTGGTGTTCCTGCCTCCAGGTGCTCAAGCATTGGCTTTCCACCACCCTACTAAGAAGATATCTTTCCTTGGGCTGCTGCAGGAAAATTCCTGTTAAGTTCAGAAAGCACTAATGCAGAGCTGTGAAGTGAATTGATCACAGTCTGGAAGGCAGAGATTACTTACCAAGTAAATGGCAGGTTTTCTGATGTTTTTCTGAATATAAGCCCCTGCCATGAGAAAACAGCCACATCTTCTGCTTGACCTGCCCAGGAAAAAGTTTAACCGGTCTGTTTGTCCTTAGAAAGACCAGCATTAGCTGACCAACTACTGGCTTACACAACACTTTTCCAGACAAACTGGTCAAGGTCTCTCCAAGTTACTACTGCCAGAGAACCAAAGCCATTTGTGGTTAGACAAGGATTTTAGCCATTTAGGCTTCACATACTGGAGGGAAAGCTTTCCCTTTTCTGCACTGAGCCTTTTATCAAATAACATTATAGGGTGGAAAGTGATCCTTCCCTTTTGCCTTGAAACACTGGATGCAGGAATCATTGTGCCACCATTCTCCCCTTCTCACTATTAAAATGCTATATAAATATTTATCATCATTATCATACCCTTAACAAAATTCTCCTGATATTCAGCTGAAAATTTCCTTTGCTTAATTTCCTACTACAACTTCTAATAAATCTTCCTTTGTACTATCATAAGCAGTTCATCTCCTGCCTTGGAATTTACATCCTTGTATGTACATGGAGATAAATATCACATTCCTTTCCTCCCCCTACCCCCAGCCATCCCTTACCCAAGCTACACATATTTGGTTCTTTTTAATCTCTCCTCATAATTCAACACCTCACAGGCTCTTCATCATTTTTGTGGCTCTTGTCTGAACTTCCTTCAAGTTGTGCACATCTTACTGGTGAGAAGATGCCAAAATGGAGAAAATGGGATAAAGCCACTTTCTGCTATAAGTACTGCAGACTTGCTACTGACACTGGGCAAGGATCTCTCCATAGCCCATGGGGCAGGGCCAGGTGTCCTGGAGGCTGGCTCCTCCATCAAAATATTCAGCTGACAGGAACAGGCACTCTGAAACTTCACATGGAAATAAAATTATCCTGGTTTCATACCAGTCATGGATATTTTTTTTCCTTCTCAGTCACAAAACAAAAAACAAAAACCACAAAACAAAAACAAAAAAAAACCACAAAAAAACCCAAACATAAAAACACCAACCAACCCCCCCCAAAAAAAAAAAAACCCAAACAAAAAATACCCTTAAAAAAACCAAAAAAACAAAAAAAAACCCGAAAACAACCAAACCAAAAAGAAAAAGTGATCTAATGTTAGGAATAGGAATTAACGAGCAAGCCATATTAGGGAAAAACCACACCTAGGCTCTGTCCCTCCCTTCTCCATGAAATACCCTTCTGGTCCAGGACTGTGCAACTCTGACAAAGGAAAAGGTCCTGAGTGACTGCATTTCTCTTCATTTTAGGGAGCTGCTGGCTTGGTTCACTAGAGCAGATAAAGCACTGAGATCCTCAGCCAGGCGTGCAAATCCTTTCTTAGCTATTGGGATATACTGGCTTCTCTCAGGCTGCTTAAGGAACAAATGCAGTCAGCACAGTAATGACCTACCACCCAACACATAATTATGTATTTTCACCAATGCAAAATTTCCTTCTTGAGGCAGAAAATCTCTGTGTTGGGTGCTACACAGGCAAGGCGCAGAGCAAACAGCCAGCTGCCTCTCCACACACACTCAAACTGTGCTCGGCTCAGTGCCAACAAATGGCAGAGGTGTACAAAAGGACAGTTTTGTTCAGCCTGAAAATCAGTGATTTCCACATGGTGCCAGCTGACTATGGTTGCTGGAGTTTTATTTACAGCAGTATGAGAGCTTTTTTAATTGTGCAGGAAATAAACTACCAAAGGGGTCCTCCCCTTTATCTCTCTTTTGCAGAAAAAAGATTTAGTTTACAAATCTAGCCTGCAACAGATACTTTGCGCTTTTATTTTTCCACCCAAAGATATACTGATTATTTACAAACACAATTAAACGTGGAGAGGAGGGACTGTAAATTGCAGGTACTCAAGAGAAAGGTCTACCAGCCCAAATTTAAAAGCTCCATTCAGTGAGTATAAAGTGCAGCAGTTCCCATGTACTTTAGTGCACAACCACTTTGAAGAAAGGGAGAGAACGGGGTGAAAATCATAAAGAGTTGGAGAAGTCAAGTCACCTGGGTTCTTTCATATCTCAGTCACAGTGTGGTAATATTAAGACATTTACCATCCTTAGAATTCAGCAATTTTGCACATAAACAGGAAGATCTTCCCTCTGCAGAAAATTTTTTAGAAGTAAATAAAAAGTATTAGAGAGGGCAGGATGACCTGTGACCTGTGTTTCCATGCCTTCTTCTATTCCTCCTTGTCTCACATGTGGACCATGTAAGGGCTCAAATACATTCATAGAGAAGTGCTACAGGACGAGGAGGTGGTTTGTTTCTGGAGTTGGGCTGAATTTCCCACTGATCAGGAGGGCCTGGAAGGTTCCTCCTTGGGTCCTGCCTGGGTATCACCATGGCCTTGCACCCACAGCTCCCACTACTCTCTAGAGCTCAAGTTCCCATGCAATTCCACTGCTGTCCTCCTCAGCTGCAGTCCCCAAAACTCCCATTTGGGAACTGCATTGGTGTGGTGATGGTGGTGGTGAAAAGCCTCCATCCACATACAGCAGCCAGAGAAGAACCCACTGTGCACCCAGGGCTGCTCCACCAATGGGCACATCCAGGTCCTCTCAGGGCAAAAACAAGACCAAAAACAGACGTGTCACACATTGGAAAGAAACCCCAGAGCAATAGGGTTAATGTCTATTAGCCCCAGTGGGTCTGGCAAGGCATTCCTGAGGTGGCAGCTGCAGCAGCTGAAGCCAGTCCTTCTTAAGGTTAGATAAGCTTCAGCAGCAGCAGCAGTTTGGAAGACCAAATAGGTTATAATTATGCAACAATTAGATACGTCTGGCCCTGACTTGCAGCTGAATAGAGACTCACTTTCCAGATCCCCACCAACAAGTGCACTGTAGGAGGATTTTCTTGATTATCTGCAATGTGAAACTGATATACAGAATGAGAAGGGAATGGATAGATAGAAAAAAACTGATTTTAATTTGCATGAGTGTTGGAAAAAAAGGTCAGTGAGAGCAACAAGGTGAGGGGAAGCTCTTTCCACTGCCAGATTTGAGAAAAGTCTTCCCTGTGTGTCTTCTTCCTTTCCTTGCAGAAAAGAGACCCCTCTGTAAATCTCAAAGGCAGCAGAACTCTTTTGTAAGAAATCAGGAAATGAGTAATAAATACAGCTCAAAAGCAAAGGAGCTGAGCTAGCAACTACTATCAGATTGTTCAAAAACTGCTATTCACCCAATAAAAAAGGACGGGAGGCGGGTGGGAATGGGTGAAGGGAGAATCCACTGAAATGAAGACAAATAGATAAAAGTAACTGTCATTCGCTTTCATTTTGTGTTCATGATATGTTCCTGTTTCAGACTCCAGTGTCCCACAGTACCAGCTCTATTTTCATTTACACACCAGAGGAAGAGCTGCTGGAAAGACCTGCTCTGCCCCAGCAGTGCTGCTGGAACACCCTGCTCACCACGGACACGCTTTGTTTTTGTGTGCTCCTGTGTTCTCTGGGGCAGTCCCCTCTGTGCCTGGGCCTTTCACTGTCCCTGTGCACATATCCCAGCAGCTACATCAAAGGAACAAGGGACGGCAAGGAAAGGAAAATTGGCTGGAAGAGGCTTCTTCCCCACTGTTCTTTCCTTTTCCCCCATCACCTCTGTGGGAGGCTGTGGGAAAAAAGATATCCTACTGACTGCTCTGCCATCCTGGGGTAAAGCAGTTATCCATATTCCAAAACACTGATGGGGAAAATCATCCCTCCTGCTCCTGCCTGCAAGAGCAGAGTGCACTTTTTGTCCCCTGGATGCTGAACACTAGGTTCATTAAAGTGATGCTTTTGCTCAGAGGAGCAATGGAGATGAGCCAGAGTCTATTCCTCCTATCTGACCAACAGACCTCATAACAGGTATATTTATCCTGGAAATAAGGAAAAAACTGTTCATATAAGGTCATACAATCAATGCTGCCTGGAAGAGGTTTCATTATCCTTCCTTTATCTTTTCCAGGAAATATCTGCACTTTTCACACTACTCTGTTCTGAAGGGTAGGATGAAGTATGCAGTGCCACAGGAACAAAAGTCATTGTGACTTCAAATGGTGCATGGAAAAATCTGTGGGCTGGGACCATTGGACTTGAAGGGAGGCATCAGTTCAAAGCTTACAGGGAGTTGTGACCATCATTCTGCACAGAGATGACAAAATTGTTGGTGCCTTTCCTGTTAGTGATGTAAAACCTCTCAAAAAATTGCTGATCAATTACTTGGTAGTTCATCATCACTGTGCAGCAAGTTATAAGCCACTCCCACTGCATTTTCATAAAAATAATTTTGTACTGAACTTGAAAAAAAAAAAAAAAAAAATTAGCCACAACACTGATTTAGGAGACTCTAAACTCAGCAAAACCACTTTTTTTTTTCCCCCCAGATCACCATATATTTCTTTCAATAAGTCCTTTCAACTGTCATTTCCTCAGTGTCTTCACTCACATGCTGGGGAAGCAAAAATTTTCACTCTCCCCTCAAAATCTTAGTAGCCTCAGCACACTGAAGACTAATAATTGCCATCAAATCCTAAGGAAATCTGTTACTGTTCTTGTCAAGTTGCCTTTCTTAAGCAAAATGCTTCACATTTTCCCAAATCATTAATATTTCAGATAACTTTGGAATACTGAAATATTTTATAATATGAGAAAATTGCATTACCAGATTTTTCTTGTTTTCACAAAGAAATAACTGGGTGGAACCACACACAGAGTAATCAGTGAAACTGTTGATGTTACTCTTGCAATAATCAGATTATTTTAAACAGGGAACACCTGGCCCCCTGGTAATCACTGCAGTCTTCTCTTATCCTGTCTTACTTTTGTTTTAAACACACCTTTACAGGTCCTACAGGGACACTGCTTGCTGGCTCCCTGGTGGAAAGTTGTCCTGCTTTTATGAAGTGTGAAAGTAGCTTCTTTCCCTGCACGCTTCTCTATTATTTGAAGCTTAGCCCCTGGGAGAATGCACAGCTTTTCAGATCAGGCCCAAAGGAAAGTGTGTCATCAGGAGGAAAAATTTTGCATACTTAAAATGCCCCATGACATTATTTTTAATATCTGTAAAAGGGTTAATGGCTTCCTCCTTGAATTGAAGGTTCCAATGCCCGTTTATAAAGGTCATAATAAATCTGCCACATTATCAGTTTCTCGTCCCACAGCAGCTTTGTCAATCTGTCCATGGCTCCTTCCCAGTGAATTCTGTTTCGAACTTCAATCCTTCAGTTAGCAGCACTCAGAATACCCAACAAGTGAGGATGAAATAATGAATACAGCAGTGCTAGACCCAGCTAACGACCCTTCAAGTCCAACACCTATTTCAGAAAGTAGTTAGAAGATGTTTGTGGATGAAGAAAGAAAAGAATACAAGTCAATCCCCCCCACCCCCAGCCAGAGCCTCTTATCTTCAGGAAATCAGCTATTATAGAAATTTCTCAGAAATGGGTTACATGAGTAACCATATTTGAGAGACACCACAGGTGTCTTCTCTGGAAATTTTTCCTAAACCAAATTTTCCTAGTGCTTTTATTTATTTTATTATGTAAACCTTCCACTCCAAGAGTACCTCTTGATCTTCCCAATGTCCTGAAACAATTGACTCAATATTTTGCCTATGGCATGGGACAGATTTCTTCTTTTCAATAGGGAAGTTTCCACATCATGCTTAGATCTTAATGCCCCCACTCCAAGCTGTCCCAAAGCTGCCTAGATAACTCCTCCTCTCTCTGTCTCAGTGCACTCAGGACTGACTGTACAAACCCTGGATCTTCCAATGGTGCAGGTATTTTTCAAGGACATGGCATTTTTCTAAGCTAAGCAGCACATCCTCCTTACACTGTGAGCGCTTTGGAAATAATAATTGCTTTCTCAAAGTATGAAGCCAAGCTAATGAAGCTTGGCTTGCTACAGATTTGTATCTCAGGCCTCCCGTGCTCTCCCATCTCGACAAGCCAGCCTCCTCCATAAGTTCCACTTTGTCCAAGAGCCTGTGAGCTCCGGGGCTCGTGCAGGACATGAGACATTCCAGCTGCACTGGCTGCTGCCCTGGACAGACTCTGGCCACCACCTCCTCACAGGGGAAATGCCTTGGTATCCCTTTCCTCTTTTACAATTTTTACACAACCACTGTAACCACAATTATCATCAGGAGTTTTGGGGTATTTTAGATGTGGTTGAAACCCACTGATGGGTTAAAAAGCGTCTTGGGGCAGTGTAGATGGAAATGGGGGTAGAACAGACACAGGAGAACAGATGTGGGTAGGTGAATGAATAGGCTCTGTTCTCTTTGGAAACGAGACTGAAATCTAGGGAAAGTGGAAGTTTGCTTCAAGCCATTCTTCCCCACAGGACACTCCACAGCTGGAGCCAGTCTGTTTACTGAATGAACGTCCTTGCATCTGTACAGCCTACTCCAGCTGGGCAGCCAGGAGAGGGGGCAGAGCTTTGCTCTAGTCTTTTCTGAAGCCTGGGGTGAGCCCCTCTCTCCACAGGTAGCAAATCCTTGCTCTCTCTTATGTGTCTGGTGTGTCAGATGCCTCCTCTCTCCATACACACTGAGCTTTCCTTCTGAAGATGAAGAACAGAGATGATACTCCAGTGGTGGCACACTTCTGTATCACAAAAGTCCCCCCAGAGTGATTAGGGAAAGGACATATCCCCTTCCAACATTCCTAACTATGGAGAATTCTTTACCAGCACATTTCCATTTTTAATTCTCTGAGTGGGTAAATATTTGGGTGGGTCAGTGAGAAAAAGAAGAGGCATGAAAAATTTAGTCTTATCTGTTTGCCTAAACACACAAAAAATCTGTTCCAAACAGAAACAGAAGTATTAGAAAGAAGAATGAGGGAGAAGGAAAATAAAGAAGGCTTGGGATGAATATCTTTTCATAGCTACTATAATTTTCAAATTGAAAGTACTCCAAGAAAAAAAAAAAAAAAAAACAACATTAAGAATGAAGATTTCAAGCTAAGATAGTGAGAGGTCTCAGCTCCCACCATGGTTGGATCCCACACTTTCTCCATCTCTGAAGTTCTGCTTGAAACATTTGAGACATCTCTTCAGGGTATAAGTATAAAAACAATAAAAGTAGTTGATGATGATTGCAGTAAAAAATGGAGTCTCTTTTTTCTCTATAGTAGGGAAAACTGTATTATTCCAACAATGACTCTGTCTGTGCCCCAAAGGTTCTTGCCACATTTCCTGCTACAAGTTTAAGTCAGCAACTTGCACCCTTCACAGGTTTTGCTCTCCTTCTCCCACTTTCAAAATTACCACCTGAATCAGCAGGTCCTGTTCAGATAATCTCTGCTTCTCCCCCCCTTCCTCTTAGTCTTTCTTATCCCCTCTATCAGAAAGTGCAAAACAATGGCTCTTTAGGTCAAAATCTTTTGTTTAAATCTCTGAAAGATGAGACTCAAAATGGATTTTAAAAAGGTCAGAGATATAAGCTTCCAATTCTCTGTGAACATGAAAAGCCTGAACCCGCTCCAAGATTCCACTGAGCAGAAAGACAGGGATGGGTAAAAATTTACATGGATCCACGGTTCCTGAATTTGCTTCCTCATTTTCCCCATCTTCCCCACCTACAGCCTCCACATAGAAGCCACAGCAGCTTCCCTCTGCAAATCACAGAAATCAATAGCAAATGGGGAAATTTGTATTCTTCCTCTCCATGCCTCACTCTCTATTCTCTTTTTCTGTAGTGGCAATGCACAATAACCCACTGAGGCACCTCTCCTTAAAGACAGCTAAAGTTGTGGGGGAAGAAAGAAAAAAAAAACAAAAAAAAAAAACAAAAAACCCCAACCAAAACCAATCCTGGGAAAAAAAAAAAAAAAAAAAAAAGCTGGAATCATCCAACAGAGGACATATTTCACAGGCTTTAAGGGGTTCAAATCACAACTGTACCTGATTACCACGAAGTACATCACTCATTTTAGAACCAAATTTACCCACACAAACTTGGTGTTCTTTCCCTGTTTATTACTGTAAGTTATTGCTCTCTGAAATGCTGACTCATGAAACTCAGCTTATGGAAAACATTCTGTATGTTAAGGCAGCAAATCCTCACACCATCTCAGCTGCTGCAGTTCGTGTCTCTCCTACTACAAGTGTCAGCCAGGACATAAAGCAAGGGATTTGGTACTCTGGGTTTCTTATTCTGGCTCCTAACACTGATGATTTATATGATACTGGGCACAATGCTCTAAATTAGACTTCACCTTTATCTATCTAGTTCTCTATAAAATCAGAATTGAGCACCCAGGACTCTCAAAATCAAACATTAAGACATATCGAACTGTAAGATTTTTGTAAGTTATACTTTTTCCTTAATTTTAAGTGTGTAGAGATTAGAAATTTATTCCTAGAAAAGATGTGAAATGGAAACTCAACTTCTTATACAAACATGTTTTTAGCAGGAGAAGCTTTATGGAAGATCCAAATATCACTATGCAAGTGAAAAATACAGGCAGACTGAGAGAGGGGGAGAAGGAGAAATGGCAAATCTGAAATGCTGTCCCTCAACAGAGGAGTTGTCAGGTCTCAACAGTTAATGTTGTCAAAAGTGCTTTGGAAGACCCTCAGGAGAAAGGTGCAAAAAAGTGCACAATGGTTGTTATTTGCTTTCTGAAAGCTAAATATCACATTTTAAAGGCCACAGATGCACGAGTCCAGAAAGGTTTAGGCACCAAGAGGGAATCTCTTCCAGCCAAGCCCAAACAGAATAGAACTGGGGAGATCTACTATTTACATCTGCTTAGCAATTAGGCAACAGTACAAACAGAATGCTACAGCTTCCCTCAGCTCAGTGCTGAAGCTGCTGGTCCCCATCCTGAGTGGGTCTCCTGCACATACTTAACTTGGGTTTCATTGAGTTCAAAAGGATTACTCATGCATGTAATGTTATTCATACGAGTGAGTGCTCACTGGATTCAGGGGGGAAGACAGCAACCCTTTTCAAAGATTCAGAATACTCAGCAGCCTTTATTATTAATTATTACTCTGATTTACTTTTCATTTAATATCATGCTGCATTTTTCCTTCGTATTTTATAAACACACATACACATACAGATCAGCATCTGCTGCTGTGGATTTCAGCAGGAGCAAACCCAGTAAAGTACCACGAGAAAGACTCTTCCTGATTTTAAGTCTGGATCAACAAAAGCAAGGAAGCCCTACAAATCACACCTGACAGAAATCTCCTAAGTCATTTGAGTCACCAGGGGTCTGGATTAGGTCTGGTTGGGAAATGGATTTTTGTATATGCCCAGACAGAGGAAAAGAAAGATTGAAAAAAATAGCATTTTAATTGGATTGAATCTATGGGAAGCATCAATTTTGATCTGAAAATCAAAATTATTTATTTTTCCCAAAACTTGATTTTCTTCTCTACTTCCTGTTTTAATTTTTATCAATGCTAAATCACTATTTTCAGAGGAGAAAAAAAGTCCTTTCATAAAATCTAAAGGTCAAAATCTAATTTCTCCCAAACACAGCTCTGAGAAAACATTTGTGCTAATCCTAATTTGGAGACAACTCACAAATAATTCTCTTCATTTTTGAGGTCCTTTGCTCACTCTTTCCAATTGATATTTTTTCCGATGGAAAGCAGGAAAAACTAGACCAAGCCTATCTTTTATGTGAATTCTCACTTCCTTGGTGTTCTGACACATCTGTGGTCTTACACATTTTAAGAATAACAAAACATGGGTCTTGGAGCTGGGTAAGAGGTTCTGTCTGTAACAGATGAAAAGATTCTCAAATGAGCCATCTTTCAGAAATATGGGAAAATGTCACTTCCAGTGACAAATTTATTTGGTGACAGAGCCAGGCTGAGGACTCTGTAGTCCCTTAGCACTCAGAACGTGCTGGTAGGGCTGGCCACCTCATAAATTAGAGTAGGTTTTCCCTGTGGAAATGAAGTTGGGGTTGCTGCAATCCTGACAGAGACTCCCACATATTCTTTTGTGTAGACCGGGTTGGAAAAATCGTGTTCCCCACAGGAAATATCGCCAAGTTTGTGCACTGGAAGCTTTCCCCAGGGACAGTGAAAAACTTTCCACTACCTGTCCAGGGAAAGGAGAGACCTCCAACCCCAGGATGTGCAAACACCCCTTCCTGATCCTCCTTGAAAGGCTCAGTGATCCACCCTGGCTGCACACCAAGCCAGTGGAACTCTGCATCTCCTGAGTCCCATCCCAGTGCCTTCTCCACAGCCTTCTGCTCTTCCCTTTGTTTTAGCTGATGCCCTCTAAACTGACAAGCCCAACTTCCAGAGCCCTCCTGGCCCCATCTGTCATCCCAGCTGAAAGAAACTCCATTCAGGCTGTCCAACTTGGGCCAGCACGAGCAAGCAGAGCTCACAGATGGTTAAATGCATTTGACATTTCACTGCAGGGCCTGCAGCAGAAATCCTTGCCTGCTGTATCCGGAGCCCTGGATAGGAGCGAATCAAGGCTCGTGGCTCCAGCGCTGTGTGTGCACACTCTGCTGTGAGTTAATATTATTGGCTCGCCCCTCAATCATGCCTTTTCCAGCTAGCTGCTCCTGTCAAAGCACATCTCATTAGGCCTGAAGGCTCAATGAAATGGAAATTCATGTTTAAATTTAAAAACAACATATTGACCCTGGGAGCCAGTGATGTCTACATTTTTAATAACTTACTGAGAATAAAAGGAGTGTATGTGTATGGAGGGAGGGGGAGGGCTGGGTGGCAGGAGAAGACGGAATGTAGAAGTGGAAGGAGGACAGGGCGAATAGCCAGCCAAGGACTCTGGCCCTCTCCACTTCCCTCCAGCCCCATTCTCACTTATTTTTGGTCCCTCTTGCTGAGTGGGGAAGAGCTCAGGCTTCACTTAAAGGGACCTGATAGCCTCGAGGGGAGAGCATGTCCCAAATCTGGCACTGAAGCAGCGAGGGAGGAGGAGAGCCCTGTCTCTGTACACACACCCCGTGCAGGCACATGCCCGCACATGTGTGCACCCTGAGCATCCCAGCAAGCTGCACCTCCCTTGCACAGAGCACTGTGCTGCAGTGAGTAAACACAGAGGAGGAGGAGGAGGACGTGGAGACAGCTACACTGCATGCGACTTGCCATGTGGCACAGCCCCAGCCCCCTACGCCTGGCTCTGACATCATTCCAGAGAGGCACGTACAGCTCCTGCCACCACCACGGGTTAGGTAACCTGGGGGGAAGGCAGAGACAGCGTGTCTTATCCGCTGTGATTACAGGAGGAGTGATGCTCCTTTCTGCTGGGCTTTATTGTTCCCTGGTAGCACCCAGGGAGATGCGGAGGGGAGGCAGAGGTGGGAGGTCCTCTTGTCGTGTGATCACTGTGGCCCCCATGGCAGTGTTTTATTTTGTTGGGTTTTTTTTCTTTTTTTTGGAAAACAAGCGATCTGACAACGTCATCTTGGCTGGTATCCAGCTTGGGGAATCACAGGCTGTATGGATAAACCTGCCCTGGCTGCTGCATCTCCAGACAGAAATGGGTTGCTGTGCTGCTGCTCTATAGCAAGGGTCTCCTGGTGGAAACTGCATCTTAACAGGAGGTTAAAGTCAAAAGTGCTAATATCTGAGGGGGGCACGGAAAGGTGAATTTACAAGAAGTTTTAGAACATTGTATGGAATTGCTGCTGATGAGCAAAGTATACCTATCAAACTAGGGAGAGCTGAGATCACTTTCCAAAGAGCTCACTGATTTCTCCTGTGCTCCCCTCCCTTTCTCAACTCAGTACTCCAAGGGTGCTGAGCAGTCCTCTGGCAATTTCTCTGATCTTTGACTCAGCCCTGGTCTTCTGTTTGGCTCAGAGGGATGTGCTTCTCTGTCTACCAAGAATATGAGCAGAGCAGGGATGAAGACTTCCTGACCTACATTCCTACAAAGCTGTCCACCGCAATTCAGACCAGCCCTATGTATTGCAGGCATGTCAATTCCCTATGTTTGCCTCACTTTTAAAATGAGATCTCCTCTGTTCTACCACTTATCCCTCTGTTGTCCTGAAAATTACCTTGTCCTTACTTCTAGATTGCTTGCCATTAGCCCTCAGCTCTGAACTGTTTCCTGTCTTTATTAGTTGCCCTCTTTGAACACACTGGTAATTCCTCCAGCATTCTTCATTTTTACACTGATGGTTTTTGTTTCATACTGTTGCCATTTTCCAGATGTACTTAAAGATTGTGTTCAAAGAGTTTAAGGCCAGATTTCTCTAATCTCACCTCGTTAACATGATGCACCACAATTTCCACTCACTTACTGAACACCTTGCCCTTGGCTAAAGCATCTTTTCTAGGAAGGAATCCAAATGTTGATTTGAAAACTTCAAGCAATGAAAAATTCACCCATTTGAAGTTATGACAAAGTTAATTACACTCATTGATTACAAAAAAACCCAAAAGCATACCTTATTTATCATTTTTGTCTGACTTGCTTTCACAAGTGTTAGTCCTTGGCGTCGTTTTCTCTGATAAGCTAGAGATATTTTGTTGTTCACATCATCTAAGCATTCTCATCTTTTGCAAGCTTGCTCCATCTGACTCACCTTCTCTTTGACTGCTGGCTGACTGATTCTCCATCCCTAAAACCTTTTTCTCATGTTCCAAATACCAACACAAGCCCTCACTCATTTCCTGTCACCCAGCTGCCTTGGTGAAGAGTGGTTCACACACATAAGGACCTGTGGCATTTCAGACTGGTGTGTAGGGGTTGTGAATCCCCTCTACCAGGTCAAGTAACAGGTACCCTGGAGCCTCTTCAGTCAGGAGACTGCACATCTCACCAAAGGGCTACAGAAGTCTTTGGAGCTCCTTCCACAAGCAGAAAGAGGGAGGGGACAGAAAATCTGCAGGGGTCACATGCAAAAGCTATTAAATAGCCTTTGGGCTTCTATTTTATTTATTTATTAAGCTAGATGAGGAGCACAAAAAGGTATGGAGGCACTTTGTTTCTCAATTTGTGTCTATTATCTATTGAAATTTGACATAATGTCTCCACAGTTCTCCTTAATATCCCACTGTATATAGAATGTGACTAGCTCCACCATCTAATGTGACAGCTTAGGAAGATTAAAAAGAAAAGCTAAACTAGCAGTAGTTGGAGATGAGGAAAAGTAGCACATTTATGAATAATTTCAGCTGAATTCTAACAACATTGCATTCCCTGGACAGGACACATTTATTATCTTATTCACCATGACTACTGCAACATTAGTGATTTGTTACTGAATCAATTATTAATTCATATGAGTGAATAAGGCTCTGTCACTTAACTCTTCAGCTGACCGTGCCCACTATGCACTGATTGCAATTTTTAACTCTGTTTTCTCTCCTCTTATCTCTACCCTCCCTGAGCATCTGCATTAACACAGATTGATGCTTTCTGCTGCAGAAATTTGTTTGACAAAAGGCACTTGTTTTTCTTTTACTTGTGAGACTTTTCTCTGGAAAGCTCCCCTTTTGGTACACCAGCATGGTACCCCAATTGCCAATGAGTCAATTGGTTGGGTAATTATTTGTGAAAGAGGCTGGTTAAAAAGATAAATAAAGACACCTTCCCTCAAAAGCTTCTTGGGTTCCCTCCTCTGTAGTCTCACGATCAAGGTTTTTAATGGTTTGATATGTTTGGTCACTGGGATATAAAGCTTGCTAGAAAAAATCCTTGTAGGTGGCAGGCTTTGTCCTCCAATGGTGAGATCCAGGAGCAGAAAGATCATGGACTTGATCAAGGCCACCAACGAGAGCAGAAGCAAAGATACAAGTAATACCCACACCATCTGATCTCACACTTGCAGCAGCTGATACCACTTTGTCTGTCAGCTAGCTAGAGAACCAGACAACAAGTTTGAAGAGATGGACTGTAATCAAGGTTCCATCACAGATTTACTGCCATGGGCAGTGATGGTCACATCTGAATTTTGTCACCCTCCCGCTTTGAGAAAAGACACTAGGAGAAAAGGGAGCATGCTAAAATCTTCCCAGTATCTCTTAAAAGCAATTGAAATGACAGTCATTAACTTACACCTTGTCACGTGCAGAGCACAGCCTACCTCTCAATGGCCATTAGGCAGAAGGTAAAAAACAACCATTTTAACAGTTACTGTCAATGAAACATATTGTGATTAGGCACTAAACTGTGCTTAAACACCATGTGTATGGTGATAGAAGAAGGCAAGCTTCAGGCCAGGGGGATTTTTTATCTCAAATTCTCCTATAGGCCTATAGTCCAGTTGCTCACCTCTGCCTGATAGAGGCAAAATGGACCCTTAGCTGCATTCCTGTTCCTCCCAAGCATGCTGTGTCACCTCAGGGTGACAATCCATCTGTCCTTTGTGTTGACCAAAACAGTCAATGTTGTAGGAGTGAAGGATGAACATGTAGCCGCCTGTCCACTCCAACAAGCAGCAACGCCTTGCCCTAAGGAAAGGAAAAGGTTGCAGCACCCATGAGTGTTCTTGAACCTCTCCAAAACCTGTTTTTGTTCATCGTTCAACAGCACTGTCTTCAGAGAATGCTGTAAAATGATGTGAATAGGCACCAAGCACCAATTTGCCTGCTGAAACTTGATGTTTTCTTAGATAGAAGAGTGCTTGGAAAGGTTGAAGGCTTTTCTTTTCCTCCTTCACTTTGCCTTTCTCAGTCCCTCACCAAAAAAGTTTTAGCAGAAGTGATTAAGTTTCAAGAAAACAAAAAATGATCCGGTGTTAAACCTAAGCCAAGACCTCTCAAAGGGACTTGTGCATGTTTACTGAGAAATTGCTTTGCAGAAGGTAGAAAAATGCTGGTTTCTGTATCATCCCTCTGAAGCACGTAGGCATAAGGTTGTCCTTCAGCACTGGTGACTGGAAATGAAGGGCCTTCCAACATCTGTAACAGAGGGGCTGAGTCTCTAACAATGACACCAATGGCATCCTTCAGCTTATCAGAATTACCCGGGTAGCACAGGTCAGTACATACAAAGCTAGGAAGATAATGCTGAACTCAACAGAGATCTTCCAATTGACTTTACTGCTCCCTCAAATGAAGTTTCAGGGCATATGACTCACTTACTACCCAATTACTACCAAGCTACATTTCTCTTACTACTGTGTACATTGAGGGCCAACACAAAACCTTAATAGCCAGGTTTTCCAGAATAGCACTTACATGAAAAATTTCCTCAAATTATGCTTTGTAGTTCTTTAATGAGGGACCAGAGAAGCAAAATTACATTTTTAGAGAGGTGATTGTACATTGTGCTTACTCACAGCTAATGTCAGGCTGTTTCTCTCAGCGTTATCACCTGATGTAAAGGTTTCTACTGTCATGAAAAGACTAAAGGCATCCAACTTATGAATAAAATCTCTCTTCCCCCATGCTCCTTTGAACTCACTGTCCAAACTGTGAGCACCGCAAGACCTAGAGTAAATAGCCTAAATGATGACAGGTCAATTAGAGGATTGAAATCATGTCCGATTTCATAATCTGAGGTGTTATAAGTAACACAGAAAGGATTTGTCTACACCCACAAGAGTAAATATTTGATTTTTATCTTGACATTGTCCTTTCAAGGAAAGTCAGAGAGGGGAACAGAGAGAGATTATAAAGAGGATACTAATGCATTGAATAGCCAGTGCTTTATGGTTAATAGTGAGATAGCAGATGGAGGATGACACCAAGTCCTTCTAATTGTTAGAGAATGGAACCAGTCCTTATAAAATGACCCATTCTGTCTACTAAGAGAGGTTTAAAAGGCCTTGATTAATTACACTGTGTAGCAGGCACAACCAATATTTCTTCCTCACACATGGTGAGGCAACTCTTGCGACATGGACTGACATCCAAATAAAAACACAAATACACATTGCATTGCTTGATTTGGTGTATTGAAGATAGCCACGTGAGGAGTCCAATATTAAAAGAAATAATACACAGCCCTCTACAGTCTTATTAGAGAAAAAAAAGAGAGTGAGATCTGGCTGCTTTTTTTGTCAATTTTTTGTTGTTTTGTTCCAATTTTGCACCCACACCTGTCTCAATATTCTTCAATATTCCAATTCTCTCTTGGTTTGACAAAGAAAAGGAGATTTAAGTCTTAAAAGTAATTTGCAAGAATTTTATTCCATGCTCCAGAAACTGAAATTCATCTCTCAGTTTGCCACAGTACTCATTGCAATTAAGGTGTCTGTGAAAGACGGGCAAGGTCTCTGCATCAGCTGAGCTGGGTTGACATGAAACTCAGGAAAACAAAGCTACTCATGGAAAACGTTTGTTTATAAAAGCCTAAAAGGACAAAAACAAAACAGAAAAAATATCCTCTATCATTTAAGCCTGTCCATAAATCCCAGTAAGACTGCAAAGTTGCAGCTTGCTTGGTATATTTTATGGACAGAGATCTTGCTGACTTGGCTGACACTAGCTAGGAGGCGGGGAAGGCAGGAAAGTTGAGATTTGGGGTGGGTAAACATTCCCATCCATCAAGTGATTGGATTTGCAACTAAAGCTGTGAAAGCCACATCAGATTAATGTTGTCAGGGCAGGAATGTTGTGAAAATCATCCGTCTTTAATTCAAGTGACAGTATCAGGGAATGCACACTCGGGGCCAGGGCAGTTCTGGACCCTCAGTGCATTCAGGCCAAGGTGCTGGGGGAAAAACTCCCACCTGATCCGCACCATGTGTACAACTGGAACATCTCAGCTCTTGCACTGGGTGCAGAGAACAGAGGGGAGGGTGGAGGACAGGGCCCAACAACCAGCCCTGCAATTTCTCTTTTGCTCAGAGCAAGATGCCCCAATTGTGCTGAACCATGTGAAAAAAAAATCAACCTACAGAGGCTTTTGTTCTCCAAAATCTCTCATCGAAGGAAAGAGCTGAGGCTGAGCAATTTAATTCACTTAGGACTTTTGTGTCTTAATCCATGGAGCAGGGTTTTCAATCAGCTGAGGGGCGGCAGGGGAAGGCAGCTCTGTGTGGGCTCCCCAGGGCGCAGGAGGGTGGGTGAAGGGCAGAGCTCTGGTCCCAAGAGCTCCCACCCAGCCTGAGAGGAGCCAGCCAGGCATTACTCCACACCAGCTTTCAGCAATGCAAAGCAGCTTGCGCCTGTAGGTCGTCTCAGGACACTAATGATAATTAAAATGAACCCTAAAACACACACACCAAATGACGGTGGGAAGTAGAGTCTGTGGGTGGAAAGAGTAGAGGTCCAACTCCTCCCTCAGGGGGCAGAAGGAAGATGTACAGAAAAAAAATTAGCTTTAAAAAAACAGCACATACAAGGAGAATCTATAGGAAAGAGGAGACTAAAGAAGGAGGAAAAACAAACAGAAAAAAACCCAAACAAACAAAAAAAACCCCCCAATGAAACTGAACAATCAAAGAAAAGATACTCCAACAACCAAACAAAACGGATATAATTTAAAGGAGACAAAGAAAATTGTCTAACAGCCCTGTTTGCATGACTTGAGCACTTCCTCAGCATATGTAGGAGTCAACTGCTTTCCATCCCCAGTCCCTGCACACCCATGCAGCCCTGCCAGGGCAGGAACCACATAACACCCCAACACCCCAACAGGAGGAGGTTTCCAGGGTGTGGGAATGACCTCCACTCCCATGCACAATGGGATGTGCTTTACTGCCTCCTCACCTGCACCCCAACCCAATGTTCTGCCACCAAAGCACCACTGCTTGTCCTCACCACTCACAGACTGTCTCTGCAGAAAAGCTACCACAGACCAAGATTTCTGCAGTACTTGGAAATCAGAAGTCATCCGAGGAAACAGAGCAAAATTTTCTTCAAATGGGTGATCCCTATATATACACATAAACCCATCCACACACATACAAACCTGTTCCCCTACATCCCTGGCTTTAAGAAAGGTTTGCTTCTACTTTAAGGACACAGTTCAGGAAGGGCAGCTGTTGAATCACATTTCTCCATAGAGCATGCATCTCTGAAACTAAATGTTATCATGAAAATCCCTGTGGGCTGAAGCTGGGAAGGAAAAACAGACTCCTGACCTGCAGTTGTTAAAAATGGCTTTTTGCAGGAGAATGGTAATGTGAGGTGCTATCTTACAGCGGGCAAAAAAAAATAACACCAGGAATTCAAATTGTGCGTGCTTTTGGTACCTTGAAAACCAAAATAAAACAAACAAACAAACAAACAAAAAAACCCAAACAGCACTGCATTTAGTAATTATCAGAAAGTAGTATTGGGACAGGTCTGTGGTGTGCTGAGAGCCAAGCGTCTGCTCTTCAGATAATCTGATTGTGGTGTCATGGTTAGAAGTTGTGTATTGCACAAGCCAGGTTGATCTCTACTGCACCAGGCACATGCAGGTGTGAAAGGGTGTGAAACAGAGAAGTCCAGGTAAGACAGAGAAAGAACTCACTGCTCTGCTCTGGGGAGGCTCCACCTGGAGCACTGTGTCCAGCTCTGGTCCCCAGCATAGGAAGGGCCTGGATGTGTCAGAGTGAGGCCAGAGAAGGCCACAAAGATGATCAGACATGTGGAGCTCATCTCTCATGAAGAGAGTCTGAGACAGCCAGGGCTGGTTAGCCCAGAGAACAGAATGCCTCAAGGTGACTTTATTGTGGCCTTTCAGAACCCAGAGTGGGTTTATAAGAAAGCTGGGGAGAGATGTTTTGCATGGGCACTTAGAGGCAGGACAAGGGGGAATGGTTTTAATCTGAAAGACAGCAAAAATTATTCTTTCTTATCGGGGTGGTGAAGCACTGGCACAGGCTGCCCAAAAACTAGATGCCCAATCCTTGAAAATATTCAAGACTGGGTTGTATGGGTCTCTGAGCAACCTCATCCGGTGAAAGGTGACCTTGCCCATGGCAGGGGGTTTAGTGAGACAATCTTTAAGGTCCCTTCAAACCAAAACACTTCTGTGACCCTGTGGTTCTAGACCTGGCTCCTCCCAAGCTCTGTCTGCTGTAGACCCACGATTAACAAGGCTAGAGACATCCAGGTGGGCTACTGTGATGGTTTTGAAGCAGCTGAGCCCATGGCACCAAGATTTGGTGGCAGCTAGTCAGTTTGTTTGAAGATCTCCAAGGCCTGGATGCTGACACCAACACCTTGCAGCAGAGCTCTCTGCATGCTGCCCCCAAGATGTGAACCACCAGCTGCTGACCTCCTTTACTAGAAGCTAGGACCTATGTAATATCCCAGATAGATTCTGTTCCCTCAAGATCTTCTCAGGAAACTTGGTAAATAGTAAAAAATTTCCACAGAGAGAGAAAGCCAGTGTTACTGAAATAATTAGAAATGAGTTGAATTCAGATGTTAGCAGCCGCATTTACAAATGTGAGGTGGAAACAGAAAATGCTGCTTTCACCATGTACACTGTACCTCTGACAGTCATATCAGCTCCTTCTTGACAGCTTGGGGAAGAGAAGTAACTGTCATCCATGGTTTTCAAAAAGAAATCAAGACCCCTGTGAGGCCAGACAGCTACTGAAAGTCTGATCTGAATTTACTGCTGCAGACGGAGGGGGAAGTAAATGGCACTTTATGAACTCCATCATTTATTGACTCACCAACATTGTTTGCTTTTGGGGAGGCTGGTGATGCTTTTAAAACCTATTTTTCTTCACACTGTAAAGGGAGCTGCATTTGTTTGACTGACTGCACTGGCCTGATGGCAGCATCACCACCTCATGTGGCAAGCCCCTTCTCTCTCATTCGAGCACTGAAAATGCTCCATTTCATAGCTGTTTTGCTTCAAGCCTTCTTCAATTGCCATAAAGACATTCCCTGGAAAACCCACGCTTCTGCTGGTCCAGGAACACGTTGTTGCACATAACTGGGAACACCCAGAGCTCTTGGGAGCCTCCAGAGAGAAGACAGTGTCCCTCTGCAGCCTGAGCATGGCCACACAGAGCTGCAGCAGGCGTCCACCTCGGTCCTTCCCACCTCAAACACTGGTCTAGCTGAATGAATATGGTTTTAAGACACTTGTATGACTTCAGGAAAGTTGATTCACATGAGAATCACCTTCCCTAACTGCAGCCGGATAGAAACTGGGCCACAGTGGATTGATCCCGTCTGAACATCAGGTACCCACCAAAGCTGTTTTGCTCCCCTCCTCAGCTGAACAGTGGAGAGAAAATATAACAAAAGGATCATGTGTCTGTACAGGGACAGGGAGAAATCATTCACCATTTACTATCTCAGACAAAATAGATTTGGCTTAGGGAAATTAGTTTAATTTATTACCAATCAAATCAGTGTAATAAGGACAAATTAAACCAAATGTTAAAACACCTTTCCCCCACCCCTCCCTCCTTCCCAGGCTCAACTTCAGTCCTGATTTCCTCAATCTCAGTGGTGGAGGGGGATGGGAAATGGGGGCTGTGGTCAGCTCATCACACACTGTCTTGGCTGCCTCTTCCTTCACACCCTTCCCCAGCTCCAGTGTCCCTCCTGCATGAACTGCTCCTCTCTGGGTCCTTCCCACGGGCTGCAGCTCTTCACACACTCCCAGAGCGGCTGTGCTCTCAGGAACAGGCTGCTCCAGCTGGGTCCCCCATGGGATCACAGTCCTGCAGCAAACCTGCTCCAGCCTGGGCTCCTCTCTCCAGGGCCACAGGTCCTGTCAGGAGCTAGGCTGAAACAGTGAGGGCGTGTTTTATCTGCAGGAAGCTAACTGATGGTCCTTCTCTCATGTATAGATGAGAAGTGTAAGAACCAAATAATTTTGAATTGCAGTAAAGCAAGTGCTGTCAAACCCATCTCAAACCCAGGAAAAAATTCAAAAGATACTTCATAGGAAAGGAAGGTGGGAAGAGATGGAAGGAGAAAAGAGGCAAAGGGAGACATATGTGCCCCAGGGGAAATTTAGATTGGATATTAGGAAAGATCCTTCATTGAGAATGTTGTCAAGCACTGGAGCATGCTGCCGAGGGCAGTGGTGGGGTCACCATTCCTGCAGGGATTTAAGAGACATGCAGGTGTGGGACTTGGGGACATGGATTAGTGGTGGGTTTGTCAGTGCTGGTTGGACTGGATGATCCTAAAGGTCTTTTCCAACCTTAACGAATCTATGGTAAGGAGAGCTGGAAAACGAGATGCTTATTAAAGAACATTTCTGCACAACTGGTGAGTTACACCAGAAAGAGCTGGAGAGGGGAAAATCACCAGAAACAGCAAGAAGAGGGTGCATGGGCTCACAGCCCCCAGGCAAGCTGTGTTCCCCCTAGGAATTCTGTGCTCTGAGGAAGGTGTGGGAGCAGTCTGGCCCTCCCAGAGCCGAGGGACACATCCCTGCTCCGCTCTTCACGTCCACTCCCACTTAAGCTGCCACAGAATAACCTTGTGCTCCCCGCTGCGCTGCTGTGCAAGGGCTGGCAGGGGAAGGGGCTCGGGGATAATGAATGAAGCTCTATATTAGCCACAAAAGCGCAGGACAGTCAAATGAAAGGGTAAAAGTATGGTCATGAAAGACAAGCAGTCACTCCGACTGTGTGCTGGAGGTAATTACTGCTATATAAATAAACCAGAGGGAAAAAAAAATCTTTTAAAAATCTAATTACCATGCAGCACTGTGGGTTTCAACCTTGGTCAAGTACAGGCAGACCTGATTTACGCTCCATCATAAAATCCTAAGCACGAGGCTGGTCTCCCTCTCTCTTTACAATATGAGTCAGGGAATCAGTACAGGACACTTCTCGGAGAGGAGCTGCCTGATAGATAGATGTGCCCATGTCTGGGTGGGTCAGCATCTCCAACAAGCCCAGGACTACACAAGTACACCACCTGCATGTCTATTTATCACAGTTTTCTGTCTGCTAGAGCAAAAACTTTTTTTTTTTTTTTTAAACAAAAAAACCCCAAAACTATTTCTCTCAAACCTCTGTTTCACTTGGCTTTTATTATTTCTGATGATTCGTATTTCTCATGACCCTGAGTAAGGATATTTCCCTCTTGTAAGATCTGTCTTCTCTCTTTCAAGCATGCCATGAGGCATTTGTATGAAACTCCTAATTGTGTGGGAAAGGGAAACTAAGGTCGAGGTTTAATTTATCACGGACACTTTTGTCTCCTACTCAAGCATGAGTTTTATAATCTGTTGTTTTTTTATTTTTTTTGTTTTTTTTATCTCAATGTGAATGCCTTACCCATCATTTCAAGACAAATAATCACCCAAACTTAGATCTTTATTTCCTGTGCCTTTGCTTGTTGCAAGACAGAAATCATCCAAGAAGAACAGTGGGTGAGTCAAGAGCAGGAGCTAACTTTAAATGCATCACCATTTCGAACTTGCAGAATTGAGGCACATTCACTAGCAGAGCAAAGTAAATCCTAAAGCCCATCTGATTCTCCTCATGTGGAACCAAGTGCTACACTGCAGCTTCTTAACTGCAGGAACACTTCTGAGAGCAATCAAGTCCAGGCTGGATTTGCAGCTCCACGTTCAGAGCTGTTGATATAAGTGGACAGGAAGCAGATTTCCCATCACGAGCAACCAAGAGACATGTTTTTCCTATTCCAAGTTGAGAGAGAAAAATCAGAGCCTATTAAGTCAATAATTTTTGTCAGTAGACAAGCGTGCACACACATACACAAATATTAGGTCGGTGAAATATCTCGCATAAATTTCTAACTGCAACACTGTTTAAAAACGCTGCAACTTTGCTCAACAGATTTCAAATCTCAGCGTTGGTTAGATCTGAAAGCCAATCATTTTGCTTAAAGCCATATCAAAACAATATGCTTCAATAATTCCTAAACATAAACACAGATCTGAAAGTGCTAGGACACCCTGGGGAAATAATAGCTCATTGTGTCATCTAATTGTTTTCAGCAGTTTTGGAAAACAAACAATGAAACCAGAATAAGTATTAAGCGGTAACAAAAGTTAGGAAACAAACACCATGAGAGTTCAAAAGTAAGACGATTTCCCTATCATCGTTAATGAGATTTATTACCCAGCATCTGTTATCCTACCTTTAAAAAGCCAAAGCCCACTTTTAATAATTGGTTCTTGCTTTTATACAGTATCTGGCACTTGCACAGTTTCCTTGATTAAACCTCAAAGCAGGTAAGCACTGTGATTCAGAGAAAGGAGGATTCAAAGGTAAAACAAATTGCTTACAGTTTCAGAGAAATCAGTGCCAGAGCAAAGAATTAGAGGTTCAAGCTCACATCATGCACATTAAACCACTCTGCATCTAAAGACTCAAATACTGTTACCCACCATCAGTGTGCATTTTTAGGCAACCCTGACAGCAGTGAAGCCTCTGTAGCTGTGGAAGTTACACAAACACAAACAGCCTCATCACAAGAGCCCCTGGGTGTTTACATGGGCACTGTAAAGAACGTGGGTGCTGCTGCTCACGGGGCTGGTCGTGCATGGCACAGTCAGGGAAAAACTAATGGGTTGCAAACATCTCTACACCTAAAGGTTTGTGACCTGCAGAGGAATAAAATCCTTGAAGAGCTGTGTGAATACACAGCTTTTCCAAGGGCGGTGCTGTGGCAGCAGTGGAGAGGGCTGGGGAGCTGAGGCGCCTCACTTGATCTAATGTTAAAGATGTTATGGGAGCGTGAGTGGTGTGGGGAAATAACTCACACCATCTTGTAGTCACTTCTCACAATCATCTTTTTTAGCTTTTTAAATTAGGATCTAACCCCATTTTGATGAATTTCCTATTGGGCAAAGCAAGCGAAAACATTTGAGATTACATTTTACTAGCTGCGAAAATCTCAGCTGTAGCATTCCTGTAGCAGCAATTCTTGAAATGTGTTTTATCAAAACTATGACCCATGCCTCTAAATTTTATCCTATCTTCCTGCAGCCCTTTCAATCAGGGAAAATGTAAGCAGAGAGTTCAAACTGTCACAGATCCACTTACATTATATTTAAAAGTAAAAAGAAGGGGACAAATATTAAAATTCTTCCACACTAAGAGAAACACAGAGAGAACTCTAAAAGCAAATGGAATAGCTCTTGGGAACAGCTCTTGAATAAATACCTTGCAGTTTACAGCTTTCTATTAAATAAAAGGAAAAAAAAAAAAGGATATTTTCTCTTTTCTACCTTTCTGGAAGCTATAGAGGAGCTTTATGTTGTAAAAAGTCGAGGTGCTTGTTAAACCTCAGAATGGGCTTCCTCTGTGTGTGTCTGAATATGTGCATTTTTGGAGTGGGTCCAAGAAAAATGCATGTATAGTATGTGCCACACACCGAGGCTGCCCCTGCTCAAAAACTTTGCTCCATGCCCACAATTCCAGGAGTGTGTGAGAGGCATGGCTTGGAGCTTCACAGATGAAAGACACCAGTGGAAGGCAGAACTGCAGGGACATCAAGAGAAACTCAGATGATTCTCATCAAACTATACCTACTCTTCCTTCCTCTGTTCTCCACTCTCACATTCCTCTTTCTTCCCCATTTGACTGTGGCCTCTAAGCTCTTGGGTATCTGCAGCCTTTGCAGTGTTCACAGTTTGCTGAACTTTTCCCAGATAATATTTCATGATTGCCAATAGGGATTTTATTTTGAAAACTAAAAATAGAAAAGGAAAAAAAAATGTCATTCATGTTAGCAGTGTAGGAAAGGCTATTATTGCTCTAAAAAAAATAAAATTTACAGAGCCTGATTTTGAGGAAGACAGGCAGTTGTCAGCTCATAGCAGAAGAGCCCAGTGGTTGCACATGGCTAGTTCTCTTTTTGGGGTGATCCTCTCTCTACAGACTAGACAAGGAATAGTTTTGCTTACTCCTGTCTGATTCAGCTGACCTCAGGCAACCTTCCCCCAACTTGTCACAGTGTAAGAGTCATGGAGCAAAGAGAGTGCAGTGTGAATTTTGCAGAAGTTCAAAAGCACATCAGAGATTTTGACTTGTTCTTTTAAAGAAATATGATGTGCCACACTTAAAAATGGTCCTTTATGTTCCTGAAGTGCCTGAAAGTTATAGTAAGAGAGAAAATGTTTCAAGTGTTTAGCTCCTACTTTACTATACTGAGTTAGTGACAAAGGCTTTCAGGCAGAATGTCTGAACAATAGAGGCTGCTCAGTAAGAGACAATCTCTAGAAAGAAATGCACAGGGACTTTATCTGGGGCAAACAAGACTATGCATTTAATATCCAGGCTATTACTGTTACTCTGTTGTGTCATGTAACTTATCCTGCGATGCAGTTTTCCCATCCAGGAAAAAAGGGGATAATACATTTACTGTTTGCTTTAATCTCACAGTTATGTGACACAATCCAACAGAATTCGCTTTGAATTGTGGTTGAATTTCTGAAAAAAAAGTGAAACAAAAAAAAACCCCAAATACATCTTTAGTCTATTTCTTAAATGTCATTAAATGTGTTAAACATAATTAAATATGTTGAACTCTTAGATGAATAGCATTCTTATTTCCTTTTTTAACACAATAATATAATTTTTTAAAGTAAATTGAATTTTTAACAGTACTTCCTGCATGTCTCTAATATTGCATAGAATTATAATAGAAATTCTGAATTGCAGAAGAGAGAAATAAATTCTAGATAAAGGCATAATTTAAAATGTGAAAGGACAGAATTAGGCAATAAGAATTATACTCTGAGAGCAGGAGAAGTAAGTCCAAATCTGAGAAGGAACCCTGACCACTGAGTCATAAGGCAAAACTCAAATTTATCAAACCCTAAAATTAATGTGTTTATTCCAGGCTTTACTGACTGCAGCGGGGATCAGGACAATACATGCACTACTGATTCTGCTGCAATTCCATGACAAAGGACAGGAGGGATGTTTTGAAACTGGTTCACTTGCACAGTTGCAGAGGAAGGCACTGAGTGCAGCTCTAACTTCCTGGGGGAACTGTGCTCACAGGGCTCTTGGGATGCGGTGGAACCGGGTAATTTAACAGCAGTGTCTTGGAGGGACAAAAGCCTTGCTCACTCCTACCTCACTAAACTCACACTTTAAAACAAGCCTGCTCTTAAAACAAGCTCAGCTGGGTTACAAAGGCTTAAAATGTGCTTTCAAATTCCTTTTCTCTTTCTGGCAAGGGCCCTCCAAGCCTGCGATGGCATCCCATTGCTGCATCTGCAGCACACCCAGCTCACCACGGGAGGTGTAGGGCTGTGCCAGGCTGGCAGAGGCTGGGAGAGGGCAGCCACACAGCAGTGTATTTATTGTGCATCACTTAGGAGATGCGGGATATTGCTTGGACACTTTAATGGATGCATCAGTGTTAACTGATTTGCTCTGAGGCACCATATGCTAATCAAATGGGGTGCGATGCATAATGTCTTATTAATGTCGTAATAAAGGAAATCTTGATGTGTTCTGTAATGTCTTTATGATTACCTTTAATTTTAGATAGCTAGTGAAGGAATGTGTGTTCAATACCTGGATCTGCTGTCTAATTACCTAGGATAAAACAAGAACCAAATGTACAATAAGAGGCCAGGGTTTATACTGGAGATCGCTGGTGACAAAATAAACCATAAATAAGTTTTACAATCTGAACAAGCCTGAAACACCACATCCAGATCAGCACATGAGATTGTTTTAGGCATATTTTGATTTCTTTTTATCTTTAGTCACCAACCTGGAGAAAGAGAATGAGTAGATACAGAGGTATATAGCTTCAAAGCTGCTCCCAGGAGGTTTAAATACATGGGCCCAACAGATGTTTTACATTTACTTCTACAAATAAACACACACATAGTTCTGTCATTCAATTCAAGCCACCCCTTATGCTGACAACAGCTTTTCAGGTAAAGTTACTTTAAGCCTGCTCATCTTTTCATAAATACTCTTGCTGCTTCCCTTCTTAACACACACACACACACACACACCCCACCACCACTACTTTGAATTACTTTTAAGAGTTTGAAGCAACATGGAAAATAAACTCTTATAGCAGCATTTGGATTCAGGTGCTTTCTTTTACATAATTTGCCTAATCCTCAATGCATTTTGCATAGGAAAATGTTAGCTGTTCTCCCTTTTATAACTGGGGAAACTGAGGCACAGGGTTCCAGTAACCTGATATGTATGACACCACTTTGAATTTGGGATTAGGCATCAGGTCTCACAACTTTTAAATCATCTTCTCAGCAAATAAGTGCTTGGAATGGAACTCCTCACATCAAACAGCATTGCTAGAAAATTTTGGTTTTGTTGTGTCAGATAAGAGAAATTTCAGCAGTCTTGTACAAAAGAGGAATTTATTAAAAGTGACATCCTTCCTCTATCAAGATTCTCACCCAAAACCTGATGCTTTTGCAGATATGCAAATATCACCCTTTCACCCTTCTTTTGTAGGACAAGTTTTTAAATACAGTCCCCTGAGGAAAGATTTTGCATCTGAGGGAGTGAAGTTGGAAACAGAATACTCGTGGAAGTTTATGCATGACCCTTCACCACCAGAGCTGCTGGGTGATAACACCTGGCCCCTTCACACAGACAGGCTCCAAGGTGTCTTGTCCTTAAACACATTCAACAGATGCACACAAACAGAGTTATTTTTCAGGCAGGTGTTGATGAAACTAAGATCAGCATCTATGCCTGAAATGGAGAGGAAGGAATGGAAAGAGCGAATTCTGGATCTCTGAACTACAGGCTGCTTCTTTAGCATGAATCAGAGAAAAGCCTCTGCAGGTCAGTGGAGTCACACCAGGGTAGAAGTAGTAAAAAAGCTAAATGAAAACCAGGCCCAGGAATTAGAGCAGCAATGCTGCCTGGGCCCTAAGAGACAGCCAGAAACCCTTTGATAGAGTAAAATCCTCGTACGCTGCAAGAAACAACCTGCGAGAGAGTTCCCTGTCGGCATCATTAATGCATTCCCCAAAGCAGAAATCAGAAGGCTCTTTCCAGAGGAGGGATGCTGTAGAAAGAGGCTCCTTGTTTAATGACATCAGTGAATGTTTTGCCTAATGTGGAGACAAAGAGATTTGCCTTCTGACTTGGTATCAACACAGGCTGCTACAGACCCAAAATTCATAGCCAGAATGGGTGCAAGGGAGGGTGAGAGGTGGAAAGGAGAAACCACTTCACTGGTGGGATAGCTGTAGAGTGGTTTTACAATTCATGATCCCTTCTGGCCCTTTAGCTTCCTGGATCATGGGATTTGCCTTCATTATGAGCTGTTCCTCTGTCTTTTGGATTTATGAAAAGCAGGGAATTGGTGCTCAGGATCAAGCAGAACAAAATCAAACAGCCCTGGGGACAGCCTTGGCCGCAGGTGAGAAAGAGAATTGAACTGTGCAAGTAGGCTAAGAGTCACATTTTCAGCTGTTACATGATTTTCAGTCTGGACATGTGTTCCAGACCAGCTGAAAAAGTTATTGCAAAGTACATAATATTTCCTTCTCCATCTTAGTCAAATTTCAGGTCTCAAATCAGTGTTTTTGTTTCTTAAGCTAGTGATCAGAGCTCTGACGAATCCCAAAAGATCAGCTGATCCAGAAGGAAATATTAATATCCAGTAATTTGTGGATGCTTGTCTAGTATCATCATCACAGCTTCTATAGGCTGAGACAGAATGACAATCCTAAAGTAGTCCTCTTTTCCTATATATTAAAACTTACTGTTCCCTGTGGTAGTTGTAAACTCTCAGAACAGAGGAGTTATCAACCTCCATAGAAGCACATCTGCCTGGCTTCCATGAGACAGAGGCCAAATTTGTGTTTGTCTGTCATTCCTCATTTTTTTCCTGCTCCTACCTCTAACATTACATTTAATTATTTTATTTTCCCTCATCTGATGAATGTAACTTTTATAACTTCTATGCCACAAGCTATGTTCATACAAAGCCTAATCTGTATGGAGATGCCTTGTTTCTTGACCTTGTGCACTGCCACAGCACTGGATACCAAAAATATCAGTTTCCTGTTCTTATTCAGATAGAAGGAATCTGCCACTCTGGTGGACCTGAACTTCACAACATTAACACTGCCCAGAGTGACTCTGAAATAACCTGAAAGGACAGATATTGGAAGAAGCTAGAAACAGACAAGGGAGAGGAGTTATAAAAATATTTGAGTGTTAGGTCTATTTTACATTTCTCCCCCAAAGCAGCTCTGAAAAACTCTGACCAATATAGATTTCACAGTTTCTGTTTATCCTATGAATATTACTGCATCAGAGTGAAAAAAAAATAAATTAAACATAGCACTTCAGACCAACTCCAGCTGAAACTTAAGATGAACCTGAATATCTCTGGGTTTGCCTAACCTGTATTCCTAATGCTGTTTGTTCTAAGTCAGCAAACTCTCGTTTCTACAGGGAATGTTTGAACTTAAGTCCTAATCCATATGAACGACGGCAAGAACACATAAGAGCAGGAATCGTAAATCTAAAGCCTTTTATTTTATTTTTCATTCCCTGTTAGTTCCATAGCTCTAAGCTTTGTGGCTTCCACAGAAGGTAGCAGCACATTGCCAGCAGCATACCTAATTAATTTCTCCTCGCTTGTTCCATGTGGCTTCCTTACCCCCCATCCAACTGACCTATTGCTTCTCTTCAAGATAGGCTAAATTAATGATGGTAAAATTAAGAAAGAAGTGAATTATTTAATTCCAGAAAGTATCAAAGCTTACATGATCCCAGCACTGAGTAGGCCAGAAGGATCAGTCCATGACCTGGGGATTGTTTTTCTGGGTTCCACCCAGAGTTCTCATAAAAATCAATGGGAATTTAGCCTGGTCTTCAGTGGGTGACCTTTTGATTCTCAAGAGGTGCATAACGCTTGGCATTTACTCTGTGCAGTGTCTTTCACGAGAAGGGCTCAAAATATCTCTCTACACCAAGCCTCACAATATCCTCAAGGGGAAAGTAAGCATTATCCTCATTTAATTAATGCATTGCCAAAGGCTAAAGTACGTACTAAAGGAGGCTGATCCTTCAAGGTACACAGCTTGCTCATGTTCTGGTGAGCTGGTGGGGAGATGAGCACACTGAGCACCAAACTGGATTAGCCTCCAAGACCAAAGTCAGTTTTCAGATCAGGTATTCTTGCCCTTCGTGCTTCATCCAATGTTTGTGCTCCGTGCCTTCACCCACTGCTGCACCAAGATCCAAGTGATAGCGACAGCAAGAAATATTTTAAACTGATTGTTTGTGGTGGTATATGTCCATAATCTAGCCCATCCTGAAGCTCAGCAACGAGCGCAGCCCCTTTCTCGTGTCAATCAGCACAGCACAGCAAGCAGAAAGTCTCACCAGGAAGCCACCAACCTGCACAGGACTTGGTTTTATTCCTGCACTAGCCAAGACTTGGCATATGGCCCTGAGGTAAGTCACACCCTCAGATCATCTGTGCAACTCCTATCTATTACCCTGGCACTAAGTATGAGTATCTTGCTATCAGCAATGTGCTGCCTAAAAGCAAGTAAGCAGGAAGGAGAACTGAGCCACAGACAAGCTAAGTAACTTCTAAAGTCATGTAGGATGTCTATAGTGGCCAGGGAATTCAACAGAGTTGACTCAGGTCTTTGTGGAATTGAGATTCTGCCTATTGGACCATATGGAAACAACAGAGATGTAAACTTCCCCTTGCTCATTCTCTTCTGCCACCCACTCTTTCCCTCCTCCTTTATGGTCATAAAGTTGCTTATTTTCATTACATCCTAAGCACTTCCAGGCTTTCTGTACTTTTGAAGAAGGCTAGATGGCTTGATTGAGACTCATAATAAACATGTAAGCAGGCAGATCTCTAAATTAACCTGAAAATCCTGATAGATGCATTGTCATAAGAAAAGAAAGCAGCAGTGGGGCTAAATAAAACTTTTACCAAATTTACCATGATGCAGACCAAGAATCAAATGCTCAGAGCTGGACTGAAACAAGATTTTTTTGTTTTTTTTCTGCATAGCAGCTGAAAAGTAGAATTAAGATAGCCTGCCACTGGAAATAGGATCTCCCCTATGGGGGAATAACGCCTGCCATTATCTCAGAACCATTTGCTGCTCTATATTCAAAGAACTCCTGAGTCTCTACAATAGGCAGTCTAATTGCAAACACTTGGTGTTAATGTTTGATGACCAGAAGCACAGCCAACCCAAGGTGTATTTCAGAACAGTACGTGAGTTTTCTTTGCTTCAGGGGCTGTACAAGGCATCCATTAGAAGGTGATGAGCTAACTGCAATCTTCTTGGAAGGCTTTATGACTGTGCCAAGGTTTAAAGCGTTGCTGCTAAATGCACCTCAGATAGGCCCAGGTGTAAGACCAAGCCACACGTAGGTACTCTGACAAAGTCACTTTGAACTGGAGAACGAGGATTTCAGGATCTGAAGCCAAATAAAAGTGGCACTGAAGAGGAGGGACAACTCAATAAGTCACCCTCCAGTTATAAAACTACTGAGTATGTGTGCTGGAAGTGATTGAGCACAGCCTTGAAAATATTAGTGGTGGAGAAAGTGTATGAAAAAAACATCCTAAAGATGTCAGCTTGATTAATGCCAAAAGATTTCTTCAAACTTGGTCCTCCAGGTTTGTGTTTGAGATCCCTTTGGCCACAACTTGAGTTGCTAGTAAAGTGCAGGTTTTGTTGCAACAAAATCTCAGCTCTGAGAACTTTCAAATTGTTCAGAATGGTAATGAAATTTTAAAATTCCATGTTTTGTAGTGTTTGTGGGGTTTTGATTGTTGGGTTGTTTTTAGGTTTTTTTTGGGGAGGTTATTTATTTATTTTTAATTTATTAATTCTTTCTAATCTTTTGTGCTTGGTACTGAAAAATATTTAGATGAACACAAAGTATATTTTGATAAAATTTTTCTATTTTTTAAAAGTTCTTTTTTTGTTTTTTTGTTTTTTTCTTTTTTTCTTTTTTTCTTTTTTTTTTTTTTTTTTTTAATATAGCATTCTATAAGCAGGCTACCATATTTGAAAATGGGTAATACACAGAGTTTATAAAAGAAAAGGACTCATGCAAATCTTCTGGCAGAGTATTCTCCTTGATTCTTAGTTAGTTATTCCTTAGTGCGTGCTCCAACAAAGAGCACAGTTATAAGCCTATAAACAACATGACCCATAAAAATTCAACACTAGCTCCTAGTTATATATTGTTACTTACTATTTTCTTTATTATATTAGACATCTCCCATGCTCCAGGTATTTTACAGCTCTTAGCATAGTTAATGCAATTTAAATATATATAGTGACTGTACTGAGTTCTCGTTTGGGGAAGGAACTATAATCTATCAGAAAAAAAGCTAATTACAGTTTATCCCATTGATTTATACCTCCCCAAGCCTCCCCTCCCAATTTTTTTGTAAGTATTAAAAACTCTAGGTTGTAATTTTGATATATACTGCTAGATAGATTAAATACTAACTAATTCTCATATAAAACTGGTAGTTTGATCAATACAGCTAAAAGCTTCATTCCTCACGTATGTATTTCTCAGCTTTAAAACTATCAATTTTAATCTTGCATGTTGGGATTAGATAATAATCAGGACAGAAATTCAGCTCCACAGAATTAAAAAACCCCTCCTGTTCGAATTCCACACAAAAGAACACTTGATCCCTCTTTGGAATTAAAAAGATATGCTGGATAACCTCGCCAGATTCTGTCCAAGGCTCCTATCACCAACCCCTCGCCTTCCTCTCCCTCCCTCTATCCCTTCTCTAGTCAGTAACCTCGAGACAGATGTGAGAGGAAACACCCAAACCAAGTTAGAAAAAGCAATTTCAAAATTGTTTGTTTCCCAGGCTCAAGACACGGGGAAAAATTCTGGAAATCCACCAAGAAGGTTTGCCCTCACATTCTGCAAGCAACTGAGCAAATCTGTTTTGCCCTTCCTGTATGATACAAATGGATTTCTCACTGAGTGAGTCATTTCATTTCCCAGATAGCCCCAATGTCCTTCTTATGAAGGAGGGCACAAGAGAGAACAGGAGAAACAATAAATAAAAGTCACTTCAGCAACAATGGGTGTGATGTGGGAACCTGATTAGAATGTCATAATGTAGTCTTGATATAGGAAATTAAATAGAATAGAGTAAGTAGCCTACAAGGATTTTGGCTTCAAATAGTGTTTATTGTCACACTGACAAAAAAAAGAAAAAAAGAAAAAAAGAGAAGAGCAGGAAAGCAACAGAGCTGGTGCTGGATCTCCAAGTGGTTTTCTAGAATAACTTTGAAGAAGGTCATGTGAGGAAGAGAGGAAATTGAAGCCCTTTCCTTCCTCAGAGGAAAATAAATGGGTGACACTATGCTAATGAAGACAATTCACTCCCAGAATGAGTCATTCAACAGAAACAGGGTCTCTGTCCTGCCTGTTGATTCATATTCTTTTCCCTCCAGCATCGAGAAGTCATCTTAAAAGGCTGTGTGACCTACCCACTAAATAGTTTGGGTTTAATTTTGTTATTTATTGGGTATTAGCATAGTGTCGCTCCCTGGAGATTTTCCCTGCAGTGGTGTCCCTGGGTTGTCTTGTATGAGGTGGGACAAAGAGAAGCCTGAAGCAAGCCATGATGCCAGAAAAACTACAGAAGAAACAAGCCATGAGCAGGCAGAATGTTTTTGGGTCAGAAGGTCAGCTTGGCCTCCATTCACCAAGCAAAAATTAAGGCAGGATCTTCTTTTTGCCTTGAAATCTCGTCACTGTATGAGGAATTCTTAATTGAGGTTCTATTTCTCTCCCCTACTTTGACACACAGGAGCTCTAAAACAGACCTGAACCAGCACAGTGATGGAATAAAGGTCCAATTATGCAAAGCTTCCTGGAGTAAAATTGTTTAAAAATCAAAATAAAATGCGGATGTCCAAAGCATTGGTAGTAAAAGGAGTATCAGCTGCGCAAGGACTGTACATCTGACCTGATTGACTGCAGTAAAAAAAATTATAAAGCTTGTCCTTCAGAACTAGAGCATTTTATTTTCATATAATGACAACCATGATGGTCTTCTTAAGAAGCAAGCAAAAATTAAAGTATTATTTTTAAGCATGTATTTTTTAAATGTATCACTTTATGGAGACATTACTAACCAGATAGCTGGTATAAACTGTCATATTTCTAGTGGCTGAAGACAGCTGAATCAATACTTCAAACTCGGCTCAATATTTGAATGCAGCAGTAAGGAAAGTGGTGTAATCCACTGTTATAGATTAGATGGCATGTCAATCTTAAATTGCACATTACAGAAGAACTAGTTAGAGAGACTTGACTCTAAATATAGCTGTTTTTTCCAAATGAAAATATTCTTTGTGATGAGTTATTTAGCCCAAGATTTTTGCAGTGTCATACAATGCAGAATTTGTCTCCTGCATCTATCGCATAGCCAAAACCACTCAATAAAACATCAAATTAATTATCAAAAAGTATTTAAGATCAAAATCTTTGATTGCCTGTAATGAGATGTCCAATGATGTTAATCACAGAAAGTGTCTGCTTAGAACTAACCATTAGAAACAGATTTCAGTGTGAAATAAGCAATGATCATTATGACAGGGATAATAAAAAAATGAATCAATTGCATATATGTTAAGCAAAATCTCTTGTTTATTAAATATTCATTTTATGCTTCATATTCACACCTAAAACATTGTAAATAAATTTTAATGTTTATTGGGGATTTCTTAACTTTCAGCAGTGAACTTTGGAAAGTAAAACACAAATCTGTTTAGAGAGCTCTTTGAAAAGGTGACTTTCAGTGTCATAATTCAGACAAATACTTTCCCTCCAAGTAGTAAGTACTTTTTAACTCTGATAGAGAGAAAATCCATCTTCACATTTTACTCCTTTTTGTTTAAAAGGTTTATTTTCTGTCGACCAGGGCCCTGATTCTGGTCTCCATTAAATTAGAGGCACGACTCCCATTTGCTCCAACAGAAGCACAAGGCAGACTCAAATTCATGATATATTGTCTCTCTCAACAAAATCCTGCCCCATCTTCCCTGCCAGGCAAGCTGGTGCTGCATTGCTTGGGCAGACAGCTGAGGGATGGAGGCTTGCAGAATATCATGAGATATTTTCCCATCTTGGACCATCCCTGTGAGAGTCAAAAGTAAGCAAGTGAAAAGTGAGCTGTGCTACACCAGGTTTACCAATTCTCAGTGGCAGCAGTACCTGGCTCTGATATTAACCATGAAGCCTGAAGCCAGGAGGAGAAAGATCATTCATGATGGGCAAAGACTAGGTGAATTTTGGAAGCTTTCTTCCTCCCTCTTGTTTGAATAGCAGAGGCTGTGCTTGCCTGGAGCTGCTGCAGTGGCAACCCATGGATTGCACTCCCTTATATCATCATTAGCCTGAAAAAGCATGTGATCTGTGCTCCAATTTACCAGTGAGGATTGGATGGATAGCTCTGTTGATGGCAGGAATATCCTGGCAGCCCTGCTGCAGCAGCAGTGAAGGGTATCTTGTACTCAGGTCAGATCAGCAGATCTGCTCTCAGTGAAGCTTTGGGATGCAGAAGGACCCAGCAGCTCCTAGAGAAAAGCTGATTTGTTTGCATGGGGGTAGGTGGGAAGGACATACTGAGTGGATGGGACCACACTGGGCTGTGCTCAAGTTACATGCCCAGGTTTGTCCCTCTTAAGGGTCTCCAAAAATCCCTCACCTGCAGTTTTGGGTGAGCTCCTGTCCTGGAGCTCTGTGCAGAACTGCTGGGTGCTGGTCCCACAGCTGCCACACCCCACTGCAGCCTCAGCTCCTGTGGGACACACTCCTGCAGCACTCTCAGGTCAGTGACACCAATCCTCATTGTGTGAAAAGAGGGAAAGAATTTCATATGCAGCTCCAATGGTATTTTTCTGTGCCAGTAAATTGCTTGTCCCTCTCTCCATCCCATGGGCTCCAGGGAGTTTTGAGGAAAGTGCAGTGATTTTCCCAAGTATAAATGCTTACAAAAAGTCCTGGTTTAGAACTGGTTTGTGGTAATAGCTAGTCCAAACCGATCATCCAGGCGAAAAATATGATTTTTTTTTTCCAAAATTAGCATACAGTTCTTACACATACATCTTTAAAAAAAAAATTGTTTTATTTTTCAATTATTTTAATTGTTCACTAAAATAATATTACTTTTCCAAAGGAGCAGATAGCTGGGAATTCTGCATGTAGGTACACAAAAGGCAGAACTACTAAACATTCTGTTTTCCAGTCTTCCTCCCAGTTTGGATCCTCTGCTGTCAAAGTAATGTGCTTAATCTCAACTAAGGTTTTTCCCTCAGTGAGAATCAGACTTTTCCTCCTCTATCCACAGCCTTATTTTCATTAGATTTGTAGGAAATGAATACATTTGAGAGGGCTTATTCCAGAAGAGAAGGGGGGTGTGGGGGAGGAAGAGAGAGAGAGAGAGAGAGAGAGAGAGAAAGGACTTGGCTATTCAGTTCAACAGACTGAAAAAGGGCAAGAATGGAAAATAGAGCTACAGTAAAAATGTTTTAGACTCAGAAACCCAAGTTTGAGAGAGAATTCCAAAATTTCGTGGTGATTTCAAAGATGTAGCTTCTTTACCTCTATCTACACTACAATAATATTTGCTCTCATTTTACTCAGTTGTTTAAAAAAATGAAAAATAAAGAAGGCAAATAGATTAAAAATTTGAGGATGAGAATTTACAACAAATTAACTGGTTACACTGGTCAGCTGGTTAAGCACCAGACATTGGCAGCTCCTGGATCCTGACACTGTAGTCTTCTGACTCCTATACACACTCCTGTGTATTTACCAACCTGTCATTGCACACACTGATCCTCTAGGTCTGACACACTTTCTAAACACTTTTGAAGCTCTTGAGCCTAATTTTCATCCAGTGGCAGCGTTATGCATAGCTGTGGCTCCTCCTGCCCTTGTCTGTGAAGCAGTGTCAGGAGTGCAGGCACAGAGCAACAGGAAAAGTCAAGGCATCACTAAAGCAGGGAGGGCTGAGTCCTGTCTAGGATGAAAAAGTCTCTGTATGCCTGAGATGGAAATACAGCTCCTTTCAAGACAGAAGAGCCTAAGGCCATACACAGTGAGTTCAAAATGCCACACTCAGACCTGCCATGACAAATGGAGTTTATCTTGTGGAGGGCAGCTTCCTCCCCAGTTTCAGTGGGGTCACATTGGTGAGGGATTTGAGCCTATGAGCGCGGCACCAAATTGGAAGCAAAAAGTTCTGTTGCTAAGGAGCCTTTGGAGAAATAAAAAATTCTGTATCTCTCTTTTCTCTGTGAAACTCTTCAAGTAAAACACTGTTTCCCTGTGCAGTGTAACAAAAATGACAGCAGCCTCAAAAGTTTTGTTTTGTCACTTTTTGTGACATCTCCTGTCTGCTCAATTATTCAGTGGCCAAGGGGACCAAACTTAGTCTGGTCTTGTTCAAAAGCTCGTGGTCTGCTCTGCTGACCTAGAGAAGAATCTTTTATTCACAGGTAGCTGAATGGCAAAGTTTATTTGAGACAGAGGCCTCCTAGGGCCAGAAAAATGCAATATTCTGGAGAGATAAACATCCTAGTGTGACATTTTATTAAAATCCAGAATGTCCACAAAAATCTAACCCCAATTAGTTTAGCCCACGCACTCCTGATAAGCTAAAAAATTAACTGAAATGTCCAACTCTGCTCTTAAATTACTGGGATACAGGAAAATCAGATTTGAAATCTTGGTTTCATCACAGATTTTCGGTAAAACCCATAAATTATACAAGGAAATTAAATGTGCATCATATGTTAGCTTGCACATCCCTCTGGATCGTTTTGCAACCCCACCATGAAAACACATTTGCAATACTTCAACACCTTGCATTTTGGGTCCAAGGAGCAAATACAGAAGACAAACAAGAAGGAAAAATAAGAAGAGTACATTATGTATAAAACAGTAGCTGTAGATTTTATCTCCATATTTTAAAAAACACCCCAAGTATCAGAATAGACATGGTCTATTACTGAATGCTTACAGAACCACAAGAACAACAGATCACAACACCAAAGCAACACAGAGAGTTTCAACTCTTGCTAATGAGTCCTTTGAAAATATGTACCTGTTTCTAGATTTTACAAATTTGAGAAAACACACAAAACATTTTCCTTTAGACTGCACCAGCCAGTCTTCTATACTCCACCATCCCTTATATGCTGAAAAAGGGAGAAGCCTTCCTGTGCTGGACATCTAATTCTTGTGTTCTGCAGTTCTACAGGGCCCTGAGTTCTTCATCTCAATTCTCTGTCCCATATAAGCCATGTTCCTGCAGTAGACAGCAGGAAACCGTAAATATACACTTCAGTGCAAAAAAGACGTTCCTCTTAAGGGAAAGCTAAGGTGTTTTACAGTTTGGCAGAGTGACCATATTGCTAGGTGGGACAGAAGAGATGAAGGTCAAAAACTTGCTCAGGGCTAGGACAGCTGATGTACTTGAGTATCTGTAGCAGCAGAGTGGGCAGTGGCTACCACAGTGTCCATGCACTGGGTAGACACAGAACATCTAAATTCATACATCTGTTTTTTTATACATGGTAAATTACTTACCTAGAAAACTTTTCAACTCATTGCTCACTTGTTAGTTACGCTCGACTCTTGTAAGTATTTGACAGAAATGTACTCACAGTTCTTCTCAAAAGGCTTTTTTTTTTTTCCCACCTGACTTTTTGATCCATGCCACTGCTATCAGAGGTGTGCAGCAAATTTCTAATCAACACATTTAATCACTCTCTCTTCAGAGAGGCCACTGTAGTGATCATGTAATCTCCTTTGTCTGGGTTCCTGGAAATTACTAGGAAAAACAATGGTCGCAGCTGCAGAAGTGGTGCAGAGTGAATAGGGAAAAGAGGTGCTCCAGCCTCCTTCTCAGTTCCAGCATTTCTCCCTCAATTTAGAAAATGCAGAGGATCCAATTAGCAACACTGAGTATGGTTTCCAGAGCTATTGATGGGGCTCTGCATGGAGCACCTCTCCCAGCTAGATAAACAGCATATCTAACCAAAAATACAACATGCACTACTAACACTTTTATATTATATTGTCTAACTGGTGTTGGAGAGACTGAAGTCATCATTACTGTTGCTTAGGATTTGTCATGCTGCCATACCAAATGCACTTTGGAGATTTCAATGGGCAGAAGTGACAGCAACTTAAAGGGGCACCAACTGTTCAATTTATCTCATTAACTTCAAGCTCTTAAGTAACCTGTCCTTCAGAAACGCTTCAAGAGATTTCATTGACTCCAGAGTGAGCTGAAGGAGATTAGCTCCTAACTTGACACCTCAGCTGGAGTGAATCAGGGGCTGCAGTCAAAGACACAAGGCTGAATCTCCAGTTCTCTTCACAGCTGTACTGCTGGTTGCTGGTGAACAAGCCTTCTTTGCCCCAATTCTCTGCCATTCCTCTCTACTCCTTCCCACGATGGAAAACTCCCAAAGACATCTCTGCACATTCATGAGGTGCTTAACCCTGCAGGGTCCTACCTCTCACTGAGCCCAACATGCAATTATTGATGCATAACTTTACAATCTGAATTACTACATCACCAGCACAACTCCTTTTGACAAGGCAACAGCTCACATTAAAATTAAAAAAAAAAAAAAAGCAGCACCCTCTGAATTAGATGATTCTAATGGAAGTACAATCTTCAACATCTGAGTAGAATATTAATACAAAATTGGAAACAGCATCTTAGTATTAGGAGTCTAGTCCCTAAGTTCACTATGTATTGAATGAGCAGAGATTGGCATAGCCAGATGGCAATTCAGATCCTAGGTAGGCTGAACTGACCCCTGCAAGTGTCTGTGAATACTAACAATTCCCTTTAATGATTTGGAAAGCACGTCTTAATTTATACTGAAGCCTCTAGCGTATTTCTTTCCTTTCCCACCCGCTTCACAAAATGTTGACATAGGAGACACCAAAGCAGAAAAACCCCCCAAAGAACTCTAAAAAAATTACTTTTGATCTTCTTCTATTTGAAGCTGTCTATGCAACAGATTGTTTTAATCTGCTTAGTTGTATTTTCTGAACAAAACCACCATTGCCAAGAGAAATTTTAGAATTCTGAATTTCAAGAAATAGATCAAAAAAATCTTAGTGCCATATGCTAACTATAGTGAAAAGGATAAAATCTGAATCCACTGACATAAAAGTCAAGGGTCTCATTCTCTTGCAGGTCTCAGCTTTAAGTGGTACCTGCCACCGCATCAGTACTGTTGGAACTACTGTAAAGGATGGAGAAGAGGAAAAGGAACATGAAATGGAGTTGCCCTTGCACTGATATATAATTTCCCCTGTTTCCACGGAGTATAACAGTTGAAGAGGGGAAAGCTGGACATTGGCCTATTCCTATGAACAGCTGCTCCGGCTAATTACCTGTCGGTTTCTAAACTCCTCATCGGAAGACGAGGGAACAGCATTCCCACCACTGGAACTATTAAAAGATCATCTGTTTCTATCATCAGACCAGAAATGGGGACTCATCTCACCAGGATGCTAGTAAGAGTATTAAGGAGGGAGGTAAGAGCAGACAAGGATTCATTTATCCTAAATTCTGCCACTGGGTATCTGCCCAAGAGTTGTCCTATTCCCACCTGCTGTGGTGGGAGATTCTGTTCTGAGAGTTACCACGACCAAGCTCCAGTTTGGGGGCTTCACATTCATAGGAAGGCCAGAGACACGAAGAACAAATTGTCAGTAACACTTTTTTAGAGATTAGCATTGTCCTCCATTGGAAATTGAGCCTGAGATGTTGTTTCTTAGTCCCTTTATGTGGGTTTTAAGTGGGAAGGAAAATCTCAGGCTACTTGCTTTCATGGACCATTCACAATAGAGTTAAGGATTCCTACTAATATCAGTGAGGTTGGGATCAGGCTGGCAGCTGCTCACCAGTCATTTGCACCAACAACTGATTAACACCTTACTTTAGGCAACAATTTATAATCAGAAGGGGTTTAGGGAGAGAATTCAGTCATCTTCTGGCTCAGACTTAAAAATATATCCAGTTTATGTAAAGAGCAGGCATCATGAAAAATGCAATCAGCTCTGTGAAGTCTTAGTATTAGCCTCTGTTAAAAGCCCAGAATAATTTGTTTATTATCAATATTGGATATGAAATCCAAGAGAGGAGAGGGATGGTGGATATTGTGTACTGTATGGATTTTTCATGCTGCCAGCCATTAATTTATCCCACAAATTAAACACCTTTCACATTATTTTATTAGGGAGATACCAACTTGCCATCAGTAAAGTCTTTTGGCAATGTAATTTATACATACTTTTTCCCATCTGTTAGCACTGAGGCTTTCCATTGTTTTGGTGAGAATTTTTTGATTTGTTTTGGTTTTTTTTCCCTTCTATAACCTCTTCCAATTCTCCTTGAAAATTGAACAGGATTAGGCTAAGATTAGGTTATTTTTTTAAAGTAAAAAGTCATGAAGATGGATGAAGATACCTTCAAAGAGATAATACACTGGGGATTCCTTGCCTACCAATTTTCCAGGTTTTTTCCATATTTTTTTTTCTTTTAAATCTCTATACAGTTTATAATAATATTTTGCTTCTTCTGTCAAAGTAAACTGGCCAAGGTATCACTTAGCTTCATTTCCTGAGACCTGACCAAGGGTCAGAGATTACCTTGAACTGACGTCTGACATTAGCAAATAAAACAATCTCCTCTTGTTTCCCACTTGGTGAATCAGCAGTGCCCATGCTAATCGTGTCGACAGGTTTTTGCTAAAGCAGGGGAAGGGGAATTCCAGGCTGACAAATAAGTCCCCCGAGAAATGCACCTGTCAGTTACAGGAGAGTCAAGAGCAGCAGGACGGATCCGTGCCACTGAAAGTGATATTCACAGGGTCACGGCAGGAGTGAGCTGCACTGGTGCTCACAGGACACCAGGGCAGCACAAAAACTGCTGGTGCTATCCACCACAGGCCCCAGGAAGAAAAACCAAAGCAATGCATCATTTAAAAGCACAGCAGTGCAGACACAGGAGATGTGCTGGTCCAATGACCTTTGGCTCCTTGTGTTGTTTCCTGCTGTGTTGCTATCCAACGCCTACATACCAGTCTCTAGTTCCCGAAAACTTTCCTCCACCCACTTGTCCCAGAGAAAAAATGCTAAATTGTCTTTAACTTACTGCCCTACAAGGTTTCTTTCAGAAATATTCCAGAAAAAAATGCCCTCTATTTTTTTTCCCCCACCCTTTCTCCAAATAGGGTCATTACTTCACCTGCCACAGTGAACACAAACTGAGTGTAAGGCCATGAACATGAACCAAGCTCGTGAGGATTTAGTCTTAGGTAGTCTTCCAAGAAGAAAACCCAGAACCACTGCATTATTCAATGTGGAAAGAAAAGGACAGACACAAAGACTGCTTTTGTGAGCCGTGGAAAATGTGATTTTAAAAAGAGCCAGATGAAGGGAAGCACAGGCAATTGGGGATGGGAAGAGAGTGGCTGTGTGTTGGTTTGGGGTCTCTCTTTGCCTCCCTGCTCTCTGTACCCTCCTTTTTCTGTGTCACACCAAGGAAAACTGGGGACCTGGCTGGAATCTGAGGCAATTTCATCCCACACTGGGAGCTGCAGTGCTGAAGGTGCAAACCTCCTTTCTTTACTCAGAAATCTCCATTGTCTCTCCCATTCTGTGGCAGCTCTGGTTACTGCAGGGTTTTACCAGGGAAAATAAGCAGCACTCTGAGCTGGGGAGATCATCTGGCTGACGTCCCCACAGAGCAGGAGACAAGTCTGTCTAAAACTGCAAGTTGGCAGGACAAGGCAGAGGGAAACACAAAATTAATAGCACCAATATTGCCATTATCATGTTAGCACAGGCTACAAATCCTTTTGAATTACAAGACCAGCCTGGTATCAGCCTTCCAAAACAAGCCATGGAAAATCAGGGAATATACTTCCCCTAGCTATCAAATTGTGCTCTTCTCTCAAGAAAAAATAATTTTTGCTTTCAAAGAAGTGAAAAAGAAATTCCATGGGAAGTAAGAATTTCTGTTTTAATAATGAAATTTACACCAATCCAATTTTTCTCATCAAGAACAGAGAGGCTTTAAGAGTGCCCTGAATTTCCAGTATTCAGGTGGCCACTGATGCTCGAATTAGCTCTGTTTCACAGCTGTTATTAGTAGTGCTTTGTGCCTGCTTCACAACTAACAAAACAGTTTTATATTAACACAGGGACCTAAATAGATTTGTCCATTAAATGCTAGTACATTAGACCCAAGGTGTCCCTTACAAGTATCCCAGTGGACTTTTCTAAACAATCTTGGCTAGAACAACCTTGGGAGGCAAGTTTACTGAGAAACATCACTATTAATAATAACCCTTCCAGGGCTGAATCCAGGGTCTAACACAGAGCTCTTTTGGAAGTGTGACTAAAGCTACACCATCCTAGTGGGAAGAGGGTAAAATAAACTGTTGGAAGTAAGATAAGGAAAAATAAAATCTCAGCAGAGAATGATGTGATCAAATATTTAGATTCAAAATCCCTTACCTTACACAGAATCTTCTTCCCCTCCCCCTGTCCCTGCACTGACAATGATATTGCAAATGCAACAAAAGTATATTCCTGACAGATCTAAATAAGATTTTTATCTCTAGAGGGGAAGAGACTTGTTAATTTTTTGGTGGGCTGGGCAAAGCAATGAGATTCATATTGTTGTAATTGTTAATTTCTTCAGCAAAGTGCTAAATCTCCAGGTACTTTACACATTGGCTACATTCTCTTTTTTTTTTTTTTTTTTTTTTTTTGTATTTCCAGCAAAGCTATTAATTTAATACCATCTTCTCAATGGAAGGAAATCTGAATGGAATTAAGGATGCATGATCACAGCTAGAAAAATGAGCAGAGACAGGAAGAGGGACAGAGAGAAAAAATTAAAGCTCTGATAGTTTAGTCTGTTCAAGAACACCAGTGAAAAAGCGTTTTCTAGAATGTTAATTTGTCCTTATTTAGGTAGATTCTGTGTCTTTATCAAAGCCATTTTTTGAACTTTGGTTGTGCCAATAAATAGGTATTGGCTGCATCAGACCAAAAATATTGTCTAGAAAGGGATATTCTTACGAGATGCCATTTATCTAGAAATATGCAAACACACCCAATCTGAATACAAATATGAATATATAGAATTTGTGCCTACAGTTCTTTCCTGGAAGGCTTTCATTCCTCACTAGGATCAGGGACTCTGTGACTGCAGATCAGCCCCCAGCCAGAGGACACAGCTGGGACAGAGAAAGGAAAGCTGGACAGAGCATCACTGGCAGGATGTCACCATCACCACCTTTCCCTGCACTGCACCCCAGGGAACAAGGCTGACCCACGCCCCTTTTTCCTTGGCTGTCATCTGCTGTGACCCCTCATGGAAGGATGGACCACTATGGAAAGCCTGGGACCAGCAGAGCCAGTCTGGGAGGCCTGCTGGACAAGGGGACAAAAACACCTGTGCCCCACCATTTGCTGGATATGTGCAGGAAAAGGAAAATCCGGGAGGAAAATCCGGACTCAGTTCATTGAAAACAAGTGCCAGGATAGAGATGATAAATGTATCACATCAGGTAATGTACTAACATCAGTTTTACACTTCTGGTAAATGTCTGAGAAAATCTTTAAGTCCCAATTAAGGGATTTGTTCGACCCCAATTTTGTTTTTGTTTTGTTTTAGTTCATTGAAAATATCAAACTGATTGTGCTGGGGGACAAGCCAAAAGGTTTTGCTTTTAATCTTTTATTTTCCTGTTTCCTTTCTTCTTTTTGCTTGCTCAGTGGTATTCATAAAGCATTATGTCACCTAGGGACAGGTTGCAAGGGGTTCAAATGTGATGATAGTTTCCATATCACTACCTGAGACTAGGAGAGGCCAAGGGGGAACGTGCTTCCTACTGAGCTTAATATTTTCAAGGAACAATGCCTGTTACAAACCCACAGTGCCGCTGGGCCCCAAATTCTCCTTTTATTAAGAATCAGTCAATGCAGCTCCACCTTGGGAAAATTCAGTCTCCAAGCCTCAGCCACGAGTCTTTCTCAGAAAAGGGGGTTCTTGCCATGCCTTTCTGGTTCCCTCCTTGGCCTCACTGCAGCAGACCAGGATGTTAATTGGAAAAGCAAGGCTAATTAAAACCAGAGAGGCAAACGAAACTGTGGGGGGAGCGAAGGGAGGAGAGGGAAAAAAAAAAGTTAAACTCAAGCACATAATAAAGAACATTTCTGCCCTGCTGTTCCTAGGAGGGATTCATAACTGTGGTGCAACAGCCCAGAGGCTACAAGGAAAAAAATTAAGCTACTGTGTATAACAATGAAAACATTAAACCCTTTGTGTACCATCAAAATGGAAACCAAGAAATAAAGTTAAGATGCTAAACATGTGTTTGAAGAGCACTGAAGCATGTGGCATGTATTTGACTTCCACCTTCTGGGGAGTGCAGGGAGGCATGACTGAGATCTATTAAATCCAATGATGGCCAAATGCTCTGCAGGTGCATTCAGGGCACAAGCCCTGAAGAGCTGATACACAGATTTTAGAGAGTGGTGCCACCAGGCAAACACGCTGCCTCACTGGAGAGGAGGATCCATCACCATCTCCAGGGAGAAGGTGTCATCACCTCTTCTCGCTGAGCATCCTCAGAGATGCTACAAATGCTCATCTTGTGACCCAGCACTTGCCTCCCTCACTCTGGGGCCAGCCTGGGACCCACCCACAGTGGCAGGGCAGTTTATGGGACACCTCTCCTCACAAATGTGACATCCCACCCCTCACAGCTGCCAGGGCACTGCTGCACACAGCAGCTTGTGATGGAAAAGGTAAGTAACAGCATTTAAGACCTCAGAGATGTTTTTTCCCCCCCTCTTTCATTAAAGACTTTCTTTATGCTTAATGTCTCCAAGAACGATAAGACCAAACTAAATCTCAGGTGATGCAGGAACTTTTCTCTTTTGTCTGGCAAGTTAAAGGCGTTGCAGAAGGAAATGAGAGGGCCAAGACTGATGTCCTCATTTCCTTCTTGCACATCCCCTCCTTCCTTTCCTTCAGGAAAGTTTCACATCTTTTGCAGTCCCCAAGTGCCCTCAGAGTTGTTAACCCCTTTGCTGACTCCACACAGAGCCTGTTTTCTGCAGGTCATTGGAGGCTCCCTATCCCAACCTCCACATGTGAAGGAAAAGCTTGTGGCAGCAAATATGAACAAGGTCATATTCCTGACCATTTTTATTCCAGCAACCCAGAGGTGACTGCATCCTTCAGAAATACAGCTTGAGACTCATTTTAAGTCCATTCAGACACAAGGAAAGTTAAACTTTCTCAAGTAAATAAAAAGCCTGTAAGAATATAATCAAGTTTTTCAATAAACAGGCAGAAAAGTCTAATTTTCCCCTAAAAAACACTTTAATTTCAGCTGAGAAAGAGACTTGAATGTTTGAAACACACACAAAATACCAAAAGGAAAACACAGGGTACAATTCCCTTTTATTTTCTTTTACTCTCAAGCTCAATTTTGCTATTAGCTTAAAAATTTGCCTCATTAATTGGCTGTGAGGAGGAACACCATTCACAAGACATTTAGCTATTGGGAGTAGGAAAAAAAAGAAGAAAGATAAAACAATATATATTGAGAGATTTAACACTACTTTGCATCACAAGAGGCTTTGTGGTGGGAGGGTAAAATAACTTGAAGCATTTCTGTCCCCACACAGTGAAATTGCCTTTCCTCAACCTGCTTCATCAGCTTACAAAGAGTTCCTGTTTCTAAGGGATTTTGACCTCTTTCTCTTTGTTTCTTTACCAGGATCACAGTAAGTGTGATAGGACCTTAAGGACAAAGAGAGGAAAATAAATAAAAGAAGGCAAGGACAATTGCAGAGCGGCCAGTGTTAATGTCACCATATAAAGGGTCTGTCAGCATTTCCATTAGAAACTCCTATTTTCAAAGGTTTATAACTTGGCCATAAAAATTCACTCTGAGCAGCAGCTGGAAACTTGGCAAACAAAATCTCACTCAGCTTCCATTGATTTTTCTTTTTCTTTCTTTCCCCCTGTTCCCCATCCACCTTCATCCTCTATCTCCTCCACTCCCCCCTTCTTTTATCCTCCTCCTAGACAGTAATTTTGAGTTGATTTAACCAAATGATGCAAGAACAGGCATCCTGTTACACGTTGTCAGATGCACTAGCACTGCTCACTTTTTTGCCTTTTTCTAGTCTCTAGGGTTTTCTTTATAAGTCCTGCAAACATTTGGGGCTTTTGCTTTGCTTCCTTTATTTTTTTATTTATTTATTTAAAAAAAATAAATAAGGCATTCTCCAAAATTTTCAAGAGCAATTTCTACTTTGGACTGACTGTAAGTACTGTGTATCAATATATCAACCCCACTCCACAACTCCTTCGAAGAGAAATAATTAATTAAGAAGAAGCTCATCAGGAAAGGGCGTGTTGCACTCAGTCCTTTGTGGCGTGTGAAGTCTGGTCAGAAACGTCAGGATTGCTCTGCTAGAAATAGGAAATGCTGTGTCTCCTGGTTCGTGCTGGTTTTGACCCACCAAATCCCTTCTCCTGTCATACAAAGGGCTCATCTACATGGGATGTTTAAGTGAATATGACAGCAGCCATCTTGGCTGACACTTGAGAGCAAACTGGAGACTCTAAGCATGATGCTGTGCAACTTGAATTAAATTGCCAAGGCGGACAGAGCAGGCACGGAGAGGGGATGCATAACATATGCTGAACAGCAGGAAGGCAGCTCTGTAGGTGTAAGGAGTGACTTGAATTAAATGCAGTTTGCCCTGGTACAAGTCACTCCCCCAACAGCAGCTCTGAGTGTTCACAGATGACGAGAGAGAGAGGAAGGAGGAAAGGGAAATAGGGGCATTGCTGGGCTTCAACAGGGAGATTTCAAAAGTCCCAGCAAAGGTAGGTTTTAATGTGATACCAAGCAAACAAACACTGTGAAAGCAAGGAAAGGAGACTGAAAAGTGAGGCATGAAAGGCTGAGAGTTCAGGCTCAGAAACATCCCTGTGTTTGAGATGCCTGAGTCAGCAAGAGGGAGAAGATGATGAGGAGACACTGGCCTCTGTCATGAGATTTCCATCCCAGTTTTCATTGGCAACAGCAAAAACTCATACACAAAACCAAAAACATGAGAGAGATTAAACAGGAGGAAGAAAAGACAAAATATTGATGGTCTGCATTTTTGGACATGTAATATTTGGGGTGGGTGGGGGTTATATTCAAGCCTTCACACTTGGTGTTGAATTCCACTGAGCAGTGTTTTTCTTTTCCCCCACGTGTCACAATATAATTCAAGCTGGACAAAGTGAGATGACAAAACCAAAATAGCCACAGTATGATTTATGGATCACCTGAAATATTCAATGCACTCTTTCTATTTTTATATTAATCTAAGAAAAATAAACAATTATATTAGAAGCCCATAAGGAAATTACATCAGTGCGGAAGTAGCTTCTTTATACTATGATCTCATTTTTCAGACTGCACAAAGAATTATCTTTACAGTGAGGCATCTCCCTCTGCTTTGTTTTGCACATACTAAGCTGCCTAAGAAAAAAATTTAGGGCAGTGTCTCTGTCTTCCTCCAAGTATTTTATATTTCTGCATCAGTTAAACATGAAAAGTGAGTTTAAATGCTAACAGTTCAAAACTGAATCCAAGCTCTGTCAAAATTAATGTTCAGGGTGTTTTATCTAAATTCCATAGAATCATGTTTTGTCAATGTCCTAAGATATCAACCTACTTGCTCAGTGGCTTAGAATTTATCCAGTAGAACATATGAGCTCATCTAACTCAAACTTGTGTGTTTTGAATACCCCCCGTGCAATTGAGATAACAATACTTATCTATCCTTTGGAAGAAATGCTGCAAAAATTGGCACTTTAAAGAAAAATTTTAAAGTCAGCTTAAATTAAATGAGAAGAAAAATTTGGTTAAAAATCATATGCTTACATTTCTGCCAGAGTACATAAGCTCAGCAAACGCTTGTTTTCCCCTATTAGAGTAGTGGTGTCCCCTAGCAGCAAAAGAAAGGGCAAGCAAATAAAATGTCAGAAGAGAATTGGGGTTGCAAGAAAGCTCTGAGAGAAAGGAAGGAACACAGTAATTAGGAGAAGGACTTAGGGAAACAGTTACATCATCCCATGGAGTAAGAGATCAAGTGGAAAGGAGAGGAACCAGCAGAGACTTTGTTTTTGATGTTTTTAATTGATGCAATGCATGGCTGATGCCTGAAGATTTGCTACCAGTTTTGTTATTCTAATTAGCAAAGTGTACAGACAGGCAAACCAACATCAAAACCCTGATCCATCGCAGCAGACCTCAGGCAGCTTCGGCAGCAGCTGAGGAGATGTGTAAAGCACCGTGACACCAAACACCTACACTCTGAAAGAAAAGGGATTTATGGGCTACGCACGCAAGGCTGGCAGGGAGACTGTCCCTGTCCCTCGGAGTGGGATGCTCACCTCTGCTGAGATACAGCTTCAGCAGAAGCAAAGTGAGACTTAGCACAGGCACACACCTCTGCTGGCTTAATCCTGCACCTGATGGGGAAGGGGGTGTTTGGGGTTTATTTCATTTTTTTTTTTCTTTTTGACCGAGATTCATGAATATGTTTGATATGTAGATGTAGATTTATATCAGTTAGGGTAGGCTGAGTAAAGTTACTGGATAAGAGAGGCTAAGGAGGTGTATGGTTAGGGATTAGAGTGTGGGGATAAATGGTAATATGCTTTTGTAATTAAAGCAAATCTTATGTTTAAAAGGACTGGAGTCTGTTTGACTGGTAGATAGGGGTTTGGGTCTATTTACAGTCCAAAGGCACATTTAAACTGCTGAATCTCCCAGTTCCAAGTCGATCCTTTGACTGTGTGATAAGCGTGTTTTTCATTTTCTTACAGACTCCTCCTTATTCAGGGCACATCCTGCTTTCTGAAGGAATGAGTTTTTTCTTTGTGATTGCTATCCAGAAGTTGAGCTTGGAAAATGTGACCTAGTTCTGTAAATATTTGACCTCTCTATCCCTTGCACATCCCATCCTCACCTTCCTCCACTTCTCCATACAAACACTTTCCTCATGGTGTCACCTCTCGTGGGGTAGGAAAAGGGCAGCACGAACCCAAAAATGGTACACAAAAAGTAGTGGTGCTGTTTTCCTCTGAGGGTATTCACTTTGCACTTCACAAAATGGCTACCCAGCTATGAAACATCAGTGGGGTATTTAAGTATGTCATAAATATATATATATATATGCACACACACATATATACATCAAGATAAAATACTCTTGGATATAACTGGGTATATCACAGTCCCAAGAAAATTACTCAAGGCATTGCAGCTACGTAGGAAGCTAATCTTGGTATGATATTATCTCAATTACCAGTTTATTATTTCTTTCGCTTCCATTCAGAGATGGATTTTCCAGTCTGATAAAGCATATGCCAACTTGAAATTAAGAACTGGAGCTTTTCACATGTAAGAGTTGGACCCGAAAATCATTCTTTGGCATCTAAAGTTTGGAATTATTTCAGCAAAAATGAACAGTTTTCATAATAAGTTTTTCTTTAGTTTGGTGGGGTTTTTTTGGGGAAAAGGGACTGGGTGTGGGTGGATGGAGAATATATTTTGATCATTCACAGAATTCTTCAAATCAAAACCCATACAAATTTCTCTAACAAAAAGCTCCATACTCTGCAAAGGTCTCCTACTCCCTTTTACCCCAATCTTCCCACCATTCCAATTTTTCCCCCTATTTAAATGAAATTCCATTTATTTTGTTTGAAAACTTCATTTCACCCTTTCCCCTGAGTAGCACTTCCCTCACATAAATACCACAAAATGCTGAATGTATTTTTTTTCTCTGGGGAATCATTTAGACCATGCTAAAGGTACAGCATTGCATTCAAGCTGTTCTAATTTCTCTGGATTTGGGCTAACTTGTAGCACACCAGTCCCACTTTATCTTGCAGCTGTATCTAAACCTTACCAGTGCCCAGAGCAGGATACCTGTACCTGGGATGTGGCAATTATTGTATACAAGCCTGAGCATATGGGCATATGCGCACAAATGAAACACATTCTCAGTGGATTTTTAAGCATCTTTTAATAGAAATACCTAACTTACTCTATGCAATCATCTCCTATAGAGGAAAAAATTAAAAGGTGTCCTGACACAATCACTTGCAGTAGAAAGAGGAGCACTATGACCAGGGAGACCAGAAGAGAGTGTAGGATTGAGACAAAGAATTTCAAGAAAAATGATGCCAGATGACTTGCCTTTCCACAGCCAGGCACTCAAAAACAGAGCTGTAAAGAGTTATCTGACCTCTGAGAACTGTGCCTTAGACACAGGACCTTATGGACATAATCACACACTGCTGGCTTCTCTGCCTGCAGCTTCCCTCTATTTTGTCCCCCAGGCAAAAAGCATTCAGGGACATAACCTCGTTCACTTACTATGGGGAAATTCTGCATTCCCAAAATGCAGATCACAATGAGATTCCTTCCCAAAACAGAAAGTTCACTGGATCCCTTGGCACCTATAATTTCACACACACAAAGGGAAAGAGCAAGAGAACGCAGCTGTATTCACCCGCTCAGATTATTATAATTAAAAAAAAAAAAAGCAAAAACCACCAAAACAAAACCCAAAGGCCAACCAAACACACTCTGGACATCCACATTTGTATGGTTTATAGCAGGTGCAAACCTAGAGGACATTAAAAAAAACAAGAACAACAACAAAAAAGTCTAGGTCTTAGAAGATACGTCCAGAGTTTATTGTCTTTTGAATAACATTATTGCCTTCATTACACTGTATTTACTTTGTGAACCATCTTTCCCAAATGCAGTTCTTAATTTTTTTACCTCGTCATCTTCCTTTTCTTTTTTCCTATAAATTGTTGACTTAAGCCATGACCATCAGTTTCTACTGAAACTGGTGTGATTTCTGAAAATTTATACAGCTATTAGAAATGAAATTTTTAATTATAAAGTTCCCCATGCCTTACTGTATCCCTAGGGCTCCATGAAGAGTTAAACTCCTCTGCTGAAGGATGTGTATCTAAACTTGAGTGGGAGTCTAATATATTCACAGCCTCAGACAAGTTACGTGTGACATCTCACAAAACCCCACATTCTTTAAGAGCCACACTCAAGCAAACCTGTTTACCTTCAGCACAGCCAAGTGAAGCACTGTTTATTAGGTGACAATTCTGTAACCCACTGCGCCACAATGAAAGGTTTGCATGTCCTTCAAGCAGCCCCAGTGCAGCCTCTTGCACAGGCAGGGAAAGCCAGTGAGCTCAGGAGGGTGGTCTCAGGGCTGACAGTGAGCACACCTGCTGTAGGTAGCTCTCAAAAGGTTCTGGTCCCAGTTGGCCACCAAGGACATCAGTCTGACACCTATTTTTGAGTAGTCTGAGCATCCATTCCTACAGGTCCCATCCCTCTCCTGTGAGAGGACGAGCTGCAGCCAATCCTGACCTCAGCTGTGCACGGCACAGGACCCAGGCAGAGCAGCAGTGACCGTGCCCTGGGCTGCAGAGTCCAACCCAGCCTGGAAACACGGCGCTCCGAGGAGCACACACCGCTCCGAGCGCAGGAACAGTGCAGGTGAGAACGGCTTCCTGCAGGAAGACAGCAAGCTACCTAAAGGTTAAGTGACTCATTTCAGAACTTGATGCATTTGGAAGAGATATTTAATGCTAGGAAGAAGTTCCTATTTCCTCCTTCATAGGAACAAAAATTTTAGTCTCTACAACCAACCTGAAAAGATGCTGGAAACTCTAACCCTGAAGCAAGGTTTCCTTTTTCTTGGCTATGAATATTTATTTTCCCACACTTCATTAGAAATGGGTGGTTGCAAAAGGAAAGGCAATGGAGAAGCTCTGGTGCTTCAGCATCCTTAAGAACAGCAATTTTTATCTTTTTTTTTATTCAGCTCAGTTAATATGGAAGTACATAGGGGCAACAGTTTAGGTGTGGGCTTGTGTACAGCTAGATAGATGCAGATATCCTCACAGTACAATTCCATGTAGATATATATTTATCTATAGTGTGTGTGTGTGTGTATATATAATCTTCAAGACAGATAAAATGCACACAGCTGTTAGCAGCTGAAACAGGCCTTAATTACACTCAGGTTGTCATGGTAACTTCTGACAAGCTTTGCCTTCCTGGATTGGGAGCGTTTGCCCACTTGGAGTTTCAGCGTACCAAGAGAGAGGTTCTAAGGAAAATTAGAATAAATCACAGAACTTTCCTTGGCCTTTGTGTCTTCCTGCCAATGCAAGAGGACTAGGAAATAATATTGCTCCACAGGCTTGACACATCAGAACAAGGCAAAAAGCAAAACGGTACAGGAATTTAAAGGATAATGGCACTTAAAATATTTTGTTTTGCTGAGAACTAGCATCCAGCTAAGGATTTCAAAGAATTATCATAATTTTTTCTAACATTCTTAAGGCCTCATTAATGTCAATAAGTACACGAAATCACTGGTGGTAATATCAGATCTTTTATTCATTTTATTCGAGTAAGATGACTGATGGAGAAGGATGTTACCCATTTCACCCATCATCTTGTATCAAACCAGTGACACAGTCAGGGAGGGAGCTTAGGTCAGTTCTAGCTATGAGTCCATACTCTATCTAAAGGCAGCTGGTTTAATATGCATTCACTGATGTCTCATTGTCTCAGCTCCTGCCTTTCTCTTTGTGGGAATCAAATAATTCTTTGTTTTCCCTTCAAATGTCTTACAAAAGTAATTATTCCTATGAATAGGATATTCAACCAGCTTCTCTCTCTTCAGCCTTTCCATGTCATAAAAACTAAAAAAAACCCCAAAGCAAACAGGAGAAGGCCTACTTAAATCACCACACATCAACACTACTTTTAGCCATCTGGCCCACATGCACGTTTTCCTGAATAGCTGGCAAAATAGCAGTCCTGTGATGCACAACTTCAACAGAAAGCATCCATCTGGTGAGAGTGGTTCCAGCAAGTTAAGGAATCACAGAGTGGGAGTCAGTGATCTGAACTCCAAGTTCGAGTTATTCAACCTAGACTTGTTTTTATAGGCAATGCAGACCAACAGGCAAAGGTCAATGTGTCTCTGAAGGTTCCTGTCCCTTTCCTGGCTATAAAATGGGTCTGAGACAGCCCAATCATGCATGGGCAGTTGGGTTTCAAACGCTGTAGATGGGGCAAGACGAATCTCCTCTAACAGCTCTGCAAAAGCCAGGACACAACAAGTGGCAGCTCTGCTTAAATCACACAGATGTGGCTCAACAGCTCTTGCACAAAGGGATGTTAGCAATGCAGAATTCATGTGTTTGTACAGCAGGCCTCCAAACACTGCTGTAATACATCTAAGAAAGAAGAACTGAAAATCCTAATGAAAGCAAATTTGCATACAAATGAAAGTTATTTTTGCACGCACTATTCCCCCACCTCCAGTTTCATTCTTTTCTCAGAACCTCAAGGATGCATAAGACGCGAGGAATTACTGCTGGACAGAAATCTTGTTTCCATTTCCCTCAAAGAGAAGAAACAGCAGAATTTCTCACAAAATGTACCTGGCTATTTCTATGCACTGATGCGTTTTAAGGAAAAAGAAGAGGGGACAAAAAGACTTATCTTTTTTTGTAACTTAAAAAGGTGGAAGAATAGCATTTCAAAGTGGAAAGTCAAAATGCCTCAGTTCAGAAAACTGAAGCAGAAATGAGAAAAAGGATAAACCCTCCGGGCCTTTCCCAAAATTTCAGAGGGTACAATACTCTAAAAGGTTTAATTGCAAAACGGCATTTTTACACTACAACCTATCTTTAAAGCCAAAAAAAAATTTATTAAAAAATTATTATTCTTTTTTACTGAGCACTGAATGTATGTTATTTTGTCTCTGAAGGATTCTCTCATATTAACTGAGAGCTTTTTTGCATCATCCTTTCCCAGGAACCTATGTTTCTAACTTTCACTCCTCTCTCTCTCTCCTCCTCCCCCACTTTAATTTTATTATTATTTTTTCTTTCATTTCATAAGCTCTTAGCTTTTTAATATGAGAGCCTTTTATTTCTATAAAACTGCAGCTGCTTTCATTTAGTTTTATGGATTTAATGTATTTAGAGGTTCCAAGAGAAGCTTGGAGCTGGCGGTATTATCCAGACATTTGCTGCTTAGTGCCTTTTCTAATGACAAGACTTATCTGATTCAGAACATTTCATATCTGTAGAAAAATTAATTCTCTCTCCCTTTGTCTTTAGGCCTCAAGATTTAATTTGTTCAGGGGATTCTTTCAAGCAATTTTTTTTTCCCTTTGCAGATACCCTGATGACTTACTTCCAATGCTGAAGTTGTTCTTCCTGCTGGCATTTTTGTCTGAAGCATTTGCAACTTGGTACTTGTGTGCTTCCCATTACCACAGGGTCTGAGCTGCTCTCAGTGTTTAAAGTATTTTGTCCTTCTGCTCTGTGAGGCAGAGGTTGCCACTCTCACCATTTTACACACATGGAAATGAAGCCAAGAAGGAGACAGAGCTTTTGTCTGCAATGGGTCCATATTGATTTCAATATGAGTCACCCATCCCAGATATTTTTCTGAGTGTAACACAAAGTGGTTTATTCTAGGCTGAACAGGAAATTTTCTGAAGGAATGGAAGTGAACTTGGGCATGATATTAAGACCACCATCCTTTCTATGGGTACCCCACACCAATCCATGGTGTAATGTCCCAGAAATGTTGTTTATGTCAAGCCCAAGAAACATATATATCAGAGAAAGTCAGTCAATCAATGTTGAAACTTTTTTTGGACATCAACCATCATACTGAGAAGCACAGGATGGCAAATTGTGTCATTTAAGACAGCTCCAGAGACAAAATTTGGTGAGCTACAGCTGTCCTGTGCTGCTTGCAGGTGAACAGCATGGGAGCCAGCCTAACAGCATTCAAAAAACCCCATGGCCTTTCTGTGGGTTGGATCATTAGAAAAGTATATTCATTTAAGACTACTTTGTCCTCTCATCAAAGTAACCCAAGGACAGCAGCAGGATGCTAAGGCATGGACCAAGACTTTGCAATTACTGAAACACCATTTTAGTTATCACTTGCTATTACTCTGTCACCTCTGTTGTACAGGAGAAAACTGCACCTGTTCAGAAGCACGGTTATTATCCATATCTATTTTCTCTATTTCATCTTTCTGCTTTTTGTCCTCTGCAATAACTCCTGAGGACCTTTAGAAGGCCTCATACTAGCCTTCTTCTTCACCCCATCTATTAACCTGATCAGCAATGAAAAAGTTCATTGCAATATTCATCCATCATTTTTAGGCTTTATTGTTAATATCCTTTAATACATTTATGGGGAATTTACACCTTACAGAAGCACCATTTCTAATCACTTAGGACAGTTCACTGTCTTTCTTAAACTCTTCCTGCATTTTTCTTGCAATATTAAGGACTAGACTACTGATCCCTATTGTACCATTTTCACATATTTTTTTCATCTATCCTGTTAAAAAACAAACAAACAAATAAAACCAAAGTACCATACATATATTTGAACATTATTGGTTTTGAAATCTAAGCCTGAAAATGTTCATGTTAAAAACTGACAATTAAATCAGTTGTAATTAAATCTGAATTTAAATTTTTGGAATTGTGAAGTGACTGCAAGAACAATATTGAAGAAATACGAAACAAACCTTAGGATCAGAAGACAACTTTTTTCAAAGTCTTCAAAACATTTATGTTTGTCTTTCAAGTTCTTTTCATAAAAATAGAAACCATACAGAAATCTGAATTTGAGGTGACTGGGAATGGGACTGGGTCTAGAGATCAGAACACAGAAACCAAGAGCAACAGCAAAATAAAATTCAGTGCTTTCCCAACCCCCATGAAGACTTCTGGGAAGTTAAAATTTAAAATATAGAGAACACGAGACTGATTGAGAAGGAAAGACATTCTCATGTTTTTGCTTCCATTTGTTCAAAGACCTGGGGGGAAAAAACAAACTCCCTATATGTCAAAAATCTGCCATCCCTCTCGCTTTAAAAGCTCATGTTTATGAGGCATTTCAACAAAAGGAAGAGAAAATGATTTGCTGCTTTTCTAAAGAACAAAGCCACAAAAAGTACCTTCATGTTTACATACCATAAGGCAGCTAAAGGGCACCCCTCAAAACCTACTAAATGCATTCCCATGCACCTACTTTCAAGAATTTTGATGGGAAGACTAATAAAAAACTTGTGTTTTATCACTTGCTGGGGCTAGTTGTTAACTGCATGTGGCACCACCCACACAACTGGGGAAAAGACAAGGGGTAGGTTTGAGACTGTCTCTGTATTTCCCATCTGAGTCCCACAAGACTATTAAATATTAAATATGTGTGTTAGATGCCTCACTGACCACTGAAGAAAGATTGTGCTAGGCACTGCACAGGAGCAGACAGCATCTTGAAGAGCTTACAACCCAAAAAGGTGAGACAGCAAATGGAGGTGACAGCAAACTGTTTTTCAAGGATCACTGCAAAAAGATCAAGTGAAAGATGGAAGTGGAAGCAAAACCCAACTTTTCAGCCCAGAGTTGAGTAAGGTGCAGAGAGAGATGGTGCCCCTCTAGCTGCTCCCTCTGCCCTACAGGCACCATCCCTGCACACACAAGTTTGGAGAGAACTCGTGGAGGGAAGTGCTTCTCCAAGGATTCTGGAGAGATGGGCAGCAGAGGACACCTCAGGGTGAGACACACAGGAGTCCACTCTGGACATCACTCATGTCTCTTCACAGTCCCCAGGCAGGGCTCAGAGGATGGGCAGTTTGCTGTCTCAGGAGGAGGCAGCACAGCTGGGATGGGGATCCCAGCAGTGGGTGTTTGTACACATCACAGAACCCCAGCTCTCCTGGAAACTCATGCTCCCTGGTTTAACGCTCAAACAGAGCCACAGACAGAGCTCCATACGCTCCATTTCATATCCCTTCCCTTATAAACCTTTATTAAGGCTTTATGTTACACAACTATCACCGATACAAAACATTTAGGCTTCCAGGAGACCGAGTGCATTAAAACTCCTTGCGTGGAATGGCAGGAACCAATTCCTCATTTTTACTGGCTGGGAACTGAACCTTAATAGGCCACAGAGCACAAAACTCATAAACCATTGGAGTAAGGGGAGGAGGGGAGAGGGGGAAAAAGGAAGGAGGAGGGGGAGAAGTTTGTTGCTGAGGTTATGAAATTATAACAGAGCAAAACAAAATATGTGAAGCAGGACACAGCGAGGAATTCTCCCCACCCATAGCAGAGTTAACCTTGCCACTGATGTCCAGCAGCTGGAGGGGAAACAAATAAAGCAGGACCACGCTCTTAACAAAAGAAAGTGTTGTTCCTTGGCACTGGAATAGCAGCAACCCTCATCTCCAGCTCTGGTTCTCCTCGGGAGAGTTTGGGGATTGCTGGCTCAGGCATGAGTTGCCTTTGCCTAGCAACCAGCACAAAGTCCGTCTGTCAGCCTGGTCTGCAGTCACTTCATCCTGCCTTCCCCCTGCTCCAAGCACACAGCAGGGTCTCCGAGCTCATTTGTCAGACTTCAGCTCCATCCACCTCTAAGCCCATCTAAAGAGAGTGTTCTGCACCAGCTGCAGGTAGAGATGGTTTGGGCCTTTGTGCATTTCGTCCCATTCCCCTTCATCTTATTCTGCTGGTGCAGTGCCTCATTGGGAAGCTCTCAGAGGAGGGACTACCTGCTCTGAGGAGATAGTTAACCCAGCAGACTCACCTAGCAGGAAGGATTAGGCAGTTCTGTAGCCACACATATCTCTCTCTGCCTGGCTGTGATGTTAAAACACCTGTTTCTGCTGACGGGAACATTCTGGGTGTGAGGATGCTTTTAAAGAAGGATGTGGGCTAAAGAAAAAAAAAACAACCAACCAAACAAACAAAAAAAACAGGAACAAAAAGCAGCCAAAACCAACCAAAACCCCACAACAGGTGGAAGGTGGAAGCTGATTTCTAAGGGTTGCTCTCCCTAGCAATTATCAGGTTCTCTAAGTGCAGACACAATTCTGCAGACTGGAGAGAAAAAGTCAAATCTACAGCTCAGAACACTTCCCAGTTGAATTAAATTGTGCAGCCATTTATTTTGCTGCAGAGAGTTACTGCTGGGATCTACCCCATGCTGTGTCACTGTGACCTGAACCACCTGAGCCAGGAATTATTTGACTTCCTGGAAGAGTGAGAAGTCATATTACTCCCCTGCCCAGGAAGAGGAACTTATTAGGAAATTAAACAAGCTGAAAAGTGCAAGACAAGCCTGGTAAATGCAATTGTGCTCCAGTCAGAGTCAGAAGAAGTGGCTGCTCTCCAAAAGTTGGAGCAAGTTAGTCCCTGAATCAGGGTTTCTTCAAGTCAGAACAAAAGATAATCACCCATTCTGGGCACGAGAGGGATATTTACCTAATGTGTTCTGACTTTGGAAGCAGAAAATTATGAGATACATGGCAACAGTTACCTTCCAGAGCTTAAAGTTATCATATTGCCATTCTTCTAATTACAAATTAGACTCTTAATACCAAAGGCCAAAAGGACCCCGATTCCAGAGGCAAGAGTAGTATCAGCTAAAATTACTTTGGAAGCTGCCTGGTATCACATCACAGCCCACCATCAGGAATCTTCTCCCCTCACCAATGGAACCTCTTTTCCTGGGAAATTGCAGCCACAACCCAGTCCAAGCACAGGGCTACAAGATGCTGGGTTCAGCCATGATAATCCTAGACCAGCATTGGCAAGGCTGAGACAGATAGTTGGTTATTCTCACTCTGCTGGGTTGCTAGGGCAGCACCCAAGTTTCTCATTGAAAAGCTTTTTTCTTAAAAAAAAGGTGGAAGAGACAATAGTTTTTTTAACATTTTTAATGACATCAAATTCAATTGAAACGAGCTACTTTGTCATCACGGATTGTTATCGATTGCAAGCTGAACATTCTCGGCAAAACTGGGACAAGCAAGAGTAAATCTTACATAAAAAGCACAGTTCTATTGATCACAGCAGCCGCCACTGGCCCTCCACTGAAGCAACAACCACCTACTTTAATAAAAATGTAATTCTCCAGTAGAGAGGAACCCATCTGCCTTCCAAACCACTCTGCATCATACTCTTCCAAACACTCTTGAGAGAGAAAGCAGACCGGTTCATCCCCCTGATAAAACACTATTACTATGCAGTGACACCATCACACTTGATTTAAATACATCTGGCATTTTCAGGTGTAATGCCTGAAGCAATAATACTAAAAAACCTGAACAACCCTAGTTACACCCTCGGGGAGTTGCACGTGTGTGAACTAAGTAACTTATAGAGTTCCTATTTCCATAGTATCAATCTCTTTACATTCTGAAATGTATTTATCCTCCTACTGCTCAGGGGAAGGAGAGATCACTGCTGCTCCTTTTGCTTTCCCAATGCTTTCTCAGATCTTCATTTCCTATGGCATGGGAATTGGAGCCCTGAATCTTGGCATGGGCTTAAGGTCTGGTCATGGTCATGCAGGAGGACAGGGCTGTGTCAGAAATCTGGCTTTGACTCCAGTCACAGGTCAGACCCCAGGCTCTGCTGGGAGCCATTTGGCCAAACTGACTGTGATAATTACAGCAGGTGTCCCTGAGGATGTATTGGGACTTCTATCTCCATTAATACAGCTAGGAAATCGCATCCGGCTGCAGAGAGGCTGTTGCACATATTTCCCCTACCACCACCCACAGTGCCACATCAACACACACTTCCAAGCCAGGCAGGGGGAAAAGGAGGCCCAGAGCCCCCCGTTCTTTTGCTGAGCCCCGTGAGGAGTCCCTCCCCTCTGCCACAAGCTGCATCCCCTCACAATAAAGGACACGTAGCTCCTGTGTGGCCGTGTGATTCTGGGGACTACAGGGCCTCTGCTCAGCAAGCTGAGGAGTTAATAGAAGCAAAACAAATCCCCCTTATTTGCCTCAGGGTTAAGGGTCAGTGTAAGTAAATCATTAATTAACAGGCTGGCACCTCAGTGCTATTGACAGGGTTTTGTGTACACAGTGGGACTGTGGCACCCCCTGCAATTAAGCAGGCAGTGAACTTTCCTCCTCCTGCTGCCTCCCACTCGGCTTGAGCAGGCTCGCTCTCCCCTGTCCTCAGCAGCCTCCTCTATTCTTCCTCTCAGCACAGGTTACCAGCTGCCCTGTGCTTGTGCTTTTCTCCTGCCCAGCCCAGCTGCCTTCAGAAACCAAGTCCCCTTATTTTGTTGCTTTCCGACTTCTTGCAACACCTGCTCCTTTAAAAAGAACCTCACTGTCTAGACATCCATCAACTTAGGGGTTTATTTTAGCCCCCTGCTCAGGTAAAGATGCATCTACAGGCTCAAAAGGGTTCACAGGCATGTGGTGATAACTCCTCAGCCTTAAGACACTACATTGTCTCAGAGAAAAAAAAAATGGTCTTCAGCTCTCAGCCCCTAGATTTAAATAAAAATTTGGGATCCTAATACCTTACCAATGACACCTGGATTTCTTCTTTTTTTTTTTCCTTTTAATCAAAACAGCTCTGTTGACAGCCTGATTTCTATACCAAATGGGTAAGTGCCATATAAAGAGCAGTCATTTCAGGGATGCCACAGTCACACATCCTCTTAACAATCAGGCCTACAGAGTCAGAGAAGCTCCTAAGAAATTTGTTATACCATTTTCTTTGCAGGGGAGTCTGCTTTCTTTTGATTGCTTTGGGTTTCAGAAAGGTCTTGGCCTGCAGGCTGAAGGTCTGAGGTGGATAACAAAGACCAGCTGCCTCAGAGCTAGAGCATGCTGAGATCAACACTGGCTTTGGAGCTTGAGCTTAGAGTCCCAGGGAACTTCAGCTGGAAACCCAAGATCAAGGTTCATCATACTCAAACCTAAAATTAAACATCCCATTATGTGACATAAGGGGGCAGCCTGAAGTCTGCCAGTTCCCAAACTGCAAATCAGAGACTGCCCTGGCAGAAACTTAATGTGTGTTTATGTGGCTCATAATAAAAACCAGTTGCAGATTCTCTGATCTACTTAAATTTTTGAAATAGAAGCATCTGAACAGCCAAGTTTCTCCACTCCTGAAGCATTGTAATAGTTCAATTTTGTCTTAAGATCTTTGGCATAATGTTTCATTTCAGATAGAAATGACATGAATAACATGATTGTAACACAGTAGGAGCTCAGACCATCCCCCTCCCCAAACACCTACAAATTTCTGTCATATTAATCTGATTCAATGGCTTGCCTCCCCCACTTTTTTTTTTTAATTTTAATTAATTTATGAAATTTTATAAGTGCTTCATTATGCCATTGAGAAACTACTTTGGGAGCAGAGTACAGTAGTACAGTAAAGGTCCTATGGTACAAAGTTGATTAGCTTTCCACAGCCCTTTCCGAAGGCTTTTTCCTCTTTCAGCTGCAGCCACTGGAAGTCCTGATGAAAACTGGGAGGGTGAAAAATAAGGCTCAACATTTCCAGAAATAGTGCAAGAGCTTTGCTCAGATTTTGAGGCACCTTTAGCTATGACAGACTAGCATGTCCCCAAGAATTTAGACAACTCACAGGTTTTTCTCATTTCAAAGCCTTCATGCCAAGATATTACTAAGTTTAAAGGTGCCCCCAAAAGCAGTTGAGACAACTGGAAGTTCAAGTATGATGATGGAAATAATCTGTCCCAACCTAGGGCTCCCTGCCCTGACCTTGTCACTTAAATTCTCTCCTTGCACTTGAACGTAGTTAGAAAAAATGCTAATCTTCCTTGTATACGCTATCAATATGGAAAGAGTATATGTATCCTGGAAAAATTTCTCTGTGCAGGAAAAAATTCTCTGATACTTGTGGATCATGCATGCTAATATTTCTGGACACCAAGACAAAGGAATCAGCACTTTCCCCTCTTTCTGAGTGCTCCACTGGTACATGCTGCCTTTGTCTTTTAGCATCCAGTTCACAGCCCTTGCACTAGTTACTTGCAAATGCCACCCTGTACGGTTCCCAAATCAAATGGATGTTAAAAGCAGAAAGCTGCTAGCAGCCAAATTAACAGCACATAATTAGTCTCATGCATAAACCACTTTAAAAAGTACAGGGCACTTGGTGTCAAGATTAGACAATTAACTTTGTCAGAGCACAGGAGAATGCACTGAAACACTTACATTTGCACCGATGTATAAAGTCTGCAATTCTCACTGGGACTCGTGTGAGTAAATACTCTAGGTCAAAGCCTTGACAGCCTTATTTAGATTTTGCTCACTTAGTGCAGGCTCTGCTCAAGTAAAGACCACATATAATCCGAGGAAAGACTTCAGTTTGGCTCTGTGTTTTGACAGCCTGTAAAAGACCGGCTGGAGCATAAGCAGGATCAGCAAAAGTAAGACCTTCCTCATACACAACTCTGTCTGAAACCAGTGCTGCTTTACATGCTAGCCCAAACATGACTGCTCACTGCAGCACATTCTGCAGCGCCCCAGCCAGCCAAGATTTAAAAACATCCAAAATCGAGAAAGGGCTTCAGCCAATTCCCTTTATGGTGAGATGTGGCATCAATAGAGTGATCCATCAGCAATTCATATCCATGACCAAATGGGCTCTTTCCCTGGGGAGTGGCAGGCCCGGGGAGATTAGCACCTGTCTCTCTTCTGTTTATCACTGGCAGGTGTTTAACTGAAGCAAGATATCGGCTCTGCTGTAGTGAACAAAGCTCCCAAAAGATAAGATGGATGTGCTGGGCCACTAAGCTAATGCTTGGTCAGGAAACAGAGCAAATGAGTCTGTTTATCAAAGGTGGCTTTGTGAGCTGATAGGAGCAACATGGTAATTCATTAATATGGGGAGTATTCAGAGTCGATGAACAGTTAGCAGGAGAAAGCTTTCTGCAGCACAAACAAAAGAAATCCACTGGTCCTGCAAGCCTGGGGGCCTTGGTGACTGTACAACATAAGGAGCAGGCTGGCACAAACTGGCTCTGTTCAAGGTAATCCCTGGGCTGAAAGATTAGGGGGTGCCAGGGCAGAGGCCTTTCTGGTCTGGAGGCTGTCTGGCCACATTCATGCAGCACCTTTGCTGACAAGCTTCCCCAGATGGCACTGTTTGTAGTTTACCTCCATCAGCTGGTTATAGAAAATAGTAAATCAGCATTTGCCAGTAGAACATCTAGGTTTCATGTAGCCATGTAAAGACTAGAAGAGAATATGGCCAGGAGCATATGGAATGAAAGAGGAAAAGAAATATTCCCCTCCTTTCAATTTTGCTGAAATGTTATCTAGACAACTGTAGGGGCATATTTCTTCTCTTTAAATTACTGAGCATATAGACAGAGAGTAGCACAGAGGTTGCACTCATTCAACCTGAAGCAGAAGTTTAGAACTGTGGTGCTGCTTTCTGTGTCACTGAAATCATCAAATCTTCAGTATTCGAAGACTTGGTGAAAATATTAACTCACAAACTCTGAAAAACTTGCTTGGTATGAAAAAGGAAATGTCTGCCAAAAGGCCTCACCCAAAATGTTGATGTCTATCAAACATTTTTGTAGAAAATGTATAATCCTTTAATGTGAAAGAAGTAGGTGTCATTTGCTCTTCCCAGTTAAGGCAAAAATAGTTCCTTGTGAATTTGTTTAATGTAAATAAGCCCTCTATTTGTCTTTAATAAATTCATACATTATTAGAAAATCCTTTATACAAGAAGACCCACTGAGCTATATCATCTCATTTTAAAAGATTTCCTGTTGGTGGAAAACAAAGCAGCCACCTGCAAGGGCCTAGTGCTCAAAAGGATTTAAATAAACACACACAGATAATTAGATCAGTTAACCTTGCAAATTAAAACAAGCACATTGCATTATCTCCAGTTTATCCTAAAAGAAAATATGAAGTTACCTCAGATAAATAGTTTAATAAAGACAGTGAAGAGTTTATGGCAAGCTGCATAATGTTAAATCTTCTAAGCATGTGGGTTAATAGGATGAAAACCTACTTTCTGACTAGCTTCATTTGGGAGACCTGGCTACTGATTTGCCTGGGACAAGGGGATTAATTCACCAACCATGCTGTCAGAGCATGGGCAGCCTTCGCCTTTGGGTCACTCTCTGCTAAGGAAAAAGAAAAGATGGGTTGGCTGGCCACACTCAGCTACCACTCTGCAATGGCTGTAAGAAGAAAACCAAATATTTTACCTTCATTAGGCTGAAGTTGAGGATGAAATATAGCCATGATCAAAAAGTACCACCAGCGCTGGACAGAAAAATATTACTCCATTTAATGCACACTTCAAGGCTGTGAAGCTTATTTCTCTCCTGTGAAGAGAGAACTGGTATTTTAAGAGGAGAAATATCACTGTATATTATCCAGTGATTAGATGCAATTTTAGAGGAGAATTCTCTACCAGTTTCAGAGTAGGTTTATTTACTGATTTGTAACCCCAGATGTCATCAAAACAGGATGAAGGGAACTTGTTGGTCAAATTACTGTTCTGAATCTGAGACGCCATCCCAGTAAGAAATATACCAAAAGCAATATTGTTCCAGAAAACATTTCAGTGCTTTCCAGGAGAATAACTTCTGTCTGATAATTTTTCCATCATCTCTGCTCATTAAATTTGACATTGTCTTGTGTTTTAAACAAGAAGGGGTGCAGTCACAATTTTAGCAGTGAACTTAGCTGCACTACAGATCCTGCACAAAGGTAGCTCCTCATCACAGGCCAGTTGCTCCTCACTGCTGTAAGATAATTAAGTGCTGGTTTTGCAGTCAGGAGCTGCTGCTATTCTGGCACTGCTGTCATTTCTGTGAATGGCACCTGTTTTCATAACCAAAACTCCTAACTTCTCAAAAATGTATGACAGTTTCAAGGGTTTCCTGGTTTGCTTTTGGTGCATAAATATAAATATAAATATAAATATAAATATAAATATAAATATAAATATAAATATAAATATAAATATAAATATAAATATAAATATAAATATAAATATAAATATATAAACATATCTGTATAAGAGTGAATGCCATTCAAGCACCAGGGACAAACAGGTCTGTCAACAGTGCCAATTTTTTTTTTCCTCAGCATTGACACCAAATCACAACTGCTGAAGATTCAGAAACAAGACCCTGTGCGAGGATAATTCAGAGATCTAGAGAGGTATAAGGTGGTGCCCCAAACAAAATAAATTAAAAAGTTTAGAGTGAGCACTTGCTGCTGTACCACCTAATCTGATGTGCTGTGTCATGTGGGTCACAGAGGTTTTTTGAAGATATTGCAAGCCCTAGCAGAAACTGTTACCTACACAAGCAGGCTTTATAGAAGTAAACTGAGAGCTGAATGGACACAGGGCTAAAATGATTTTTGGGGTTTTTTTGGGATGCATTTATGTTGCACACCCAACATAAGCCAGAATCTCAGTTTTTTTCTTCAGCCTCATTTCTGTACACATAATGAAATTTCTAAGTCAGGGCTTGATTACCCACTGCCCTTGGTTACCACACAATTCTGGTTAGCCCAGAAAACAAGCCCAAATTTGCATCTGCTGCTCTGCAGACAAATCCCCTGGGCTAGCACAGGAGAAGGTCATGGCATTGGGAATGCATCCCTTAATGCCACAGGCTGTGCTATGCAGCCCTGTAAATAAACCCTGTAAGTAAACACAAGGTTTGGGTAGCAAGGCTGTCCCTTTTGCACTTTTCACTTCTTAACTTGAACATTAAGAAGAAGAAGAAGAATAGGCAACAAAGCAAAAAACAAGAAAACTCATCAAAATAATAGTAATAGTAATTTAAAAACCAATAAAAACCCTCAAAAACCTAAAAAAAACCCCAGAAAAACCTCAAAAACAAAAAAAAACCCCAACAACAAAACCCTACCCCAAAGCAAGCAAGCAAACAAACAAACAAATAAACAAACAAAACAACTCAAAAAAACAGACCAAACCAAACAAAAAAGATGGAAAATAATCTGGCTGCTTCAGTGCTACAGAGCTGCTCTTCCCTCATCTGTTTTACTCCCCCAGCTTTCTGCTGCAAATCCGACACACTCGAGTTTCATTTCAGAAAGTGAAGCTGCTAAGCAGCTACCAAATGACCTTTGGCTCTTGGATGAGTATTTATGGCAGGCAACACATACATCAACAACAACAAAAAGTTTCCCCAGTAACGAAAATGTTTCTGCCAGCAATGAATCTTTTACAAGCTTGCAAGATGTATCAAGAGTCTAATAATCAGATTAAAATCACATCAAACTATGTTGGGAAGTCAAGGTGAAGGCCTTTGGATTGTTCTCATGAATAGCCCTATCCAGACCTACCAGGTGATGATAAATTCAGGGTTTTGCTTGGTTGGTGTTTTTCAAATTTATTTTAAGGGCTTACAGTTTTTAAAAGCCAAGAGGTGGGAAAACAGTTGGTGTTTTAGCAGTTCTTGCCAGCATCTGACAATAGTGAAATGGTTAAGGAAGAAAATGAAATTTCTCCTATGCAGGGGGAGCAGGTGACTGGAGAATAAATATGTGATCTTTCTATGCCACTTTGCAAGAGAGTTCAGGAGCTTTGTCTTCCTTTTATGTGTGAAAGCCCAAGACTCAGAGATGCAAAATGATTTGCCCAATATAATCTATATTTCTAATAGTTAACCTGGTAACAAATTTGAAACCTCAAGTCCCAGGCAGTGGTTGGCATTTCCTCCCAGGATCACTGGGAACTAAATTAGCGGACGGGTTTTCTGTTTCTATTTACTTCAGAACAAGAATAGTCAGCTTTATTTTGCCAAGCACAAGAAGAAATGCTGAAGTCCCAGTGCTTTTTTTTCCATCTCCCATGGAGTGCTTTCCTGAAAGCCTGGCTGGAATATTTCCTTTCCAGATATACTGCATCCTGTGTATAGGTGCTTGAAATAAATACTATGTCCACGTTGCCCCCTGCCTTTTCCTCCTTACAGAAGGCCACCTGGAAAATACAGCCAAGCATTGACAAAAGAAGCAAATCATCTGTCAAGGTGAGCTATTAGGTGTGGGAGCTGGAATTTAAACTGTTAATAACTGCTCTGGTGATGTAAAGAATAGTGATCCAGGTATGTGGTACCAAAGGTAAGCAGCTTCTGGCCAGGCTGGCTGCAGATGAGCATCTGAGCTGTAAAGCCTCCCCAGCCCATGACAGCAGTGCCACAATCACCTGGGCATCTCTGCACTACAGAGGCAGTAATCTCTCTTTCAGGCTCAGATTACTCAGGTTTGTACAAACCAGCAATGCAAATAACTTCAACCACCCACCTGATTGTTCACAAAGACAGTTTGGGAATATTCAGGTGAGACTGAAATGGGCAATAATCTCCTTCACCCTGTCCACTCTGCTTTCTAGAGGACAACTGACCATGCCATGCAGGATCATGAATCAGGTCTCACTACACTATAAAACATCAAAGGATAATGGGAAAAAGACAGTAAGGATACTCCCAGGAAATGGTAGGGTGGCCTTGGATATCTATAAGGATGCCTGCAACTAATCTAAAATGCCAAATCCCAGGGAGAGAGATTTTGACATGAGAAGGGTTAATATCTGGATAAAGGGGCTGATATCTGTGAGCTCACACAAAAACACTGCAATACCAGAATATTGCTCCCCCTTTAGCTTCATCTAAAAGTCAAATCACATGACTGCATTTTCCAGTTTAACTTGCACGTCTGCCACTACCAAGCCAGCCTCTGAGAATTGTATTCACCTACTCACTGCACAACTCCCACCAGCTTCCCAGTATAAGAAAAACAACATCCTTGGAAATAAAAGAGCTCTACCATCAGCTTACTAAGCCCTGTTCCACCTCCTCCCACACATACTGGGGATGGACATAATGGATAGCTCACATGAAAAGAGAGGTTTATAGTGTCCTTGACTTAGCTCTACTTTCTGGGAATCCAGATGAAGATTTTTCACCGGTTCCAACTGCGAGCAGAACAAAACAGACACTGAACACATACATAAGAAAAATCTGCCCACATACTGACAGAAAATCCAATCAACTCCATCCCTTCCCCCAGTACTAACTTGGGTTCTCCGCACTGAAATGAGTCATTTGTAATTGACTAATTTGCAGAGAGAGAGATCAAAACCAGCGACACACAAAGCCTGAAGAGCCTCCTCATTGTCTTCCCTTTGGAATAGTAAAACTGTGCTTTAATTCCAACTTCAGAAAGCCTCTAGTTTTTTCCACACAACCACTTAAAGCTGGACTCCCAGGATGACACCGGTGGGGCTTCACCTCTGTCGGACACGTGAGCGCCGAGGCACCGTGAGTCAGCAGCCACCAGAATGCACTCACAGCCATCTGCTGCTGGCTGTCTCACCCTCCTCTAGCAGATCCCACAGCCTCCAACACGCTCCTGCTGCTCCCTGCCCACCCCAGAGGGAAGTGGTCCCCCAGATCACTGTGGCCATAGAGATGGTGGCCCTGGTCAGCTGAGAGTGACCAGCAGGATGCCCAGAGAGCCAAAGGTCACAGGGCAGCTCACACAGCCCAGCACCCTGAGCTCCAAGGACATGGGCAGCTGGTAAGAAAGATGCTTCATTAGCCTCAGTTGTGCAAGGCAGGTTTAGGCCTGCAAAGATTTGGCTGTGGTAATGAGTAAGGGTGTAGAGAAAAGTTGTCAGTTCCTCCTGCCCTTTGAGGGCTGTGCAGAGCTGGTCCACACATTCTGGGTCATAATCTAGAGATTTTAAAGTAATTGGGTTTTACCAATCTCTTCCTGTGAGTATCTTCCTGTTACTCACTGAGAGTTGCTTCAGCCCCTCGTGATGTTTTCCAGTTTAGCAAGGGTCCTCCTCTTTTAAATCACTTTAAGATACTTCTTTGGGTTATTTTTCATAAATTTAAATCTTAATGAGAATTACACCAGTATTTTAATTTAAATGAAGCTGTTTTCATTACATGAAATTGCTCCAGTGTACTTTTGAAGGAGGTTTGTATAATGCTCATTTTCAGAGAGAATCTGAAAAGCTGTGGATGGATTCCTTTCAAAAAAACTAAAGCTTTGACTCCATTTAACCATTCCATATTTCCCATAAAACAGTTTTCCTAGGTTTCTTTTTGAATTTATTTCTTTGAGGGTGGCAAGGAGATGAAATTATGATCCAGGGGTTGAGAGCTGGAATTGGAATGGATTTCAAAATTTGTGAGATTTCCAATGAACCTATTGGAATCCACATCAAATCTCTCTATGCCTCCCATGTATTACAGATATTTCCTCATATTAGAGTGCATATGTACACACTATGATTTGTTTTGTGTAACCATTTCCTTGCTTGTGGAGGTTTGAAAATTCATTCAGTTTGTGAATTACTAAATTTTTTTTTTTTTCATTCTGTGATGCTTCTCATGCATGTGAGTTACCTCATCAGCTTTCTGTAATGACCAGCAGGGATATTTCTTGGGAAGGAAACTTAAATCATTACTTTACTTTGTGAGGGAAGAATCTGAAGGAATTAACTGTGGGAGAGAAAGGCACAGTGCATCTCACTTGAGTATGTGGTGATTAGAGGACTTTCTCTCCTGATTGTCTCATCCAAACCAATACACAAAGAAACTCTTCAGGGGGAAATGAGCACCTCCTCTCTTGAGACAAGACAGAAAATGCACTCTATACAGCAAGGAAATTAAAGCTATTTGCCCTGCATGTACTCCAGAAGAGAGGCCATTGAGGCAAGCCAGCGAGTGTGTGATCCCATAATGGGTAATCACAGGCTGATGCGGGTTCGTGTTCTTGCTTCCTGACAAACAGTTTTTCAGAGCGTATCATCCATATTTTTCACATCTTCTGAGGACCTGTGAGCCAGCTACTTGTACCCTAAGAAGAGTGGATGTTCAAAATTAGAGAAGAAATATCAACTAGGAATGAAACTAAGGCTCTCCTGGCAAATAAACAGACCCTGATGAAGTGGGCATCAAGGGAGGATTTCTAATTTTCTTCTTGAAAGCAATATGTTTCATCTGTGTGCCACTTATAAGTAAGTGCTTTTTTCCATCTCTGTGATTCAGGATGAACCAGAACAGTTCCAAACCCAGTAACATTATGAGTAAATAGTAACATTCCTGAACTTAATTATTAAGAGGAGCTTTCTACTGATTGATTTTTTAATAATAGAATGCAAATTATGGAGTATGAAGATTATTTGTTCAGAAATATTAATCAGCAATTATTTTCCCTAGAAAAAATATAGATTTTTCTTCCATTAATGTGGAGAGGGGTATTACTTACTGTTTACATTCCTTACTTTTCCATTTTTCTGATTGTACAGAAAGTGGCAAAGAAAATATGTTGTTGGGATTTTTTTCAAAGTTCAAGTAGAATTGTCTTTTGAAAATAATTTAAAAGGGATTTTTATCAAATGGTCTGAAAAATTAAACACAACAAAACCCTAAGTTGTGCAGCAGAGACTGCTCTCAGAGTACTGGAAACTAAAGAGAACCTCTGCAAATGGGATTTGCAAAATTAGTATTTGCATTCAATTTTCGGCATCTACGTCACTTAAATTTTCAGAGAGCTCTTCAGAAGCCCCAAGAGATAGAATACAAAAGATACAAGCTAGTCAGAAAACTGTACATTAATACCTATATTTTCACTTCATCTCCTTTGAAGGTTTGCTTGAAGTTGTACAAAGACAGGACTCATAGGAAATAGTTGCCCATAGTAACTAGTATCCTCTATTGAAACCCATTTATCCAACTTTCAAAACATACTCTGGACCCAACTGTCACTTCAAACATCAAAGGTTGTGTTGAAGGGGTATTTGAACACAAAAAACCTTACTGGGAAGTGAAGACCACAAGATATTAAAAAATACCATTAAGAGTGACGTAAGAAACACTCAGGCAAGTGTCTCAGTCCTCTCTCCTTCTTGCTTTTGACATTAGATACATTCATCCTCCATTAAAGGTCTCCGTCTGCTACTTGATACAACAAATAAAGCATACAGCATGGGAATATTAAATCTCTCCCCAAAATTTCAATAAAACCTTTCTCCCTGAATAGGCAAACTGAGTGTTTTTGTTTTTTTTTTTTTTTTCCCCCCCTACCCCTCCATTTTAAGAACTGGGGGGAAGGGCAGGGAAGATTTCCCTATGAAATCAAAAGCTACCCTTGAATCAAGTCTGAAATTCAGCACAGGAACGTGTTTCTGTCAGTGAAAGACCTTGTTTGTTACCGTAAGGATTGTATGCAGCACATTGTTTGATCCTGAGAGGACTTTGATCTATGCTAGCACCTAAAATATAGCAAAGGATGTCACTAGGCTTTGGAAAAAGAATGGAAAGGAGAGACAAGAAGGGAGGGAAAGTGCAGGTGTGTGGTGCCAAAGCAGGTGACACTGAATTATTGATACATTGGCCAAGTGAAAGTGGTTTTGTACAGAGGAGAGGTGAGCATTGCACTTCTGGGGGGAACTAGATTTCACTGCCTACCCCAGAAAATACTATTCAGGGGCAGAAAAGCATATCAGAGCGACTTTGGGCATTAAATTCAGAGCAAATAATTCCTTTACCTACATGACCTGTCTTCTAAGCCTTTTGTGAAGTGTGAGTTAAATGAAATCAGTCTCCCCTCCTCCTCGTTTGCCGTTGTCTCACCAGAATTAGAAGACATTTGACTGAGGCTCAGTGTTGACCACTGAGTATTCAGTATTCTTGACCACTACAAACGTGGTGGTAAAAAATAAGATGGTTATACAAAGGTGATCCTGGGCCACCACACTGCTGTGGTTGCTGATCAGGGCAAGATGAATGATGCAATTAAGGCCAGGGGCCATCTCTGGATGTGAGCAGGTCAGAGGTGGGTGCAGGTCCCTGATAGCACATGAATTTTTCTGGTGTTGGTGGACAGTGTAGAGATGCAGCAGGAAATCCCATTGCTAGGACACAGCAGGTAGAGCATTTTTTACATAAGGGTGTCTGATGTTTGTGCACCTGTGAGCAGCATGGGAGACCTTAAGCCACTGAGAGGAAGCTGCCTGGGACCATCTCCTTCATATGCACTGGTGTGATTCCCTCATCTGCCCCCAGGACTCTGTTCATTCAAAAACACCCCCAACATACACCTTATGCTTAAAAATAACAAGAAGAATCTGAAATTCCTCTTGACAAAAGCACTTTTTTCCCTGCAATTCTCACCAAAAAAAGTGGAGAGGAGACATATGATCAAGGAAGACAATGGATGCTCCATTTTTCCCTGTGCTCATTGATGCTGGAGCAACTTGAAGGAGTTTTGCTTCCTGCTAGCCTTCTCCCCTTTCTGTGCCCTTTGGTGAGATGGGATGGAACATGATAGGCATCTTATATTATGTCTTGGAGGGAAGCAGGGAGGAGAGAAGTGAGGAATACTTAATATGATGCAGAGGTTCACTGCAGTGACAATAGTCTCTATTATTCTTGACATGACCCTAATGCAAGCACAGGGCTGTTTGTAGGATACCTCTTTTTATCGACAAGTGTATCTGACCCAAATTTTATTACAGATGTCAAATACAGTATGGACAAGTACAGCATGAGTCTAAGAGAAATTCTCCTTTCTGAAAAAAAATATAAAAATAAAGCACTAGTAAGAATGTCACTCTTTCCTTATTTATTTTCAGGTCAATCATGAGAAAGAGAAGAGAGGCAAAGCCCTTCTGAAAGGCAAGAATCATCCTGAGTCATCAACTTATATTGGAAGAAAGCTTTTCCCTCCCAACAGTTATCATCCTTTGTCAGCATCACAGGAGTGTCTAGGACACTCTAGTCAAAAGCAGGAGTTGCAACTGCTAAGCACTGTACACAAACACAGATGCATATGAAAGAAAAAATACTTTTCTGGAGGACTCTAAATGTCTACCAATCAGAGATAACACTGGGGGAAAGGCAATTTGCTCCATTTCATTAGGATATCAAGGCAAAGGTGGGTTCTTCTGTTGTATAGGCAAGTATTGAATCCAGAATTTGGAAATACTGGTTCTAGTCCAGCCCTCACAAGTACCCTTTATCTTAAGTATTTTCTCTCTTCACTCTCTCAAAGCCTTTCCCACCTCTGGGAGGACAAAGGAGACCAGTTTGTACAGAGACAACTGAGGACATCTTAAAAAAACCTGAGGTCATGTGCAGCAAACTCCATCTGTGTGCCTGGTCCCCTCTCATCATTGCATGTCAAAAAACTATACATTCATCTTAAAGTCAGCCAGGTCTGGTATTGTGCCTCAATGAAACACACCAAAACATTAATCCACTCAAAAAATTCCTTAGCGTTTCTAGAAAATTATGTAGCAATTTCTATAAAAATTGGAGGGAGAGGAGGAGAAAATAAAGGAAGCACATGTCCAAATATCTTCAAATAGCCAAGGATCAGGTGAGTAGGAAATTTAGTTGGGGAGGGCAGAGAAAAGCCACTGTCTGTTCACATTTTAGTTTGAATTAGGTAATGCAGGGATTTGTATCAGAGAAGCTATGTATGTCAAGCAAATGTCATGCCTGCCTGTTTGGGTTGATTCCTGCTTTTCTGGTCTTTTCATTTGAGCAAGAATTTTCTATCAGATACAAAACTCAGTCTTCACATAAATGCATGATCAAATCCACTATGATACCTCAAAGGAAAAGGTCTTGAATTGACATTTTAAAAAAACCAAAACACCCAAACATTTTTTAAAATCTACACCACAAACAAACAACCCCCTTCCCCAACCCTAAAACCAACCAACCAACCAACCAACCAACCAACCAACCAACCAACCAACCAACCAGCAAACCAAAAAAACCCCATAATGCCCCAGCAAAGGTCTTATGCATTATCAAGCATGCTGTCTAGGTGCAGACAAAAATTCAAAAGAAGGGAAAAAAAAGAGGAAAAAGGAGAAGCCAGGACACGAGATGACAGAGACAAGTGGACCTCTCAGTCAATACAGCCGTACTGATTTCCTCTAGATAGGCAGAATTGGTATTATAAGCACAGCATTTGGGGATGAGATAGACTTCTTAAGGAGAAATCAGAGTTTGGAGTTTTAATCGTTTCAGTCAAAGGAGAAATGTTGTGAAGTGTTCATTCTGGAAATCTGCCTTTCCTCACAGTTTGAGAAAAAATTTTGGGATGGAAAAACTTACGTATATAACTTATACATATACGCACATAACTTACACTCCAGTTTCAAAGAGTAAATCTAGGTTTTAACAACTGGATGAACAGGTGATTTTAAATTTGCATGATAGATACTATGGTCTCCATGATTTTGGATTTTTGCATGTAACTGACATGGCTACTGCTTCAGAAGCTAAGGTCACTCATATAAAAACTGTTTTCTTTAAGGGGAACAAGAAAAAAATTGGAGGACAGCTTCTGTAATGCTGGTAGTGGACACAAAGGAAAGGAATAGGTGTTGGAAGCAATTGTACACGGATCTGATCTGTGACTGGATGGTTGTGCAGTTTTAAATGCTGCATGGCGTTTGTTGTTAACTGCTGTTTTAACTTTAATTTTATTGAACCAGAGGCTCCGTGACTGGAGTAATTGGAGAAAATGCTTCAACTACTTGGGTTTTAAACAGTTTTTTCTGGAGAATTGTTTTGTGTGTGTTATGTTTGTGTGTGTGCATTTGTTTGCAGGATATCAGAAACTGATGAAAACCTAAACAATTTTTAGGGGATGCCTTTATTTTTAACCCTTTTTAAAATTATTTTTTAATATTTTTTTTTAGCAATGTTGAGTCCACTTATTACAGTTCTGATTTTATCCTAGTTGACTAAGTGCTTTAAAAATGAAGTAAGGGAAAAGGATCATTCAGTTTGATTAAAAGGGCATTAGGCTAGGTTTCAAAAAGCCACAAGGCAGCATATCATCTTAGTCAAAGTTCAAGGTTAGAGCTGGTATTAAAAAGCAAGGCAAGTGAAATCAAGAGGGTTGCTGTTAAACTTGGCTCTTATAATGGTGTCGGCTTCTGTTCAGAATTCTCTTGGCCTCTGGACAAGATACTGCAATTCAATAACAGCTAGCAGAGACTTTCTAGGACTCTCAAGGATGTTTTCCGAGTTTCAAACAGAGAGACCTCCAGTGGCTCTGATCTGTATCATCAGGATAGGTGCAAGGCTTCAAGAGACATCTCAGGAGCAGTCCTGGCTGCCTGGATGGGCTATGAATAACCATAATAACAACGATTATAAAGAGCGTTTGCACATCAGTGCGAAAGAATGAGGAGCAAAGAGGATAAATGTGACTCTTAATCTTCAGCTATCTGCATGGGAAAGTATGATTAATAACTACAGAGGCTTAACATAACCTCCTCAGATAACGAGTGAGGTGGCCTTCTCCAAGCCCTGATTATCCTCTTCTAATGGGCTTCATATATTGTGTAAACTAATAACCAAGGGCTAACCACTGCACACTCCAGGGTATGCAGGAAAAACACTGGGCCCAAATGTGATTAAGTTGGTGAAAATTGCCCAGCAACACAGAGTGCTCTGCTTGAGCAGAGGGGGGGACCGGGAGGAGGGAACGAGAAGAGATGTATCCTGCAAAGAAATGAAGCAGAAAGTAGCAGCAATCTGCCTTTTAACGTCAATATACTGCTATAAATCCCTTGTCTTTCCACCGAGATTCATATGAGTTTTCAGTTGGAATTGGTGGAAAGGCAGGGCACAGCCACAAGGTGTTAACACCAAGAAAGGGAAGTACCGTAATGAGGAGATCTGGTTGCAGTACTGCTCAGAAAGTCAGCAGCAGTGCCAGATCTGGAGGGTAACTCAAGTTGTCAGTCAGCGTTTCAGTGATGGAGAGTGAAAGAGGAGCTCAGAGAAAGCTGGATTCCCTAAAGTGAGCAAGTTCAACAAGACAACCCTGGCCCAGGGAAAAAAAAAACAAAACAAAACAAAACTAAACTAAACTTAACTAAAAAATTAAATAGGGAAAAAAATGACCTTCCAGCTCTATTGGCTGTATTTCTGAAGTGCAAGCACAGCTGAAGGGATTCAGCTTTATAGGGCATCTGAAGAAAGAGGACGAGATTCTCATTTGAGCTGGACTGATGTAAAGAAACTTAAACTCTGCAAGAGTGCATGGAGTTACTCTGAATTTACATCCAGCCAACAAGAGTACTGAATGACAGCCCCTCCTCACCGAGAAACATAATTCTTAGCTGCATAATGAATATCACATTAGATTATCCAAACTGAAATAATTGTAAATACTCGATTTATCTGGACCCATTTGTGCTGTCTGCTTAATTGTTGCACTTCACTCAACAAGGACAATGAAATTAGTTTGGACAGGCTCACTTTAGAAGCATTATCGTTGTGCTGTAGCTGGTTGTGTTCAGAGTGCTGGTGGAAAAGGTTTAAGGCTTAATTAACTAAAAATGAAAGAGGAACACATAGCAATATTCATAAATTTGGGACCTCCACTGGGACATGAGATGCTGTCCTTGAAGGCTGTCACATCTGTACTCTTAGTAGAGTATCCACATTTGTGGATTCTAAAATATATATGTCCACTATAGCTTCCAAAAAATCCCAGAATCCATACAAAGCCCTCAGATATCAGCATTTTCTCAGGCTCCCCTCAGAAGCTCTGTGCTTTTTGAATGCCAGCAACACATGCCCAACTTCCCCAGGAGTGTCTCAGCCTCTCCTCTCCAGGTGAAAGCGTGAGTCATGCCAAGCAATGTGAAGATGCAGTGGTAGAAAAAATAAGAAGGTGGGAGCAGCTGCTACCACCAAAACAGGTACCCTGAAAGGTTTGAAAGGTTCACCCCCTGTGCATCCCACTCCCTTCTCCCATGCAGGATAAACACAGACACAGAAATCAACCCCCAGTCACTCCCAGTTGCTCTGAGGAAGAACAGACAAGAGAACACAGCATGTACAACCCTCTCCTGGCTGCCTTGTTTCTCTTGGGCAACACTGAAAAGCTCATGTACACTAAGCCTCATAATTTCAAGAGACATCAGGTTTAGGACAAGCCAGCTCTGCAGTCTATATACATGTGGTATCACAAAACGTGGAAATGTTCAGTAAGCTGAGTCTCTCCTTTTGTCTGGAGAAAATGCATGCTCTCCCAGGCAGAAGTAGTTGGGAAGCACGGTGTTCCACCTCAGCAGCTGTAATCTCAGCTCATTTCACCAAGCAGGCATTACGGGAACACAGGGTAATGTTTCCAGCAAATCTACGAAGGAGATAAGAGATGGCAAGGACAGACGTGCAGGATGAGATGGGATGTAGGAGAAAAGGAGAAAATTATGCTTGGCCAGACAGCAGATATTAGCGTGACTTCACTGAGAAAGGACACTACAAAATAACCTAAAAGACAGAAGCAACACCTCAAATGTTTACCAAGGAAGATCTTAACTGTAAGCTATCCATAAATAAAAAGACCAAGAAAAACTGATTCCAGTTTTACCACCTTGAAAACAAAGTGCTCTTCCACTGATCAAAGCTGTAAATGAAATCAGAAACTCATGCCAGCATGTCTTATCAGTTACATATTTACCGTGCAAAGTCAATATAGTAGCATAGAAATTACTGAGCCATTCTAAGAACAAGAGAAAAATAAATTTTCTCCATCTGTTTGAAGGAACAACCTGAGCTTGGAATGGATTAGTTATAGCTGGACAAAGCTTGCTCTGCCAAAACCTGCCTACAAAGCCAGTGATCAAAACACTCATTTTTTGCAACATGTCAAAGAAAATATGCACTAGAAAGTAGCAGAGGATTTTAGGATTGTAGTTTACCATACCTAAGGGGAAAGTAAGTGAACAACTTCATTCTAGCACCATAGGATTCATTTGGTGCTGAAAATGAATGCATATCAAGGTCAAAATATGTTAAAGAAATCAAAGAAATTTGAAGGCACATGTTTTTATAAGAAATTGTATTTTAACAATTTTTTTAAAAGGAGTGACATGGTGGGAAGGGGAGGGGGAAGAAAAGTATGGAACACAAGATATAAGAACTTCCCATTAAAGAGAAAAATGGGAAATGCACATTTCTTCTTTGAAAAATAGGTTAGGCTTAATTCTGTCCTTGTACTTACAGAAACTAATCAGAGAGATTTGACATTGCTGGGAACCTGCCAAGTGCAGCAGCTCATACATGCGGTGCCACTGTAAGTCTCTCACTGCAGCTACTCAGCAGAGCAAAATCACTTCAGATACCTGCTCTCCTCAGCTGATAGTGCAATCTCATGGTCAGTCACTCCCCAGCACTCTCTCCCTGCCAGAGACAGAGCGCAGCAGGAGGGAAACACGGGAGCTAAGTGGGTTACATCACGTCAGGTCCTATCAGAAGTTATCCGTAAGCGCAGAGATGGGACAGTGTCTGCCACTCCCAAAAGCATTCCAGCTCAGATAGCTCTCTGAAAGGTGTCCTTAACTTAAAGTTTCAAGTTTAATGCATGAATCATGCTCTTAGATTATTTAATTCAGGAAATGCAGCTTTTTTTTTTTAAAGGATCTTTCTTCAGCCAGTGGATGGATTTCACATGGTAAGGCTGGCAGGCTGTCTACTCGGCAACTGAAATGTTTTCAACAAGCATAGATGTTCTTAACCTACATAGCATAAGTAGAGCTAACAGAAATAAAGTTTCAGGCAAGATTCAAGTCCTTTCTTTAGAACTGCCCACCAGGAATTACAGTCATGGAATGCAGTTACTCCACAGCATTCAAGTCCATGTTTTCATGTTTTCATTGCTATTATAAGACAAATTAAATTAGATCAAGATGCAGGTCTGTGTGTTTCAAAGATAATGGTTTTGGTGGCAAACATACACATCTGATCCATCACTCTTGTGCATGGTCTTCAACCTTTGTATTTTAAAAAAGAGAAAAAATAAATTATTTTATTGTCACTGAGTATCTGAAGGATTTTGAGGGATGTATACACTGCATAAGAAACATCAGGCAGACAGCTCACACCAATGTAGGCTATGAGTAGTACAGCTGGTAAAGCTGTAGTATAGGTGGGCATATCACCCCAGGGAGAAATCCAAATTACATAATTATACAGGATCTTCTTCTAAGTGCTTTACTAGAAGCTTACAGTGGCCTTGCAGATCACAGCCAGACTTTGTAGTGCAAATGTGGGAAGTGGGTGTTTATGGAAATGTTAGCCTATGAACAATGACTCCTGGGCTAGGTAATGCCACTCACTATCATCCATATGACTGAAAAAATTAAAAAGTAAAGGGTACCTGTTCTCTTCCTCTGACTCTCTGTGACTGGGAACGTGGGATGAGGAATGAAGATTTACTGCTTGCAAGTTATTCCTGGGTGTATCCCATCATTGCCAAATCAGTAGGGTGATGCAACTGGCATTCCAAATGCTTAGGGTTCATTAGTGTCTAGTAGTTAATGCTGTTGAAACACTAGGACAGCAACCATCGTTTAATCCTTACATTTTGGGTCTGGGACTTCTCTCTAGCTGTGGGCTGTGGAGCTATTGAAGGGCCCAGCAGGTGTCAGGGATGCTCAGTGTTTTGTGAGATCATGCATTCGCATGCAAAGATTCTTGGTAAAATTATGTTTCCCCATTTAGAGCTACGGTACTTTTCACGATGACATCATTTCAGCAGTGACAAATATAGCTGAGTCTGCTCTTTCCTACGCCATATAAATCCCTTGACCTCAATCAGATCATTGCTGATTTACACTTGTGTAAATGAAGTCAGAATCCAGCCCATGGTATTCACAAATGTAGGCCAGAGTAAGCATTACTCACAGACAAGAGACAACCCTTCAGAGGAAGGAAAAAAGATCATTTTCATGCAAATATCCTTAATAATAAGGAACAAGAGTTAGAAATAAGAGTATGAATGAAATGCAATCAAGAACTGCTCTGAGATCAGATTTGCTTCTAACTTTATGATGCTGCATCAGCGGCTCTTAAAGCAGCTTAAGCCCAAAATTTGACCTACCTGAAACTTGTTATATATAATTTTTCATCAGGGATCCGTGAGCTAACTCAATCCCTAGGCTTGGCTTTGAAGGTAGCTAGAGGTGCTCAGATTCTTGCAGGGTCTAAAAAATTTTGATTGCTGTGTTCTATGAAAATGGAAACTTTTTTTTTTTTTCCTGGTATCCAGCTTTGCCCTCAAATCGTTACATATTATCTATTTATTTATGCATAAACAGTGGCATTATGATTTGGAGAATAGGGGTCCTTTGATGGGAAGGAAGCTTGACTAGCCTATGGGAGTTTACTGCTATGCATGTAAATGAGGACATACATACAAATATGCAGAACAGACAAGTGAAAATATACAGCATCTCTTTAAAATGAAATACTTTGATTGCTCCAATCACAAGAAGTTGTAAAACTACCCTGAAGAATTAACAGCCTCAGTACATGCTAACTACATCCATCATAAATTCGTCTTTAGTTTCTGTTATCATATCACTGTCTCTTGGGACCCCCAGTCCTGTCATCATTTACCCTTTATAATTTATTCAGCTTGTACTTGCCTGAATCCTTTCTACTTATCATTCATCTTTACAGTTGTACATAAAATTAGATTGATCCTCCTATGGCAGACACGTCAGAGAGAAAAGTTGTCATTGAATAACACATAAAGCAAATGAAGGTCCAGCAAAAGCTTTTGTTGAATAACTTGGAAATCATCCTCTGAGATCCAAAAGTTGTCAAATTAAAAATACAACACTATGCTACCTTTATAATTTTTTTTTTTCACATAATTTTTCAATTGCCACCACATCTCAGGCAGGGCTGGGAAGCCCTTGTCCCATTTTGTGTCTCAGGCTGAGCGTGGTTAGCCCTCACAAAGGTGATGAATTCACCAGTCTCAGCTGAGATAACAGTGTGCATCCAACACACCAGTCCTGTCAGGTTGCTGGCACTGTGCTCTTTCTCTGCAAACCTCTTTGGACTGGGTAGCAGAGAGAGAGTTTACTTTGTATTCTAGAGGCTGCCTTATAGGGATACAGAAGCCAATCTTTAACTAGTGAAATGGAACTTTAATGTTTACCAAGCAGATAGGACCCAGGTGTTTCATCTCATCTGGTGAACAGAACAGCACTGTCAAACTACAGGGGTTTTTAGCAAATGGAAACTGCATACAGCTTCCTCTTGCTCTCCCCTGCCCTGCTTTATCCAAAACAAGATCCTAAAGTACTTTTACTGGCTGGCCACTCAGAAGGAAGAAACAAGGGGTAAAAAAAAAAAATATATATCACTTTAAGCATGACATTGACATCCAGAGATCTTAAAAGGAGAATTTCTACAGAATTTCTGAAGGACTGGGATTTTTTTTTCTGTTTTTCTTTTATTTTCTTTTTTTTTTTTTCCTAAGTCTCTTCCCTCAAATCTGGTTTTATTCCTTTTCATCTTCATTTTTAACTTCAGAAAACAGACATGTTTCTCCCAAGGGAACAATTAAATGTGTTTTCTTTCAAAATCTAAAGGGCATGGTGAGCAGGCTGTGTGTTCAGCAGGCTACTTTAATCAATGGAACCCATCCAGCCTACCACTGCTGACCAAATTGCAATTTACATCAGTAGAGAAAAACTTTTGAAATGGGAAGTTGTGGGAATATAATACCATTTTTGGCACAACACAGCATGCAGGGTGATATGTGGTTTAATGGTTCTCTAACAAGCTTTTGGATAAAGCTTTGAAACATTTTAAAAAAAAATTAAAAAGACAATAAGACGGTAAAATTTCAAGGTCTGCTTAAACAGTGAAATCCATGCTATATGTGCAGGACTTCTGAAGTCCACATGACACTTATGTCTCATTTAAGCCTTATTACATGGATTTAAGAGAGGCCAGACTTTGCAGGGTACCCTCCCTCCTCTCTCCTATGCTCGGGTGTCTTTCCTCACATATACATTAAAAATTAAATCAGGTAAGACCAGTAATATTGGAAAAAACATTTTTATTAAAACAAATAAACAAACAAACAAAAATCCAAATCAAAACAAGAAAAACCTCAACAGGAAAAAAAAACCAAACAAAAAAACAAACCAGAAAATACAGGAAAAAACCCCAAACTGTGGGCAACTTTGATTAGATGGAGGGGTTTGTTTCTTTAAGAAATGGATTTAATATGAGTTTTACGAGTTCACCTGTCTTCTAATGTTAAAGATGCATATTTTTGCATATAATGAATAAAACAGAATGCATTTTTTTCTAGATGGCAAGAAGAGACAAAGAATATCAGGACAGTTAGGGAGAAAACTAATTATGTTACGCACTGAGAAATTTAGCATACCAGTAGTACCACTGTCTCTTTCAAGAGGAATAGATACAGTCAGAAAACCCAGCCTATTTCCCAGACTGAACAAGCCCTGCAGATTGCTGAGGTTAACAGTTTCGTACATACTTAATTTCATAGTTATTCTTTGCAAGTCTTACAGGATGGTTTTAACATTATGCAAAGAGACAGTGCCTCCAACCAAGTATACATGGACTGTTCCCTCCCGTTGCCTGAGAGAGCTACAAAGAACTAGGGGAAGAAAAATGCTGCTGTGCTTATCATACAAGAGCTCAGTTTATTTGTGCTATAAATAAAAGTAGATCTTGATAGCGTAATTACATTTCTCAGCATTATCCTCTGCCATTCACTTGAGAAAGAAAAAAGAAAGGGGAGAAAAAGTTCACTTCACTATAATTTGTAATCAAAATGACTACACTTAAAACATAATTTTATTTCCCCGATTTCATTTCCTGTGGAGCTTTGTGGGGCAAATAGATAATATTATACAAAATCTGCAGGCAGATAATTCTCCCATACGTTGCACTGTCATTGTCGAGATCACTTCCCCCCACCTCGCCTTGCTTTCCTCGGGACCATGGCCTGTGGTTTTGATATTGCATTTTATCATTGTGGGATATATCAGCCTCAGAAATCCCAGAGGTGAATCAACTTTTACTTTCTCTAATTTCCCTCTCTTGCTCCCCTAAATTACTCTCTCTTGCCTTAATTCACTTTTTTATAACTCAAGTTAAAAAAAAAAAAAAAAAAAAAAGGTGGTTTCCCACTATGAAGGATTAGCACAGATTATGGTGAACAGTGTTAATTATAGGTGAGGAAAAAGAATAGTGCATCTCTCCAATCTGTTCTTGATTTCCCCCGTGTCTGTCTGTCTGGTAATAAGCCTCCTTTAATCTGGCAGTCCCCTTGGTGAAATCAGCGCCATGGACAGCAATATTGATTGCTTCTGAGAAACCATCACAGCTGCTCAACCAAATTACCTTTGATATGTGACCTTTAATGTAATTACTGCAACATCAAAGCATTTCTATAAATTATTAAAGAACTAATATACTTTATCATCCAGCCACTCTATTATATGTAAAATAAACAATCTCAAGTAAACACCAGAATTTGAATTGTCCAACAATCACAAAGTGCTCTTTACACATACATACACACTGTGCTACATTAACCATTTTAGGCAAAACAATTTCAAAATCTTCAAAAGAACCTAATTTACTCATTCAGATGAAGAAGATCCAACTGATAGGTTTATGTTTTACATTCCATTCTAGTTGCTTCAAAATATCTATCATGATTCCTTCCCACCCAAAAACAAAGTGCCATAAAGACTTTATTAATCAACACATACCTTGGAAGTCTTTTGATTATTCCACAAGATGAGTTTATGTCCTACATATAACATAGAAATATGTGAAACATATTTCTGTCATCTTACAAAGCACATCCAGAAAGTAATTACTGTAAAATATGTGCATGTAGCCACTCCACTGAAAACAAAGTGATACATAGCTGAAAGGCAAGGCATCTGAATCTGGACAAAACCTCCTCATGCCTCAACATCTCCATACATTACCATTCATGTGCATATTATTAAAAATTACTCAGTTCTGTGTTTTATAATACAAAGAATGCAAAGAACAATGTTGTAGCAGTTTTCTCTTTTGTACAAGAAAGTGTACAGTTTCCTGGGGAATGGGAAAGAATGGCTTAGTCTACTATTATTTATTTTTCCTATACCATGACTGTTAATTGTTTTTGATGCCTTCTCAGTCATGCTGTTTGTGTCACAGACAGTGGAGTGTCAAGAGAAGATGTTATATATGTTTCATTTGTAAACTTATGTGAATAAGGACTTAGACCCCTGACCTTAAAAGTGCCTCTTATTTTATGGTGATGAACTATGGTTGATATTTTTGGTGCATGTTATCAAGAACAGTCAGGTAAGTCATAAATAATTCTCTGCTACTCAGATAGGAACCATAAAACAGTATCCAGGCATGATACTTTATCAAGAGACAAGACTGGTTTCCTTAAATAAACTACAGTGACATCATTCAGAGGATGAGTTCAGAAACTTGGCAGAAAGCTGCATGAAGAGGGTTTGCTGGTGGAAAGTAAACCTTTACCCTGAGACAAATAGAACTGGAAATGAAAGGGATGGGAAAATCAGTGTTCAGAACTCTAAGAAACCTGGTTGCTCTTTTAGATAGAGGATTCACTGTTCCCAGTTCAATGAGATCCTGATGTGTCTCCTGAAAGTGTATAAAAAAACAACAAAAAGAGAAAGCCTTCTAGAGGCAGTGTGGCCAGTAGGAGTAGAGGTAACAGAGATTACACAAACCAAGGAAGAAATTGTTTCCCTGTAGTCTAGAATCAGTCAGTGCAGCTTTTGAAGAAAATTTTGATCCTAAATCAAAAGATGGTTGAATTTTATCACTGTTTTCACAAGAAAACAGTTTTGACTTTAAGACTTTTGCGATTTGAAGTCTCTAACACTGAGATTGAGATTCAGAACTGTGAACAGATAAAGAATTTAGAAAAAAAAGTCCTAAATCACCACTTGCCCTCTCTCTTTAACACCTGAGTCCTCAACTTCACTGACCCAGTGTTCTTGAAGATATTATCATCATATAATTTCAGAATGAGATTTTAAACTCATAGAGAAGATATAGTTCCATGTGCAAGTGAATGATCTGGCTTCTAATGAGAAAAGCAAACAGTCTCAGTGGAAAATCTGGAATTTCAATTAGTCTCTTTTTTAAATACACAACACCCTATTCATCACATCTCTAGTTTTGATAAATACATATTTTATTTCAAGAAAATTTTATTTCAGAAAATTTCATGTTCAAATGTTACCTGATACATTCTTATTCAACATATTCTCATTTTATTTTCCCATCCAGTTTTATCATTCAGAAAAGAGAGAAGCAAAAGCAAAACCTTGGAAGGGGGAGGAGGAATAAAAACGTAAGCCCCCAAGACTGAAGTTACTTTCAATCTGCTGCTGAGGAGTTTTTAGAAAAAAAATAATTCAGAGGGAGTTGTCAGCTGACAGAAATATTTTTAGGCAATGAAGTATGTATATATTTGCATAAGGTATGGCCTTTTAAGCAAAGATAGATGTAGATGAGCAAGTGCGTGGGCATCTCCAAACTGGCAAGGTGGCTTAGAGATAGGTAAATAGACCCAGGATGATGGAAAAAAAGCAGACCAGAATCAACACTTTCCTCAGAACACAGAGCAAGGGATGTGTCTTAGAGCTGGTGGAAAGGTAGGTTACAGCTACACAGGAATCCATCATTCAACACCAGCTAATAAAGACAGACTTTTGGATAGATTTCCTCTCAGTTTAGATGCAACCTGGAGCCATCAGAAGCCCACTCCTAGTTATGTGATCACTGGCTCCTGGTCCTTGTGAAACCAGCCCCATTCCAGCTACAGGAGCACTTGGCTGTTCCCAATCCACGTACTCTGGTTGAATCTAAATTGTCTCTCTGCCTCCCCGGGGCAACCACTTAACTAGAAACCCAACCCAGCAGGGCAGGTCTTCCCCACATAATGCTGATTCTATTTTTAGTTCTGCTTGTGTTGTCTGAACCTTAGATCTTGCTCATGTGAATAATTTTCCTCATTATCTCGTGTGCGTCTTTCCTCTCTCTCTCTTTTCTCCTTGTCTCACCGCCTTTCCAATCTGCTACAGCTGCTTGAATACTAAAGTAACTGAGTCAAACCACTTTGTCATCAGGAATATGTTTTCATTCTGTGATAACTCAATAATGTGATCTGTTTCTTGATTTCTTGCTGCCAAACCTTGCTGCAGAGAAGAAAAGTAGTGAGAGGAAGCACCTGGTGAGAGGACTTCCTACATTTCAGAATGGTCAGAATCCTAAAGCAGTTCCTCAGCTGAGTAAGGCTGTTAGAATCCAGTCCACAACCAGCTGCTTACTGTTTTACTGACTCCCAATAAGGTCAAAAAAGCTTCTAGTTTTGTGCATGGAAACCATTTGGGTGGGTTGGTGGTATCTTGGTTTTATTAGTACAACGCAAATAATGAACCATCCAAACAAACGGAGACTTCATGCTTCCAAATCTGAGATGAGAACACCATATGCAACCCATTATAGATTTAAAAAGAAAGAAAAGGGAAAAAATAAAAGAAAAACAAAAAAAAAAAGTTATCAGTCTGGACTCACCCCCGGCAGAGTCTTCTGTTCATGCAGTGCGCTCTGGGCCTTTAGAGCAGACTCCCTTTCGCAGTATGTTAGGAAGGCACAGCCTGAAAAGAAAAAGAAAAACCTCAGCAACAGTACTATTTCAGAGAAGATCCTTCTGAAATTGAGACATAGAACAAACCACTTTCCTGTCATCATCCCATTCCCAGTAAATCAATCATAAAATTCTCTCCTTAGTGTGTCGGTAGTAAGAGTCAAGAAGTGAAGCTAAAACAGCTTCCTCTGAGCCCCAGTGGAAAGTGAGCAGCAGTGTACCTGAGTGCTTATTTTTCCTTCAAAACATGCTGAGGTGTCAGCTGCATGAGGCTGCACAGGATTAGGGATCTCAGAGGTTCCATAGGATGGCAAGGTGGGGCATGGATCCCAGTCCTGCTCCAGCAGCAGCACTGGGAACAAGCCCCTTGGCTGCCATACCCTAAAAGGTCTCATGCCTTTGTTTTGTACCAAGTGCTTTAAGAAAAGGGCAGACAAGGACTTTGAACTTCCTACTGCAGAGGAAAATTTCTATTGTTTAGCCTGACCTGCACCAGAAACTCATTGCTCTTTTTGCATCACTCCAGAAAGCCATCTCCCTGCACTGGCTGCTGCAAGGACTCACTGGCTTCCAGTCATAAACACAATCATGCCAAAGCCCAAACAATCACTCCAAAACACCCCTGACCCACAGATCACTCCAACTTCAGAGATGAACCAATGGGTTACATCTTTGATTCTTCCAAAGATTAACTTATCAACTACAAAGCCTAAAGCCCTGTCCAGGTAGAACCCTGCTGTGGCTTCGTTCCCCACCTCTATCTTCCCTTCTGGTAAAACTGGTTGATGTTGCAATATCCTACTCCAGTTGTGTGTCTGATGTGATCAAATTATTTCTTCTTACTGCAGTATACTGAAAACCTGCCAGTTCCTGCAGCAAAAAAAAAGTGCTTGTTATGCAGAAGACATTTTCTCTGAAATTACTACAGAATATCTCCAGCTCCTTGAAATGGAGGTATCATATCTTTCAAGGTTCAGGCAGCATGTCTTCCAAGAGCAGCACAAGTACAGAGAAACTACCAAAGAAATAAACAAGTCCCATAACCTCATCCTGACCCTCCTACCCTCTCCTCAAGAATATATAAAGTACAGAACAGGTGAGCAAACAGTAGACTGTAAACTTCTTTTCAGCTTTCATTGCCACTGTGAGCATTTTGTCCATGCAATGTTCAATGTTTTTTCCAAATTGTTTCCTTAGATAATATCACAGAAGAAATACACACTTTTACATGTGTTTAATAGATTAGTACATACAAGAAAATAGGATTTTTTTTCTGTAAATTTTTAATTTTTTTCCTTAAAGATTGTCCTGTGGAAGTCACCCTACTCTTCTCACAATGAAGCTATGATATGGCATGAAAAAGAATAAAAATAATTTTTTTTTCACTATTTCTTTTCCTGAATTACTTTCTGGGATTCTTCTTACTGTCTGTCTGTTTAAGCCAATCACATTTATTATGTGTCAATAATTGAGATTCAGACGCAGAAGGTGACAATCAAAAAAGGAGACTGAACATCATCAAAAGTTTGCGTACAGTAATTTCACGATTATAAGCCGCACTGACTATAAGCCGCATCTCCGGGTGCTGGCAACTTTTCATTCTTTGTCCATACATAAGCTGCACCTGATTATAAGCCGCATGTTACAATACAGAGTGTGATAAAAGGTATCTGTTCTATCACCATCTGTTGAGGGTGGGGGCAGTGATCCTTATCTCAATGGCAGATAATCTGCTAATGGGCCATCCATTGAAACCAGGCAGGGCATTGTTCTTTATCTTTTCACAACCCATCCTCCCTCCAGCCAGTCATTTTCTGCTCATGGCCATTGAGTCCCACTGTGTGACTGATAAAATTACTGCTTCCCATTGGAAGTTGCTCCAGCCAGGGGGAAGAGTCCAATATTTCTTACCAAGATAAAAACAGAGGTTTTGGGACGCTAAGGGAGCCCCTTTCTCCACTGGACTCCAGAGGAAAACCGGATTTCTCCACATCACCAGTGGAGCTCCGGAGGGAAACTGCACCTTGTACAGGAGCACTGCTCCAGCTGAGCCACATCTGTCACTGCAGGAGGATGCAGCCACCATGGAATGGGACTGCTGCCAACACCCTGCCTGATGGGGTGTCAGGTTGTACTCTGACTTTGTCAGGGTTTGGAGCTTGTTTCTTTGTAGTACTGTATTTCTATTTTAATTCCCTAGAAAAGAACTGTTATTCCTAATTCCCATATCTTTGCCTGAGAGCTGCTTGATTTAAAAATTATAATAATTTGGAGGGAGGGGGTTTACATTCTCCATTTCAAAGAGAAGTTCCTGCCTTTCTCAGTAGACACCTGTCCTCCAAACTAAAACAGCAACTTTTTGTTCTTTGTCCATATATAAACCGCACCTGATTATAAGCCGCACTTTGGGTTCAGACCAAAATTTTCGTCAAAATGGTGTGGCTTATAATCGTGAAATTACTGTACTTTGAATTATTTTGATTTGTTCCCCTCTAAACGGATGAGTTTTCAGTTCGTCTTTCTCCACTAAAAAAGAGGAAGAAATTGTGGCAGAGAGTTTACAGCTAGCAGAAGTAATGGATTGAAAAGGATCCTTAAAAGTCACCCATAGTCTGATAATCAAATGGGAAAGTATGCTTAAATTTAATTTCAGTGCTAAATCACAGGCTGAGAGCCCTCTGTTTACTAGGCACAATAAGAAAGTCTCCCTTTAGCAGCAGACGTGGAGCAGCTGATACAGTCTAATTAGGCACATCATAGTACACTGTTATAGAGATAAACTATGCAGTGTAAAGCTCTTATAATGATAGCTGTATTTTTCTCCTCATTGTGATGGCCACGATGACAGTTCAGGGTAACAATGTCCTGCAGCTCCTACAGTACCATGACTGTAATTCAGGCCAAGTAAGCAGAAGACAACTCTTCTCTCAAGGTGGAAATTTTCCACCCAAGATCCACCCTGTGTGTGTGTGTGGAGACAAGTTGTCACCAGGGAGAAATCTCCATGAAGTTCTCTCCAAAACTTTTGTCCAAAGTGGTAGAAGTACCAAACTCCCCAAAACAATGCTCAGAATGCATCCAATTATCACTGGTATAACAAACACAGTGTTATGGATTAAAAGACTTCAAAATCAAAAAGAAATCTCATATGATGAGACAAAAAACCCCATCATTTTCCAGAGATAAAATGAATGCTCTTCTTTTTCTCTTCTCATTCATATATCACGCACACAAATTGCAATCTATCCCACACATGTTGGGTAAAAAGTAATATCTTTATGAAAAATAATGTCTTGTTTATTTTAAGTAAGACTTAGTTGCTTAGAGACAGTAAGAAGTTCCATCCAAGCAGTGGACAAATGAAATAGAGATTAATGTTCATAGCAGGCCTCAAACCTAACTTGAAAAGGACAGTTTATGGGGAATTTTTGTCTTCCCTTTCCTTACCACAAGATTGCTGTGGAAGACACATTGCAGCATTGGCCATCAGCTAAAATAGTATTTTTTCAAAACACGAGGCCTCTTATAAAACAATGTATATCTATTATTCCATTCTGCAATAATTTCACCTCCTTGTGCATTAGGGTGAAAGGAAATACTCTTTCTTGCACCACCCTACCGTCCTCCTGAAACATCAACATTGATCTCTGCTTTGCACTGTGATGTTTAATGGAATGATGACTGAAAAAGGTGTCTTTCAGGTGTTACTTTTCCTAGGCCACCTCTTTCAATGTGCCTCCACATGACCCCTCCAAAGGGCTCTTCCTTCCTGGAGAATGTTGCTTAGAAAGCACACTAGACACTCAGGTTAACACTATGGAATACAGCACCCTAAGCAACTGAATCTTGAAATAATGTCATATGGAGCAGCTATGTTGAGGGTTTTTTTCAGAGAAAAGAAAATGAAAAAAAAAAGTGTTTTGTTTTTTGTATATTTTTTTTCTTCTTTTCATTTTGATTTCCCAGATGGAACTCAATTTCAGAACAATCAATTTTCCCTGCTGAACCTCATGATTGTGTACAGAACCACTTATTTCACAGGAGAAAAAAAAAAAAGTTTTTCATAGTAAACTCCTAAGTAGTTCAACTTAACTACTCACTTGCCATCAGCTGTTTGGTCTGGGTGTGATCATGACTTCTGGGAGGAAGGCTTCATATTCCACTACAAAACATTTGCACCAACCACCCCCTTTGAATTGCCCATGTTCAGCAGTATAATGAGCATTTCTCAATGTATCTCCTAAGTAAGGATAGTGTGAAAGCAACGCATTATTTCTATGCTCCACTTCTATGGGTGTTAATGACTCAGTCAGTACAGTGTTTGTAATTATATCAGAATTTAAACAAAAAATTCTAATTGACTAATTATTGATAATGAAGGGCTCAGTCCAAACTGTTCCTAATTTCAATTTCATTTTCCTCAAATACACCATGCATTCCAGACATATGTCAATCAGCTAAAAGTGCTTTGTTTGGATTGTGTCTTTCCAGCTGTTCATTTGCTAGCAGTGGACAGCTTTTGGGCCAACACATAAACATCTGGAAACTCCCACCTGCCAATTAACTCTGAACCTATTGATCTGCAGTCTCTTGGAAGCATGAGGACATAGCAAGTTGTCTCCTGGGAAACAGGATTGTTAAAGAGGTGGTGGGAAACAAAAACAAAAGCATGAGATGGAAAAGAAATTATAAAAGCTCTATTTTAATTTTATCTCCAGAGAATTCAAGAGTGCAAATAATAATTGTATGAGATACAGGTGGATAATGATTGTGGTAATGGCAACTTCAACTTCATAGTAAACCTCCAAAAGATTTTGCACAAGCCTAGGAGGCAAAACTGTCAGGAGACACACTATGAACTGAACAGAATAATTCTGAAAACTGAGAGCCAGTCACACAACCTGAGGTGAACAAGGCAAAGGCAGGACCTGGGAGAATGGACAACAGCCCAATTTAGCAGAAGATCTGGTTTGAGACTATCTGAGGAACCTCAAAATGCACAGGTTCATAGAACCTGATGAGATGAATCCATGGGTTCAGAGGGAACTGGCAAGTGAAGTGGTTTAACTACTGTCCATCATATTTGGGAGACCAGCAAAATACCCACTGACTGGAAAAGAGGGGAAAAAAATCCCTATTTGTCAAAGAGAACCTAGAAAGACCCAGGGAACTGCAAGCCACGTTGGGTAGGAGCAGAGCTACTTGGAAAATAAGGATGTGCTTAGTGACAGTCAGCGTGGCTCCACAAATGGCAAATTGTACCTGGAAAACTCATGAGCCTTCTACAACAGGACTGTGGCATTGGTGGAAAGGGGGAAAGCAACTGACAGCATCTACCTGGATTTGACACTGCCTCATGAAACATCCTTGTGTCTAAAATGGAGAAATATTGATTTCAGGGATGGGCCAGTGGAATTGACTGGATAGCCACACTCATTGCTGCCAATGGCTTGATATCCAAGTGGAGAGCAATGGCAAGTTGTGCTCCTGTTCCTCAGGATTTGGTATTTGAACTGGTGCTGTTTTACATCTTTGCTGGCAACATGGACACTGGGTTTCAGTGCACCTTCAACAGGATTACCTTGAAACAGAAACCTAGTTTGTGGAGCAGTTGACACTCTGGAGCGGAGGGACTCCAGGAGTTGACACTGTGCCATCCAGAGGGATGTTGAGAGGCTTGAGAGGCTGTCCCATGCAAACCTTGTGAAGTTCAGCAAGACCAAGTGCAAAGCCTTTTATCCATTTTGGGACAAACCCAAGCACAAATACGGACTGGGCAGAGAATGCACTGAGAGAAGTCCTGCCAAGAAGGACTTGGGGCAATGCACACTGGTAGCCCAAAAAGCCAACCATGCCCTGGGCTGCAGCAAAAGAGCAGTGTCCATCAGGTTAAGGGGGTGATTTTCCTCTCTAGTCCACACTTATGAGAACACACTTGGAGTACTGCTTTCATTTCTGGAGTCACAAACTTAAGAAGGATGTGGAGCTGTTGGAGAGAGTCCAGAGGAGACCACAAACAGGATCAGAGGGCCTGGGGCACCTCTTTTGTAAAAACAAGTTGAGAGAGTTGAGTTTGTTCAGCATGGAGAAAAGAAAGCTCTGGGGACATCTAATTTAAGGAGCTGCAAGACAGCTAGAGGGAGACAGAAAAAAGGGAAAGATGGTTTAAGACTTGAAGAGGGTAGATTTGCATCAGACATTAGGGAAAAAAAAATACTGTGAAGATGATGAGGCACTCTAACAGGTTTCCCAAAGAAGTTGTGGATGCCTCATCCTTAGAAATGTTCAAGGCCAGGCTGGATGAGGCTTGGTGCCTTGGTCTAGCAGAAGATGGACCTGACCGTGGCAGGGGAGCTGGAACAAAGAGGTGAAATTCCATTGATGATTTGAGCCTTAATCCAGTGCCTCTCTTGGAAGAATTCTTGGCTCAGATGCTCACCTCAGTCACGATAATCCAGAACAGTCAGGATAACCCTGGGCATTGAGACTGATCTATGTCAGTTTTTAATTCACAAACTTTTGTGACTACAGCGTATGCACTCAACCAGTTATCACAGCTTGGCTGACAGGTGATAACTTCTGAAACTACAGCTCTTCCAATGCTTCTGAGTGTAACTAAAATCAGAAACATTGCCCAAAAAAAGATAAAACTTCCACAAGACTGTCAGTTGTTGTTTTTTCTTCTTTGAGTCAAATACTTTCTTGCTTTTAGTTATAATTACATTAGTTACAGTGAGGATTTCCTTAATTGGCCTTTCTGTGTTGTGGTAGGTTAGAATTCTGCACAGCACATGAACTAGTGAACAAGAAGAAAGAACATGGATGAGCTCACAGTGTCTACCTTTTCCCCTACCATCTTTAGTGTACCTCACAGCCTAAAACCCCACAGAGAAACCAAAGGTTTTACTCCAGAAGAGCACTATGGACTTTCAAAAAGCATATGAAATCCAAGCACAACTCTCCAAGACCCTCATGCTGTACACTGAAAATGGAGGGGGCTAGTAATTCTGCACACCTTGGGTCACGGGCTAGTGCTCCAAGTCAAGAAGAGCTGCAGTCTTCTAGAGGAGCTGGTTTGAAAGAAAAATTTCACATTGCTGGGAAAGAGAAAATAGAAACTCTTAACTGGTCACAGGTCTGAGCATCTCATTTAGCGATTCCTCAATTTCTCTGTGCCCTAATTACCTTTGAAAAATTAGACCAAGATATATGAGTTATTTGTGGTGGACCAGAGATCTGTGTCCCATTTTCCAGACTCCAGGTTTGTGTTTTAAGAGAGCTCCTTCTCTGAAAATAAAGAAGTTCATTGCTTCAAAATTCAGAGATCTGTTATATAGAGAAAGATCATGATACTTAAGAAAACTCTTGCCTTAAAATCAACATCTCAGGTTACGTCTCCCAGCTAGGATTTCAAAGTGAAAAAGAAATCCTTTTTCGCTTTAGCTATCCTAGCTCTACATGTCTGGTTTTGAAACAATTCTCATTTGCTCTGTCTACAGTGGACTGCCCAAGGTTTAATCACTTGAGGGTTTCAGAGATTGAGCTGAATTTTCTTCAGGGAGACACAATCAATAAAGACTTTTGGAACTGGAAATGTTTTATCCAATTTCTTCATCTGTTTCTCTCTCAGTGATTAACTACCTTCTGACAAAAGTTAACATCTTTGCTGGTAAAGAACATTCACTTGGCTAGAACTTTCTTTTTCTCCATCTCCCCTGCTGCAAAACAACTGAACACTAACTGTTTAGAGAAAAAGATAGGAATAAAAATCTTCCCAGATATCAGCTTCCCTGTCAATTATATTGCAAGACAGATTAACATCCGAAATGCCCTGCTGTGTGGAATGCTAATTTTCTTTTTCCTCTTATGCTATTTTCCATTAACTATTATGTTGCTGTAATATTCCTGCTATAGATAACTTGATAGGGTTCTCTGTGTTAAAAGCATGCAAAAGACCCACTCATATACATTCATGAACCAATACTAAAAAACAAATTAGAGGCTGAATCTGAAAATGCAGAAGTTAGCCATATTTACAGAATATTAGCTCACTTAAAATGCATTTATGATAGCTCAAAATGAGACATTGATATGCACAGTCCAAATCAGAGTGAGTCCTCAGTGTAAGCTGTGTTTAATTATATTTAGCATTGTCCAGGCAGGCAGCAGAGACTTGAGCATCTGTTGGTTTATGTTTCAACAACGCAGACAATGGTTTTGTCTTGATTTTTGATAACAAGTAGGGTTTTTTTAATGAAAGCATCAGTTTTCAAAAGTCAGAATTTCTCATAGAAATTTTTTAACAAAATAGTTCACCGAGATCTCAGCCCCATGATACCATTACTGACAAGATCCTACAGCAAGAGTAATTTATTCCAGGACAACCTAATCTGGGCTCTAATCTGGATCAGACAAGCAGGGTCTCTCTTGAGTGCAGAGCTTTGACACAGAGGAGCACATTGTCACTGGCAGACCCCCAAGGCTTCATGTTCACTTTTAAAGTAACACCACAGTTTCCTTGCCTCCACACCACTGCAAAGCTGGAAGGCTTCTGATCTGACAAACTTTCTTCCCCAGGATGGGGGAGCAATTTCTGGCTCTGATTCACACATAGATGTTCTCTTCCTGGGGTCTTGAAATTTCATTCTAAAGTTGCTTTGAATGATCCTTTGCTGGCTGATACACTCAAAGCAAGGTGGAGAATGAACCATTGATTTGACATACCATGTACCAGATCCTGTTCTCTCATAACTGCCAGTGTTTCAGCTTTAAATTTCATCCTGAAACTTCTGATATAATTTTGATCCTCCCAGCCAAGTCAACAGAAGACTCACTGCTCAAGTTTCTGAAGTTCTGACTATCCAGAACGTTTTCCCCTAATACAGGTGTCTAATTTCCATACACACAAGAAATGGCCAATGAATAGGCTCTCCGTTATAAAAATCAGAATGCAGATTATTGGTTAAAATAGTTGTCTACCACAGAGGGTTTTGGTGTCCCTAATGCCTTGAAATATTTAATGCTTCGAGTTGCAGTGGAAAACATACTTTTAAACAGCTTCACATCAATTTCTCATTTGTTGCCTAATATCTGTGGATTGTATGTTATAAGGAGAGGTGTATGTCTTCAAGTCCTATTAATCAAACAATTAGGGCATGTTTTTGATTTAAAATAAAAAGAAACAGTTATTAAAGTAAAAATAATAGTCAAGTGGTTTTCTGGACCAAACAACAGTGTTCCCAGTGTTTCAGAACTCTGTCATTGGTGAGAGAGTGATGAACAAACTCTGGAGATCACTCATGAGAAAAGAAGATTTCAGTTTGTACTCCATAATGATGCATCAAGTTCAAGTTAAAATCGTGATTATCTCTAGGTTTGAATCACTCCAACCTACCTATTACTTCAAAGAAAATCCAACATAATTATGTTACCCATTTTACATTGCAGCCTCAGTTCTTGTTTGCAGTAAGGCGATAAAGAAAAAGATATAGAAGTTGAGGGAGTTTTGTGTCGTGTGATTTGCTAGTGAAAGTCAGGAGAATATAATCCTGCTGTTGAAACAGTAACACTTAAATTCAGAATGTTAGGGGTTAAACCTCCTTAGAGTACATGCATTAATTAGACTCTGTACCTGCTGTTCTGGGTCCTGCCTTTTGAGTTCTTTCTATTGTTAGCAGCATATGAATAACTCAGTGGATTTTCTAAAACATTTAGCTCCTTCAGAAACTTTTCCTCTTCATTTTGTTTTGATTTTTGGATTCACTTCTTTTGGAAAAACTTCTTTGAGTATGCTCAACTATTCTCTAGAGGTTATGTTACTGTTAAACAACAATCACTTTCAATGCCTTGAATCTTAGCAAAATAAAGCTAAAGCAAAACCATCTCTAAACTAATTAGACTGCTTTGCTACTTACAGCTTTGTCCAAGCCTTTCTTTTCTGCATCTATATAGAGTGGGTTTGATTTGTTGGGTTTTATTTTTTCTTTTCTGTTGCTTTGTTGGTTTTTTTTTCCCCTTTACTGCTCATTATCTTTCACAAGGGTGAGGAACAGACATTTCTTGGAAAATAGCATCAAGTCTATGTGCAGGAAAGGTATTTGTATTTTTGCATAAGAAAAGTTGGTATTTTCACCCTTAAAAAATGTCAGGGCCATGAAGCAAACATCTTGTTGATAGCATCATCAAATGATTAGTTATTTATGCTTTTGTCTCAGAAACATGTAAGTAGCTTGTTCTAAATACAGACTTGTATGCTCTTTAAACAACCTCATATTCTTTATTCTCTCAGACAGGGCACAAGTGTCAATACAGATTTCTGACATTTCCAGCTCAAGGTTGGAAGAAAAAGGCACTAAAAAAACTGTAGAAAAGAGCTATTATTAGACAACTCCTGGCCCATTCAGAAACAAACTATTGTAATTATCTCTATAGAGTTTTTGTCCTTACCAAGTTTGCCAGCCCAGAGTTTTCTGATTCGGGAAATTTGTATTCAAAATGGTCTCAAAATCAACCTCATTACTCACAGTTACTGAGTTTGTCTCCACACCACATATGTAAGAGCTGTAAATTGGACACCATCAGAACCTCTCTGCTAAGTTCCACAAGGTTTTGTTAAGTTTGAATTCAGGGAAGAGCATCCGAAGCCACCTAAGGATTTTTATGTTACAAACGCAAATCCAAACCCACAAAGAATGTATTTCCTGATTCCAGCTGATATAGAAATGAAAATCTTTAAGCAGCATCTGCTCCTACAAGATGATCACCCTGAGACTAGAAGTCTCCAGAAACTTGTAAGAGTCACAATATGAGCCAGAGAAAACTCTACAATACCAGCTGGCTTCATGAGATTTCTGGAGACAAATTTCAGCTGTCAGAACAATTAACATCCAAGCTCCCATAACCAGATGCTGTTTTCCATATGTTTTGACTTTGAATAGCTTCTTCTATTCTCTAAGAGATGTTGGAAGCAAATAAGTATTGTCTCTTATCACCTATTTCTTTCTCTTTATCCTCCTTTCTCAATTTGGCTTGTTCTTTAAGTATAGGTGGTGGAATGGTATGAAGTAGGATCAAATTCTTCTGCAAGATTTCAGGGATGAAGTAATCCTCTTAATCAACAAACCTCTATCTTCCTAGGGCTGAGAACCACAAGGCACACTCTGTGTGTGTGGATGAGAGGGAGAGGGAGGTGAAATGAAGGGAGCATGGCAGGAGAAAGATGGGAAGGGCTTCTCAAAGGCCCAATCAATCAGTTGTAACACGAAGGAAGAGAGGTCTGTCTTGTGGGCCAGGGCTTCCACTGCCTCTGGCAAAGAGCTCTAAGCTGAGCTTAGTTGAGGTAAGTTTGCATGGTACAAGCTTCCTTTAAGGGCCTGGCTCACGCATAAGTAACCCAGGAACCTAGACAAGGCAAGCAGAGACTGAAAGGAGATTTCACCACCTCTCCAAAGCCACACAAAGAGTTAGTTGTAAACTTCAAGTTCGAACCCGAAATCTCCCAAGGGTCTACCTAGACCTATGAGCACCTATCAGTCTGTTTTTCTTGAGCGTGGGCACATTCCTGTGCAGACTCACAAATACATTACTTAGCCAATATATTATCTCAAAATGGTAACCTGGGAAAACTCTGTTGTCCCTTGTATCCAGGTGCATTTTCCCATCCTACTGTGGGACAAAGTTCTTGGGTAACAAGTTTGAAACAAACTGTGTGAATTTAAGCCTAAGACTTCAGATTTCTACAAAAGGTATAAGGATGTAATCTTTGAAGTGAAAAAGAAACAGTGAATTTAATTAAAACAAGATCTGTGCAATTTACAAGCTTCAGTGCACTAAGTTTAAAAAGGGCTCTTGTCAGGCTGAAGTAAAGGAGGTACAATTTCCTGTCACGTAGAGAACAGAAGGAAAAGTCTGTAGTAATCAACTACCAGAGACATATTTTGATCCCAATTTTTGTTGATCAACTTAAAAATTAGTGAACTGTTAGTATATAGTAAATTGTTTCAATTGAACATTCGAAACAGCTTATAACAGAATTTTTTTTGCTTTGAGAACTGAATTTGTGTTAGATGATGAACAGTGTAGACCACAAAACACTGAGGGCTGGCAGGAGGAACGTGCATGATGAATGTCAGCTGTAGAAGAACTATCTAGTAAAGCAGAAGTTCTGATATTAAATTTAAACAGCACAGCAAAGAAGATTTCACACATCAAGAGGAATGGAGAATAAGTTGCAACAGATCCTAGAGGGTGCTGAGCCCCTTAATAGCATGGTCAGTCACCTGAATCCCAGCTGGGGAGGATTAGCCATGCCCAGAACCTTGCATGGTTCAGCTCTGGAAATACAGGTACAGAATAATCACAGAGGCAAGTGCTCAACAGGACAAATGAAGCTGAAAGGCAGTAATGTCAAAAGACATTTTCAGATGACAGTGGACAATATCACATACAATAGTGTGTATGTCTCTTCCAGATCAAACACCTCCTTCCTTTGGTGCCAATAAAAGCCTACATCTAAAATCATCCTGTCAGCTCTAATCACCTAAAAGTGTTCAGAAACACACGGAAGAAAAAAAAAAATGGAAAAGAAAAGATGAATTTCAGAGATGAGTAATAGAAATTCGTAATGGACTGGGAGGACTGACTTACGAGAGAAGATTAACTAAATGTGTATGACTTGGGTAAATGATGACTCAGGGGGATAGATGATAACGGGCTGCAAATCCTGAAGGCATAAGCACGAAGACTGGAGGAAAGTTGTTCAGGGTGATACTAGGGAACAATAACTAGAGGTAACAACAGGAAATTCAACATTAGAACACTTAGCCTGAGCTTTAGGAATGCTTCCTAACTGTTTAGAATATTGGTGTTTGCTCATCCTGCACAGCCTCAAAGTGTCTTGTGCATCTAAACAACCTGCTAGTCTGGAATATAATTAATTTAATTTTTATTGGCATTTATTTGCATGAGTGTAGTGCATGACCACATAACCTTGGGTTTTCCAGATCATACAAGTTCAAGGGCAATAGTGGAACAATCTCTTAAGCATGACTGAGGGGTGTGTCTGTCTGTGTGTGCTGGAGGCAGGGCTGGAGAAAAGGCAGGGAGGTAAAAGGCTGAAGAATTAAACCAGCATGAAAGGACAGAGGGTACCTCTTCGTGCAAACTTTTAACTCAGTAGTTTTCCAGCACCTTTCTTTGTCACTGTTCCATCTGACTGTTCTGTAAGGCTTTTTTGTACTTAACCTGCTAAAAGGCATAAGGAGAGACAAATTCTTGCAACCCTGGAAGAGAATCACAACCACAGATTCTTAAGCCATTTAGGACAATTGCAAGCGATAAGATGGAAGTTTATGACCCTTCAGAAGGTAAAAGTAAACATTACTAACTGTCTCTCCCAGCCATTAGAGCAAATCAGTCCTTCATGGAACTTTTATTACTTAAGTGACTTGAAACCATAAACAAAAGCTAATACTGATCCAAAAGCAAATGCATTCAGAAGGCCTCCACTTTCCCCCTGCTCCCTATTTCTAACTTTAATGATTCTATCTAGAAGTTTAACGCATTGTCTAACCCAAGAAAAAGCCCATTTTTAAAGAAAACTATTTCAATAGCCTTTCTTGGTAAAAAGAAATCAGTATATCAACTGACTGTGATAAAATTTGCATTAAAGTACCATTCCATCCGTGGTCAGCTGGGCAATTGCCAGTAATTTTCAAGGGGTTGGATGGACCTGAGCAGACAGCCAGTCACCAAATTTTCCTGAGTGGTATAATTGTTTTTTATTTGATTTTTTTTTTTTTTTAATTTTGTAAAGATTAATTTCAGGGAGAAAACTGAGAATCAAACACACACACACACACACACACACAACCTATTATATTTTTTCCCTGTTTTTTTTTGCTTTTTGTGGTTTTTTGTTGTTTTTTTTTTTAAATAAAAGTTTAATATGACATCTTGCTTGGTATTTTAGTATAGATTGAGAAGTTCTTTGCCAAAAATGAACAGAAAGGCATGTCTGTACCAACACAGCACCAGCAAATAGTTCCCAGTGGGGAAGTATTCAGACTGCAGAGCGCTCTCCTCAAAAGAGACTGTTGGAAGCCATTTTGACCAAGACATTAAAAGATAGATGAAAGAAACTTTCTAGGCTACCTCATGAATACAGTGACCTACCAAAATTTTCCCTGTTACCAGTCAATGAATCAGTGGATAGTGAATGCCTGAAAGCAGACACACATCAAAGACGTGGTTACATTTTACTATTTTTTTTCTATCAGGAAAGCTAAAAATAGTGAGCCAGCTGCTGAGTGTCTCTGGGAGGCTAAAACTCACTGGAGAATCCCTGCTGATGTCAGAAAGTAGGAGAGTAGAGTTTAATGAGTTTAAAAATCCCAAAGAACAACTACTGCTCCCTTCAAAAGGAGTGGACTAGAACATTATATAAGGATGAGGTACTAGATCAGACAAAGTCCACCTTTTCAATATCCTCACTCCAGTGGTGGCCAGAAGCAGAGGCCCTGGAAAGATTATAAGCAGATGATGTGCATCATGCCTCCTCTGGGTATTCTTCTCAGATTTCAACCTTGTGGCTCAGAGACTTCTGGTCCAAATGTGATCTCTGCATATTCAGTAATCACTTGATGAAACTGAATCCCTTGTTTTCCACATCCATTTTCTATGTTTTAATATTTCTGTTTGTGTTGGGTTTGGTTTTTTTTTCTTCCTGTGAACAGATTTAAGGGTGCTTGTTTTGTGGGTTTTCTTATCATTTATAGGGAGCAAGTTTTCCAGGAAAAGTAGTAGACCCCTGGCTAGTAAGCTTCAGTCTTAAAAACATTCATTAGAAGAGTCTACTTCCAGAACCACCTGTAATCTGATTTTATGGAGTAGTCCAAAAGGTGAATCAAGAGGCTGTAGATGTAAAAGTGTGCTACAGGGCTCCCAGTATTTTACCAATCCATTTACAGACCAAAATATTTAAGATCCAAGTACAACAGCTGGCAGAAGCTTCGAGTTGAAGCGTTTCTCAAATATTTTGGTTCATGTAAAACAACATTGCTCAATAGGGAACTAATTTATCACAGAATTTCTTATCCAATATACCTCTGCTGATAAACCAAATTTCTCATGATAATATGCTCTGCATGATAATGGGATAATACTCAGAGGAATGATAAATAATATTTCTCTCATCCCCAGGAAAAAAAAAAAAAAAGAAAGAAACCTTACATGCACTCCTATCACCCCTTCCCCACCCTCCTTTGGAAAGGACTATAAAATTTCTGCAAGGTCCTTGTATTTTCAGAAGTGAAAATACAAGATCTTGAGTTTGGTTTTTTTTTCTGTTTTTTTTTCTTTTTTTTCTTTTTTTCTTTTTTTTTTTTTTAACATGGAAATTAGAAACCAGAAAACAGCAGAATTTAAATTGCCTCTATAGTAAGACTATGTTAATATATGTATGCTTTATAGAAGATGTCAGTTATATGATTGCACACTATTTTTCCATTCCTTGTACTTTAGTTTCTCTCACTGGACTGTCTTTGTTCCACTCTTGTACAGATCCTAGCATCCTCATCAAAACAAATCCATGCAGCCACTTTCTCCAGCACAACTGAAGCAATTCTCCATCTGAATTGAAATGTGTGATATGATTTAATTGCAACAGATCAGGTTTGTCAGGATATTCAGAATGTTTTGTTAGCTATAAGGCAGCAGGAACCCTTACCTTGGGAAAGACACAAAAGAGGTATAACCAGAAACTTCTTATCCAGCTGTTATCAAGTAGCAAAGGTGCTGGATATCTCTGGAAGGCCCACATCTTCCTCCCAACCCCTGACATGCATATGACATTCATTCACACAACTCAGACTCTAAATGTGCATCACTTCGTTTTCTCCCTCTCCTCTCTCTACAAAAGGATTTCAGAATTTCTTCTAGCCAGATGCATGCTGTAAGAATTCCATGCCCAAAGATGATGAGGGCATGTTTGGTAGGTGCATGGTGCAGTTTGAAGCTGCCTTAGCAAGATAAACAGATAAAATTTAGCATGGCAGATCACGCAGTTCAACATCACAGTGTGTTAACACTTGATGACTCATGGTCAGGTCTGTCCAACTGCTGCAAAACCCTCCTTGGTGACAACCTGCTGACACTCTGGACTAGCTAATGGCTGTGTTACTCTACCTCTTGTCTTTGCCCTCTGTGGAGTACAGCCAGGTATCCACAAAGTCTTTGATCCGCTCTGCATTTCCATGTCTAAGACTTTCACAGTTTTTGAGTGGATGCCCTGCAGCCATATCACTGCCCCTTTGGCTATGATTCCTGCAAACTCATGGAACTTTGTGTCCCCAGAAGAACTCCATTTGTGAGGGCTTTACTTGCAGCTCACGTCGCACTCCAGGAAGAGTTACAAGACACCAGTCTTTCCCCTTGCACATGGTTCTGTAGTGTGAATTGTGAATTCACACATTGTGAATGGAAGGGCAAAAAGCAGAGCAGCTTTCAGTTGCTGTTTGTTCTGGTTTTGGTCAGCATTCAAGATGCATGTAGGTCTTCACAAATTTGGAGACTGCTTGGAAAGCTGCTGGTCATCTAGTGGGCTTTGTGTGACAGGGCACTTTGCACATCCAAGGGTGTCCCTGTTCCAAACTGTTTGCTTGAGGTTTGATTACATCCCTTTCTTCATGTGCAAAAAGGAAAGGACAGTAGCTTAATCTGTGTGTGCTGCTCTAATGTTGTTCCCAGCAGTAAAAAACAAAGAATGTGTCAAGAAGGATGTTCAAAAATCAAGAAAAAGGGTACCATTGCTGTTAACAAGGCTGTTGGGAATGCTCAGCTGGAAGAGGGGGTACCATTTCCCACATCTGTATTCCAAAAGGTGGAATGCGAAACCTGGAGCCAGAGACATATTACCAAATTCTTGTATTATGCAAGAAATAAGAGCTTGCTCTTTCTGGCTGGCAAAATGGAAAAAGGCTCCACATAGATAGGATTGCTAGCTACATCCCCACTGTAAATATCAAGGAGAAAAGAAGCATTTAAAATAAAGGACAATGTTGCACAAGGACAAATAAGTATAAATTGACCATGAATAAATTTGATTTGGGAATTAGAAAAAGGTTTCTAACCATCAGAGGAGCGATGCTCTGGAACTGCTTTCCAACAAGGATAGTGAGAGCAAACGACCTAATTAGTTTAAAGATGAGGCTCGATAAACTTATGAAAGGGATTATGTGATGTGGTTGTCTGCAATGGTAGGGAACAGATCCTGATGAGCCAGAATTTTCCCCCACTCCTGTGTTCCAGGCTGCTTTCTGTCAACCCAAATCCTCCTCTGCAGTGCCGTGATTTACCAGGCATCTCAGAGACCACCCTATTCTAAAACAGGACTGGCTTCCTTTTTCCAAGGATTGTGCATTTCAATTTACATTGAAGGGGAACCTCTACTACTGAATATAAAAAAAAAATTTAAAAAAAAATAAAAAAAAAAGAAGGAAAAAGCCCCTAGAAATCTTTATAGATGGTGGGAAATTAGGAATTTAGACATTTGTCATTGAAATAAAGGTGGGGGGAAGAAAGGAAAGATCATTTCTATTGGAAATTTGGGCAAACTACTCCATTATTTTGACGAATAAACACATACACTGGAAATAATTTTGATGCTTAATAAAAATCAGTGCATGCATTTGTAAGTTTTGTTGCATGAGGTAAAACATCTAGATAAGCATATTAGTCATGCAAACCATATTTTCTGTTCAACTCTGAAAACTGAGGGCAGCACTCTTGGCTACCTAGTAGTTTCAGGTGAATCACAGAACTGTCAATTCACACCAATTACCATGAAATGGAGCCTGTGAGGTCAGCTCATCCAACCAGCTACCAAAATGCATGGCATACATAAAGCATTTAATGTTTTTTGTCCAAATCCTCTCCTAGAAATCTCCAGAAATAAAAAGACTCTACATTTGGGAATCACAGTGCAATATAAACTGCCTCAGTCTGAATCCTATAAAGTATTAGGGTGGCAGGTGAAGAAGATTTAGAATATAACCACTCCTCCTTTTTCAATAAAAAAGCCTTATGGTACACTTCTGCAAAGTTAAAGCTGTCCCAGGGTTACCCCAATAGCAATTTTTATATTAGCCTTTTTTTTTTTTTCCTTAAGATAACTGATAAAGTTCCCAGGAAAGATGAGTCTTGATATGCAAAGCAGTTTCACATTGCAAAAGAAATTATTTTCTGATAAGAATATAGAGCAAGTACCTCTGGTGTTTTGAGAAATCTTAAGGGTGTCGTAAACTCCACACAATTCACAGTGGTTTTATGCCTGACCACTCCAACAATGTTTCCCATCCACATTTCTCAAATTAGATCACTTCAGTCATGGCTATTAAAGCCATAGGGACAAACCTCCCCATTTCTGTCATTTCCAAAAGAAAAATAGGATGCACAGACACAGTCCAGCGTGTCAGTTGTCATCTCATCCTTCACCTAATATAATTGTCCTCTATAGAGGAGCACGACAGCTGATGAGTGCAGCATTTTAAGCTTCCTGAGCCATAGGGTTTCCTAGCCATGTTGCATGATACTTCTTCTGCACCAGTGCTACCGAAAAGAGAGAAATTGCTATCCCTATTTCACAGATGTTGAAAGACTACCTAGAAATAAGCAGAAGAACTCTGACTACCTTTCTCATCTATGTATACAGAGTACTTAGTAGGTCAGGACTGTTTATCCTAGATACCAAGTTAAACCCAGTACTTTGCCTCTTTCAGCTTTTCCCAGCTTGTCCATAGAGCATTTTACCTTCTCTCAACTGAGTCCATAAAGAGATTTGGGATCTTTTCTGAAATGGAAGATGTTCTACAGCTACAAGCTGTTATAGCAACCAGCCTGCCTACTGCTCTCCTGGGCACCTGCATTATGCAGAGCTTGGTGTTCTCACTCTTGTTTCAGGATTTGGTGTGACACTTCTGAAACACAGCAGACTAGAGATAGGATATTTAAAAGAGATAAAAATCCTTAAGATTAGCTTCAAAAACTTAACTTCTTCCAAAGTTGCCAGAAAAAGAGAAGATATGAGTCCTAAAGAGATATAGGTATCTTGGAGAGAGGCACACAGAGTACAGTGGAGGTAAAGGAATCAGAATGATCCCATGGCAAACATTAATGTCTGCACACCTTGTCCCTCTTGCTTTGCTTTTACATGCTAAGAAACAGAAATGGGTTCCTCTGTAAAACTTGTCCTCCAGATCACTTTCAGGATCTTTCAGGATATCTCGGACCAGCTCTCAGTCAAAAGATTAACCATGTCTCCCTGATTTTGGTCTGTAGAATAGGACAGATATTTCCAAATGCCTAAACAGTTCTTGAACCTTTGAACTCCTCTACAAAGAGCAAACAGCTCCTTCCTTCCCTCCCACTACAATGTCAAACTCTTTTCCTTACTCCCTCTTACTTCTGCCACATGACATTCCCGAGTTTTGCTTCAAAGATGAGCCTGTTCTGGAATCACACACACACCCTCCCCATTCTTGCAGGAACAGAATAACATATATTCTGAAGCACACTTAAAGATGCTTAAATGTATGTGTAATGGCTCATCATTCTGTATCTTTATGAGACAAAAAATGAATGTCAGAATCTTCTTTAAATTCTCTAAACTCACTTAGAAATCACTTTCTCAAATCGCTCTGGAAACTTCACCCAATGTTTTATGCCTTTACTTGCGCCCTTTTAAAAGCTGCCAAGCTGCATCTTTAAAGCTTGGGCTTTATTCCACCAATTTTGTGAACACAAGCCATTTGTGACTCAATTCCCTTAGGCATGCAAGAGTCCAAGAATAAAAACACACTAACCCAGATGATTTCAAGGAGGTTACTTGGGAATAGGGAAAGAGAAGGAAGAAGGCACAAGGCCAAAACAGTGACATTATTCCTGAAAGAAAAGTCACAAATTTGATGTTTGTAAGGTGCTTTGCTCTGAATCAAAAGGCTGTGATGAATCTTTCTGTCCAAGGAAGGAGGTAAAGGGATGAAAAATACCAAAACAAAGCTTCATTTTTGTGCAAGTTGTTTCTCTCTCTGTGTCAGTAACCTACTGCTGTTATCTGTAAGTCCACACTGTGGACAAAGAATAATTTCCATTTTCACCTCTGAGCTTGATTTGTTCTGAAATCTTGGTGTTATGCTTCGAGCAGCTGAAGGACCATCTAAAGAAATCCCTGGAAAAGGAAAAAGTGGAGTCCTATCCACCCCTGATCTTGCAATTTTGTGTCAATGACACAAATCACCAAGTAAAGACTTCCAAAATACTGAAGTCACTGCAAAGTGGCATTCTATTTAGCTCAATACTATTTCTTAGAAAGGAGTTCATGGACTAAAGTTCAGGCGTTTCAGACTAACTACTGCTGAAATCAGAGAAGATACAAGGATGGTCTATCACTGAAACTACGTATTTGCCTTTATGATGCTTAGGTCAGCAAAAAAGTTGATGGCCAGTTCTTTTCCTGCCCACTCTCCACCCTTCCATATTCTGGCTTGAGGCTTTGATTCCTGATGCCTACTGACAGAGAGTTGATTTAGGACAGGTTGCTTACAGATCCTTTCTGCTTTGCAGCAGCAGATGTCGGGCTCTTTCAGGAAGGCTTTGGCAGCATCTTCTCCACTATTTGGTGTGGATCAACCACCATGGCAGCAGGAAATATTAAATAACAGAGAGAGACAGGCTGAACACAGCTGAATGGTCCCTCCATGGCATGGATAAATATACACTTTGAGCACAAAGCCTTTATTCCCTCTCTTTTCCCTCTGTCCCTTAGATCAAGCACACCATGGCCCTGCATTGATGGACAGCAGACTGGAACTCGAATGCAGGCTTAGATCCAGGTTCCTTGCACAGTGCAGAGGTACCCTGAGGCATTTGGGAAAAAGCTACAGTAAGACAAATCCGCTTGTTTTCAGCACAGAATACAGACAAAGCCACAGTGTCTCTGGATGGGGAACAGTTGGCCTCGTTATAGAGTGTGGGGAGCGAGAACAAAACTAGGCTCTGGGCCTGACCAAAGTTTGGCTCTAGTCCTCCATGGCTTTATTCCTGTTTCATCTACAAATGTGTGAGTCTACAATTTAGTAATAATATACTTCTTGACTGACCTTTTCTGGCAAGTTAATGACAGGAGGGAGTAATAAGGACATGCTTTTTAATCTAATGTCAGTCAATAATAGTATACAACTAATAGATTTAGACATCATACATTCAATAATTGTTTTTACTTAAAGCCCTTACGGTTTGCCCACTGAGACACAGCATGTCAGCAGCAGTCGCTGCCTATTGATAGGCACTGGTGAGACATTTATTCATACCTCTCTGGCTACTTTATCTTCTTCCAAAGCATCCATCACTCGAGCATCTAAGCACTGAGATATACATTCATTTATATACACACACATTTTGGCTCAGACACCTCAGAAGCTGGGATCATTATATGTTTCTCAATAGAAAGCTAGCTCTCCTACAAGTACACCCATTTATTTCACTTCATTTCAAGAGAAGATTATGTATACCTTTTAATACCTAGAAATCTCAATCAGACTCAGTTTTCTTCATGTTAAAAGAGGCACATGCATACCTAGGACCATATTCAGGTAGGCTGTACACAAAGCTTTTCTTAAATCAGTGTGTCTTAATTGGTTTTCAGAGGACTAAATAAAATACTGAAGAGGGAGAGAGAGAATAAGAAGCAATCAGAACCCCAGGAGGATTGAATCAAGCAGGATATTACCTTAGTCAATTGCCAAGGAGTTGAGGGATCCCTGCACCATGTGCCATAATGCTATGGAAGAAACATCTGGGAACAGGATCAGAATATTTTTGTCAACCAGAACTGGTCCAGAGTACTCCTCAGATATAATTGCCATTCAAGCATCAGTAATTTTAGAGAACATAGAATGTATTACCAGGAGTTCAGAGCTAAGATAGCTGGAATGACAACAATTAACTATTTTTTATTTTCATATGAGCATTATTTTTTTTATTCGTTTTGATAGAGGGCAGGAGAGGCACATTAATAGTTAGTTATTTAGATAGTAACTGCCCTGGGGTTAAACTGCTAAAAACACCCATCTTGCTTGTTATCCTTATTTTGCTGGAAAGATTAGGTTCACCTCATTTTACATGGGAAAGATGAATGACCCAGTTCACCAGCGAGGTCTAAATTGCAGCCCTTTGCTTGCTGAAGTCTTCCACTACTTACTCTTGTCACAAACAGCACCCTGAAATCCATTTAGTTTCATTTACAGCAGATTAATTTCTCTCTGACCTTTGGCTCTGCTGCCAAACAGGCCTGAGACAGACAAGAGCTTTGGAACCGTAAGTGCATTTGATGATGTCAATCACTGGACCTCTGGGATATTCTTAACTTCTCGTGTGCCATAACACCACATAGGAAACCTTTCTCCTTCTGCTTCTGGATGTCATTGTCCACACCAACCATGTTGCCAAACAAACCCTACATGGCCCCCACAGCTGCCCATAAATGAAGATGGAATGCAAATATTTTACTTATTTTGCACTTCTTTTGAAATCTCACTCCACACCTCCTCTGACAATTATGCTTATTTTATTTAGGTGTATTTTACAGGCAAATTCCTTACCACAAGGGTCATACTGCTCAAATTGCTATGCCAGCAATTTTATTGCCTTATTGTCATTTGCCTGCATTACCCAGCGGGCCTTGAAGGATCATTAGTTTGCTTTCAAAACTCCATCTCTCAGAAAAAGAACAAGTTTTACTCACTCTTCGTAAGGGAAAGAACAGCTAAATTCAATGACTGCCTGACACATTCTACACTAGAAAGGTCTCTCTGCCATTCGCTTACACCAAGAGTGAAATAATCTGAATTGAATTCACACAGAGTGAACGGAATTCAATTCACACTAAGTTCACACTGAATGAACAGAACTGAATCCAGAACAGAGATTTTGTCCAGAGGAGAAGGAAGACAGTTTTCTTCCCCAAGCACAAGGACTGTGTGTGGTTGGAGGCTAGGAATGGCTTTTGCACATCTTCCTTCCAAGAGGAGAAGAATCTATTCACATCCACTGCCAGAGCTCTGCTCCAGCCTGGACCTCCCCAAGAGTGAAAGCAAGGCTGAAAGAGGGGGAGCACAGTTAAATTACGAGGTGTGGCTGGGTTCCCCTGCAGCACTTCTCTCCCAGTTCAGCAGTGCTCAAGAGCACGACGGGAGTTGGACTCCTCGCTATTTCCAGGGCACCACCTGGCAGAGCCGCAGGATTTCTCATGTCACTGAGCCTCAGTGCCAGCCTCTTCCTGCAGCACTACGCAAGTCCTTCAGCTTTTTTTCTATCCTCCATGAATTTTTCATGGGGACTTCAAGGTTTACTGCAGCAAGTTAGACATTTCCATTAAAGAGAACACCCTGAGTGGAATCAGAAGCATCTTTTCAGCCTCTGTTCAGGAAATACTTTTGCAGAGTTGGCAATTGCTTGTGGAAAATTATTTTCCAGAGCACATCCAGACCCTCTTCCTCTAGCCATATGCTAAGAAATCACGCTTCATAGTCTGAAAGGCCCAAAATGATTTGAAGGTCTATCATTTTTTCTTTCTCACAGCTGTAAAAATTCTTTAAATAAGACTTCGATTACCAAAAGGACATACATTAGAAAAAAAAAAAAAAAAGAAAAAAAAAGAAGTTTGCCCAACTCCAACTGAGTCATTTCTGTCAGCATGTTTCTTGAAATAATTAACAACGTCCCTCCTCCAGAAGATTCAATTCTTCTTCTTGAAAAACCTTCATTTTTAACTATTGCTTGTTACAGTTGGGACTAAACACAAACATGCAGCAACAGGAGTGGTTCCTGCTATTTATCTGTTTCAATAAGCATTCCCACATCACTTTACACTTTCAGCAATGTCTCGATTAGTTCTTCACTGGCTCTTCCATTTACCAATATTTCAGAATTAATTTTGTTTAGTAACCAGTAGAACAGGTCTTCTAATTTCAGGTGGTGCACCATTACTTAAAAATGCCAGGTTAAAACATTAATGAAATCTTAACATAAAAGTGCATTTTCTCACATACTCACCTATATTTTGTTGTATATAGAACACCTGATTGCAGCGAGTTTCAAGAAATATTATTATACTTCACTGGACGTGATTTCTTTTACTTAAAAGAAACCTTGCCAGAGATGGAATAGACTTGTTTCAAACTCTGTCAACAATTTTCTGACTTCCTGTGTCAGGTTTTTAAGTGCATGAGAAGAGCTCTAAGTGTATTGTTCTCCTTTACAAAAGGCCCTGAAAAAAATCTACATAATTATTATTAACAGCACCATGTAATATTGCATACCTGTGAATTTATATGCAAGGCACTCAAGGCATATGAATTTGTGAGGAAACAGATACACAATATTGTACCAAACATAATGGAACCAGCAAATACTTAGCACTAAAGTATCCCTTTATAATAATAATAATAAAAAAAATTAAAATGGAACACTCCCCATAGCTGATGGAAGATTCAAATCATAATTATCACAGAAAGAGGAGCCAGAAGTTCCATGCTCGGTGCCAACTGCTAAGTCATACTCAGCCATCTGATGGGGTATCTGTGTTGATGCCACCTTCTCCTCTAACCAGGAGTTTGTGTTTCTCATGCACACGTGTGAAGAAGAGCTCAGACAAGGCTGAGTTTGTTTAGAGTTCACCAAATACCTACCCATTTCATACTCTTCTGAATAACTGCTCTGGGAAAACTGTTTTGTTTTCAGACAACTACATTGAAGGGTAAAATCTTGCCTACACCATCGATACATGCCTGCCTCTCTCTTTTATGTCAGGGTTTCTGCAGCCTATTTTATAGAAGCACTTCAGTTTCCACATGTGATTTGGATTTTTGTGGTTTCCCCTTGGTGGCTGCTTTCCAGATATGGACAGTCCCTCATGATGCAGAGTCTACAGAGCAATTTTGGAAGTAGAACTTAAGAAAGAAAAAAAAAATTAAAAAATCTAAATGTATTGACAGAAAATAGTTTACAGCATTCTCAGTCTGATTGCTTGAAAAGCTGTCCCTCTTCTCTGCCCATCTCCATATGAAGATGCCACAGACCTACTATCCATGTAAAATTACAAAAACTGTCTATCACATGTTAGACACAGTACATATGCACAACAAGAGAAGACTTCCAAGTTCCTCCACCATTACCATCTGCAAGCATGAACTGGACTCTTACCAGGAAGTTCTACTTTTCCCCAGAATGAGTAACCAGGAAACCAATGCCAGGTCTCTTCATCCCCTTCCCACCCCAAAAAAATCCAACATGCAAGGGTAGAAGCCTTGTTTCCACCTTGGAGCTGCATGATCCACTCCTGAGCTCTGAGGTGGCCCAGGACAGCTGACTTGCAGGAGATTTGCAAGAAGCAAAGGATGAATCTTTCATTTCTCCAGGGGAAATCTGAAACCTCACTTCAGTCTGTAGAAACTGTTTCCCAAAGCCTCTGCACTCACCGTTGCTTTCATAGGTGTACTCTGGGCTGCTGTAAAACTATTTCAAGCCCAGGAAAACACTGATCTCCCAGCCTCACTGCACTGCTACAAGTGTGCTTCAGGTCCGAAGAAGTGGTACCCCATCTTGCTCCTAGTTCTCTTCTGACTTATTTTCCAAGTACAGATCTTGATTTCTGAACAGTGGCCGTTTCTGTAACTACGTACTTTTAAATATGAAGGGGGGAATCAAGAGCAATTTTAAGGGCATGTGGATTTGGTCTTCTGCCAAAGTGCTTTATTCTATAATGAACTCTTCCTTTTAAGCCACTTTGCAGACACTTTGGTCTGAACCCAATATCAATAATATAGGTTAAATTTCACGTGCTTAACAATATTTAACCCTGGGGCCTCTTCTTGGGCTGTTAAACACCAGACAGTACACCAGCCTGGGGTACTGGGACAGTAGGTGAAAGCTGGGAAGGCAGGCCACTGATGGGTAACTAAAAAGAGAAAGGAACACCTTCACCTGTGCTGCATGAGTTCAGCACTGCAAACGGTAAAGCAGACCTTCTCTTTCAGGCTGTTTGTAGTCACATTTAAATAGTCAATAATTCATCACTTACAGCGAGAATGTTAAATGCAGAAAGCAGCAGAATGTAAATTGAAATGGCTAATCCTTTTTAGCATGATCCATTAACATCAAAATATTAAAGGTGAATGAGAAGAGACTTCATAGGCGAGTGCATTGGCCTTTTGCCTCTGAGGAAAGGTCTGTACTCAAAGCTTCATTAGGTTACATGCATAAGTGGGTCACACTGGTCTAACAGACATTTGTCCATATGAGAAAACCAGTGACAGTCTGCAAGTACAGCCCAGAGCCTCCTGTAAAGCCAAGGTTACGAGAGGATCCTGCTCAAGTCTGTGCATCCCCCAAGCTGTGTGTGGATCTGAGAACATTGCTTTGTTTCTTCAGCTCTGCCTCCCATCTGCAAGGCCGTACTAACTGCTGTGCATCTCCATAGTACTGGAAGGTTAGAAAGTTAAACCAATTGCTTGGGGACTGTCATCATAGGGGAAGGGAGAGGATATTAAAAGTGGAAATGACACTATCTAGAATAATGATGTCATTCTACATGAAAGCTGTCATGAAGAAGCTGAGTTGGAGAGTAAAGTAGCAAGAGAGGATGGAGTTTTACACTTTTACTGTGTTTTTGTTTAAAATCCTACAGAAAAGATTAAAACCCTAACAGAATAGTGTGAAGTCAGAGACAAAGCAGCTTAACAAGTACTCCCTGTTGATTTGGCATGACAGTCTCCAAACCCTTCAAGCAAATCAAAAGATCAGCCGTCCCATTTTAACTAGGATGCTGAAAGACTAAAAGACCAGCTCTGAAAGTAGGTGTTAGAAACTTTCAGAGCTTGAGCTTAACCTATTCAAATTGAACACTGACATCACCTCAGATGTTCTCTGCACAGCCAGAGGTTTGATGTCAGAATAATGTTTTCAATTGTTTGTTGAGATATTAGAGTTCTAAAGAAGTAGAAAATGTTACAAGAGCAATATTTCAGAACAGAGCCCAGTGGGGTTTTTTTGGATTTTGGGTGTATTCATCTGGGACTGTGCTCATTCATCATCTCTCCAAAACAACTTATTTACTCCAAGATTTTTTTTTGGATATTCATGATTTGGGTACCTCCCACCGCACCACCACTTTTGCTTGTGAAATCTGTGCTCTGAACCCATTTCTTTCTAGGCAGTGCTCCAGAACGTAGCATTTCTACTGGGAAATGACGACTGCAAACAAACATAGCATCTACTTAGCAACAGAGAGAAAAAGAAAGAGAAGTGGGTTTTCTTTTACATTTTATAAAAGGCGCAATAATCTCTCGCCTGAAGAGTAGTATAAGTGCTTCTCATAAAACATCATAAAACAATACAGTCCTGTAAAACCAAACAACATGTCAAAGCCCTATTTATTCCTTTCATTAACCTGATCTAATCCCAAGAAGTTTCTAATGGAACATGTATTGAATTGATGAGTCTTTCTCTAGATCCTCAACTTACCCAAAAGAGGTGTAACAAATATAAATATATCTACACTTTATACTCAGTCTTAATTTGTTCAAAGCTTGGAAGAGCTTAAAAACGCCCTAGTGCCTCACGGAAAACTAACAAATATTCCATTTAGAGATGTTTTGGCTGCTTATGCCCTGTTTTTTCCTGTGGCACTCCCTTCCCCTGTAGCAAGGACTCATTCACATTGAGGATATGAAAATTTTAGTGATATTTGCAGTGGAAGGGCCCTGCCACCCAGCCCAGACCACTCCCTGCTAACGGGGAACTGTTGGCCATGGCCTTCAGTTGTGGTATATATAATCAAGTAAATTGCATTTCCCCTTTCCAAGACCTCCCCACTCGCTGTACGAGAAGAATACCAAAAAACCAAACCAAATGAGAAAACAAAAGAACCTACTCAACAAACAAACAAACAAATATGTCTCCAACAACAGCAAAAAAAAAAAAAAAAACCAAAAACAAAAAAACAAACAACAAACTGCCATGTTTTATTTTTTGTCCCCAAGAGAAACATATTTATCAGATTTAATTAGTATGTTCTCCCTGACCTCTGTAATGCTCCCCACAGTGTTTCTGGCTGTTTAATTTCATCCCCAGATCTTGATGAGCCCAGCTCAGAACCCACCTCCCATTACACTACATTTTTTTAATGGTCTTGGTGTATGAGGCTAGGTTAGAGGAAGGCAGGATGTCATCACTGGAAGGGAAGAGTCCATTGAGGAAAGACCCCCTCCAATTTTAAACAAGAAACTTTCTGCTGGAAAATAAAGGGATATGTTTGCTCTAGTTCAACCTGGGAAGAACAGGCAAACAAGCTTCATCTCTACCAGAAAGCAAACGTTAGCAAGGGTGTTGCTCTGTGGAAGGCAGCAATAGTATATAAGCAGATGGTGTTTGAGCATTTAACCACCGCAATCCAAGCATGACTTGGCAATGAGCATACTCGAGGCCCTGTTTACCCTAGAGCTTTGGACAGCGCAGCTGCTACTCTGGTTCTGGTCGAAATTTCCAAGCACAGGTATGCTTGGTGAGGGACATGGATCACTATCCTGGATGGGCAAGAGGCACCGTCTCCAAGTCAGCAGCACACTCCGTACACAATCTCTTCAGGCTCTCTCCGTTGCTGGTCTGCATTCTAATCCTCACTGAGATGGCTGTTTAATTGATATTTAAGAAATAAGTGATATTTGGCCTATTCACATTCAGTCAACCAGTATTGAAGAAGCTGGCTGCTTTCTCAAAAATCAGAAACATTTTAACTGCCCAGCTGTAAAATTCATTTTATTCACACTCTTCTCACACATTTCTTCTGCATGAGACTGAGAGGACAATCTTCCACAGAATCCTGTCTTCTACCCATGATGTAAATAGCTATGAATATTTGGAGATACTACTTACACAGATCTAAAGATGGGAAGAAGGAGAATTGTCTATAAAGGAATAGAAATAAGGGAAATAACCAATAACTCCACATGTTCAGGTAAGAACATTAATCTCTGAATGAATTGGCAGTGATTTAGTCTAAATCTATTCCAGCAAACATCCTACTTGGGCATAAAGACCACCCTGATAGACCTCTTTTTCTCTACTGGAAAGTCACACCCTAACCTCCAAAATCAGATCCCAAGTATCTCCTATTTCTTAAGCAGCCAAATATAAACAAGTACAAAAACAAATCCAAATTGCCTTAACGTCACATTGCCTGCAGTGCAATGGTGAGGTGATCCCTTGCCTCCCATTACCCACCCCAATAATTCTTTTATATGGAGTGTGAAATAATTAGGAACAGCAAAAATAATTTAGGAAACAAGAAGAAACTAATTGTATAAGCTTGTTTTGGGAAAACACAAAGGACAAAAGCAAACCTGGTAGAGATGCTGACAGATACACTACCAGTATATTAAAGCCCACACATGTATTAATAATAAGCTAACTAATGGTCCCTTGCACAATACACAATGAATTTACTACACAGCAGCCTGCTGCTGTGCTGTGGCTACACACCACAGAGAAGATCAGGGTTTGTGAAGCAGGAAAGTTTAATATTGTGTCCAGTCCAATGACTTTACACTGTGTTTTGGGAGAGACCAAGGTTCCAGAGTGCAGCTCTGGGAACCCAGAAGTCTCCAAGCCAGAAATGCTGCTGATTACATCCTCTGGATCTGGACAAGTTGCAATCTACCTCAATGCCCACCTCCCCAAAGTGTTTGATTCAAGCAGCAAGAAGCAGCATTATTCCACAGCAGCAGTGCTCAGGCCTGTTAACTAATGCTGTGGCTAAACCTCCAGGGGTTAAATTCATCTTCCTGCTTTCTCAACTGAGCTAAAGGATGCTCTCCATCAACAATAAAAGTCAATGGAAATATACCTAAGGTCCATTTCCTTTCCTCTGAGCGTGCTGGTGAAAGAGGAGACTACTTTCCTTGTTAATGGGGAAACCAAGGTATGATGTGACTGGAAAGCTCACTGAAAATCACAACTAATTAATAGATACTGCATCCATGTCCAACCTTGACAGATCAAAGGTCTTCAAAATCCAAGGAGAAAAGACAGATGGCCAAAGGTCCCTGACTGCTAAGCATGGCACCTAACTGACTGGACCAGCAAATCCTGACCTCAGACACCAAAAACAGTTTACCAGAAGGCCAGGCCACATTAACACTTCAAAGGCAGACATTTGCCCTCTCTTTCACTGTTTTGTACCATATTTATTTGTGACCAGAACAAATAGATACCAAGTGTGGGTTTGCAGGTGTGAGCACAGGTCTGAACTGCTCACAACCATTCTGAGAGCCTCTACATTCCAGCATAAACAGCCCCACAATGAGCAGGATGAAAAGAGACTGCAGATTGGGCACTTGTCTCACCAAAAAAGAAATTCTCTATAAACAGATATCCTTTTCGCGGTCCAGTCATGTAGATTTTATACTCAACCAATGCTGAAGTTGCTGTCTATGCAGTCCAGTTTTGATCTGCTTGCAGGATGTTGTTTTCTCCATCAGCTCAACTTCACTGTTTGAGCTTAGCCTGTATCCGGAGTTTTCACTGTTTGAAAAAGCTCTCTGTTCTTTGAGTCCCTCTCTCAAAGAAAATTGCCAAGTACACTTGATCCTCCAGAATTACTTTCTCCAATTGCAAGCTACCTAGCTCAACAGATTGGTTTAGAAAAATTGCACTAACATACTTTTGAAAGCTCCTTCCTTTTTTTTCTTTTTATTTTTCTGCTCTAATGGCATTCACTTGGGCCTTACGCAAGTTGCCTACCCAAAACTGCTTCAGCTCTTCTTTCTCCAGCACCCAATGCAGCTGTAGCTGCTCTTTGTTTACCCACCTGCTGCAGATCACCCTAGCAGTGGCTGAATGTCAGTGCCAATGCTAAAGGTCTTTTCTGTGTGCATGCAGAATTTTGTAAAGCGCTTCAGGATCAAAGGTGTCAGTGCAACACGAGGATATTATAAAAGCCCAGAGTTTCCTCACAGCCAGCTTGTCAACTAATTACAGTTGTATGCTTTGCAGAGAAGCTCAGAAAGGTATCAAGAGCAAAACCCCATGGCATCCTCTGACACTGACAATGCTGCAGCTGCGAGTGCTGCCATTTTTTATGCTTTCAGGACTGTCTTTGAACTGAGCATGAACTTGCATAGATATGTGCCTGATGCACAAGTCAAGTGCACCAGTGCAGTGATCCACCACACTTTCCATCACTTTACACTTAACTGCATGCCAAGTCTCCATAAATTACACTTGCTGCTTTCCAGTCTGCCTCTGACGAGAGCACAGTTGACCTCCATGTCACTCGTGCCAGCGGCACGGAGCACAGGCACAGCTTGGATGGAGAACTGCTCAGCAGAGCTATTCCTTCTGGAGGAGCCATCACAAACACACTTCTTTCTGCCTGGGCCTCTCTGGAAAGCTGCAAGTCATCTGCAGCATCGATGGACAAATGGCAAAGACCTTGTCAAAGAAATTCTTTGTCTGGGGTTACTTAGGAAGAATCCAGGACAAAGACAGAAGCAGAACTTGGTCACATGAATCTCAGTGCAGCACCTGAAACTGCAACACTGTCCTTCTCTTCAGAGAGGACTGGTGTGTCAGCACCATCATTTAATTGATCCCAGTCTAGTCTAACACACATGGATAACACCTTCCAGCAGGTGACTGCGTGGGTTAATTGGGGAAAACGATCAGAGAACCACATCTTCCTGCTTCTTATTCTAAGTGCTCTAACAGCACATCTCCATTTCTTTGCCCTCTATACAAGAAACATCAGGGGATGAGGGTTTTTTTTCCCTCCCCCATCTCCCTCCCAGTCACTTAAAAAGGGATTATTCTGGCTTTTAACAGGTAGTTTATGAAAAGAATTAAATTACGTGGTTGCCTGCTGCAATAGCAGGGGGGCAGACTCAGTGACCCAGGGGATCCTTTCTAGGACTGTGTCAGCCTATGACTAACGTCAATAAAAATGATTTCATCCCAGCTTTTACGTGTAGGCAGGAGAGCAAACAACAAATTAATGAGAACAAGAAGCTCAGAAAAGCTGGAAGGAGGGGGATGGAACGGAATGGCAAAGCACATGTGCAATATTAGGTAGGGAAAATCAAGCATTCAACTTGGACTAAAATATGACTTATGAGGCTGTTGATTTCCACCCATACTCCCATGTACCTGATGGGAATAGAATTTAAGTGTCCCAGCTCTGGTTTTGTAAGTGATTTGACAAACTGTTTTCTGTGCTGCCGCCACAGTCCCCCAAAATAGGTAAAATATTTCATTTTGGAAAGGAAAACATTTACATGAGGACTTGACCTTTAACTCAATGTCAGAAGCTCCCCAGGTGGGAGGCGAGACTGATGGGAGCTTCAGTAGAGTCTAGAAACCTCCTGGAGTAATTACTGTAGCCATGGCAACAAAACTCTGACATGGGAAGAGGGGGAAGAGGAAGGAGGGGGATATGAACCTAAAAACTGCATGGGTTCCCATCCCCATGCAACTTCCAGCCAATAAAGAAGGCCTGTTCACTCTTCTGGAGCAGAAAGGGCTTAGGCAGCCTGGTTGGGTTTCCCACTTGGATGAAGGAAGGATCTGGCATGGATGCACCTTCCAAGTGCCACACTTCAGAGCAGGGTCCCAGGAGAAACAGCTTCCACCCTGGGTCATATCTCAGCTTTCTGCTGGGACCCTCCAGCAAAGGAAGAAGAACAAATTCAGAGAAGCTTCAACCAGCTCTAGAAGCCTCAGTTCACCCAAAAGTGGAGGTACAAAGCAGCCAGAAATCCTGAAGACAAATCAGAAAATCAGAAAAACTGAAAAGCATTCCATTTAAGGAAAAGAAAAATCCCAAAGCCAAGCAGAAGAGAATGATAGTAAAACAGTCAGCTTTTCAGGGTATTGCCCTGTTCTCATCATTGCTCAACAAGCCAAGTGGACTAACTGATTCACCATAAAAATTAGAGTCTCTGGTAAGAGTTTTCCGCACACCAAGTCATCGGGACAGAAATCAAAACTACAACCTCTCAAAACCAAGAAAGCATACATGTTGCTGACCATATTGAGTCATAGAATTTCAGATGCTGGGAGGATAATCTGGAGATCGTGTTGTCCAAGACCACGAAGATCTTCCCTCTCCTTGGATTGCACAAACTCACTCAAAACATGGAGAGGTGATGTAGGCTCATTTCTGACTCCAAAGACATTCTCTATTTAGGAAAATGACACCTGCCACAGGAGCTATGTCCAGCTCCTAGGTGACCTTGTGTGCTCAAGTGTCTCAACCCATATTCCTTGCTAGTGGCTGGAAGTTCTCTAAGGGAAAAAGGAAGATGGAGGGGGAGGAACAAGAATCGTGCTTCCTGAGTTTTGTAGCGAGAAGATATTTTTCATCTTGGTGCTAAGCAACAAATGTTTTCTCTTTTTCCATTCAAGGTTTGTGTTTTAAGCCATTTTGTTCTTTTTACTCTTTTTTCCTCCCCCTCTCTCCATTTACTTACAAAAGCTGTTCCATTCAGTCTAATTGGAACAGATGGAAATATAGAAAGTTCCTTTTAAAAATATAAATAAATTATATACACATGCAGTACTTATATTACGATCTAGAGAGAGAAAAAAAACATCAAAATTTGAGAGCAAAGAATATGAAGTGCTAGTACTCATTGTTCTGATGCTGAACTCTAATTTTAGATGTGTTTACAAATGTGTGCCTCAAAAAAAAATTTACAGAAAGTGCTGCTCCATAATGTATGGCTTTGCTTCTCCAGCAGCTAATGCTTTTTTGCTAGAAACTAGCATTTGGAATCTTCATGCAAACGCAATTCCATCCTTCAGAAGATGTGGTCTATGAAGTTCACCAAACACTTCCCCCACACACATACCTTCCCTCTCCACATAAACAACTTATCTCATTTTCCCACCACCCCCTTCTTTTGACCCTGGTACACTTAACTTTGTCTGCAATTATACATTTTGCATCTGAATTTAGTGCTTCTGACAAGTGACAGCTACTGGATTGACAGCCTGAGAGAATTGCATCCTATTTACCCAGAAAAGGGTAAAGCTCTCAACCTACCATGTTAATCCCACCCATGGTCTTAGAAATTATCTTATCTGTGTAGGTCTCAAAGTAGTTAGGATCAATGTCTTTATTCCATTTCTCCAAGAGAGATACTGGAAGAAATATGAAGTGACTTGGCCAAACTCAGCCAGGAGAGGGGTAACAAAGCTGTGTATGAAATCCACCTCCCCTCCAACCCCTCTGTTGTAGGAGGTCACACATTTCCTTCATCTCTTGCCCCAGCCAAAGTGCATTTTGAGGTCAGATAAACACACCACGGACAACACCAACCACAGAAACCACTGGAGCTGTCAAAGCCTTCTTCATGGTGTCCCTCTGCTCACCATAAATAGTAAGATGCATACTCCCACTCATTTCCTGCAGGCTATTAAGGCAGCAGTTAATGGTATTACTGCCATCATGAATAACTCTGATTTTATATATTACCTCTTTTTCAGGCACGAGGAGGATCAAATGTGCAGGCAAAATAGAAGTCTGAAAAGTCTACTTGCTTATCTCCTCCCAGCACCACTGAAGACCTCTGAGGAGGAACATATCATCTGGGAGATGTTACTGCCTGCTGAGGGACAGAAGGCTTGTATTTACTTCACTTGCATTTTTGGGGGAGCAAATTTTGCTTGTTTGCCTTCCAACTATTTGCTGAAGGATAAGATTCAGCTTGGAGTATGATTTTATGAGAAAATGTGTTTTTTTAGTGCAAAGGCTAAATATTGTCTTTTTGGGAAGCTCAGATGTGCAGAATTTATTTCACTATTTAATTCAATGATAAAAGCTTTACAATTAGCACTGCCCTCTATTTATGAGTCTCTTGACTATCAAAGCTCTTTGTTCATATCATAACCACAGCTAAAACCTCACAATAAAGTCCAAGAAGCAGAAATATGAGAAATTAAGGAAGTGAGGGAGGGGAAATTAAGTCTAAATCTAGTCTTGTTTGATATGTTTTGTTCATCTGAAGTTACTTAATGTCTTTCTATCTGCACTGTACTGCAAAAGAATGTTAGATTTCCCAGGATCTGCAACTGTGAGTCAGAAGTTGATAGGGGTACACACTTAATACACTTAATACAACTTACATTTATAAGGCTGAACTTTCTTTTGTTGCTAGTTAGTTTTCCAACTAGAAATCTACAAAAGGAACAGAAAACCTGAGGTGAAAACTAGCCAAGAGACATTCCACCAGCTGAGGCTAGCAAAACTCGTATGCTGATCCTTGAGTCTTCTGCAGAAGACCCAGAGAGTGTCCAGATGGATCTCTGACTCACACTTGAGTCAAACATTGAGACAAACACAGGAGACCAAGGCTTGTACCAGAATTTTGTTGAGGAAGGATCAGAAGTGATCTGGATGAGAAACGAAGCAGAGGCACTTGGATCTTCTGAGGGTGCAAGGGGGAGAAAGAAAGACAGGGTACAAGTACATGTCAGATACAGATAGTCAGAAAGTTCAGACTCCATTGTTCCACCAGACATGAACCCCTGGCTCAGAACAAAGAGTTTTCTCCTCTCATCTCTCAAACAGGATGTTTCAACCACCACTATGGAAAACAGTACAAACAAGACAAAATACTCACAATAGGCCTGATGTCTAATCACCCTTCCCGCTCTTCATACAAAATTTTGAAATAGTTGGACCATTTCTATACCATTTCCTTGGTCTTTCAGTCACTTTCTGCAAGTTTGCATCATTAGGCAGTTCCCTGGCTCGGGAGATGAGAGGAATCAATGTGAATTTGCATTCCCTTGGTGCCACCCTAAACTAATCCTCTTCCCCCTTGAAGCTACGCCAGTCATTCATGACATCAAGGCCACGTCCCTGCTGCTGTGAAAGGTGTGGGCTCAATTCCCTTCTTCACCAAAAGCCTCCAAGGTGGCAAGGGGGATATTTTCTTCCACCCCTCTATAAAAACTAGCGTTCAGTTTCACTGCCCCACTAGGAATTTGAGAAAACAGAACCCCAGTGATGCTTCAGCTGCTTCATTTCAAAGCTGGTAGAAACCTACTATTAGAGATAATTTGGAACTGGGTGATAGAAGCTCTTTACCTGCCATGAAGTGAAAAAAACCACAAACCTCCACAAGCTCATTTCTAAGTTTGCTGTAAAAAGGAAGTGGACATTCCAGGAAAAGTTCCAGGCAAAGAAACATCATCTGCACATGTCCCCAGGGCCAATTTATTCAACAAAAATACCAAGAGCTACTTGAAGTGACACATGTCAATTAAAAAAAAAATATATTGCCCCTTTTTAGAAAAACAGTACATTCTGGTCAATTCTCTGAGACAGGTAAGATCCTTGCTCTCTTTAAGACATGTCAAGACAAGCATTCTTTTTTCTCTTGCTGACAAACAGCCCTGTGGAGCTAATGGGTGAAGATCAGAGAAACTTTCCTCTAAGCATGAAGGACCCACAAAATCAGGAGTTACAAGGTAGCAGTTGTACCTAGATGAGACAGAAAGGAATGTAATTCTATACAGAGACAGATAATTTTAATCAGAGAGACAATTTAAAGATGCATTTTGTCTTTTCTTCTTAATTGGGGATGAACATAAATCAAAAAGTAACAAAATCCTCAGTGGTCCCTTTCCCCCCAATTACCTGCCCATGAGCTCTAAGAGAAGAGAAAGCATGAAAGAAATGTTGGCACGTTTTATTTTGGACCATCAGGCAGCCGTTTGTACTGATAGATGTATTTTTGAGAGCATACAGCTGCCTTATTCACTAATTAAGGCTTCTGAGAGTGTAATGAAAAACTGTGTGATTTCACTGCATGGCAAACAGCCAGCACAATTTGTTTCAGATACACAGAAGATATTTGAGTTGCAGATTATCTGGGTTTTGGTATGGTAGGGTAAGTTTCATGCAGGTGTGCAGCAAAGGCAAGGAAAAGGGGGCTGGCCCTATATTCCCAGCATATTTGCAAATCCTGCCATTGGAATATCTTCCAAAGTCAAAAGCACACAAAGCACTGGTGAAATTTACAGTGTGTTCTAGTGTAACAGCCTTACCTGAGCAGGGGCCATATGTAGCTCACACTCCTTGGGGGGTGTGTAGAAGAGGAGGAGGAGGAGGAGGAAGAAGATGATTTATGGTAAATTTGCAAGCTACCATAACTTATATAGTGTGTCAAAAAGAATATTCAAGAGAAAGGCAGGGGTCTGGCTTTCCAGACTTTGTTGTGGCCTTTCAGTATTTGAAGGAGGCCTATAAAAAACATGGGGATAAAATGCTTGGTAGGGCCTATAACAATAGGAGAAGGGATCTTAAAATAAAACTAAAAGAAGAAAGGTTTAGATAAGGCATAAGGAAAAAATATTTTGAAATAATTTTTAAAACATCAGATAGGTTGTCCAAGGAGGTGTTGGATCCCTCCTCCCTGCAAACACACAAGATGGGGTTGGACAGGGCTCTGAGCAAACTGATCCAGTTGAAGATATCCCTGCTCATTGCAGAACTACTAGAACAGATAACTAGAAACATTCCTCCTAACCCAAAATATTCTGTAATTCTGTGATTGCTTCTCTTGCTTTGTATCTGGTGTGAAACTCCTGAAAAATTAAACATTTTTTGTGCTTCCTACCAAAGGGAGTAGAAAAACCTCTTTCATATTGTGAGAAGGGACACCTATAAAACAATTTAGGTTTGCATAAAACTGAGCAGCCCTCATACAACACAGTTTGGGAAAAACAGTCTCCAGACAATGGCTGGTGTATGCACACACTTCTGAACAAATTCAATATATTTACAGTAAGAAAAGATGGAGCTTAGGCAAGATGCCAAAACCAGGAACCCCAAGAACTGCAGGCAGGCTAGAAAAGCACCAATTCCTTAATAACATGTATCCCAGAACATCATGGCAGTCTGTCACCCTGACCACACTCCCAGCAGCTGTGAGCTAGCAGAGAGTGTGAAAGATGCACTCTATCAAATTTACACAGAGCAAGGAGACAACAATATGACCAAAATTAAAAAGCTACTAATACATAGCAATCTGCCAAGAAATTCTGGACTCTTCAGACATCCAACTCCATGTCTGTATCTATTATATTATGAACATAACCTCTATGATTATCAGCAGCTGGAGCATAGTAGGTTTGATTTCCTTGGTGTTTGGAAGACAACCTCACTCTTTATCCCAGTGTTCCATAAACAGCACTTCTCCCATCATATTCCCTTGCTATGTCAAGATTATATCCCAGATTTTCAGTCAGAAGCCATTGGCTTTTAGATATTAAGGAGACCACAGATCCATGGAGAGAACATGTGCCAAAGCACCAGATCCCTCTCACTGATGAAGATGAACATATTTTTGGAGATAAACCTTAATTTTGGACACAGTTTTAACAATTTGATCAGTGCAAGGAAAAGTTGCTACTAAAAGCAGTCAGGGTCCTTAAGGGAAGGCATTCCTACAAGGAGAGGGAATAGGCAACTTCTTGCAGGTTCATTTATGTTTGGGAGAGATAGCTGCCACAATCTACATCTTTAGCTATACAGTTTTAGAAGTCATTGGGAGTCACTGGAGTTTTTAGAAAGGATGTTGCACTTAAATTTGCTTAAAACTCATTTTTACTAAGGCAGCTTGAAAAACAATAACATTGTCAAGTGCTGGCCACCCCTGTTTAAGCAGGTGCTTAAAGACACCTTTCACCATTAACATAGCTGCAGGGAACAGCTGTGCCTCATTGGTAAGTTTGTTTATTATCTCTAAAACATAATAGATTTTTGTTTGGTTTTCAAAAAGTTCCTTCTGTTTAGATGCTTTTCAAAGTAATTATTTGCTACACAGGGAAAACTTCATTACAACTTGCAATGGATTTTTTTCCTACTTGTGACCTCAGAATAAAATCCACTATTTTTCTGCCTGCCCTTGCTAACAGTGATATCAGTCAACTGTTCCATGTCTCAACAAATCACAGCAATCAGCAACAAACATCACCACAGCACAAACATTTCTAAAGACTGTCCACAAAACACGTCCAGAGACAATATTCAGAACACATGAATCAAGAAGCTCTTAACACACTAGTCATGGAAAACTAATTAATCTGATTCAAAACAAACACTAAGCTAAATCCTAAGTGACACTAACCAGGCTGGAAAAGAGTTCTACAGGAGCAAAGTGAACCTTTGACATGGTCAGTGAAGCAGCACTGTGATTTAGAGAGGGAAGAGGGTTTGAGGGATGGATTGGTGCAAACCACAGCGTGGCGAGAGTAAATCAAACAGGACAGATGCTCCTGCTCAGAACACTGAGCTCCACACGGTCCTGGTCTAGGTATATCTTGTCTAGGTTAGATATAGATTATGGGAGGAAGAAATCATCAATCCCTCCAAAACTGTCATGGTATTATTTCAGAGCTTCTGAGCACAAAGGCACCACCACTGATTTTAGTGGGATCTTCTGCGTGTTTGGTGTCTCCAAACACCGCACACTTTGGTTCCTACACAGAGCATTAAAGGTCTAACATGTATTTAAAAATAAGCTACTGAGGTTTGAATGTCTATTCCTGCCTTTGAGAAAAGAGTTGGAACCCACAGGGGCCAGCACTTTCACTGTCTTTACACATCCTACTGCCCTCCTCAAAAGAGTAATGCTCACTCTGTAGCTGCACCTGTAAAGACTGCAGCACTACACCTGGGGCATACCTGTGTTTAGGCTCAACAAATGCATCATGGTTGTGAAGAAATGAGGAAACACAGGCATCTGCCTCTGTTACTGAAAAATATGTCAAAATTTGGATGGTGGTCACCACCAAAATCTTCAGTTCTTCATTGTGGTTAGGCCACATGTCCTTAGCCACTACCTAAGGAACAGTGCCCCAGTATGGTTAAAGAGCTGCTATGCACCACCCCAGAGTGGATGCATTTCCCTTCTTAAATAAAAAAATGAATTAAAAATCCAGTTTATAGTGAGAATGGCAGGTCACCTTGAACACATCAGGAAAGAATATGGCACTTCCAGCTTTATGTGATTTAGAGATGTTAACTAGTGACTTTACCAGCCTGCACAGCTTCTGTGGTATGTTAGGTGCTTCAAAAAGTTTATGACATTGCCTGTTTTTAAGCATGATAATATATGAGGATATTACCTCTGAACAACCACTGTACTTCATTTGACAGAACAGGTCATAACGAGCCTTCACTTTACACCTTTGAAGCTTTGAATCAAGGGTAGGATTTTTGTCCATTTCTGTACTAAAGTTGCTAAAATTGAGGTCCCTTTGCTCTCCTTACTATAGAGCTTGTGTTTTTTTCCACAGTCCTAAAACAAGTGAATACTCTCAAAACAGGGACATATGTTGTTCTAAACCCTAATATTAATCTGTTAGAACTGTGAAGTGTGAAAGGGTCAAATATATTGTTGCAGCTTCCTCACTGATGAGCTAAGGGTTTGTACAAGTTCCGTTTTCTTCAGTAAACCACTTTTCATCACCCAAGGGGGCAAAGCAAATCTACTGCCTTGCCCAACATTCCTCCTGGAGTTTGGAGAGCATTTGTCATTCACAATTAAGGTTTTAGTTTTTGCTCGACAAGAGTAGACCCGGAGACAAGGATTCCTTCCACTTCACTTTAGATACATGGCTGAGGTTCTCAGAACAGACTGTGATGGTTGAAAGTTATTTATGCAGCTGGTGAATGCAGAGAGAGGGGTCTCAGGAAGGCTATTTGTAACCACAGCCTGCTGGGTCAGGCCCAATAGCTATTTATCCCAGTGTCCCATCTCTGGCAGTGGTCAGTAATGGCTATTAAGTGAAAAAGCACAAGAACAGGACAAATATGTATGCTCTCTTCCTTGCATAGTCTCTTAACCTCTGCTATCTACATCTCAAAGTTTTGCTGACTCCAAAGCAGCAACCTTAGATTAAAAGAAAAAAAGCAAAACACTCGAGTGGAGTTATCTGAACATTTGCCTAGTCACTTTGAGATGGGAAACTTCTGCCAACCACATCATGCTGCAAAAATAGGCAGTGATGTAGAAACCAGTGCATAGGCAATGATGTAGAAACCACTGCCATAATATCATTGCTTCAAAATCTTAGTAGGGTGCTCATATCAGATGACAGGATATGAGTAGGTATAAATAAAAAAACTCCAGTGACACTCCAGCCTCTGGAGGTAGAGGTAAAAATGCCACAGAACCAAGATCAAACTATCCTTTGAGCATCCAGGTAAAATGCAGAAGCACTGTGGGCACTTCTGATAAGATGAGCCAGCAGTGTTTGTCATGTTTTGCTTGTGAGGGGCTGACAGTGTCTTGGTTCAAGGTGCACAAGAGTTAGGAAAAAGTGAGACCTTCAGCTCAGCTGTGTAATCCCCAGCCCAGGCATCTCCTCTCAGATCTACAGCAGCTCTTCACAAGCAGCAAAAATACTGCTGCATGCTGGAGAGGTTTCCGTGGGGCTTCCTGGGAAACACTGAGATATTCAACTGCTATTTTCAAAGATTGTTTCTAAGCAATATATTCAGCTTTATCAAACTCAGTTTAAAGCCCCAAGTTATTATGGGGACAAAAAAGAAAAAATAAACCCTAGAAATAGCGTGAAAGTCTATTCCACAAATTGGTTTTACACAATGTTTTTTTCTTTGTTTGTTTTGTTGTTTATTTTTAGGTAGCAGCAAACACACATTTGTTCATGCCATGTAAATCACTTTCAGGTCCTACTGCTTTTTGCTCCCAAACTGATCCAGTAATCAGGTCTCATGTTATCAGTTTAGTCTGCCCAGTCAATACATTGCTATTTAAGTTGCATTATCACTGAGATATATTTGGTACAACATCTGCAGGGATTGTATTACAGAACACTTAACTGTTTGCTTAGCCAAATGCAGGGCTATTCAGTCAGCCCCCATGCTAGCCAACAAGGGGCCTCAAAACACGACCCTGTCTCACCCCATATCTGCACTGCTTTCCCAGGCTGCTTTAGGGACAGGACCTGATCTCTGTCTTCAGGACTCCACTGCTGGTTTCCACTGCAGTGGACTGCAGAAAACTTAGTACACACAGAGGTCTCTGCACAGTACTGAAAAATATCACAGAGCTGCTTCATGCTCTCTCCCTCTGTTCAAACACAGGCTGAATTGGAAATGAGCTGGTGGTGTCCAGTGTGATTCACAGGCAGTGCTTTAGGCCAGAGTGAGGAGGAGAGCAGAGCAGACCCCTCTGGTACAGGGCTACGGTTCAAAAGGCAGAATTCAAAGGGGTGTGTGGGGGAAACAGTGTTTTAAAATAGCTTTAAATTAGCAGTTTCCAACTGAAGAAAAAAGCAAAAAGCACCCAGAGTCACAGGACTCACTACCTTTACATGGATCTGCTAGACAGGTCGTGACATAAGGGGAGAAAAAAAAATTACCTTTTGCTTTGCATGAGTTGCTTATTGCCACATTCCTTCAAAGTCTCCTATACGAGGGGAAAACATCTGCTGTTGGGAGGGACAGGGATGCTGGGACACTCACAGTCACAGGTACCTACTACAGAGAGGTATAAAGACAAATCCATTCTGCACGTGTGACCAAGGCTTGTGGCTCAGCCACTTCCAGCTTGCTGCTGGCAGGCTGGATATTACCTCTAAGATAAATGAATAAGAGTTTAGGTCTTATTGGATTACTGTTTATTGAACTTTATAAATTCCAATTAACAGACCCCTGAGCAATACGAGACATGTAGTGTACTCTTCATTTTATAGTGCAATTATTACTGAGTTTATCCTCAGCTGAACAAGAGGTATTAATGGATAAAACATGGGAAAGAAGACATACTAATAGATAAAAGCAGATATTGGAGACACAGAGATAAACAGATACAACCAGGAGAAAATGCACAATGCAAGAAAGAGCACACGTTTGGCTGATTAGGTTATTTCATTGCTTATACTACTATGCAGGAGGCCTGCAGGAAATAGATGAGGCAGCTACACAGATGAGTAAGTGTCCTAAATATGCAAGCAGAAGAAGAAAGTTGTGGAGGGGAGGGGAATAGAAGCAGGAAAAAAAAATAAAAAGAGATAAAAAGCAGTCAAAATAGGACAGATTTTGGAATTTATCATTTTCACAGTTGCTCTAGAGGCATAAACATGTTGAGAAAGATCTCCCAATTCAGCATTTTGCCAGCATGCAGAGAAAGTTGTACTAGTGAATCTTTGGTACTATTTAGGATAAGAAGACATGTGCAGGGTGTTCACCCATTAATTTATACAATCAAGATGTAATGCAATCTCTTCTTCCCCACTCAAATATGGGACAGAAACCAAGTTGCTAACACAAGATCTGTAGGAACTCAGCTCCATTAAAAACCATGATGAAAGGAAGGTGTTTTTGAAGCTGCTACAGATATTTCAGGCCCCCTTCTCATTCCCACTTGATTTTTTTTTTTAATTTAATTTATTGAACCTGTGCATACTGTCTTTTTCAGAGATAAGAGGAGTTTGTATGTGCATAAACTCCAGTAGTAACTAACTACATTGATCCAGTCTGTGTTACCAGAGCTTCGTGGTACTTTCACATGCTAGGTATAAGAGCTCCCCTACCTCTTTTCTGCTGGTGTTATGAGGTGGATTAAGGAAACAGATCCATGTTGTCTTCATTTCATGCTTGAACTTTCACATTATGATTCTCTGCTGGTGGGAATATTATTAGCAAGGTAGTTTCCAGTTCCTTCTCCCCCATCCCACCATGGTGTCAAAGCCCAGGTGCCCCCTACAAATTTAAGTGTCTCTCAGAACTCGCAGCTTAGACAGTAACACAAAAGGTGGGTACCAGGAGTTTTCGCTTCCTAAAGTCCCAAATAAAAGTAGTGTCAGCTACTTAATTTCAGGGACTGAAACAAACCAGATAATTTCTAAACTTGGATGACTGCTTTGCCCATAGAAAAAACTGACCCAGACACACCACAGCAAGGTGAAGGCATGGTTTCATCAGCTAGCTTAACTCTTCTGTCCCTGGGAACCAATGCCAAGGGACATGAGGGCTGGGGAGGTAATCAGACAGGATGCACCATCACTAGCAATTTAAAATAGGACTGTGTGGCTGCACTCCTGTGTTGTGTGTACTTGTGAGGAAAGCCCTGAACCAGCACAGCTGTAGTCTGAACATACGGCTTGCAAAGGAAGGGCAGTTCAGCAGAGCTGCACACGAGAAGGGTCTCCATTTTGTTAGAGTGTTCAGATTTTTCCCCACCTGTGACTGAGCTTGAAACTAATCCTAATTCAATTCACCCACAAAATGTGTCTTTTCATACAAAAGTTGCCAGGGAGAGCGTGCAATGGTCTTGTTCCATCCACCCACTGAAAAGAAAACAAATCTAATTGTTGTAACCTGGTCCAAGTTTTTTCTTCTCCAAAGGGTCCTGCACAGGAGCTCCACTGGAGCTGCTGGTGTCAAATACTGTAGGGTAATGAACTACAGCAGCAGATACTGCAGTAAAAGATCTAAACCTCCAATTTCCTCTCTGAATTCTACCTGGGAGCTTCTGCCCATGCAAAGAAGGTGTAAGAGTGTTGATTTGGTACTGTCTTAAATGAATGAGCCTGTTCTGACATGAGGAAGAAGATACCAAAAATAACCCCCACCAAGGCCTGTGACTGCTTTTCAAGGCCTTTCTCTAAATATCAGGGTGATTTTACCAGAATATCTGTACAATCAAGTTTAAGAAACCTGTCAACCTCAACACTCTTCTTATAGGGATATCAATCACAGGAGTAGCTTGCCTCCTCAACTACTTTCCTGTGTTCCCTTCCCCTTTAGAATCTTGGGAGCTGTAATACCCATCCCCTTTAAAGCTATTAAGTAGCAAGTGGAAGTGAAATATTTCTCCAAGAGCACCTCTTGCTGATGAAATACAACCTCCTTATGCAGGCACTGACCCAACACGGGGCCATCAGCAAAGCTGCAAGCTCTCCCTCAGGTTACAGGTAGCACGGCTCCTCAACAGCTACATGAAAGACAGCAATTGAGTCCCAGGTCAGGCAGAGTTAATCTACTCAAAGGGCTGAATATACCCAAGAAAGGAATCAAACTCAGGATGTCCAGCCCCCTGCCTACTCCCTGTACCACCCCCTGAGCCCCCCACCCTGCAATAGATCACACAGAATGGATCACATTAATTTTCTATAAACTCTATCAACTTGAGTGACATGTCCTTAAGGGTTAGGTGATTGATAGCCACAATGAAGTCTTATAATCTAAAATCATATTAATATTAATATTAAAGATTTTCTGTCCTTTATGTGCATCATTAAATTCTGAGTATAAGGTGAAATTGACAACATACATTTTGACAGCTTATCTATAATAAATATGCAAATCTTGATACCAGCATGTCATCACAGACTTTGCTGCTCCTTGAAATATCAGAGAGATCCTTTCTTTATATGACATTTACAGTGAAAGATCAGATATAAAGCATTTTGTATGACTGAGATTTTCATTGGTTTGGTCTTCAAGTACAATGATAGGAGCTTCATATTCCATTGGCACCAGCATTATCCCTCCTCTTCCTGGTGGGGAAAAAGTGTTTCCACTCTATCGCTGCACTCCTTACAGAAAATGAAATTTTAAAATGTACAATCTTAGCAATGCCTTCTTTTAGGCTCACACATATTAACAGACAGGTGATGATTCAACACAGGAGAGTTGTATTTAGGAGAAGGATTAAATTACTTGATAGACAAGATGCCAGTTGTCCTTAACCCTGTGAGTCTTCCTCAGACCTCTGTAGTGCCACTCCAGTGCTACAGAGAATTTAGAAGCCCGGACCTGATGAAGGCAGTATTTTGTACCAGTACCCTGCCTCTTTCTACCCTGTATACACACAATCCCAACCCACAGGTACCCACTCCTTCATACCACCTCATGCACCTCGTGCCTGCATATTCACAGCAGGCTGGCAGCCAGATTTGAGTTTCAGCCTGTTGCTTGGTGGGACTCTCACGTGCAGTGTGAAGAAATGTCACTCCTGGGCTACAGCATTGGCAGTGAAGAGGTCCAAACCAACTGTCCAGGTCTGACTTTCCTGCATTTTGGAGCCCTCAGCCTTCTCCTACCTCCAGTCAGAGGCTGTTCAGACAACAGTGCCGGAACACTGGGGAAAGGGGAGGGGGTGGGTATTGTGAAATTGCAATGACTAGCAAAAATCCCATCTAATTTGGATTGGGAATTGGAAGCATAAGTAATCTAAATAACTAATCACAATTTTTGCACTGTCTTTAGAGAGAATGTGTGCATGTCCATGTACATATGCAACAGGTCCCATCCTCTCTTTCCAAATTAGTCCTTGCACATTCTTGTAGAAAAATAATGGATAATTCCCAAGAAACCAACCTAAGGGTATGAAATTTTTGTTTCAAGATCTGTTATAACCATTTATTTCTGTCAAGGGTGGGGCATAGGTTGAACAGGAACAAAAAGTTCAAAAAACACTGAGCCATTTTAATTTCTTTTGTCTTCTGGTCACAGCCTGATGCCAGCCATGAAATGTGGAATGTGAGCAGGGCAACATACAAGCCAGAAGTCTGTGATAGAGGCTTCACTGTAGAGTCCATATGTGTGTATAGACAGTTGTGCTGAATGAGAATAATAGTAGAAGGTAGTTTACCCTACAGTCATTGAAGGATTCAACCCTGAGCCTTTGCCATATGGCAAAAGCATGAACCCCAGCAGTTTGAACAGAATAGACCCCCTGACCCTCAGGGAAGACAGAAGTTTTATAATTTGTTCAGGTGCTGAAACCTTCAGGGTCTTTCATTTTCAAAAAAAACCAATAGGGATTGGCCAGGGAAGGCCAGCCCTTTTTTCCACTGTCTTTTCAATGTTACCAAGTCACTCCTCATCTTTCACCAAAGTCACAGGATCCTGTATTTGATAGCAACCAGCTTTACTCAACAGCATCCTCCCTCCCACAGCAGGTTTGCATGAAGAGTTTTAATGCTTCAGAAATTTCCACTTCCCAGAATGGCTAAGTTGTTTGGAGCCTGTAAGGGAAATCCTTCTACTGGAGAACAAAATCTGAGTCAAATCAGGCATCTCCCAATTCATTCTGTCAGCAGCAAGCCTCTGCTCACAGCCACATCCCACAGCAGCTGCAAGCCACGAGATGTGCCACCCTGCCTGCTGTGTAGGAGGCCTACCAGGAGCTTCCTAATCTAAGAGATGCTACTCCAGAACCTGGCCTAAAAGACAATGAGTTCCACAGGAAGGGATGCAACCTCTGCAAACTACAGAGAGTCACATCAGCAGAATGTGTTGTCAATACTGACCCCTTTTCAAAGAAGTAGGGGGTAACTAAAGGAGGTTTTATTTCTTCTTTCCCTGTGCTGTTCTCACAATTAACACTCAGGTCCCGTGTTGCATTCATCTTTGACTAATCCTCCCCTGCATTATTTTTTATTTGTGTTGACTTGACACACCTTAATCCCTGAGTCAGCTCCTATTTCTTGCTAAACCAAAGGTAAATTATACCAAGTCTACCCAGCAATGTTAAAGCCAGCAGGATTTATAATGTAAAGCACCTGCTAAAAATACCCAGGCAAGCTCACCAACTGCAAGAGCTTTCCACAGCACCAGAGACAAACATGTCACACCCACAAGATGCAGAGCAAGATGGGGGTAAAGCCCTGAGTGCAGTGTGTGGGACTGGGTCTCTGTCCTGCATCCAGGACCCAGTGAGGCATCAAAGGCAGGAGAATTTCCCTGTTGGGCCCTGCTCATGCAGTGATTTCTCTCACTCCCATCTGCTGGAGTCATGGCTGTGTCACGAGCATCACCATGTCACTCACAGTGCCACGCCTTCAGAGCAGGCAGAGTGCTGTCTTTCCATCACACAGTTATTTCTGCTCACTCTCGGGGACTCCTCACCCAGGGCACTGCTGTGTGCACTCCCTCACACACAGTACCACGCTGCTGTGCTTTATTTTTACCTTTCTCTGCAGTCCTGTTACCCTGCCCAGCTCAGCCTCTCCCACTTGTCCCACTCTCTCTGCATCCACGTCCCAGGCACTGAGTGTCACTTGTGCTTTCTCTCTCCCTCCCTCCTTCCTCCTCCCTCCAGTCTCTCTTCAAAGCTTGCAAAAGCCCATGTGCCAGGTGGGAAGACAGTTTTTTGATTCATCCACATTATCAGCAAAGTGCATCCAGATTTGAACAGCCCTGTCAGCTCTTGAGAAATGAAACAATAGCAAATATCTGGTGAATTTCATGGTTATCAACACTCCTAATCAGGCAGATGAACTGTAAAAAAAAAAAGCATTCATTACTTTGAACTAATGATTCCTTAACATCTTTGCTTTTTGAGACTCAACTCTCTTCACTTTCCTATATTTATTTTAAAATGAATTGAAAACCCAGCCCTTTTCTTCCCAGGAATTTCTCTGCAAAATCCTGGAGCCTGAGGTCTCCTTCCCTCCCCCCCTCCTCCAGCTTCTGTTTGCAGAGCATCATTATCATTATGTAATGATGTTTCTGTCGAGCTAGCAGAATTGCATAGTAAAGCGCATTAACCTGGCGATAACGGATCACTTACATTTTTTATCATGATCTATTGCCGAGTTAGCACACCGGGCCACTTCCAACAGCACCGCGCACTCGATAAATTAGTGTGCTGGCCTAGAACTTGTGATGGAATATTGTTTGGATTTCTGGTGGCTCTGCAACTAATTGTATTTTTCCCCATCTGTTTGCTTTGCCTTGACTCTGGGCTGTCGAGGGAGGAGAGCCTAGGGGATGAGCGAATAAGAGAACTGTCTGTGTAAGATTTATCCCTTGGCACTAATTGTCTCACCCTCTGCTTCATTAGGGCCTCTCCCATCAACTCATTCCCTGTTGGTAGTCTCCAACTCTGCCTGATCCAGGCAAGGTGCTGATCCTGTCCTTACTCTTTGTTGGGAGACAAGGTTTTATCAAGGCTGTCAGCAGTTTCAGAAAGCTCAGAAGCCCTACATCTCTGAAATTATCTCAGACAAATCTGGAATGGACCTGGGCACTTCAAAGTTTTGGCTTAATACAGTATTGGTCTCATTTACAAACCCACATGCCTCAGGGAAAAAAAAAAAAAATCCAACTGCCAAAGCATGCTTTGAGCCAAGAGAGAATTCAAACTGCTTAAGTGACTAACAGCAAAGCCCATACAACTTCAAGGACTTCACTCAAAGAAGAAATTATATTTTTTTAATTCAGTAGATATTTTGTGAGATTAACACTGGAGATTCTTCCCAGGGTCAATCAACAAAGTGTCTGTACAGTGATGGCAGGAGCAAGAGATGGATACCTGCAATCCTTGTAGTTTACCTGACAGGCCAAATAAAGAAGATATATATTGCTACACCCTCTTTGCTCACAGTTTCTGCAGTGGACACCCCTGACACAGAAGGGTTTCTTGTGTCCTTTCCCTTGAAACCCTCATTTATTTTCCTCTCACTTCAACAATCAGGGCCAAAAATCAATCATATTACCACTACTTACATTGGACCTACAAAGCCAGATTATGGCACCGGGTATCTCTGTGCACAGTCCTTTGAGAGCTGCCCTGTTATTCCTGCAAGCTAAGCAGGTCACTAGAGAGACCTAGAGGTCCCAATTCTGGAAACTTATGCATGTAATCCTTGTGCCACTGCTGACCACAACAAGTTTATTTGTGTACTTAAAGTTAAAAAACTTCATGAAGTGCTTGCAGGATCAGAGTCCTATTTCCCTGGATGGTAGTTCTGCTGCTGGTAAATAAGTGCCAGGAAATAGAGCAGAGACATGCTGGTTTGTGCATCCCCAGGCACACAGAAGACAGAAGCAAACTCTAATATTTACCAACCTGAAAAAACTGTAAAAACCTGGAGTTTCCAGCTTCCCTGACAGTACTAGCAGCAGAAGAGTGAAATAAATTAAATAATCATGCCATAAATACTAATTAATTGCCATTAAAAAGTACTCAAATCGTTTAAAAGAAAAATGCAGCCATTAATCAGAATAGCTCAGGTACCTAAATAAATATTTACTATTATGCGTGCATATTTAATCTACCTACCCATCAAAGACTAATGCTCTCTTCCTTGCCAGTGAGGCTTATTAACATCCTAGAGGGATAGAACAGCGTCCCAGAACTGTGCAGGAATGTGGCATAGGGATTTAGGAGTAAGACAGTTGCACAGGCAGAAGCATAAGCCAGCAAAGGTGGTGCTATATTTAGCCTTACATCCAGGAATAACCTCATCTTATTACTTGTGTTTAAACTAACAGCTCTAGGCTCTAATACCCAAACTCATTGTCCCAAGCAAGCCCTTCTTAATGGATAGATCCCATCCTGAACATCTCCTAAGCCTACACATCAAAGTCTTCTTGAGACTGGGATTTAACATGTTGTATTAATGAGAATTACTTCCAAGGAGCTGTGCAAGAATGGGTCTATCCATAGCTTTCAGAAAAAAAAATTAAAAAAAAAAAAACAAAAACCCTTCTATGTCTGAAGTCTGCTTAGAGATGATTTTTTACAGTGGCAAGTTGGAACAATTTTCAGGAGAACAAAAATCAGTTAGGAAAGAAAAATAAAACTACCAAGCTTTAAGGGAGGAGAAGGCACAACTAGGTTTTTTTTTGAGACACACAGTCCAACTCAAAGTTCATAAAGAAGAAATAAGGGTACTTGCAACCTGAAACAAAGAGATTTAACAGTCTACTACCTACTGCAAAATAGACTCTTTAGGGCCTTTGCAATGCTTCTACCTCTTGTGATAAGAAGTCATCCCTCCGAAAAGTAGGGTAGGAAGTGCTCTCAAAGAGGGGAAACCTTGACAAGCTTGTGGGAAGGAAATTATAAAAAAGAGAGGACACTGGGACTTGTGTATAATATTTCTGGTGCAGTCCTGGATTTGTTTCCTCCTGCTTTTTTGAGTAAATTGTTTTTCCAAGTGTCTTCAGGGGAAATTAAACAATTATTAAATATTGGAAAGACTTTTAAAATTGTTCACAGGAGTATTTGCTATTATTTCTATTATATCTAATAAAATAAATGATTGGAAAAGTTTTGAGTTTTTTTCTGGTTTTGTTTCATTTCGGGTTTTTTTTTTTCCTAACTGGGCTTTGAGAATTCCTCCATTAAATACACATAGATATTTCAGTAGTGACAAAAATAAAAAGGCTCAAAGGGCAAGCAAGTCAGTTAAATTTATAAGGAGGGCTTATTGCAATAATTTTTGGTACAATTTTCTAAAATCTCACCTAACTACTTATGTAGAGAGAGTCAAAAGGTTGTGAGCAAAAAGGGGATACTCCAGGAGCTAAGCTTTTTTAAACACAACTGCCTGTAGAATAGCAAATAGTTTCCCCACTTGCTAACTTCTGTGATGTGGTGTTTGCTTCTGTTGAGAGTGAATTTCAGAGTTTATACATTCCTTAACAGTTAAGGAGTTACTACCTTATAGCTCTAACTCCCCAAGTTCCATTCCTATTCTTCCTGAAAGAAAATAGTTAGACAGCCACATTCTAGGTGGGTAGCAAATGAATTTATGCTCATAAATTAAGAAATAAGGATTTCCTTTTTAGTGACTAAGAGTTCAATTCAGGGCTAGAGTCAGGTGTATACCTTCAAAGGGATTTCAGCAGCAGGTCTGCTATATAAATAACTTTTTAGATGCAACTCTATATCACCCTAGCTTTCGGTGGACCACTAATTCACACAGACTAGCTCTCAAAAGGAAAAAGTTAAAGTTCAGAAAAAAGAAAATGGCTTCACATCCAACACTTGAGCTGCAGCTTTATTGGTTTTGGCAAAGTAATGTGAATTTGTACCAGCTGGGAACCTTCATGACAAATGCAGTGAGTGGGAACCAGGTCTGATCTTACAAGGAGAGCTTTTGCCTCCATGTGAAATCACTTCAGGACAGCTGTCAGGAACAGGAGCAGAGCTTTGCAGAGAAATCTGCCAAAGTCCACCTTCACTTCTGAGAAAAAAAATTATATATCCCCTCTCTGAACTATGTGAAAGAACCCCTTTTTGTCCTAATCCTCTATTGTTGCACCTTTTCCAGATAATCCTAATAGGACTAAGAGCAATTTTCAGGAACTAATTTGGCAGGCTTTAGGGGAAACAGTGGAAAGTGCTAAGACATCAATTGCCTGTCTTATACTTTCCTAGAAATGAAATGGGATTGTCAGGAGAATTAAAAAAATAAAAATAAAAATAATTTTTAAAAAGTTTTCAGTCAAAAGTGTGGCTACACCTGCACTAGAAGATTTGTGTAATGGACAGGCCTATGCAGGTGCTTAGTGTTAAGGAGCATAGATATGAAATATCTGTTGACAGCATGTGGACAGTGTCTTCTACACCTGCTGTTTATTCTGTGACTGCATAAAATTGATATGCCCTGTTCACAGGTTTCTGTGGTGGCAGCTGAGAGAACCGGTGTTGTTTGGGTGTTTTCAAAAAAAAGAAGACTCTCTTATCACCTTTCAGTAGTGTTGAAGAATCTCCTGATGACATTGTGTTTTTGTTGCTTTGTTTTCTGAACAGCATATGTGCTGCTCTGCCCTGCCCTGTGGCTCTGTGCAGCCAAACAGGGGAGTAGAAAATGGGAACAGCTCAGATGCAGTTTGGGACTTGCATATGCAGAGATGGAGCAGGTGTGACTGTCACTGTGACTGCGTGGGGTCTCTTGCATGAGCAGTCCAGCGTGTGTGTCTGTCTCAAATCTACGTCAGCCTTCCAGCTGTGATACTTTCCAAAGATGTTTGCAGGAGGGGGATAAGCTAACCTTGGTGACTCTGGCATCCCCTTGAGGAGAAAAGTCTTCCTAGGATGTTTCAGCAGGAAGACCTTAATGCAAGCAGTTTAGATTTACTATAGAACTCCATAAGTTTTGATACCTTGTGGGTTTTTTGCTGATTCTTTCTTAGGATTTATTGTTGTTCTGTTTTGCTTTAAGTGTAAGGCAGGTTCAAATCAATGTTTTAGAAAACAGCAACTTGATTCTTTGTCCTTGGCCCCAGACTGTTTTTCTCTACAAAGAAGCAATGTTGTGTTTTTTGTTTTTTTGGTTTGGTTTTTTTTTTTGTTTTTTTTCCCTGTCAATTGTTAGAGAAACTACAAGCTTTGTGTTTCCATGACCCAGCCTGTTTTTTAGCACCAAGGAGATTTTAACAGAAAATCCTCAGAAACCTCAGTGCCCTAAACATTTCAGATAAACATTTGTCTTGTATATTTGTGTGAAGAGAGAGAGGTTTTGGGGATCTCAGGCACAGAGGAGAGCAGGCAGCTGTTCTGGGTGTGCTGAGCACAGCTGGGGGATGCTGGTGCTGGAGGTGGCTGTCTGGACAAGCAGAGGTGAGCGAGTGCCCCACCAGGTACACGGCAGTGATTGGATGTGACAGCTACTACTGTTCCCAAAACAATGTGCACCAAAAAAGAATCAAGGTGCTGCTTTGGATGCTGTGATAGCTGGAGGTAAAAAATGTTTTGCTGTTTCTTTTGTCTTAATTCTGGAGCAGAGATTTGAGAAAATGATGCTCTGGTAAGGGCATTTATGTGACTCAGAGGAGACCTCAGCTCTGGGCCCTGTTCCAAGATACGGATTCATTAGAGAAGGAGTATTTATGCTGATGGAATAGGTACTTTTGGGGTTGAGTAGAAACTGAGCAGAGCCTTTGAGGTTGGGATATAAGCACTACAAATTATGGTCTAGACATATTTATTTATTTGTTTATTTGTTTGTTTGTTTGTTAGTTTATGGTTGTAGCTCCAGCCTTTTCCTATATCTCAATTTCTCTTATGTTACTGGGAACAGAAGCAGCATTTACTTTCTAGGGGCAAAATAAGAAAATAGGCTGTGAGGTGCTCTTGCATGATGACAGTGTAAAGTGCATAAATATAAAACCCTCTCTGACCTCACTGATGGCACAGAGAATGGTGCAGCATAAGGAACACTGGGCTGGTGGTCAAAAAACTTAAGTTCATTTTTTCCCTTGGCTGCTGAGCTGCTGCACGGCCTTGAGTGTATGACTTCCTCTCTTCTGTTTCTCTTGGCTTCTGTTTTTGTTAAAGAATGAACAGCACCTTGCACTGTGGGGCACTGATTGCAGCTGAGCTTTCCAAATGCAACCATATTGCATAAGGCAAACTTATGAATTATTTCTATTGGTTGTCTGATAGAAAACAAATTTATTCTTACTCTTGTAGTAGAATGTCATTACTATTGCAAGGAAATGGAGTTTCTCCCAGCTGTGCAAAGCTGGTGACAGAACTAGGCAGCTTTGAACTTCCCGTGAATTTGCTAATGCATGAATCGTCACTGACTGGCAAGTAGAATTTTTCTTCATGTTGTTTGTGGGTGAAATTCATTCCTGTTTAGGCTTCTGCAGTCATTTAAGCTGAGGCTGACATAGAGGGCTTAAGGATTTCATAGGTGTGAGATTGCTCTCTGCAGAGGAGTTCAAGCTTTTCATCTCCTATCTGTCCTTAGTTTTCTGTTAAGACGGATTATGTGCTGTTAATGTTAATTTGGAGCTAGAATCAGAGTTGCTGTGAAGAGTCAAAGAGTTGGTGGGGAGAGTTAAACAACAATGATTTCAGTGGAGCGTCATCTATTTACAGTCGTGTTCTGAATCAGACACTGGGAATTTAGTTCAATGACTCGTGGTTTTGCATCGGTTGACTGGAAGTCACATAAAATGTCTCTTGCCTGATGGAAGGCCAGAAAGAACAAAAGAGCTGCTTCCTGTTGCATCAGCTCCTTTTCTAATGCTAGACAGAGACACTCAGTTAAACCTGGAATTCATGAATCATTTCTTAAACACAAAGGCTAGGTAAAATCTGTGCTAGTGGAAAACTGAAAAAGGTTTCTGGGTTACTCACAAGAAATTCAGGATATCCTTGCAGATTACCAGAAACTGATCTGTGGAGAGGGATCAAGAAGGGGAAATCTTCCTGCCAGCTAACGTTACTTACCTACCTTCTCTCCTTGTAAAGAGGGTGTATTTTTAGATTAGTTTTCAGAGTATAAGGCTACTGATGGTGGTGTTACCATCTCTGACTCTCCCCTACGCCACACCAATGATTTCTGGAAATCTATTAAACCTCAGAAATCTTGACTACATCAAAAATCTGAGTGATTAAACTGGAAGAAATGCTATGAACATGGGTATTTGTAAAGAGAATAAATATTTAAATTAAAGGTGTCTTAGTGAGAGACCACAAAGGTGGCTTAACTGTGCTAGTGAAAAGAACTCAAGTTCTGTTTTGGCCACATGAAGCCCTGTGTCCACGGCAGGATACTTCATCCTCCTGGACTAACTAACTTTTCACTAAAAAAAGTAAAGGCAGCAGCTGGAGTAGTGTACTTCTATTCTGAGGCTGCTAAAATCATTGTACCTAACTTGGTCAAAGCTTGTGAAGTTCCTTGAGTGCTTGATGATTCAACAGCCTGTGCACCCTGCTATGAAACAAAGAAGTCATTAGGAAAATGTGCAGGAGCTTGAGTGTGCCTTCCTCATCAGGGATGCGTCTGTGTGAGAACTCATAAAAGATGACTTGCAGCAATTATGTCAGTGGTACTTTTAAGCTGATTCCTTAGTGAAATGTGTTTTTTTCAAGCAATATGTTGTCTGCCTACCTAGGGCTGGCTCTGTCTGTCAGTCTGTCCTTCCAGTGTAACCCTGAAAATCACTGGGAGAATTCAACATGATATGATAGAGACGAGAGGTCTCGGTGCCTGTTATAAACTTCATTAATGGGATGACTGATAGTGAAATCACTAAAGAAAAGTCTGCTAAGCTCACCCTTTAGTAGACATTAGGGAACCTGCATGGAGAGCAAGACATCAAAAGTAAAACGTCACCAGATTTCTCTGGTCTCCAAACAACTTGTTTTTAGCTGTGCTGGACCTAAGTGAGACAGGGGAAGGACGGATTTAATTCCCCCGCCCTGGCAAGGGAATATGCTTAGCCCCTGACATCATTATAGATGAATCCCTCCAGGGATATTAAAGATGGAGAGCATAGTTCAATCTTGGTGGCGTCATGTCCAGAGGGCCAGTGGGAGAAATCCTCCTTGCCTAGTTAGGCTTAAAGGGAAACTTAACATGAGGAGGATGACTAAAGTGCATTTAGAGCGAGTGATTTATGTAAAACTATAACCTTTATAAAATAGGATTAAGTGCCAATGTGCTTACATTTGGATGGGGAACGCTTGTTATTTGCCCTGCAAGAGTTATGGCCAATAGGTCTCTGAAACAGAGACCGAGCAAGAGACAGAGAGTCTCAGTCACTTTTTCTTTTTCCCTTCCATCCTGCCTGCCCCCCTCCTTGTTTCATTAAAGCTACACATCATGTGAAGTGGCACCAGCCTCAGAGAGTCTCTGACAAAACCATTGCATGGAGCCTCAGGACAGAACTTGCTGCAGTTCATGTTCTTTCCCCCTGCCCTTCCTCACTCTGCCTTTTGCTTTCCAAGTGTACATCCAATAAGTCAGATGAAACTTAATCTTGTTTGCTCTGTTTCTAATTCTCTCTTCCTTTCTCTGTTCTCCCTTTCTCTTGCTGCTCTTCTTCCTTGTCTCTCCTCTGCCCTCCAGCTTCTAGAATAGCAGAACTTTTTGGGCTTACCTTTATCTCTTACTGTTTCTGGCCTTCTCCTCAGCTGCAGATCAATAAGTGCAAATATTGGGCAAGGGAGCATCAATGGAATAGAAATGAATTTATACTATTCATTCCTTATTTCCTCTCTATAAATTGTTGTGTGGACTGATTTTATAGCAGAAGAGTGCTTGGAGCAGAGGGAGAAATTTGCTTTTTTATTCTGAGAACCATGGAAATTGGGTACCACTGCCCAGAGACCCAAACAGTGTCTTGAAGCTGAATCCCTTTCCTAAGAGGGGCAGAATGTCAAGTGAAATGATGTTCTGTTCTATGTTGGTTAGTTGGAAGCTAATATCCACTTGCCACCATCTCCCTTTTCCTATTGCACAACCCTGGGTCCTCTGGGATCTGCTTTGGCTTTCTTTGGGCTTTTTGTTTTGCCAGTTTCTGGGTATCTGTAAAAATTTACCAACAGGAGGTCTGCATGGATTCAGCTCTCTAAGAAGATGAGCAGCCATTGTCTAGCATTTTTAATTGTTTCTTCTTCGGTTTTGTATTTTACTTTAATTTAAACCCCATTATTTAATTAGTATACAAGGTGTGCAATAATCACCGAAGTGTGAACTCAGCTTGTATCTTTATTTCTGTGCAAAAACATTCTCATTTTTAATGCCTTCCTCTGCGGAAAATGGGATCTATCACCCACCTGAAAAAATGGAAGGGTAGCTCAAGCCACTTAAAAATAACCACTGTCCAATGAATCTGACTCCAGTAATTTCTTGAGTTTAGGAAAATCTTTTCTTTCTCATGCCGGGAGGAGAACAGAATTATTGGTAGTCTTTGCTTTTCACATCCGCTGCTGCTATCTCAGAAGGAAATTGTGAGTATAAATCAGTTGGGGGCTCTGATCCAGTGATTCTCTTCTCTTTTTGAGTGCAGATTGCTATGTTTTCCTCCCTATGAAATGGGAATTAGACTCATGGAAATGCAAGGCCTGTAAAGCTGATTTTTATCATGCTCCAGTTTTCTGCTGATATTATTGCAGTGACTTCCGTGTTCTTTGCTCTTGGTATATATCAGGATTTATGAAGATAAGGGTTGGTGCAATAAAGTTTCTTAATATTAGCGAGAAAATTAATTTCTAGTCTGTGCCCTAACATGACATGTGCCAGTTATTGATGGATGAATAGTAAAAGGGGCAGAGGCTTTGCTCAATTTGAATTCTTGCTCCTCCAAACCTTTTCAATATACTTTCAACTTTAGCCAGGAGCTGTAATGTTGCATTTCTGCAATAACTCCTTTCTCAAATTTTTCATCTTGACTTAATACGACCTCTCTCTCAAATGGTTACTTGCAGCTGTCAGGATTAGGAGCACTGATCTGTTCTCGAGACAAAACATGAAGACACTTTCAGGACCTGATTTTCTCAGATTTTCTCATTCTCATGGCTAAGCTGGCCATGCTCAAACAACAACTTTTCTTCCAGTGACTCTGCCTTAGTACTGGAGCTCTAAGCCCTGCATTGAACAGGGAGCCAGGAGGGCACTGAGGTGACTGAACTCCCCCCCTCCCAAAACCCAAGACATCCCAAATCAGTTTGATTACCGCTTTGCTTGAAAGCTTCCGGGTCCCTTAGAGCCTAAATGGTTGTCATGTTTAACAGATGGATTGTTCCAAATCCTTAGGGAAGGGGAAAAAATTAACAAGGAGGATAAAGGAGAAAACCACTGTTGCAACCATCTCACCAGCTCGAGCTCCCCGGCAGCCGCTGCTGTGTAACGCGATCCCCGTGTGTGGTGCATTACTGATTTCCAATATGTGGTAATATTTACATTAACATTAGGACACCATCAAACCTTTACTTATCCACATAGTTAAAATTGTTATCTGTATATGAACCCCAGAGATGATATATCTAATTGTCAGCAGTGACCTGATGATAATAGCAGTACAATTTAGTTACACTATACAATATCATTAATCATCCAAATGTAGCATAAACAGAATGGACCATTTGCTAAGGTCTTTCCAGGGGTGGGAGGAAGATCCCTCACTTTTAACAGCTGTATGCCAGAGGCTTCCCTAAGGAAAGGGGCTGGCAGAACGGGGAGGAAGATTTCTCTATTGAAATCAGAATCACCTTCAAGGGTGGTACATGCCTCTATTTATTAGCGTTATGCTACATATGCTAATGGCAGACTGTACACTATTTCTGAGCATTAACATCTGCTCAAAGCAACAGACTTTCACTTACAGAAACTGATTTAAACTCAGTGAAGCAGATAAACACAGAAATCTAAGCAGGTGGCTGCAACCGAAGGAAGAATTCTCAATTCCTGCACTCAACCGATGAACTTCACTAAAACCGTAATTAATATTCAGATAACTGTATTCCAAAACATAGCATAAACAAGATCATTTAAAGGATGCAAATGTCTACCTGGGATGAGGAGAGGCAGGGGCTTGGGTTTGGAATACAGAGTGGTTTGAATAGAAATCCAAAGCTGGCCTGGGCCAGAAAACACAAAAAACAAAAGGATGTTATTGCTTTGTTCAGAGGCACAAAGCGGGAATTAAACTTTTAAACCAACATTTTGTGATAAGGTGATGATAGAAATTGATCTTTCTTTGTAGGATGTTGGATGGTCTAAAGATCTTGTTACAGAAGTTCTGGTAAATTTGGTCACCACTTTCAATACCTCAGCCTTTCATTTGGGAAATGTTGCAAAGGCATGATAAAAATATATCAAAATAAATCTTTTTCTGCTCTCTCAAGTCACACTTTTTCAAGCTGCTTTTGAGCACAGATAGCTGGTTTCAAGTGAAAGACTCACTACTGTTCCACCTACACAATAATGTTGAAAAACAAAAGTCCTTCTCTCAAAACTTCAGGCTCATCTGAAATGTTGGACAGACTTTGATTCTAATCTAGCTGACCCTGAAGCTTAGAGTGAAACATTAAATGTGAGTGAATTTTACTTGTGTTCAGCTTTTATTGCAGACATTTGATCTGGTTCCAGATGTACTGCTTCTCCAAGGAATTATGTGATCACTCTTTTTCTTACACTAGTGATATATATTCCTAAAATGCCAGTCCTAAAAGGCAAACCTTGTCTACTCCAGGCAGGTCTCTGGACTGGTATTTCCTCTCAGGTGCTTTCAGAAGACTCTACTCAAGGTTTTAGTGTGCCCTCTGAATTAGTTTTCTTCTCTCTCCTGACCAGATGCACCCACACAGATGGAGCATCTCATACACCTATGGTACAAAGCCTCCAAGACTTGTGTGTTGGAGCTGCACGGGGGTGAAACAGTTCATTGAGGTTCACTACAGAAAGAAGTGAGCAGCCTCAGGCTTTGGAGGTCCCTTGGGCTGAAAATGGTGAGAGCCTGGGAGAATGTCTGAGGGAGGTGTTGCACACACTTGCCCTGTTCTTCCTTTTTTCTGTTTTTCTCTGCATTTCTTTTCTATTTCTTTTTCCCATTATATCCTTAATGTTTAAAAGGTTTTCTGAGCAGTCCTCAAAGGTGTCAACTTCATCTACAAAGCTGATACCCATGTTCACTGGATTCCAGGAAGAGCAAGCAAAACAAAATTTAAACAATGATTTTGAGGTCTGATCCCGAAAAGAACTAAATGTACTATGTGCATACTTAAAGAAAAAAAATTCCTATTCTTTTTTTGGTGTTGCTCTCCCTCGTCTAGTTCCTCCAAGTCTGGTGTGCTTTGCTCTACTTCCTCACAACCACTCCAGAATGTGTGAGAATATATGAGAATCTCAGCTTGTTTTTTGTCATTTTAATGTAAATTTTTCAGTCTGTGGGTTAATTGAGAAAATCTGACTCTTATAGATTGAACTACTGTGAAACAGAATGCACTGTTTTGAGATAAAATGATTGAATGTATTTTGTTTAGAGATTTTCAACCCAGCATCATAATTTTGGATTATCTCTTCCATTTTTCTCAATGCATAAGAGATGACAATAAAACCCTATTAATCTTCAAACATCAATTTGTTTTCTTTGAAATCAAAAGTAACAGCTTCATGGCCTTCCAAACTCTAGGAGTAACTCCCTCTTCTGTGTACACTGGAAATCACAGGGTATGACTGGGTGGCCATGATCTTTTGGGAGGAGGCCTAGGATGTTGGATATATCTAAGAGATCTGTATTATTGTGAAGATTAGAGATTTATTCCTGCTGATGCAACTTCTTTCACTTTTATTCCTCAGATACAGGTCCCCCTGTTGTTTCTCTATGATTTCTGTGTATTGGAGCATGTTAAGTGGGGGTTTTTATGTCACACATTATCAGAAACGTGGGGGCAAATTCTGCTACACTTGTGCAGTCCATGTGACTTGAGGGAGGCTGCACCCCATCAGCCACTTCATCATATGCTCCACAAAGTCAATAATAAAGCTCCTGCCATCATCAACTGTGCAGGATCAGGGGCAAACCAGGGGCAGAATGTACAATATCATTATAATTTAAAATTTTTAGTTTCATATGTTCCCAAATTTGTTGGTATATAAAATGATTGTTAGAGGTATGCATGAATTTTTGAAATTCTGCTCTAAAGGACTTGTTGCTTCAGAATATTAGCTGACTGAAGGATTTCTTCAGATGAAATTATTGGCTGTTGTAGCTGTAGCTTTTTCCTGGTTTCACCCCCTCCCTTGTGCTTAATTGTATGCATGCAAATGGTTTCATTGACTGCTTTGGAGGGGTGCGAAAAGATCTGCCTGAAAAAGTGTTCTGTATAAAATCACAAGGGGGAAATTAAAAGAATGCCTACCAATATGTTAAAAAAAATAAAATCGCCCAAGTGTGTGGTATCAATTTCCAGGGTGTTTTCAAGAGCCCCTAATGCAGTCCTAAGTAAGTCTTCACTGCCAGTTTAAAAGAAGAATTTGTCTGAGGAAAAACAAAGCAAGAGCAACCAACTGATATGGAGCACGCCTGAAAAACCAAACTTTCTTTGAAAAGTGTACTTGCAGCTTTTGTCAGACCATGCTGCAAAATGTGACGCAGTTGCAGCCATCTTTTCCCTCCTGAGTGCCCCTGCCTTTTTCTGCATCTGAATTAAATGTCTGGCTGTTATCCACTCAGCACAGTAGGGTCACTAAAGATCAGATGATATTCTTTTAGCCAGCCATGACTGAGCGAAATCCAGCGCCTACGTTTGGAGATGGAGCCCTGGTTCTGCACCTTCAGGAGGCACAAACCTCTCAAATGGGAATGGGAGCAGCCATGGGGTTAAAGTGAAAGGTGTGGAGATGTTTTCAGGACATGGGCTGCTGCTACAGAGGGCAGGAAAATGTGTGTAATGGGTGGACTGACTCGGCAGCTAAGCTGTCCTGGTGCCCTAAATACGTGTGCCAGGGTACCCCTTTGGGTACTGGGAATGCTGTGGTTTTCCTCCTCTCTGCATGTGAAGGAGAGGCTTGAGGTTTGCAAGGCAGTCAGAAATCTCTGCTTCAGCAGTAGGACAGCTGTACGGAGATGCATAGTTATTATAGACATATATATAGCAAATAAACCCGACTGGAATCAGGACATCAAAAGACTGATGCTCTCTCCCAAGTATTCATCCTTTAAGTACTGTGTCTTTCTTTCTTTCTTGTTTTGTTGACTGCCTATTAGTGTGCTAATCTCTTGGGGGAGATTACTGAACAAATAGCTGTTGGACAAAAATAATGACAGGGAAGGAAAGCACAAAAAAAAAAAATCTAAGAAATGGAGGAGGGGCCAGATTGCAGAAGCAGAAATGTATGAAATCACACACCAGTTTCAGAGTGAAGGAGGGCAAAAAGACTAATTTCCTTGTAGGTTAATGAGAAAGAGAAACCAGCTCTGCACAGAGGGAACTCAGCACCCTTGCAGGATCTGTCCATGTCTTCCCCAAAACCATGTGAAATCACATCCTATACGAGAACAGCACCTGTCACTGTCCAATTCCCCTCTTCACTGTTCCTGCGAGGGTGATGGTTGCTGTCCTGTGAATGCTTTAGATTAATGCAAAAACTTTAATCTAGAAAGCCAAAAAACCTGAGTGTGAGCTGGGACAGAGCTGCATCCTCCATGGATCTGGTGTGGATGGGCTGCAAGAAGCATACCCAAACCCATGGGTGGTTCCAGCTACCAGCCCTGTCTCCAGCATCCACAGCCCCCAGCCCTGGCCTCAGTGGAGGCACAGCTCAATGTGAGGCAGAGCCCTAACTGATTTTCCAGCTAACTCGTTCAGAAAACAAATCTATTGTCCACATTATGTGCCGCACAAATATTGTCGCTTCCTGGGAGAGGCTGTTTATCTGTATTTGCCTAGGATTGCTTTTGAACTGGACATTGAACCCATTTCCATGCAATGATTAACACTGGTGGGGGAGCAAACAAAGGGAAGCAGCTTGGAGTGAGCTGGTTTTAAAAGAAAATAAAAAGAAGCAAAAGAATCCCTGTGGACTGAAAATGCTACAGTCAAGGGAAGGCATTCTGTAATCTGGGAACAGTCCTATATATAGCAGTATGCCTGAGTGCCTCTGGGGAGCTGAAGCACTTATAAATCTCACGTATTAGATGGAGGCAGAGTACAGCACTCTCTCTGTTCATATGGAGGTGGCTGTTTCTAGTGGTTCTTGTGCGTCTTGGAGTAATATCCCCGTACTCCAGGCTGATGCTTTAAGAGAATAAATCCTTTTTGCTTTTGTTCTGGTCTCTTTGGCTCTTTCCTAATTTCTTTTCTATTTTATATACTGTTTGCTTAGTTTGGAGAGACTGAGAGCAGCAGACTGTTAGCTTGATGACTAGACTTGAAGAGTTTTTTTGTCAGCTGATATTTGTAGGGGAAAAATAGCTTAGCAAGAAGGAAATCTGTTCGCAGATTTGGAGGAAATTTGGCAAGTTGTTTCAAGCAGGACATAAAAAGGAAAAATTCAATACATTTACTTAAAAAAAACAAAAAACAACTTTATCTATGGGAATAACTTTTTTCTTAAATGGGTGTGACCTGGTTTTGTTATTGTATTTTATGAAAAGTATAGAAGAGGACTCAACATTTAACATTTATGTTAAAATATAAAATACCTGAGGAATTTTTGTCATAGAAAAATAACAAATTAACTTTTCAGCTTATCCTAAACTTCTTTTTTCTTTCTCTTTTTTTTTTTTTATTTTTTTTTATCCCCACTGGTGAAAAATATCCCAAACCTCCCAAGCAAGACTTGATTAAGTGTGTGCAGTTCTGATTTCTCTCTGGAGCTGCAGTCCCTGGCTTTCACTGCAACCTCTGTCACTAATGTGCCCCATGTCCTTGGTCAAGTCACCAAATGTCTCACTAAAGGTTTCTTTCTCCACACGTGTGTGTGCAGTGCCTTGCACAGAGGGGACTGGTTTTGGTAGTAACCTGAAGGTGTCACTACTACACAATGAATACTGGTACCCACCATGTCCTGCTTTTTAGCAGCAGGATGGCTGCACTGCAGCTACAATGAATATGCAAAAAAAAAAAAAAAAAAGAAAAGAAAGAAAGAAAAAAAAATTGCAATAGGTATCTCAAAGTACAGTTTTAGTACTTAAAAGACACCAATATATTGACCCACTTATGTCAATATTTATTCCTTAGCAGCTGCATTACTTCGGCTTATAAACCCCTAACTTCCATTAAAATCAGTGACAAACTCCCATTGACTTAAATGGTGCAGAATAGAGCCCTAAATCTTTAATGTAGTCATGTGCATTTGTCTGTTTTTTCTAGATAATGTAACCACTACAATGTAAAAATACATCTATTATATGCACTTTGCTCAATTATCTGTAAATGTGACAGTAATCACCCGTTCAAATTATATGCTGTATATCAACAAGTTATTTCTATTTAGTGATAAAGAAAAAAAAAGTTCATAAAAAGTTCTTTTCCAAGAATGCAAATGTACCTCTGTGTAGAAATTCCCAGCTAAGAGCTAAGATGGTCTATAAATATTAATTCTACATAACATCTACCAAGACTGTCTCACACTAGAAATTTCACTCCAAAAGATTCAATCCTTGCGCAGTTGCTGCATGCAAATTTTCCTCGGTGCCTTTGCATCCTCTCATTAACAGCACCAACTGGGTTAAAATAAGGCTGGCACTTACACCAAATGCTGTCACTGAGGACGACAGGTCCTTTTCAAGCTCACTGCAGCCTTATCCTGCAGTTGGGATCAGTTTTACCGCCCGTAATCTGCAGCTGCTCCTGAAGTGCTTTCCCCGCTACCACCCCACAGTGTTTTTCCCACCCGGCAGCAGTGAGGGCATCTTCTGGACTGCCACGGCTTCCGCAGGCTTGGTGAGCAAAAGATGTCACACTGCTGCCTAAACATCCCTTCTAGCGACCCTCACAAGTCTCACCCTCACCAGCAGGTGAAAAACGAAGAGGTTGACCCTTGTAGCTGCTGAGGGTTGGTCATCTCACGGGGCAGAAATGGAGGAGAGCACTTTCCCCACCTGTTCTTGCAGCCTTTCTCACACACTGCCAGCTCCCCGTCTTCCCTGCCTGCATCTGCAAGCCCTGACTCCCTAAAGGCAGGTAGAAGGGCTGCAGAGGTGTACACTGTGTGAAGATACACCAGCAAAGCAGACCCTTTCAGGCCAGGAATCACCCCAGTATTGCTGACAGAGCAAACAAAACCCAAGGGCATACCTCCCTCCCAACATTTCTCAAGTTAGGGCAAAGAAGAGCTGGAAGGGCAAGAAGGGACCTGGTGGGAGAGGTCCCAGGATGGCTGTCACATTTGCTGGGTTAATAAGCCAAGACCAAAACCCCCTCAGCTGTTGCCAAGGCCCTTTTCACCCCTGGCTCTTGCCTGGGAACCCAGAGTGGCTGGGTGGATGGGATGGCTGCCAGCCACATTGTTGAAAACCTCTCAGCACCAACTCATACTTCCCCTGCCTGCCAGTGTCCATCTGCTGTCTCCTGTCCCCTGCCTTGCATCCCAGCACCTTGAGGCTGGAGGTTCTGTTTGTGCTCCATCTGTGCAGGACCCAGCAGTGGGGCTCTCAGCCCCAGCAGAGGTGACAGACTCTTGCCCAGAGTCACGGCAACCCCAAGGTGTGACCATGCCATCTGCAGTAGGAGGGTGCATTTAATGCAGAGAGGAGTCTGAACTGCCCTGCATCTCTTTCCTGTCTACTCACCATCATGAGGGTTTTATTACACCTAGGAGGAGACACAGACTGATCCTATGTGCCCCCAAAAGCTGTCTCACCACACCCTCCAAGAAAAAAACATCCATACAAGAGTGGAGACAGCTGGGCCAGCGGTGGTGTCTTTAGGCCTGGTCTGCAGTCAGATTTGAAAGATGGGAATTAATATGCGCTAATCCTGCAGCCTTGTTGATGCGACGTCTAAATAGCTTATATGAATTAAACACTCGCAGCCCTGGCTGCCCCAGCCTATTACTGCCTTTCAGCTAATGCCTCTAGAGAAGGTTCTAACCAGACACCAAGACAGAACACAAAATAAAACTTCTGACAGCCTGATCTTAAGCAAGGTGTTTTGGACAGGGAGAATTAAGGACACAGATTGCATCTCAAGTGACCCTGATGCTGTTTTAACTGGCAGGTTTCCTGTCATCCTGGCAGGTAGATGCACAGAAAAGCATAGCCACAGTGTAGTGACTCATGGTCCTCTAGAAAACTCTCCCTGTGTGCTCCAAATCCTCACTTCAACCCTGCAGTACCAGAGCCAGCAGGATTGTAGGAGATGAACTTAAATCAACACCTTCAGCCTTATTTTTTGGGTAGGCTTTAAACCTGTTCGGTGAATCGAAGGAGCTGCATCGGCATAAGGGCTCCCCCACCCCATTCCCCTATATAATTGCATCCAAACCAGTAGTCCATGAGGGCTGTGATGTTTTTGGAGAGTGTAACACACACGTTCAGCTTGTGCAACATCTTCTGCTGCCAGTGCCTTAGCAGTGGCTTTCGGAAGGTTCGGTCCTGGCCCCTCCTGTTGTTCTGCAGCTGCCTCTCTAATTACGTGAATTTTAGTGTCTGGGGAAGGCAGATGAAAATGGTCCCCATCTGTCCTGGTTCTGAGAAACTCAAGCCTGATCCTTCCCTGAGTAACACTGCCCTGCCAGCCCATCCCAGGCAATAGGGAATTATTTGCGGGGAGTAAAGGTGGAAGAGGAGAATGTCAGACAGCCCCTCCTGGAAAGATTTATAAATGCATCATAACCGACTTCACAGGCTTAGTGCCTTGGAGAGTAATTGAAAGAGATGTTCCATATTGATCTTTTCAGAAAGTTCAGTTTGTCTAATCCATCCCCTCCCTAGAGCCGGGTGAAAAATGTTTGAATTTGTAGTGCTGGGGTTGGATTCTGCTCTCTGTCACCTGGGTGTAAACCTGGGGAGGAAACTCTAAATACCATGGAAGCTTCTATGGTGTAAAGAAGAGCAGAAGCCAATCCCAAGCACTAAAGAAATGCACTGGTGTGTGTCTGTAGCTGGGTTTGTTTTGAGGAAAATAATTTTTGTCACTGCAAGTTTCCAGTGATATGATGGGATGGACATTGTGCATCCGTGTTGTGATGTGAATGCTGGGGATTAATTGCACAAAATTTGGAGAGGAAAGATGATTTTGTGATTAAGAAATCAGACTGGGACTTGTATAATCTGTGTTTAATTCCCAACCCAGCTGTAGATTGTTGCTCTGCCCTTGGATAAGTTATTTATGCTTGGATCCATAAAGCTATTTAGGTATCTAACACCCATTGATTTCAATGAGAGTTGGGCTCTAAGTGCCTTTAAGGATCCGAGTCTTAATCTGAGTGCAACTCTGGGTTAGGAACCCACCACATTTGATCATGATCTGGTACTTCTTTTCTCCTATTGGATGTGCTCTTGTTTGTGTCCATTTGGAATATGGCAACTCTGTAAGTGCCTGTACAGCATCTAGCACAGTGCATTCTTGATTTCAGCCATTGCTGGAAAAATATAACACACTTAGGATCACAACTGCCAAAAAAACCTCCCCAACCCAATGCCCAACACCTACTGTCAGTTAAACTGAAAGAAAAAAAAAGTCTAAGGACCTTATTATTATAGTCTATTTGTTTATGTTCTCTTGTGCTTTAAAAATTATCAGCAAGCACCGTGTATTTTTGCTGTGCATTGATCTCCTGTGGCCTTTTCAATTATTCAGCCCTTCTAGTGACCCTTCCTCAAAACATCTCAATTATTTTACAAGCGTGAACTAGGCTTTGCATCCTGCCCTCCCAGACATGGGATTATAACTTTGCTTACTTTGCAGTCCAGGAAACTGAGTCACAGAACTTTGCCCCAGACAAAGGATACGTAAACAAGTACTTAGGTCTTGAAACAGGAAAATATCTCTGTAAATGCTACTCTGGAATAGACACAACATTTCCCTTGTTTTGGTCAGATTTACAAGTATCCCAATTTTGTCTCCTGGGATGAGAGTCACAATTCCGCTCCTCTGGCTACTAAACCTCTCCTTTATGCCACCTCTGCCTGCAACTCACCAGGTGGTGTTTTTTCCTAATAACAGCACTCAGCACCCTAAATCTGTCCCTCTCCCTCAGTAGGAGCAGGCAGTGTGTGGCCGTTCATGCCAACAGGAACACAAACGAAGCAACCACTGAGAGCACAGTGTTTTCTGGGTTTGTAGAGTGTGCGAATGAGAAACTGTTTAAACCTTGTGGCAGATACACACACCATGGCCGTGTGGCAGTGTTTGCACAGCAGGAGGACTGCAGGTGTGTCCTTTGATAACAGCCACCAGGGACAGATGGGGCAGGAGAGTTTTCTCTGTTCTCACTTCCCTGGGCTACTCCACCCTGTGCAGGACATGTGGGGAAATTCCCAGCCCTGCAGCTGAAGGCTGGGGTTTGCTGGGACTCTGTCACAGCTATTTCTTACTGCACTTGAACGTGTTTCCAGGAAGTGTGAGACACTTCCTTGGGTGAACACTGGAATCTTCCTGCCTGGGGCACATCTTCCTCAGAAATAGCAACTATCCTTGATATACCTCCACTGTTTTGAAGTGCAAATTCCTAAACTTGTGGCGGTTCCCTCCTGCTGTTTGGACTTCAGTATCTCCAAGGGGCAGATCCTCTCTGAGGATTCACTGCATGGAGACAAACCATGCTGCCTGGGGAGCACTGAGGATGAGCAGGGAGCCAGAGACATCCAGTGCTTCTGACTGTAATGTTCATAGTCTTGTAAAAGAGCAAGAGGGATTTGAAGAAACTGCTATGGCCTTATTTTGAAACAACCCTTCGGTACAAAGCAATGGATTCATTTAAATTAAAAGGAGCCTTGGAATGCCTAGTGGTATAGCAATGCAGCTAAGGCTTGCTTAACCAGGATGATGTGGGGAGAATCTCGCCAGGAGGAAGCCATTATCCTTATCATATCCAGGAAAATGGGAGCAGTTCCACCTGGCGTTTCATTCATGTGAGTGTTGCTGGTGGGTTTAAAGCTCTTTTGGTTTTCTCATGTGTATAGGGAAAAAGCAACAACTAATGTTTGAGTTCTCCAAATAAATTAAAGGACTTTTTTCCCCTCTACTTTGTTACCCTCTCTGTCACATCCTTTTGCTCTCACGCTTTCATTTCTCCCCTATAAAAAAATAATCATTGCAAAACAAACAAGTGAAAAGTAGCATCTTACCAAATCATCTTTGTGCAAAGGTTTAATTTCTGTCCTGCTGTGTTTTTTTGTGTACGTGTTTTTCTTTTCTTCAAAGGAAGGAATGAAATAAGAAAAAAACAATGATAGAAAAAAATTGAGAGGATCAAGAACCTGACAAACAATAAAGAGAAAAGATGTTTAAGTAAAGAGTGGCCTGAGTACATTTTTCTTGCACCAAAATCATCAGCCACCTCTGTAAGGATCTGGAGAGGAGGGTAAAAGCAGGCAGTGTTTATCTGAGAAACAAAGTTTGGCATCCTTACTCCCTCCCTTCCAACTCAGAGGGTCTTAGTTGAAAACACTAGCTGCCACACGAGACAATCTCTGGGAGTGCACAAGGGACTTGCAGTAGATGACCACTGGCAGAGGGGTTTTTTTTTGTCTCAGCCTGTTGTGGAGGCAGGTGGGGATGGAGACAGCACCCCTGAGGAGGCAGTGTGAGACTCAGAGTGTCACTAGTCCTCCCTGGAGAGAAAGCTGGGATGCTGTCTGGCAGGATGAGAGCGCTGGGTGAGTGTGTGCAGCAGAACAGAGAGGAAGGCACCACAAAGTGGCAGCATTGTATCTGGTGTGTGGAAGACACAGCCGGAGTCAAGCGAGCCTGACCTTGGTCCCGCCTGTATCAAATTCGACCTGACTTACTAGGAGAGGGTCAGTGATAACGCGACATACGAGGAGTAAACTTTGTTCTCAGGTACTGGTGCCTCAGAACTGCCCCTCTCTGGAGAAAAGGGGAAAAAACGAAAAAAAAAAAAAATGGGGGTGGCTCGATTATTATGCACCAAAACAAGCTGGATTCCCTTAAGCAATAATCTGGCAAAGTATTCCTGTTAGGAGATATCTCTTTACACAGTATGTGCAAGTCCAACAAGGTCTGATCCCTGATACTTCAAGTGACTGTCAATCACTAACCTTTTAGAAAATCTCAAAGTTCTTCTCGGGGAAATTTTGTTTATCCAGTTTTGTAAAGGAAGAATCAGAAAGGCAATGACAATAAGTTAAGTATCTTGAAATTCCTAAATCAATCTCGAATTTACAGTGTTCAACTTGAAACACCAATTGTGCTAGGGACCCCCCCTTCCCCAAAGCATGTACACAACAAGCACACAAAACAAGTAGGCACTAAAAAAAGTGACAGACAGTTTTAATTTTTCTCTAGAAATTACTTGCTCAGCGTCTACAGAGTAAACCAACAGCTGAGCTTGGAAAAAAAAAAACTCAAACCAAAACAACTATGTCTCCTAACTCCCAGCTCTCAACAACACCGTGTGTGAAAAGTCTAGAAAGGGCTGTGAAACACAGGCTGTGCTTGTGGAAGGGTGAGGTGGCTTTTCTGGGTTCACTCCAGCATCTCACCTGGAATGGAGGGGAAATTTGCCACCAAAACAGCCAGCTTGCTCGTGAGGTTCATTTAGCCTGCAGCTCCTCAGAAGGACTCCTGTGCCTCTCTTACTCCACCCCTCAGAGAGAGAATATGTCCCATCAGGGTGGGGGGGAGGAAGGAAAATGCATTTGGGTTGTATAATTTGAGCACGAAGCTGACATAAAAATAAGGGCTTCATCATTGGGCTTGGCGAGGGAGGGGAAGAGGGAAGAATTGGAGGAGGGTAAGGAAATAACAATTTGCTGTCTCCCGAAGTATTGTTTAATGCTTTACTTAAAAACGCTGACAGCTTCTGCACAGCTGTACCCACGATAGAAGCAGCTTGCTGGCACATTGATAAAGTATTAAGACGAGCACAGATCTGGGCATGATACAGAGATGAGAGCTGCTGGCAGCTGAATTAAGGACACGCGCACGAAGTAACCATTACCTGGCAAAGGATGGTTTTGATGCCGCCGTCTTTTGTTTTGACTCCAGATCAAAGGGAGGAGGATAGGTGGTTTAGGGCGGGCGCTCCGAGTTGCATGGCTAACTTATCTGTGCCATAAAAGCAGGCATCACATTGCCTGCTTGTAAGCAGAGAAAGATCTGAAACACATGAGGGAGGGACGGGAGACAAGCGGGGAAAGCAACACCAACACCGTACTGGGAAGACGTGCTGTCTGGAGTCCTGCAGAAGAGTGTTTAAATACCTGTCTTTCTTTTTTAAAGAACCCCGAGTGCAAGGTCCTCCTGCTGTTCTCAGTCTGGATAATCTCACTCCAAACCCAGATCTAAGGCTGTCTCTGCTCTTAGGAAGCCCTGGTTCCTGTGTTGGGACACCCACTGGATCTGCAGGGCCAGTGTAACAAAAACTGGTCACAGAAAATATTATCCCAGTGGAATAGCCACGGTCATATAGGTTTAAAAATGCCTAAATGCCAGCATGCTTTTACTTTTTTGTCACATTTTCTATATTTTGTGTGCATCTGTGTACTTATATGGGAGTGTGACCATTTCTACATAGGTACTACAATGTCTCTAACAGAGTTTTGTCATCCTGATCATGCTGCTGCAGTTAAAACAGTGCAGTTTTCTCCTTCCACAGACCAAGACACAATCCTGTAAGATGTCAAGCCCTGTCAGTTCCTGCTGGCTTCGAGGGAACCTCAAAGCCTCTTTTCTGAGGGTCTCAGCAATTCTTTCTCCACCCCAAAGGGGAACTGGGCCCCAGGTTAATAAAAAGTAGGGCAGCCTTATCCTATCAGCTGCCTGAGAGGGTGCCTGGCATTTTGAGGATGAGCGACAGAGAAAATTCAAGTTACCAAGGCAATGGAAAACCTCAACATAGTGAAGACAGACGTAAAAAAATACATGCTGGATCCACACAGCTGCTCTGAGACAAACTCACTGCATGCCCTGCCTCGGTTTCCCATAGGAAAAAGCTTCCTTTAAACCTGCTCTCTCTAAAGTGTGAGTGGGTATCTGGTTTGTGTTTCATTGAAGTCAAATAGATTGGCTTTTCTGCTGCCTCTGCTGGAGCTTCAGTGGAAATGAGCTGTGCAGTGTGAGATCCCAGCTCAGCCCATACACACTTGAAAGGGAGAAAGAAAACTCCGACTCTTTCCCTTCCTATTTCTCCCACCAAACTGGGCCAAATCTCAGTCTCGTTTATATCAGAGTAATCCTGGAAGAAATTCACGAGAGTCAGTTCCTCTAGATTTACATGGATATAACCAAGAGGAGAATTCATCACCGTGTCTTCATCGATGGTTCATAAGCAAGGAAAATGCTAAGGCCTCCTTTATCTTGACAGAACAAGATGGCTCAATAAATGTAAAGCACGTGTTACATAACAGTAGAATAATCTATGGTATTGAGGGCTCACAGATTCTGAAAGTCTTTTTCACTTGCAGTGGAGGGGGGGAAGGAATTAAATGAGGAGAAAATATATATTGAATAAAGTGCTTGTTGCAGAATATTTTTTTTTAAATACAGAACTGTTAAACCTAAAGTAGGGCAATACCCTCCCTTTCAACAATACTTTGACTTCCTACAGTCAGCAGATGCAATATGCATAGGATTCAGAAAGATCCCATTAAAATTCATTAAACCGTGTTTCCAGCTATTTAGTAAATTTTGAAGAAAAGAAACCTATTGCCTCTTCTGCTCCATACGATGGCCTCTTTGAATGCAATTAACCCTTCATTCATGGGTCCTTCTATCCAACTAATCTCCCACCCCGTGCCTTCCGATGCATTTTTAATACCGCAGCTAATACTGCCACCTAAAATCCTCCAGCAGACACCATGCAATAGAGCTCTTTGCACAGGCAAGGAACTGTAAATCTCCATAAACAGTGCTTGAATGAACAGCAAATTCAGATAAGTGATGTGTTCATTTTCATGGCTTCCAGTTCCAAATGGGGGATGCTCTTCATCCTTCAAGATAGAATTTTATCCAGCAATTATCATGGTTTCATACCTACCCAGGGGATCTAGACACTGGTTTTGGGGAAGCTGGGCAAAAAAGGGTGTAAAAATTTGTGAGGGAGCATAAATAGATAGTGGAAAAATAAAGAAAGACCTCACAGTACACATGCAAATAAACATTCAAAAATTTTTAAAAAGAAGAAAATAAAAGAAGAAAAAAATAAAAAGATAAAGGATAAAGATCCAGAAACATCAGAAGACGTTACATGAAGTGTCAGATTTATCTGCCTGCAGTGTAAAACTCTATTTTCTTTATTACATGGTTGACAGAGACTCAGGACCCAATCTGGTCTCATCCTGAGTTCGATAAACTGTGACCAATTTCAGATTGGAACTCCTATTTACGGAGGTGCTAAGTGGAGAGGGGGATTATATCATGCAAAACAGAAGCAACCAAAAATATTCCTATTCCCCCCATCCTCTTTTCCCATCTGATAAATGAGCTGGTTTGTCAAAACAGGGAGTGGAACTGGAGGGGCCAGGAACAGGATTTGCTATAAAAAAGAAAACAGAAGACGAGAACTGAAAATATGCAGTGTTTCTGTTTGTTTGAAGCAAATCCCATTCCCAAGCCAAATCTAATCAGAATCTGTCCATTAAAAAAAGAATTCAGAAAGGAAATATTTTGAAATATAGAAGTGGTCTCAGCCTGATCCACCCTGCAAGGTGTTCAAGGTACACTGTGCTTCCTTCATTATTTCACTGTTCTGTCACAGCTATGAAGGAGTGTTATTTCTGAGTCACAGAATTATGCTTTTCACTTGGCTTCTGTAACACCCCTACGCTTAATTATTTCATCTGAACTACAGATTTCCACAGATCCAGCAAAGCATTTAAGCACCTGCTCAACTTTAAGAACCTATTGCGTTCTGGGAGGCTTTCCACAATATGAATTAAGCGCACACTTTGCTGGATGGACAGCTCTATACCATAACTACATTACATCTGGAAGACAGCCATACTCTTTCCCAAAGGGTTCGCTGCTCTGCAATCTATCAGTCTAAAATTTTTCCGTAAGTGTATGTGCCTTTTTTAATTGAAGATTTTGTCATATCTGATCGAACCCTCGCACAGTGTTTGCGAGGAGTCTTGGACAACTTGGAAAGGATGATCCTGGCACTTCAGAACGGGACAGAAGCGTTACAGTTTGTGTATCGGATGTGAGTATCACCCTAAGCCACTGGAAGCCAATCTGAAATCTGCCTGCTTAACAGAGAGGCACTGCTATTGCCTTGCTCTGCCAAATCAGGGTATTTTAAAGAGATAGCAGAGTGATTCTGTTTAAAATTCACAATGCATCTGTACAGAGGATGAGAATTTCAAAGTATGGCACAAGTCTTACTTTATGGGGAGGTATTATTCTCATTGTTCTTCCAGAGCTGGAAAAGGAAGAGAAAAAATGTATAGGAGCTCAACTCTGCAAAATTTGCAGACCTGAGTGGCAGGCTAAGAGCTATACAGCAAGCTGTGGAAAAATATCAGCAATCAAAAGCCAAAAATCTGGTCTCCAAGCTTCCTATTCAAAAACATGCAATGTACTATCCTCCTACCCAAGAAAGAGTGGCAAGTGTTCACTAAAATTTAGAGGCTAAATGCCAGTATAGGGGGATACGTTGGCTACCTCACACTCCACTGGCACCGGCATGTTGCCGGTAATGCCATGAAAATGTGTGTACAATTAACAGAAAAGTTCAGTTGCTGCAAGAAGATGTGTATGGATTCATCCGCTTTAATTTTTTCCATGATTTAAGCATTAGGCACCAGGAAATTAATCTGGGCAGTAGTCAAGACAATCTGCAGAAAGCTGGGTCCAATGTTGCTAAAACAAGCTGGCTGAAATGAAAAAGTGCAGCTGTGACTCTCTTCCTGATACCAACACACAAACACACGCACGCACACAAAAACCGGCCCTTATTATTTATGGACACAGATGAAAAGCCAAAGGGGGCAAGGTAATGCACACAGATGCTGATTAGCTGGAGATTATATTGATGATGTAATAAAAATTCACTTTGTCTCTTAAGCTGCACCAGGACAATCAAAGACAGATTAGATAAAAATCAGAGAGAATGAATAATAGAAGGCAGAGGTAACATTGTAAACCATAACTCCCTGCAAAATGTTCTGCCTTTGACTGTCCTCACTCAGAATAAATAAGAGCTGAAGGGTGTAAATACAGCCCAAATGTACAGAAGAAGGAGGCAGATGTGGCTTTGTAAGTGTATTATTTATCAATAAGCAGCCAGATATGCACATTTACCTGAACGGGTTTGCAAACACACACATACACGTATCTACAAGCACACGCCTTTCTAACTCTGTCAAAGAGAGCGCAAGAGAAAAAACATGTTTGGAGAGGGACAGATGGACAGAGAAATGGATGGGGTGAACGGTTAACAGCATACAGGAAGCGATTTGAGCGAGAAAGATAAAAACTTGTTGGGAAAAATCAACTCTGTCTCTACTTGACAGGGTACCCACCTTTTTATCCAGACATAGACCCATGTGGATCCGTGTCTGGAAAAAGAATCCTTCCTGCCACAAAAGGTCTCCATCAGAGAGAGACAGGAGAAACTTTCCTCTTTTAGAGTGCTTGCTTGAAAAGGAGTAGAACTCCTGCATGTCTAACGTTGGTTTAAGTTTACTGACCATGTTTAATATTTGATTAAACCTCTGGCATAGCTGACTATCCTGATCTGAATAGATGATCCGACACTTTCCCTGATAGTAAAGCCGAGCATAAGTAATAGCTGTCCTCTGACTGCTGCTGCCTGATGCGTACGAGTCAGATTTTGCTGTGTCTGAAAACCTGCTGCCTACTTCTGGATTCTTTTCTGCTGCTCAGTATTTTCGGCAACACTTTATGAAATCAAACAAACAAACAGAAAAGAAACTAAAAAACACCAAAATGCATCTCCCAGCAATGGAGGGGACTGCAATTTATTCATATCTGTGGAAAAAAAAAAATCCCTTCCTTCCAAAGTCTTCCCTGGCTTAAGCATTCTACCTGGTCTCCTTGTTGTACTTTTTGCCTGTGGTTTGCATTATTACTTGCTAAATACATTAGAAAATGCTCATCAGCTTGCTCGGCAGCTTGGGGATGTTTGTGTGGTTGCCCACACACATACGCACACACACATGCACGCAGCAATTTTATAAATAAATCACAGTCACAGGGGTGAGGAGAGGGCATGTGGTGCTTTGGAAGGGAGCAGAGTGGCGAAAAAGAGAAGGACATCTCCAGGATCAGAAAACAGGGGCTGTCAGAGTTTCTCTGCACCTCTCAATGCCTATGAGATGGCCACTGCCGCTGATGACACAAAGTGAGAGACAGGAACACCAACCTGGGGTGCTTTTCCCCTTGCCCAGCGTGGTGAGGAAAGGTCTAATCCCTCAAGACAGACAAAAACCAGGTCTAAATTACCAGCCTACATGCTTTACACCTCAAATGAGACAAGCCTTGCTGAGAGAGGTAATATCTTTTATTAGACTGCGTGATACAATTGGAAAAAAAATAGACAAGCTTCCAGCCACACAAGGAAGTCTTTTTTTTTTTTTTTTTTTTCCCAGCTACATCAGCTGGACTAATAAAAGATATTACCTCTCCTTACAAATGTGGTCTCATTTATAACCTTAGACCATCACTGCTAAAGCTACAGCATGACTTCTGCCTTAAATATACACAAAGCTCTTTGCAAAGCTGGATATCATAAATTCCTCTTTACATATAGCAAACTAAGGAAGAACAAGGTCTAGGAATGGGATCAGGTAGGATACAGAAGGTTAGTAAGAGGACTGGGCTGGAAATAGGCTCCTAATCCCTTCCTACCTACCTCTGAATGAAGAAGACTCTGATGCAACACCACATCAAATTCTGATTTTGCCTTCTTGCATAAATTTTGGATTGCTAGAGACGGGTTTTGGAACTGAAGTTCTGGTAGTTATGTTTCAAAACAGCAGGAAAAAATATTTTTTCAAGAAGCTGAAGTGTAGTCCCAGAATGGACTGCCAGGGATAGTTAAGAATAAGATCACAATTTTTAGAATTCAAAGGAAAAACATATGCAGGATCTTTGTTCAGGTTGGAGAAAACAGCTGCTGATTTAATGAAATAGGCAAAGTTAAAAAATAAAAAGGTATAATTGTCTTGGTGAAATTAAAGACTTACTGCACCATTTCTTTTTTTTTCTTTTTTAGTGTTTGAAAGAAGACATTGAGCTTCAAGCCCCGAAAAAGGGGTAAAAAAAGAACATTTTTCTATCTACTCTCTTAGAAGTTTGCATGCAGAAATGCATCGGTTTGTGTAGCTGTGTTTCTGCATATTTCGTGAGTGCAGGTTTTTCTGCTACTACCGATGGCTCTTTTGCTTTCTGAAATTATGGACAGCATGACTTTCATTTCCCAAAACCTACTAGGCAAGGAGATGAGAAAAGAGAGGAGAGATAGGTAGCATGGTTTGAGAGAACCCGAGGGGTGACTCGCAACATGAACTGGTGAAGTGTTCTGTGCAAGGGATGGCGCGAGGGCAGAACATCGGTGCAGAGCTGAACCAAGGGAAGAGGAGCGTGAACAGCGATGGTGAGAGCTGGGGAAAATGATCTGCAGCTTGGCTGTGGAAAAGAAACAACTCATGAACACGGTAAACTGACAAGTGGGAATGGGCAACGAGCCTGGAGCGGCACCTGGGGAAGGGACATGATTTGGGAGTGGGTCTAAGTTCACACACCCACACCTGTACCTGCAACCAGGAAAGGAAGGCTGGGAAGCCAGGATGAAGAGCTGGTCTTGGATGCAAGCCCAGAGAGTGAAAGCCTGGGTGCTGCACTTGAACAGCAAAGGCAGAGGCCAAGGAGAGAGGCCTGAGTCAGGGAGTGAGCTGCTTGCCCAGCAATCGGACCTGTATCTTTTGTCACAGCAGGGTCATTTGGTTTGCTGGTGGCTCAGCTATTTCTTTTTGAGTTAAGAAGCTGCTGCCAAAAGTCCTGTCCCTGGACCGGTGCAGAGGAAAAGACAGGGGAATGACACACCTATTGTGCAACTCCCTTTATGAATAAACTTGTGAAATCTAATTCTACCAGCACCTCTCTGGCCTTTTTCAATGAGCCGGTCAGTAACAAATGACCATTTAACAGCACAAAGCAGCTGTTATATGGGAGAACAGATTGAGGCTAATACAACACACATTCCCCTCCAAACAAGAACCCAACATTCCTTCTTCATTTTTTTTTTCTTTTTTCCCCCATCTGCAAACACTGTCAGTAAAGCTGAGTAAATATATAAATAATTAAACAAACAAATACTTTCTCTGCTGCCCCCAGGCCTTTGAAACTGAGACTTAGTTGGATTTCAGGCAATCAAACAGCATCACGTTCACGCACTCACACTGCACGCAGGCTTCCTCTCCACCTTTGACAGAATATCATTGACTTGAGTGCACTGTGATGATTTCAAATAGACTAGGGGTTAGATAATCGACTCTACACACACACACATAACTGCATGCACACTCCAGCTCCTTCATTTATTTCATAAAACAGATGAGCAGAGATGGGATGGAAACACCAAAAAAGACCCCAGACAAACAAATTAAAGAATGCCATGTACATTGCTACTGATGAACAAACTAAAACTAAACTGAAATAATTTTTAAAAATCCCACAGGAAACCTGATTCATTTGTTTGTCAGATCTTTGCTGTAGGCGATCATCTGAAACCCTCTTCTTTGACGAAAATATTACTAAATTAAATTTTTTGTGTCTGGATACCTAAGGACACTAGGATGTTGTTTATTCCCCACAACCTACACTTTAGGTAGCAGCAGTGAAAACCCCCTTCTGGGTTACCTTGCTCTGCCAAAGTCAGGGATATTCACATCCCTGCTTAAGGATTCACACAGTGTCTGTCTGTTGTTTGTGAGGCTGGGTCAGAGTCTAACTATTGACTTCAGAGAGTGTTGGGTCGGTGCTCGGCAAATGGGCAACGACTGCCAATTCCATCTGCCTGTACTGAGGGCAGAAGTACACTTGTCTAGAGGGAACTTGCTCTTTTTACTGACCCAGTGAAGGCAGATACCTTCAGCTTGATTCAAACTGTGTTGCAAACAATAGGTTTGGATCAGGCCCTTAAAGAAGAAAGGTGGGATGCAGCCCTTCATCAAATCCTTGCTTTGCAGCTCCCTCAGTTGCCATAACAATGAAGAGTATGTGTGTGATTCACTAAAAGAAGGGGAAAAAAAATAAATCAAGATCCTGAATCAGTGAATGATGACATTCCTGTAGACAGAAAAATTACAAAGGCTGAATCCTACTCACACAAAGAAAACTGGCAAAATTGACATTGACCCTTTCTTAGCAAAGCAGGGACAAATATGCATTTACAAGTGAAATGAGCAAAGCTAATTTTCCATGTCCCCATTGAGTGTTTTTTGAAAGCATGTTTTCCGGATCTATGCTGAAAGGGGCTCTGATGTAATACATTTACCATCAGAGATGCACCAAAACCTTTACACAGAAAAAAGTAAATGTCAAATTTATGCCATTACCTTCTCCCTCATAAAAAAAAGAATTAAAAAAAAAAAAAAAAATTACAGCTGGCCTAATATTGCAGTTGGGGAAATGAAAGATCAATAGCTCACTAGAGCCAATGGGAATCTTTCCATTGATTCAACAGGTTTCAGTTCAGGCCTGAAGGCACCGAGCTTAAGTGACTCCATCAGAGAGTGTTGGTGAGTAATTATCCACGCTGTGATTAGAACCTGGGCGTCCCCACCGCCCGCCCTCACCCACCAGATAATGCCCTTCCTTTGAATGAAGCTGCAGGCACAGGCAGCAATTTAAATGGAGCGGCTCTGAGGTGTGTTAGCCATGACAAATAATTCAGAAGGAATGGCAATGCTTGTGTTCCTTGTTGTTTTATTTGTTTGTTTAATTTGCTGTAAACTTTTTCCAAATCCCTAGGAGAATGTAGAAACTAACACCGCTCTCGAACTCTTGTTTCCTGCTTTAGATGCCTTTTCTGCTGGTGTTCCTACGTGTTGACTCACTTCTTTTTTTTTTAACTTCTCTGTTAATTACTAAACTTGGAGGAAAATAATTTCTAAGATACCCTTTTTTTGGTATCAAAATTGGCTGTATCCCTCTTGCAAATAAACACGAGGCAGTGATATGCTTTTAAAGACTTTGCCAAATGATTTTTGTTGGTTGTCTTGCCCATTCCTCATTTCCACTCCTACTTTTCTCATTTATTGCCAGTATCTTGAATGAGATTTCTTTCTCTAAAAAGAAAAAAAATCCATATAAATAATAATAAAAAGAAGATAGGAAGAAAGAAAGCAAAGTAAAAAAGTAACCAAGCTCACTCTGAATGCACAAAACAGAACAAATCCCACAGAATAGCATAATTGAATAACAATATATCTTTATAAAGGAGAGTGAAAAATTGCATCCTCATCCATGTATTATTGAAGATGGAATACGATCAAATAAATCGCATTTAAAAGCAATTAAATGTTCACAAAAGAAAAACACTTGCCCTGCAAACTGAAAAAGAATGGCATAATGAAATGCAAACCTTCTTGAAACTACCATATGGACACTGGAACGAGAACGGTTGAAGCTGAATGGTATAGCAGAAGGAGCTAGCTTACCTAGATAAGGCAGCCTATTGTTGCAGAGGGAGTAGTTAGGACACTCGGATGGAGCCAGGTCTGCGTGTCTGGGTTTAGGTGACTCGCAAGCTTAAGTCAGTCACATCGCGTGTGATCGGCCGCTCCTGCTTCAACCAGCGGCTTCCTGCAGAGCTGCCCGTAACTTCGGGCCCAATCCAAACACTGCTGCAGGCAAGGAAGAGTTTTTTCTGGACTTCAGCGGGTTTGGGGGCAGGTGTGTGGCTGCTCTGCAAAGTCCTTTCTTATCAATTATAGATTTTACACAGTGTAGAACATACGTTATTTCCGCCATATTTTTCCCCTCATTCTTTAAATGCTGGTAAAGGTGTGGGGGAAAATAAATCAAACACTTTCATTGCAATTCTATGTTGAACAAAACTTTCTACGATTAATCCTATTTTGACAGGAGCTGAAGTTGTTGACCAAAATGTTCCTTGCTGCAAGAAGTTTCTCAGGTTCCTGGCTTTCGTGCACCTGCCGGGCCAAGACCTGATCTTAGAAAAAACAAATCTGGTTTCTGTCTGTGTTGGGTGAAATAATGAGTAGGAAATGGATCCTAGGCAGGAAAACTGAATTATCTCTAGGGTAACTTTCAGAGAGGTGCAAAACAATTCAATCTGCTCGGCAAAGGTATCTCACTCTCCCCCTGCTTCCTCCATGCACCATTTCAAAGAAGTACATCTTTACCTTATTATATTATTAGAATCAATCAATATTATTAATATTACATGTGGGCAATTCTGTAAATTCTTCATAGTTCTCCTCCCCGCCTGTTAACAGCAGGTACATTATACAGTCTCTGGTTAGATTGGTCAACTAGGCTATCGATAGTCTTAATAAGCAATACCTGTATTGTGACCTTTGCTCACAGAACTGATTCTCTCATATAGGGCTGTCAGATTCCTTAAAGAAGTATTGATAAGTTCATTACTGTATTGCTACATATAATTTTAGGTGTGATTTTCACTCACCCTGAAGCATCTAGTAACCTAATACTTTTTTTTCCTCCTAAAGCACTGGCCCTTTTACAATTGATCAAATAGTGAATTAGAGCATTATAGAGAGGAAACATAATCAGGGGATTTCTACAAGCACACTGTGATATATCTTTTGATCTTCTGACAACCTTCATCCCTCTCGATCCTAGGAAGGAAGCGTTGTTTTATAGGGATATTATTAGGCTGATGCTGCTTTATACATCTACCTGCAAGAAGCTACCGAGTCCGACAAAAATATTTGTGTGCGTTTGCAGTGAGTGATGCATATTATGTGATGCGAATCTATCCTTAGGGACTGGGAAGGAGAGGAACTATGTGCAAATGTAAGTCTGCCCTTTCAATACATGCATGCATACACAGTCCCTGTGTAGTATATACACAGGCATTTGAATTAGAAACAGGCCAAATATGCAGTCAGATCTCATCAGACCAACTCTGTCTGCAAAGCCCGTTTTTATTCTGTTTGAAGAAGCTTCATGTCCAGAGTTACCTGCCCCGGTGCACTGGGAAGGCAGCCTGGTAGCCTCTGAAATATTTTTGAGGCTCAGACATAATGTACAAGTAAACCAGAGATGAATTAACATACTACAGTAAGCAAATTGTTACATATAATGTTAAACTCTGCATATAATTCCAGGAATACCCTCTTAAGTCACCTTCCACTTTCACATAAGAGTATGTTCTCTGTAATTTCTTTTAGAAAGGAATTATTTAGAAACCTATATTATCCTGTCTGTATTGAACGCATGTTTTCATTAACATGCACATAAAATAAATAATTTGATGTGTGTGTTATACAAACATCAGGCACACTTCTATCTCAATGCATACGGAGTTTTCCCATGAAATTTCATTCTCAGCTACACTTTTCGAGTACCTATTTTTCAGGTTTTCATGTTCTTTTTGTGTTTTCTGGGATGAAATAAGCAGATTGAATACCTTAGCCACATAAATGAGTAAGAATAGTCTGCACTGCAAACTGTGTCTGCAGTATTGGTCTACCAAACCATAAGCAACTTTTTGATCGCAAAATACTTTGAAAAGACATTTCAGTGAAGGTCTCCATCACCTCAATCATATATTGCTGAAAGCATCAAAATTGCCAACAAAGTCATCTATTAAATAGTTAATGTTAAGCAATGACTTTCCAGGTTCAACAAAGGAGGGAGAAATAAACAGATAAGGGTGAGGTAGATCGAAATCTGCATGCCTCATTGGCTGAGCTGTCGGATATTTCTAATGCATCTGAAGGGTTTGTTACTAAGAACCTGTTAAGTATCTTTAAACCTTTGATCTGTAGCCAGTCTTAACAAAGGTGACAATTAATTACAGGAGAGTGCCTTGCAATAAAGTTACATCGTGGTCAGTTTATATATACTGTCCAAAGCTGGTTCACAGAAGTCACTGTCAATTAAAGTCTTCTTGGAGTCCAGTTCATTATCAATTTTTCCCCTTTGCCTTGATCAATATTTTTGGCTGCTTCTGCTTGACAAACTTAACACAATGTCTATATCTATATGTCTTGCCATTCATTTACATGGAATAGATGGCCATATATGATTTATTTTTAGCTACTACGTATGGTCAGGCACTTTATTTGAGAGGTTTAGAGCTCTCATCCATCTTTATTTTAAGGAGCGACAATAATAAGCCCTCTCTTCCTTCAAGGGGATGTCAGTTGGATATAATGAATGCACATTAAAAGCTGCATTCACCTGTATGTGCATTTAGGCTGTGGCTCACAGTGACAAAAGCAAACAAACGCAATCTCTGTGGTGACATCCTGACTCCAGACCACACCAAGAGATGCAGCACAGATAAAGTGACTCAGGAGATCCTGAGATCCCCAAAATGTGATTGCTCCTCGGGAGGTAGAGGGAAAGAGAGACCCAATTCTTGTAATAGATACCCCAGCTCAGTAAGTGGAGCAATGGTGGAAGAAAGCTATAACTTTTACCCACCATGGTTAATATTTTTCCCTTTTTTGCAGCAAATCTTAATGCATAAGAATCAGTCCACCCTGACAAACCCTGGCAACAGTCATACAAGCATTAGTGAAGCATTTAAGTGAGTGAGAAATATGGCAAAGATCAGGCTTTTGCCAGCTCCTTAGCTTTGTGTTAGTTTTAGTTTCACTTACAGAAGTTAGGCTCAGTTAAGGGACAAGCCAGCAAGCGTAGAAATTAATAGCGTTAGCTGCAAATGTTGAGGTTTGCTATGTAAACCCATAATCCAGAATTTTAAAGGGAATATGAAATACTGAGTAAGTGCAAACCTGCAGCAGGACTTCCAAATGTGAAGCCACCTAAATGATGGCAGAGATCTCACTGCGTTCTGCTCAGCAAGCAAGTAACAGGCCTTTGCTCCCGAAGTAAAGGTGATGTGGAGATTAATGAAGCACCAGCTATTTGTTAAAGTCAGGATTCAACTTCATTTCCTTAACACCTCACTTGCTTAGTGCAAACTCTTACGGGGCAGAAACTGCACCGTGTTCGATGGGCAGGTCACATCGAGCTCTGCAGCCCCCTGCTTTTTTGGAATATTATTTTGAGGCCGTAGCCAACACCTGTATGGTGTTGGGAATCTGGTGCTTTCTATCTCTTTTAAATGCAGGTAAGCGGTCCAACAGCCTAGATCATCTCCCCCACTTTTTTTCCCTTGGAACCATTACTGCCTGTCGCATACACCCGCCTGAGTTCACACTTGATTGACGGGAGGGACAGTAACAGCTCCTTTAGTGTCGTTATGGTCTGTCGGGTCAGTGCGGCTGGTATGCATGCGCACAGGGTATGCATGATAAAAAAACACCCTGATGTCTTGCTGAAAAATGTGGCTGCGTACTTCCTGCTCTTAAGGCTGGAGGAGACCCTTCTTGATCATTCAAACCCTTCTGTCCCTTGCTCTTGACCACCATGAATAGAGAGTTCTCTGCCTGCCCTCCCTGAGAGGTGCAATCTGCTTTTTGGTTGAGCACAAGACACATTCCGCAATCTCACTCGCTCTTTACCCAGACAAAATTTCCAGGTGCTTTCTGACAATCTCCTTCAAAAGACTGTTCCATCAGCTGTCTGGCTTTTATGATGCTGTGCAATTTGAATCCTCTGCTAAAGTAAGCCCTGCCGGTGGCACTGGCCACTAGCAGATGCGGGATACAGGACCAGATGAACCACGCTTCTCATACAAGGTGACAAGGACCCTCAATTTTTCCCTCTACTTCAGTGCTGAAATTTCCAATTTTTTCTGGTTTGATATGGGAAAGAAAATGACATAAAACTAAACCAAACTGCTCCCTGATCCTATTGTTACTTGCAGAAATTAGTGAGTTTTTCATTCACCCCTTAATTAAAACCTTGGTAGGAACGAATAAATACTATGAAATTTAGTTGTTCCTAATCAGTTTTGTTGGGTTTTTTTAAGGAAAAAAGTACCCTTTTTTACTTTGTAAAATGCCCTAAGGCACCAGTATATGTAGATATTGAGCGACGGAAGCAATCATAATCTGTAAAAGTGTAAGAAATGTAAGTCTAAGCTGGAGAAATGTAAGAGAAGAAACAAAAGCTTTGGACAAAAAACTTTAATTTTTTTTCTTTTCCTGCATTAATGTAACTTTTAAACAAATCCGCCTTGTAAGGATGATTACTTCATTTGGTAGTGGGACTAGCTGAGGAACAGCTTTCAGTGCAAAACTTGACAGGCAAGCAAGAGATCCCAGAAAATTAGAGTTTGTATTGGAAATGCTGACACAACCGTAACAACAGCATCATAACTGGCTGCAGCTGCTTTTAGAAACCAGGATCCATGTCCAGACCTTTGGAAAATAAGAGTTAACACATATACCCTTCTAATTTGTGGAGCAATCTGGACTATCTGTTTAACATTATCAAAACACATAGACACTCCTAGGTACAGGAGATTTTAATGAACAAGAGGTTGCTTTTTTCCTCTCTTCCATCAAGCTATCCAATTGCATTGTGATGGTTTTAAGGGGTTGCTCTTTAGACCTAAGGCTTAAAGTCGCCTCTGTTTAATTCCAGTTTATTTGTGTGTTTACCTCCCTAAAAGTTGTTTGGTTTACTACCATACTAAATGCTGTATGTGTTGCTTTCAGCCAGGCAAGTCTTATGTTTCAATTATGGAGGAGTTTATTCAGCACCTGTATTGCGTTGTGCTTCTTTTCAACTAAATTTCCATTTCCCAAAGGCTGGACACATGAATGTGTATATATCTTTTTCTGTATATATATGCACACACAAATCTATATATTTCTGCATATAAACATACACATCATCTTAACTGAATGCTCATTTTCATTGCACCTTTGAATTTCTGACATATCCAAAACCTTCATAAACATCCTTAAACTTAAAAAGATTTTAATTTTTCTATCATCTATCTTTGTAATCAAACAGAATAGAATATAATGAATAGAAGCCTTGTTCCCCTACCCTAGAGGTGTCTTAATTTCAAAATAATTCATACTTTTAGGAGGGTAAACCTGTAAAATACTAAACTATTCTCTTCATATTGCATTTTTCTATCTGCATTGAATGCTTACAGAGTGAGGTTTGGGTCAGGTAGGAAAAACAACCCAACCACAGGGCTGCAGCAGTGGATTTTAAGGAGGCTTTGGGGGGTTTGTACTTTTTACCCCTAAATTAGGGTTGGAAGTGTGTTGGTCTCAAGTCTATGCAAGACTCCTGCTTTTCCAGTGCACACTATCTCCACACTTTAAGTGCATTCGCCTGCATGTGTTTCAGTAAATCTCAGTTAAGTGCGGAATGCTGATTTCTTCTGACTTCCTAAATAGAATATTATGGAGACCTGTGTGTTTTAAATTAAAACATTTCCCAGGCCTTGGGTACAAGCAAGCTTGAATAGAAAAGACTGTTTAAACCTATGGGGAGAGTCCTATATTTAGATTACATTAATTCATAAATATTATACTAAATACCACTTAAATTGGCCTTAAATGACTTCAAAGATAATGCATTATAATATGGCTGTCCTGAGAGCACTAACCTTTATATCTCCCAGTAACTCAGCCTTTAAGCATACTCCACAGCTAGATAAGATGGGGGGAAGTTATGAATGAGTGTCTTGCTAAATTGCTAAAGTGTGATTAGTTAACTCAGTGTATGTGTGTGCGTGCATGTGTGAGTGCGTGGGTGGGTCAGCTCAGCCCCGGTAGATTTCTACCCGTGGATCTCAGCACACAGCCTCTTCCCAACCCTACAGCAAAGTACCAGAGCAGGAGCCTGTTCCTGCCCCGTGTGGAGAGAAGCGAGGATGGGGGAAATATGCAGCAGCTATGCTTGTGCCATGAAAGCTTATTTTCTTGGGGATCTGGCAGTCCTTCCCTGCCTTCCCCCACAAGCTGCTTCCCCCGTACCCTTTTTCTCTTTGCGTATCTGCAAGAGAATCATAATCCCTTGCCTCTTTCCTGGTGTCTGGCTGGTATCAGCCAGAGCTGCTGGTGAGAGAACCTGGGACTTCACTCTCCTTTTCTGATAGTTTTTCTTGGAGGAGGGCATAGTAATGTACTTTAAGTTCTTAATTTTCAATTTCCTCCTGCTATACAGGGGCACCGCAATAGGATATCTTCATAATATTTTCAAGAATACACATCCTTTGATCTCGTTTCATTGAATTTACACCTGAAATTACTCCGGTTGCTGTTTTTTTTACTTAAAGCTAATTCCTCCCTCTTCCCTCCTCCCAGAACAATCCCACCTTCTCCCCCTCTACACCTAAGGTTTGCTCTTCACACACTTAAATAAACTACAGCCTACTATTAACCCTTCAGGGTGTACTACTGCCACAGCCTTATACCCTGAATTAAGAATGAAATCAACTGAGAGTGATGGATCAATTAATGTATAAGCATTATGCATCTCTTATGGAAAGCATCTTGGGGTTTTGTATTGCCAACCTACCCCTGTGAGCCAAGTTGGACTATCTTTATGCAATTCTTCACCTACGCCTGCAAAGCAAAGCCAAAATAAGGACATCGGAGTGAATACAATGCTTCACATGACTGCATTTAGAGAAGGGAAAAGAGAAAAAATAGATTAAAAATGAAATAAAATGAATAAAATAATAATAAAAAAAGCCAAACACAACCCTCATCCTTCAAAGCCCCATCATGCTTTTTGACTTAATAGTAATTAATCACTACTGGCAAGAAAGTAATTTTTTTCCAGGTAGCCAGAGGCACATTTTTATCAGGATTAGCTAATAAATCAGCGGCATCGCTAGAAAGGAGTTCAAACTCTTCTCGGATGTACTAAATAAAACCGATCTCTGAAATGCTGGCAACTCGGTGTCTATTGAAGCTTCACTCAAACCTTAGCTGGCAAAATAACAATCATCATAATAAATTTTCTTTCCAAAGTCCAAAACTTATAGCAGGTTAAAAATGACTGTTTGTTTGAGACGAACTCATGCAATTTGGTTCGACGATGTGACAAGATTCCCCACCTGGCTTTTTTCCTAGGTTGCAGCTTTATAACAGAAATGAAATGAAGGGAAATGAAGTTAGTATCTTGCTTAATTCAGGGATATGTGTTAAACACATCCAAGCAAGATAAATGATCCCTCTCTCTCTCCTCTCTCTCTCTCTCTCTCTCTCTCTCTCTCCCCCTCTCTCTCTCCTCCTTCCTGAGTTTGTCTCTGTGAATACAGGCATACAGTAAAAGCAGAACTGAACTGAAAGAGGGAGAACTCCAGTCTATGAAACAGAAATTGAAGTTACCACATAGGATGATTAATTTCAGGTTTAAGATAAAACATAACAAAATAAAATCTCATCAACAAATCACAGTAACCTCCCACTACCAAAAAAATACTTTATTGAAGTGTTAGCTCGAAGATTTCCTCTACACTACTTGAATGACTCTTTACAGTGTAGCTTTTACTGCTGCTATTTTTATTTTACAGAAACCTTAGATTATTTTTTGCAAACACATGCACGCACACACATGAGCTCAGTGTCTACTCTCACTATTAGATGAAATCTCTCAGGACCTTTCCTTCTCTGCACTTCTTACTATTATTTTATTGCTATTATTAATAATTATTGCAGTACGGGTGTCATGTTTAAATGAAGCCAATCAGACCTTGATGTGGCTTCTAGGAAGGCAGTCTGAAAAGAAAGCAAGGTTCGAAAGAGCTACACTGATCATTTCAAAAATGAGAAGGGTGTTTGAAGCGACCGGCAAGTAAGGCTGGAAGAAATATCCTGTAACTTAGACTGAGTCCCTAGTCCCCGAGCCCTGAACATTTTCTCTAGCCTGTGTAAAACTCGTACTTCGCACTGTCAGGGTATATTTTCATTCCTGTTTCCTGAGAGTGGAAGCAAGGAGGGGAGTGAGTGGGAAGGGGAAAGAGATGCCTGCTAAACATGCCGTTAAGTTCAAGATTTACAACTCGCCAAGGCATCTGGATAGCTGGGAAGCCAGTAATGCCATTACCGGTGACTGTCACTGCCAGGAGTCCACCAAGCTGGACTAAGCACTGGTACTGAAGCTGTCCTGTAAAAGATACAACTTCCACTCTCCCTGTGGCCCCGCGCAAAACGCTTTCTCCTACTGCACTAAATCTGGAGTCACACCCCAATCACTTCTGACCCAGTATTTTTCTTTTCCCTTTTCTTTCTAAAAAATGACTATAAACACACACATACTCAGAATCTGCGTTAATGAGGTGGCTCATATTGCTCCTGGTTCTCTCCTGCTTCTAAGCGGGGCTCCCATGCAAATTACCTTCAACTTCCTCCCTGCGAGTCCTACTTTCCCACCCGAGGATCTGAGCATCTCTCCCCCACTACACACACCCTCCCCCACCCCCAAAACGGAGCACCAGCTAATCTGATAGGCACCTCCGGAGAGCCTAAGCTAAGCAGGGAAATGAGCAGGCAGAGATGGAGCAAGTGAGGCATCGTGCGAGGAGTACATCTCCACTACCTTTAGAGAAAACCTAAAAAGTTCCCAGCACGGACTTCGGGCACATTAAAGTAGTGCTTGGAATATGCCTGGTCAGAGACTTCTTCCCCTGGAACTAAGCTGCCACCTGTCCTTTCTGTCTTGTCTTTTCCCACATACACATACATACCACGATTTTGTGCACACACCCCTGCCCCGCTTGAGATGGACTTCTTTATTGTTGTTTATAACCCTACTCCCGTGTTGAATAGAGCCAAAATGAAATGCCCCCCCGCGCAGAGCAACTCACTCTCCTCCACTTCTTGCTTTGTAGAGGACTACAAATAATGAATGTGACAGCAGCAAAAATTTAAAACTGCCAAAAAAAAAAAAAAAAAAAAAAAAAGAAAAGAAAAAGAAAGAAAGAAAAGAAAAAGCCGCCGGTGCCAGATATAGAACAGTTTTAAAATCGGGGGAACCCAGGGACAGACAGACGGACACACACACCCCTGGGCTGACGAAGAGCGGCTCCCGAAGGTAAATACAGAGCACCCGCTCCGGCTTCAGCACCGCGGACAGCTGCCGCCGGCCCCGCGCCCGCGCCGCCGCTCGCCCGGCGCTCCCCGGGAGCTGCCTCTCACCCCCCAAAAAAGCGGGGAAAGAAATAAAAAATACTAATAAATAAGCCAAACGGAGCTGACTCCCTGCCCTGACTCTCGCTCTTCTCTTTCCAGGATGGGTCTATTATTTCTTTCCCTGCCCCCCCAGCCTGCCGCCTCCGCCCCCGGGCCAACCAAAAATGAAATAAAATGAAATGAAATCGAAAGGAAAGAGAGAGAGAGAAAGAGAGCCAGGGAGAGAGAGGGAGCCTGCCTTTCTCTCCCGATCTCTCCCGGGAAAGTTCAGGAGGTAACTCACCTTTGTGCATGCCAGTGAACCTGTCCTTCAGCACCGTCAGTTCATAGATCTTCCCGAACTCCTCGAAGAGCGGTTTGAGGTCTTTCTCGTCCAGGTTACGGGGGATCTGCCCAATAAAGAGCTTAATGGCATCGTGGTCCTTCATTGGGATGGTGGATGGGTTTCCGGGACTATGGTTTAATCCGTTCATATGCCCGTTGGTGCTGGGGTTGCTGTGATTGCTACTCAGGCTGGTATTGTCTGGTTGTCCGTTTGCTAACGTGGCCATCTTTATATACATAGAGAAAATCTTCTTTCCTTTTTTTCCCCCTCTTCTTTTCTCTCTCCCTCCCTCTCTCTCCCTCTCTCTCTCCCTCTCTCTCGCTCTCTCGCTCCCTCTCCCTCTTTCACACACACACACACACACACTCACACACACACACACTCCTCCCTCTCTGTCTCTCTCTCTCTCTCTCTCTCTCTCTCTCTCTGGGTCTGATCTGATTTTTTTTTTACATTGAAGATCTGTGTCCTTTCCGTTTAAACAGGCTGGATCGGTTCAAATTCCCAGCCAGACTAGGGGGTGGGGTGTGAGTGTGTGGATGTGTGTGTGTACGGGGAAGGGAGGCAAGGGGTGGGGGATTGCTTTTGCCTCTACTCTGGTTAAACCCCCTCCTCCCATCCAACCTCCCCCCTGTCTGTCTGCCCGGCAGAGCCTCAATGGTATCTTCCAACACAGCCCCTGGCTATAAATAGCACTAGGCGCATGGCTCTTTGAGAGACAGTCAATTTCTATTGTGCCAAGTGAGCAAAGGGGAACGGTTGCGTTTTTAGGACCAATGATGATGATTTTTTTTTTTTCCTTTTCCTTTGCAAGCCCTCCGATCAATCGCTGTCGTTATAATTTCAGTGATCATCGGGAAGTCTGCCTTTTTATTTGAGAGGGAAAAAAACCCCAACCCAAGGTGTTCTGACTTCTTTCTGTTATGATGATGTCTCTTACTTATTATTTACTCTTATTATAATCTCGCAAATGATAATAAAAAGCAGTTCAGATACGGATGAACCCCCCGGCTCAGAGGTTGCTTTTGCTGTTGTTGTTGTGATTGTGATGTTACAAGCTCTCTTTACTGTATCTGTTCATGTTGCATCTAAAAAAAATGCATGCTGTTTAAAAATTTTCTTTTTTAAAATATAAATTGTGTTACTGATGATGACATCAAACTAGGAAAGCACAAACTATATTATTGTAGAGCTTTGAAGGGAGACGAAAAATATCGAAATGACTGTTGTTAATTTTCGTGCTGCCGATATTTATTTTACGTACAGTCAGTGCGGGCGTTATCTCCTATACAGGCTGTGTGTATGTGCATGTGTATATTGGAAAGGGATTGATTAGGTAAGGTTTTCTTGCCCGACTTTCAAGCCATCAGGATATTTTGTCTGTCTCTGATGGAAACATAAATCGTATTTTGTAGTCATCAGTGATCGGGAGTTGCTTGTCCGAACAATGCTCTCTAGACAAAGTGTACTGTATGGTGGAGACGAAATCAGCTCTTCTTTCATAGCATCTGGGGGTGGGGAGGGCAGGGAGCTTCGGATTAAGGACACAACTCCCCCTTGTCCCCCAAATAATAATAACAGCAACAAAACAAGGCTCTGCGTGCGCTCCGAGCAATTTTCCCCTCGTTGCCTTTTTTTTTTTTTTTTTTTTTTTTTTCCTCCCCTTTCCCCCGGTTCTCCCGCTTCCCGTGCGAGCCGTGCGGGGATGAAGCTCGGATGAAACACCAGCAGGCGAGCTCGGAGCAGCCTGCGAGTTACCTGGCCTGAACCCCGTGTGCCCCGGCGGGCGGGCGCAGCCGCTCGCCACCCGGCTGCCGGCGCTGGCCCCGGGGGTGCCCGCAGCGCCCGGGGGTGGCCGCAGCCCGGCCGCCCGGCCCCGCGGGGCCCCGGCCATTGTTGGCGGCGCCGCCGGCCGAGCCCCGCGGCGGAGGCGGCCCCGGGGAGCCGGGCAGGGGGGCCGGGCTGCCAGCGGGACCCCCCCGGCCGCCCGTCCCCCGGGAGCGCAGGTAACACGTGTGCCTGCCGACAGAAGGGGCAGCCTCGGGGGAAGGAGGTTATTAGTTTAAAATTTCAGCCTTCCTGCCTGTTTTACTGACCGGGATTTGTTTCTTGGGTTTTTTTTTTTTAATTTTTTTTTTTTTTTATGTCTGTTTTAAAAACAAACAAGCAAACAAACAAAAGAAAGGTTTACCGCCTTTCCACTTTATTTGGCTTTTGTTTTAGTAACAGAGAAGGAAGGCAGCGTCTTGCTAACCCCCCTCCGTCCCCTCCGCCTCCCGTTAAAAACAAAACAAAAACAAAAACCAAACCAAAACAAAAAAAAACCCCAAAACCCCAAAACCTTGAAATAAAAAGAAAATCACCCCACTGCAGGTGGCTCAGCTATTCCAAGTACTCCTGTGTCAGAGTGCTCCCGTGTCCTGCCAGCAGAGGAGCGGGGGTGGCCGGGGGGCGGCAGGACTGCGCCCCTCCCCGGGGCCAGCGCCGATCCCTGCGAGGCGAGCGCTGCGGGCGGGGGGAGGGACGGGCCCGGCCCCGCGGAGCCTCCCCATCCCACCCTCCGGGGTCCGCACCTGGGGGCGACACCCGCGCGGAGCCCCCGGCAGCCTGCGCTGCCTTTTACGGCTCTTCAAACATCTCGGGGCGCTGACGGGCAGCGGCGGCTGCCGGCCGCCTGGTGCCGGGCTGGTGGCAGGCAGCGCGCATTGTCTGCCGTCTGGCCAGGCGTGCCGAGCGCTGGGGGCCGAGCTGGGGGGGGGTCAGGGGGCTGCTCTGCCCGTCTTCCCTTCCTGGGCACACTCCCGCGACCTTTAAAGGCTACAGACACGGAGATGTGACAGCCCGGGAGCTGCAGGGAGGGTAAAACCCTCAGACAGCCCCACTCCCAAATTCCCTGCCCCGTGACTCACCTGTTTTCAAATCCTGCCTTGTGCCTCGCACTGTGATAAAAGAATGGCAACAACAACAAAACCCACATGAAACCAAATCCTTCAGCCCTCCCCCCCCGCCCCTTAAAAATCCTAATTTCCGCTCTTTCTGATCCCTAAAACCACACCCGTGATAGAACTAGGAGGACTCACTGAAAGAAGACTCAAGCCCTTTTTTTAAAGAAGAAATATCTACTACAGTGAAAAGTGAAACAAAATCCAGCACTGATCCATCCCAGGGATAGCTCTGCTAACACCTTGTCCACGAACAGGCCATTTGTGCCTGCAATCACAAATGAAAGCCAATTAAAAAGAGCAGGGCAGTAAAAAGAGTCATTTTGCTGCTCAGTGCGGGTGTCCCTTTTATAACAATCTCTATTTTTTAAAACTTTGAGCTGGTCCACGCCCCGTTTTCACAGAGCCGTAAGTATAGTCATTTAGAAATGGATGCTGTTCAAGTACAGCCCCCTGGTGCACAGGCACAGCTGTGAGGGGTGGCAGGATGAAATAATACGGACACAAATATTGCTACAAGGGCTCCAAGATGAACACAGCTGCTGCTGTGGGTGGAAATAAGCTATACCCCATAAGCACCTTTACACATGTACAAGGGGCTGTAGTGGATTTAAAACAGATACAGGCAAAGGAGGAGTGAAATTGTTATCTGTAAACCAGCTTTTGCTGAACAGTTCCCCAGTGAGAAATGTTCCCAGTGTAACCACAGTGGGTCCAGTTCAGCAATCCAGAAGCAGAGAAGTCTACAGGAATTTTGTAAGGATAAGGTCTTTTGTAACAGGCTTCAATTTCTTCAGGAGAGTAAAAATTATTTATCTGCTTGGGACCAAACTGCTTGGGACCAAAATAAAGCATTTCACTTTTAAATTTTTTTTTTTCGGTACTTGCACAGAAAAAGCAGCCCCCTCCCACAGCCATTTGCAGCCCCATTTTCTCCTGCTTCTCCTTTTTTTTTTTTTTGTTTTTTTTTTTTTTAATAAGACAGAAGCACCGTTTATTTTTGGGGTAGATGGCCATCAATTTTTATCTCCTCAGAAGAAATGTTACCCCAAATCAACACGGCTGGAAGAAGGCTCCGACACGGCCAGGCTGGGAGCAGGAGGATGCAGCAGGACCAGCCACAGGTATACACACACCTCCTGTGAGAAAGGGCTTGCAGACCAGGCTTTGGCTTTTAATGTGCCTTTCAAAGGGCTTGATTGATTGCTGTTAATCCTGTGAACAACTTCGGTGTTGTTAACAGGACTGGCCGCATTAGTAAAGGTACTTGCATGCATTAGTATGCTCCTCGTCCCCATGACGTCAATAGACAGCTTTCCAATGACTTCCAGGAGGGCTGGATCAGGCCCTTGCTAGCAGCAAGTTTTTAATGAACACCGTGTGGTGCAGGCAAGGGGGACACAGCGATACATCAGTCCTGACTGTCTTCATTCTCCAGGAAACGAGCAAGTAAAGAAGAAAGGCAGGAATAGGCCGAAAGGTTGCTGGAGGGGGATTCTTCTGCTGAACTTCAAACCCCTGGACCCACAGCACACAAAACCGTCAGTCGGTGTGTGATGCAAAAAGAGTTGCAGTCAGGTTTTGTTTCAAATAAATAAGAAATATATGTGAACTTTATTTTTAAATAGATAAACTTAATAGCAGGCAAGTTTTACTCTGAAGCAAAAAAAAATCGTGTGACTTTTGTTTTTAAATAGCAATTTCTCCTTCTTTAGATTTAGTTAGCCATACCAGCTCATATACTTACAAATTTTCTGCTAGCTTTTTAAATTTAGATTATTTCTAAATGAAACATGAGACTGTTGATATCAAAGACATTCTGATCACAAATCAGATAGATCACCACTGTTATTAAAGGGCCCAATCCTGCCAAGTCTTCTAACTCAGCTGAAATTGTTTACTTCAGCTTGTTGGGCTTTGCAGGGAGTGCTGACAGGATCAGAGAATATTAGCTACGTAATCAAATGAAATAATTGAGAGCTGCATGTGAGCCTCAAACAACATCTAACAAAAGAAGAGGGACCATCATCCACTAAACTTTGGGTGAGAACCCAAGCATCAGGGCATGGGCCTGATCCTAAAACCTTAATCTGCATTGTTGTTAATCACTCTGCTGTGGTCAGAGGGATTATTCATCTGAGGAAGGATTACCCATCTGAACATTTGCAAGATTGGTCCCTGAATTAATGCATAAGTCAGTGTGGGTTGGGTTTTTTTTGTGGTTTATTTTTTGGTTTGTTTGTTTGTTTGTTTTCTCTGCCTTAGTTAGAATCAAGAAGGTTGATTGAGGAGAGAAATGAAAAATTATTTGTATCCAAAGGAGCTTAGCACAGGATTGTAGTCAATGTAGGCAACAACAACAAAAGGTATCACTGTTATAAAAAAAAAAAGAAAAAAAAAGAGAGTTTGTTTACAGAAGCATTTTGTTATTAAAGTAGCACTGGTGAGTTTGAGGTGGCAAAGGGAGGGCTGCAAAGAAACCCATGGTTAATAGAGGACAGAAAAGCAGAAGAAAGCATGCATACATGTGTTTGCAGGTACATTTAGAGACAGGATTTGTGCAGACACACACATGCACATCATTACATTGCACACAATGGATTCTGCTATCTAAACAGAGCTCTCCAGAATTTCCTATTGCCCGAGCTGCACACACCGTAAACATGTTGGATTAGTCCTTTGAAAAGAATATCAAGTTTATTATCTCCACATTCCTTTTCATAATAGGTATGTCCCTGTACATAATAAGTAATGAAAGCAGGCAAGCCTGTATTGTAGGGACAATAATGCTTCATGTTAATATGGTCCTTTTCATCATCAAATCATTGTGCAGTCATTAACAAATTAATGCTTACAGCGCCCCTGTGAGGAAGGGAGATTTCACTTTAATAGGATCTGGTAGCACCACGAATTAAAAAGGTTGCCTCAGTCTAATAAAATCTATTCAGCTTTGATAAGCTGCACGTGTTTTGGCTGAAACTCTAAGTTGGGCACCAGCATGCAGCTCAGATTCTTTAATTATTTCTCAAAAAATTTTATCTGGAGCTATTTGTCTGTCCCTGAGAGCAACCTGTAGGAGAATTGGGCTGGTTTGAACTGAGTCAAATGAGATGCTTTGCAAAGCTCTCCTGTCCCCATGCTTTACAGCATGATACTAAGAGCTGTCAGGAGGTGAAACTCTTTCTCGAGTTTTTTTGCTATCTCTGGGAAAATCTGCCCCAAAGCGGCCAATTAAAAGTCTGGGGAAAATGGCAGTTCTCAGATACTCACTAGAGATGCAGATTTCCAAAACCAGATTCCCCAGTGACTCGGGTCTCACCGGGTTTTCTACAGCAGAGAGAGTTATTCCTGTCATTGCAGCTCAGGGCCAGGAGAGGCCAGGAAAAATTGAAGTCTGGATACCTAAGACAAAAGCAGGGAATGTGTCTTCCCTTTTCTTTCAGAGGCTGACAGGGAGATCCAACAGTGAGACTAGAGCCAAAACTAAAAAGAAACAGCTGGGGGGAAATTCAGGTAATCTGGAAAGACAAGGAGGCTGGACTATGATTGTGATGGATTCAAAAGGGACTCAAATGGGGAACACACTGAGATTCAGATTCAAAGACAGTATGTGTAAATGAATAGGAAATTACTAGCCAAGTTCAGATCATAAGTTTAAGAAAAGTATTAATTTCCTTAATCTTAGCAGACAGTCTTTGACAGGTTTGGTCCTTACCAGCCTCCCAGGTACCTTCTGGGTGCAGCTTGGAGGTCATCACAGACCACTGTGGTGCTTTCAATAGGCACTATAGACAGGATAATGTGGGGTTTTTTATGGAAAAGAGCATTTAGCCATATGGATAGTTGGTGCCATGCCATTTGGACCCAGGGTTAAAGAACTCTCTGGTTATTTATTTGTATTGACCCAGCTAGCCACTGAGAGCTTTGGAGAAAAGGCTGTGCTGAGACACAGCAGTCTGCTTCTCAGTAGGAAGAAGATGGAAAAAATTGAGAGAAATGGGAGGGGAGATAAATCTAATGGGCAACCATCTGTAGTGCAAAAACAGAGAAAAGTGAGGGGTTAATACACAAAACATGATGTAAGAAAAGATCAGAAAATAAATTCTGGTAAAGCACAGAGGATCTGAGATCTCTGGGGCTGGTAAATTCAGGGGAAAGGCACTTAAAGGCTGAGGCAAGATAAAAGAGACAAATTGAGAAAGAGCCAAAAAGTGAAATTGGATACAGCACTAGAACAGGGAAAGGGAATGCATAGCAAAAGGGGTGGATCTGAGATGCGGATGAGTTAAAAGAACAGGAGGTCTTGCCTGAAAGAATACTTGCCCCTAAAAGTCCACTCTTTTGTGTACTTGAAATGTGAGGTAGAGTCCCTCAGTCCTCTACAGTCAACAAACAGCACTACACATGCCATCTACTCGGTGAATGATCATGTAATTAAAGTCTGAATTAGAATGCATCTGTACAACAAAGGAAAATCCAGGTTGTGCAAGTAACCTCAATTCTGGGAGCTCTTAATATTTAAGTGCTTGTCTTTGCAGCCAGAATAATTTTCTTTTAATTAGGGCTTGTGTGCAAGGAAAAAAAAAAACTAACAAAAAAACCCAGCAAACCCTTTTATTTTTTTTTTTAATTTTTATTTTTTTTTAATTTGTATATCCAGTTTGGGATTTGGGGAATTTAACTCAATTTAACAAGGTTAAAGATGGATTATAAGCTAGCTTTGGAAAGTGTTGTCCTCTCAGAATTGTAGCCACAGTCAGAGTTTATTCTTGAAAATCAGGCCTAACCCTGAAAAAAGACTTTAAGCAGCTAATTCATACCTAGGCACCCAGCTGCTTGCTGAACTTTAGAGAGAATGAAGCGTGGAGATTAGGTGTGTGACGTTAGTATCCCAAATCACTGGTCTCTTTTCACATGAACCTTTACAGCCTCAGGGGGGGAAAAATGGCGAAGTCAGAGCTCAGATTCAGAACACCCTGAGATCCCATGGCATGTTTTACTTCTGAAGCTATGCCCAGCCTTGCTTTGAACAACACATGTTGTAGGCACTGTCTCAATGCTGTGTTTATTTGCATGAGTGAATACTTGTTTTATAAAACCCATTCTTGCTCCTATTTTATTCTCCAAGTGCCCAGAGGGAATGACAGTCAGGGTCCAGCATTAATGCTGCTGATTTCATGTATCTCAGTCTAACTCAGATGCGTGGCAGATGACCAAGTGCTGACAGCATGTGTGTGTGTGTGTGTTTTGGAGGGGCTGTGAGCCCATGTAGGAGTGCATCCACACATGCACACATGTGGAAACACTGCCCAGAGAAGGAGGATACTCCACAGCCAAACATGCAAAAATTCTCCTTATCAGTTTTCTGCTAGGATTTCATAGAGACATTAAATATTTTTTTTTCCCTCTCTCTGCCAGTCTCTCTGCCTAATTCACTTCCTTCCTATCTGTTTGTCTACATATCTACAAATATATCAGTTCTTTGCTGTCTGATAGATGATATCTCTACCTGCATTATTTGTTACTGGTGTTGCAAATATGCTCAGTTTCCTTAACGGTCAAATTTATAAATCTGTCCTAGAATTTATGAATGTAATAAAATGTAGATCTGTTCTTATATCTCTTTAAACTCCTATTGATTATTTCTTTTTTGTCTGTTTCTGTCCAGAAATAATAAATCACCTGTACTGTGAGCTGTCTTCTGAAAATCAGACATGCAGCTAGCAACAGTGAAGGAAATAAGTAGGGATATTTTAATTGTTCATGCCTTCAACAGCAGTGGGAGAGAATACTCGTGGTTCTAGTCAGCTGTGGGGCCAAGCCCACATTAGTAAGCTTATGGAACAAATACAAGAGGTTCTTTGGCTGTACTCAAGTGTGCATTCTCTAGGAAAGTGTAGGGTCTTGGTCGTTTCAGAATGACTTTTCCACCTGGAAGCTGATTTTCTCTCAGCCAACCTTCCAGCATCTCAAGAAAACTGTGTTGCATGTGCCTCCCCATGATCTAAAAGTAATAGTTATAGTCCAAGTGACAGCATAATAGAAAGATTCAGACTCTGTTCCATTGACTGAAATAGGAGGGTGAAGAGGTCTTTTCCTGTGTCTCCAGCTAGTGGGTTGTGCTGGGCTTGAAATTAGAACAGACAATTTTTTATCCTTTGTGCTTTCTGCATGTATCCATTTAATTTAGGAGCCCCAGTTACATCTGCAGTTGATGCTGAAAGATAGGTGTTATTGAGGGCTGTTCATCTCTCCAGACCTTTAGCTGAAGAGGAAATGGTAGATTAGAATTCAGAAAGCAGAAATGCCAGATCTCTAGGAGACAGCAGATGAGAAAAATGCTCAGAGAAGGTCAAAAGAGGAACTGGGAGAGGGAGGTAGAGAGGGAAAATTGAAAGGAAATTCAGGGGAGAAGGGAAAATTTTAAGTCACAGTACTGACAGGAGAAGGAAAAACAACTAGATTTCCTGGAAGAACTAGCAAAGTCTTAGGTGAGGATATTGGTTGGGATAAAAAAATGAAAAGTTTATCAGGAAATAACGGGGTAGGTAAAACTACTGAGACCTTTCTGAGGAATGTCTGAACAAACATTTAAGAAAACTGTATGCAAGAGCCTGGAGGGGTAAAAGTATAAAGTCAAAGAGGTTGTGCATGGGGAGAAATGCCAAAAAACATATGGGAACTTTCAGAGTCCATAATGAAGCAACAGGGCTCTGAAACTTGCCATAATTCCATAGCTCTGAATTAATCTAAGAGTCTGAACAAAGTGTTCCAGCTCCATCTACAGTGGCTCCTCATGGAAACCTTCTATCACTACTATCTATTATGTTGTGACAGGAAATAATGGAATGAGTGTAAAGATATCATGACCTTTGTGAATTTATCTACACCAAAAAAGGACATAAGATGAGTGAAGAAGTTTGTGAATGTATTTACATGCATATTTTGACATTGAAACTTAGGATACACCAGCACTAGCTTCACACACAGCTGGAGAACAGCTTTTTTTGTGTGAAATAATGGGGCAAGTGTAAATACGAGTTTAGACTTTCACCCACTGGACTGGTTGGAAGGTCTGTCATCAGAATAAACAGCAGGTCGTCTCAAGCACATGGGACAAGTCAAATGAAACACGGGTATCCAAAGTAGGATCAGTTGGAGACTCAGAGGCAAAATGGGAGACTTTCTGTCCAGTAGTTCTGGTTCTATGTGTTGGTTCATGCTTCTGGTGGCTAGCAGCCAGAGAAGCACTAAGAAGAGATGAGGAGAGCCCTGCTAGGTCCTAGACTGACAGAAACAGACCTTGCTTTCCAGGGGCAATTGATTTTGAATAGAAAAGGCCTGGTCTTCTTCCCAGTCTGTGCAGAGGAAAGGAAATACTGGATTTCTTCTTGTTTTTAACTGCAGGAAGTGTCCAACTAACTGGCTAAACAAGAGCATGGGGTCTGCTTGCTTGCAGTGCAACTTGAGCAGAACCAAGACTCCACAGAATGGGACATAAGGATAAGGTTGTATCAGTCTTTTATCAGCAAAATCCAACAAATACCAGCCATGTGTATTATTACTCTTATCTGTGAAATTGATGGGGAGAGAAGTTTTCTTAGTAAAGCATGTGAGAAAGAATTCTGATCCCCTGAAGAGCTGGGATCAGGCCATGGAGAAATTGGCTAGTTTGAAGATTTTTACATGGCTGATACACATTATGTAATGATATTACAACCCTGAACATAACAACAGATGTATTGGCTTTGGGGTTCAATTATAAACTGCAACATTTTTAGCAAAGGGATGTCTATCTCTAGGTGATCTCTTTTTTTGCATCCACACAGCTGAATCAGTTCAATTTCTGTAACTCCATGTAGCCTGTGAGCCTCAGGCCTGGGGAAGCTTGTCCTACTGACATGTGGTCAGATCAGGCTGTTAGAGCCTGAAAGTTTGTTGGTCTTCCACGGTCACCTCAAGGGGTCAAATTATGACAAGAGCCTTGCTGGCGGCTTGAGAATTTCCGTCACATAAATTGGACTTGTCTAGGTTTCAGACCCCACAGTATTAACTGAGGTTGTAGGATATAATTTTTGGTGACTGTATTCTGCAGGAAATTTGCTTCCCAAGAGAACAAGTGTGAGTGTCCAAAGGACATCAGTTCCCTCTACCTTTACTTCTCCCAAGCTGCACAGAAAATTTAGATCAGAATTCACAGACCATCCCAGAAAAAAACAGAGCTTTTTCATCTAAAAGGAAGAGCTCTTTCATGCAAATATGAATTCTGTTTTAATGATTGGTATATCTTAGTCCATATGGGGTAAGAATCCCCTCTTTCATGCCAAACAATTAAATAAGAAACCTTTCTGCTGTTCAAATTCTCTATTCTACTTTTCAAAATGAAAATAAGAACTGAGGGGTCAAAACTCTGCCTAAGCACATAAGACTCAAAGTCACAGTGTCCCTCACCATGCCCCTCAATTTCAAAGCACCAAAACTCATCTCAAGTGTTTCTAAGCATTGAAAGTTGAAAAAAAGATCTTTACTATTACCTCTCAAATACATGCATCTGATGGATAAGTATGCATTTCAAAGAACTCTTTTGGCTGCCATATCCCCTTTTCTTTCTTTGAAAGCAGTCAGCTTGGTCAGCAGCAGATTAAATACCAAATCATCCCAGCCATCATACCTCATTGATTTTGCTATACATACCATGTTGAAGATTTGAAAATCACAGATTCTAATACAAACTCAATAATATCAGGTGGGCTTGGGAAAGAAATGTGACTTCTGATAAATCAATACAATATCTGAACAATCTCAGTGTGGACCCTAATACTGAGCTTAGCACTTGGGGACATTTATCCACATAAAACTTTCTGTGGCTATAATTACTGTTGGGACTTTAGTAGGACCATGTTCTTCTTGCACTTAAGCTTGTGTAAACTGGAAGACACTGTTATAAACTGATTTACATGTGAGCTGAGTCAAGCTGAGCAGGATTAGTCTCCAAACTTAACTGAGTACAGAACAGCTTGTAGACCCAACAGTGTTTTTGAGTCCCTGGGCTCATATCAGGATGAGTTTCAGGACTGAATCAAGGCTCCTGTGCCATGGTTTCCATGGAAAGAAATGTGAGACATGCAGTCTGAATGGGAGCTATTGTATGGGTTTTCAGATCCCCCTGGTTTGAGCAATCAGTGAATTAGAACAGTAGAGATTTAATAAAATGAAAAAAAAATTATTTGCTATTCAGTTTGGATGCAGTCTTCAAACATGGCTTACAATGAACCCCAAAGCACTCAGTAGACTTTCCAAAGTTCTGACAAGGTTTGCATTGTTCTGGAAGTGAAGGATGCAAATGATAAGGACAGAATTTCATTCCTGACTCTAATGCTGCTCTCAGTGGGGACATCATCTACCTATGCTGACCTCCAGTTTCCCACTAGAACTGAGTAACAGACTCAGTAATGAAGAGACACTTTTGTTTTTTCAAAAGTGATGAATTTAGATTTTTGCCCACACAAGACCCCGGAAAACAGGAGGTAACCTCCACCTGCATCTCTGGATGACATTTTATTCCTGACTAATCAAAATTGACTGCTTGAGGTGCTTTTATCCATTCAATAAACACAGAGTGTGACATGGAAAGACTCTCAACTAGTCACTAACTCGAGTAAATTCCTGAAAGTAGGTGGGAAAATTTCCGTTCCAAATTCATAAGTGGTCCAAGAATGCATACAAGAAAGGTGAATATGGTACATAAATACCATATGACAAATAGCAGTTCCCCTGGACTCAATAATTTCCTGGGAGATAATTTGCATGATGGTGGACTGAGACGGCTGAGAATCTCAGCAATGATGAAACACTCTTCTGCAATATGACTCAATGCATACGATGAATGGAAAGGGCTGAGTGTAATGCTGCTGTTGGCCCTTATCCAGTCTTCTGATTGAATAACAGTCTGATATCCTCAATCACACATACTCAATCAGACAGTGTCCAAGATGGAAGAAAAGAAGGAAAAGACCAATACAGTCATAGCTGTGCTGTGAAATGTGAGTACTTGGAAGTGATAATAGTAGGGGTTTTTAAAGAGAATGGAAACTGTGATGCTCTTCAAGCCATCCTCTCAGAGGTTGTCCAAGGAGAAGTTCAACATCCTTTGGCAATAAGGAAACAGATGAATATAGAGTTAATAATGTTCCCAAGACCATTCTCCTGCTGAAACAGATTCTAATATAGAAGGCTACATGTGAGCTATTTTTGTGCCTACAATGACTTCTGTGTTTGCCTCTACTCCCAGCATCACCCTCATTGTACTGTATGTAAAGCACTTTAGGACACGTTGGCTATGAAAGGAAGTTCAATTTGTGAAACCAAATTCTATTTTACCCTCAGTCACTGCACACTGAGCCAGGTCAGCTCTACATTCATTTAACTTTTTTTTTTTTTTCCCCAGGATTTCCAGATCCTGCCTGCCTTCAGAGTTACCAAGGAGGCACATAGATGATTTTATGTAAGTCATACAGATATTATAGTTTTATGTGAAAAAATATATACACGCTTACACATACACAGAGAGACTCTGTGGAAATGACTCATAATGACAAGCAAGAGACAGGGAAAAATAGCAGTTCATGCCTTTCTTTGCTTGAAATTTTCTGTTGCTTTTCTGCTGAATGATGTTCCTTTACTATCTACATAATGAATACTCTTTTTCTTCAGATAATTAAAGAGATGCTGCCCATATCCAGCCAAAATTATATATTTACACATGGTGACCTTCTATTAATAAACATGGGAGATTACTGCATCTGAACAGAACCTCACAAGTCTTCATTATTTCCCTCAACTTAGAGTCTTTGTTATTCTTCTCCTTATGTGTTTAGCACTGGTGAGAGATGCCAGGGAAACAGTCTCAATAAAAATACATGGCAATATTGTCTGCTTTCTCACACCTGGAGTCTGATGATTTGGACTGGCTCCTTGGTTCTGATCTCTGAGGTGGCTGTGGGCCACTTTGTTTTACGTGTCATGAGCTCTGAAATGGAAATAGCTTTATTTCACCCTTACCTTGCTCCCCCACTATGTAGTGTTTCAAGGAAACAATATAAAACCATTATCTTTTTAAGGTCAAAAACTCACACTTGGAATACCACTGTTCATCTCCTAACTGGGATCCTCTACACACCACCCCCAGCCTATAAAAAACCATCCCTCTGAATGTATGTGTTGACTCATTTTGGATTCCAGTTTTGTGGTCTTCCCTGTAGCACTGGAAGCAGAAGAAGTTACATTGGACCAACAGGTGAAGCAGGAAAAACCCACACAAATCAACCACCAAAGTGCAACCCCAAAAAAATCTCAGTCACATGAGCTTGAAGAAGACCTTGAAGAAATCTGATGAGTGAGGAAGAATTTATTGTTAGGGTTTTTTGGTTTTGTTTTTGTTTTTTTTAAATTTTTTCAAAATTTTGTTTTCCTTAACAATATGTCTAGATTAATAATGTGGTTTAACTTCCTTCTAATCTAACTCACCTCAATCCTATGCCTAATTAATTCTCACTATAAAACCAATGCCAAAATCATGTATTGCACCTCTGAAAGAAGAAAAACAAACTAGCCATACTGACTTGTGTAAAACAGTCTACAAGGAAACAGTCATTTCTCCACCTACAAAAGGCGAACGTACAAAGTACATTTTTCAGCCTGCCATCTTCCCCATGTGCTGAGAAACCTGAAATCAGCTGTTCTTGCTCCATAACCAATGGACTCAGGTAACCTGCAAGATGAAGAGCTGAAGAAGGAAGATAAATTTTGTTTTTTGTGTTTCCCATTAAACAAACACATGGACAATATTTTCATATATGCCCCTTACTTTCAAGAAAAAATGCAGATAATGAAGCATGGCTAGTTCAAGTTTAAGCAATATGTTATTTACCTGTTTCCCACAGCTTGGCCTCAAGCCCAAGCAAAAGGATTTGCTCCACTCTCTTTCCTGCTCAGAATTCATCATTTCATCTCATCCTCCTGCTCCCCTGCTAAGGTGTGAGTTGGTTTTCATTTGATTGCTTTATTTTTTCTCTGTTAACAATCATTTGTTCTCTTTCTCCTCTCTCCTGTTACACTGGGCCCAGGAGTTTGATTTTCTGAAGGCCTAGTTTGGTGTCCCTTGTTTTATTGTTTTAACTCATTTGGTTGCCAAAAAACATTTCAATTCACGTTTGATTTCCCCAATAAATCCTGTTATCTCTGCCCGGTTGCCAGCCTTCTCACTCACTGTCATTATCAGTTATATCCTATTTGCCCTAATCTAGTTATCCAGTCTTTTTATCAGCTTATTTTATCAGCCCACACACAAGCAAAGCCACTTTGAATGCAGTAGAACGCAAAGGCAAAGGTGCTCCTGTCCCGTTTGGAGTGGATAATTCAAAAACTCACAGCATGTGACAAGGCAGTTCTGAAAGCAGACTTGGAACCAACATCCATGCAGAATAGCTCAGGACAGTGATTCTCCTCAGAGGCCAGGTAAACTAAATGATTCCACGCATTCTGGGAGCAAGATCTCCAGGATTCTGCTTCATAACATCACACTACATGGCCAACAAAGCCCTCCACGTCTCCCACAGCTGGCAGCAGTATATTTCTGTAGTTGCCCACTTTCTAGCCTCTTGCAGACTCTTCCAGGTACTCACTGATGGAAAGCACTCTCCTGGTAAAGAACATTTTGGCAATCCCCACAGTGTATCCCTGCTCCCCATTAATAACAGTCGTTCTCATCCACTGTTATGTATATCTGAGTCTGGGCTAAAATTTTTTACAATTATTAATTTTTATTGTCTAAAAGGTATGTCTTAAAATCTTCAAATTTTGTATGTAAAGCACCACCTTTCACCTGTCACATCCCTTGGAAAATCACAGTTCTCTGTGTTGAGCCATAGCCCAGAAGTGCAGTGCAATGGCCTTCACAGATGAGGTGCAAAATTGTGTTGTAAAATTGTAAAAGATGTTGAGAACAGTGTCTGTTTAACAGCAGATAACAAAGAGGCAAAGTTTTAGATCTGTGATTTAAGGAAAAAAACTTCTCCTTGATGAATGGTCAGTGTATAGAGACAAACTGTGATTATTCCTTTTGGACTTTGGGTAAGTCAGGCTCTGAGACCTTCAATAACTAACACTAGTCAGGACTTGATTTGATATCTCATTTGAAGGCAGGCATCTACAAGATCATAATATCCTTCACGACCTCAGCAGATCCCTATTTGGTAACTGGCACAAAGCAATTTGGTAACTGGAAAAGAAAGAGGTCTTATACTGACTCATTCCATTTCCTGAGCCACTTGGGTTTCCCTTGAAGCTCCCCACCTAAATATTAGTCCAAGCTTGCCTTAGTGGCAACACCATAGTTAAAACTGAGTTGTGATTCCTTACAATGTAAATTTATCTTGTATTACACTTCAGTGATTTAGTTCTTTTAATTCTTCTACTGCCTTAGAAAACCTTTAAAGACAACTTATCTAGAAATGTAAATATCATGTAAATATCTTTTTCTTGCTGTATTTTGGGGTTTTTTATTTTTTTGGTTGGGGTGGTTTTTTTTGGGTTTTTTTTTTTTTTTGGTTTGGTTTTTTTTTTGGTCAGATATTTTTTCAGCATACTCATTAATTTAAACACACTCCACACTCCTATTTCACCCTCAGACTCATCTTTAGGATTTCTCGGTCATCTGCTATGCAGTGGGAGTTGTAATAATCAGCAGAAAAGTTGGGCTCTTGTCTCCCTTTTCTTTTTTCCTAATGCCATTCCTGAACTGAGATATGTCAAATAAAAATGGACTTGACAAAGATGTATTAAAAAAAAGCTACAAATAATCTACAGTGTTAAACTAAATGAATGCAGCAGAATCTAATTAGGAGTAATACTGTTTTTCAAACCTTTGTCTGTTGTGCAATCAGTTCTAACAGCATAAGAGGGAACAATTCAACAGCTACAATCTAAGAGAGACTCAATTTCCTTCTCGAGCACAAGCTCTCTGCGTGACTGTTTCTGTTGCCCATATGTCAGGGAGGAATTATAGCATCTCTTTCTTTCACAGGAACGTTGGTAGGATAAATACATTGAGGACTGGGAGGCACTCAGGTCCAGACTCATCCCAGCTAGCTGTGACACTCATCTGAGGAAACCAAGAAGTTTGGTTATGCAAGGATGCATAAATCAGAGGCAGAAGGACAGACACCTGCAGATGGATCAGGAGTTGTTTATCATTTTCCATTGGATTCACAACACTATGTACCTGGGGGTGGGATGCATGTGTCTGAACACAGGGATCCGGTGAGCTCTCAAATGCCCTGCAAAAGCTAAGGCGTGCTTGGGGCAGATAAATATGACACAGGACTCCCAGACCAGAGTGGGATGTCCCACTGCTCTTTCTGTGACAGTGGATGTCTATGTTGAAAACCCTGAATACCTTATAACACAGATAAATAAATGCTTAAGGCCTTAATAAATTACTAAATTCCTTTCATGAGGTGCTGTTTCTATCAGCCTAGAACACTTCTGCACTCAGCCTAGGAACCGCAGCTAAAAACATCTTTGCAGGCCACAGTGGTTTAAAAAAAATCATATTTAGACATATTCCTTCCTCAGCAGTGGAGATACAACCCTGGTGCATCACATCACTGGTTTCTTTTCCCATCTCTCAGCTCTGGAGACTTGCCTCTGATTTGCTGAGTGTGAAAGATTATAAACTCTTCTCTGTCCTCTTGATTATTCCTTCCAAACTTGCTAATAGCTGACCAGCTTTCCACTGCACTGTAGCACAGTATATAATAACCTGCAATTATTGTCCATTTAGGCTTTCCCCTGGGTCTGCTTTTTTCCTGCCATCAGTGGACCCACACACTGCTTTTCTGCTGATTTTACTACCAGATTCATTGCTGCTGAGAAGAAAAAAACCAAAACACTGATGATCTTCAACCTGTTATATAATTTTTCCGTCTGTTGTTCTTACATTTTTTAATTTTTTTTTTCCAGTTCCTTGGCCTACTGTAGAGACTTTATGAAAATTGCTTTATAATAGGCCTTGCTCAGCTGTTGCATCCTGTTCTGTACTGGATCATTCCTAAAGTTTTTTGCTGCTGTTTTTTTCACTTCTGTACAGCAGTTAAAGTTTACAGGATATCTGGAGGTCAGTGTACACAACAGCTGTGGTTTTGCTCTCTTTGACTTGGCTTTTTCACCTTCTTTTCTGATCAGGACAGACACGGTGGACAGAATCCAAGCTTGGATAATGTATTTTATTGCTTTTCATTTTCATTAGAAGGGAGAAAAATTTTGCGTCAGGTCTGACCTGTTTCTTAGTATCCACACAGGAAATTTACTCTATCTCCTGAGCTTCTATCTCCTGAGCTTCTATCTCCTTTCTTCTCAGTCTTGGGTTATGCTCCAGGTTTTGGGTATGTAGTAAGCCTTTCATCCTTGGGATTGACATATAACAAATTTCTCATAGCAGAGTCAGGAGGCAGTGATGTGATCTATAAGCCAAAGGGTTGTTAGTGGGAGCAAGATTTCTAAACAATTCAGACAATTCAGGCTAGTGTACGTGTGAATTTACAGAAGCATGCTGTCTTCTCTCCCACTTCTTTCATATGTTTTGGTTGCTTTTTTCTTTCCCAATATCACACTCATTAACTTGACCATCATCGAGTTTATCCAGTCTGTTCCTGTAAACACTACAATTAATGCCCCATGCACTCTCAATCAGATCCAAATGAACGCTGCCCAAAGGGTTAAACACAAGCAGATTCTCATTTAAACAAAACCAACGTCTGCTGAAAATCATTATTATATCCACACGAATACCCTTCTTAATCTCCCCAAAACCACGCCTAGGCTTGGCTAACAGGAATAATCCATATCTGGACCCACCCATATCTGTTTCAGGGGTGGACTCTCTGGAGTTGGGCAGAGGCAAGGAGCTCTGTGCACAGTCCCTGGCTCCTGCTTCACCACCCTGCTCCACGTCCCGTGTCCCCCGTGTCCTCCTGGGGGTCCTGGACCTGCGCTCCAGGAGGCTGTTTGTGCTACCCTCTAGTGGCCAAAGCACAGAGAAAACACAAGAAATGAGGAGCACAGGCAAAATTTTACGTGAAGGTGATCGCAGGTTTTATTTTTAACAACGTGAAATCAAAGCAAACATTTTTGGAAAGTGGAAAGTACAGGAAAAAAAAGAAAGAAAAAAGCCCACCGAAGCACCCAACAAATAAATCTGTTGAAAGATGAAGGTTGGGAATGAATCGGAACTTCTAAAATATGAGTGTCTTCTCACATTTCCATAATACAAAACCTTGATGAAATGGAAGGTGATTTTGTAGCCTAGGCAGGGAGGAAGAGTATTTTAAAACATCAGAGTTTTCTTGTGTGAACAGAAGGCAATAGTTTGATGTTCCCACTCAACCTCAGAAAAAAAAAAAAATGACAAAAATACTGCATTTCCCTCACTATTTGTTTCTTTTGAATATAAATTTTTCAGCAACAGAAACTCTCCTACATTGTTCATACAGCTCAGTGAAATTCTTCTCTAGGGTGAGCCCTACCACAACAGTGGAATGAATGAACAACGTTTGATGAGTTACAAGGCTGTAGAATGGGATGAGATGGAACTCAGTGGTGGAGAACTCTTGGCCAAAGACAGATGTCTGAACAATGGGCCAGAATGAGACAGGGTTTCCAAAGGTACTGATCCATCTGAGGTTCTGGATTCTACTGCAGGGCTCATGCAGGGCAAGGGATAAAATTCATGTGAAGATAAAGAAGGTTAAAGGGACAATACAGCTAAGTGACCTCTGAAGAAAAATGTGGCAAAGATGTGAGGCTGAGGTGCTGCAACATCACAAATGGCACCAAGGTTTAACACGCAAAACAAAGCAACTAAACATCCCCCAATGTTCCATTCCTTTCTAGTCCCTACCAAAAGTTATTTGCAACATTCAAATAGGTGCATTTCTAGCCTATTCTGACTCTCAGAAAATCATAGATTTTTTGTAGAGAAAATAGACTCAACAAAAACCATGTGAAATACTGGGGAACAGAACCAGCAGAATTCATATTCTTCCAGAATTTCTTTTCAAACCAGTGGAAACAATATTTGTCACAAGACATGTTTCAATCTCAGACTTCAAATATGGATTTTATGGCTATTTTTAAGGTTGCTGGGAGCTATGATAGCGGTGTTCACAAATATTACTGCTGGCCTTATGTCCTTCTAAAAAACTGAAGGTCCTTTAACAAGGTTTAAGGCTTCTCAGAGGTGCCATCTATTCACCTACACTGAAGAAATTTAGCTACTAGTTATCTGAATATTCAGATAGTTCCAACTGTCTTCAAAACACCATGCTACGACTTCTGTGAGACATATGTTCTCATTTGGGGTAATACCAAATTACAGTACAGGTGACAGAGAAGCCACTTAGGTTAAAGTTCTTACAGGTAGTTTAAGCTAAACAAAACAAACCAAACCTTTTTAACTGGTTTATGTAGAATGAGGCATCATCTAATTGTATTACCTGTCCGTTCATAATTATCTTAAAGAGAAAATTGCCCCAGCAACTTTATTTCTAATATTAAGTGAGTGGAAGAGTGTTACCATTTTGTTTGTGCTGTACTGTTGGAGACATATGCCCCACGAGGCTATTTTAGTCTCATGAAATAGTAACCCTTAATTTGAAGGGCTTGATGCAGCAGGCAAAAATCAAAGTAAGACTTATATTTATAAAATACTCATGAGTTTGTCAAAGAGAGGATAAGACAGCAGCTGAGAGTTTTGAATGGTTGCTTAGTGTTTGCCTTGAAACACTCCCAGGGAAGGAGGGCAGGCAACCTAGATATAAATTGGAAGAACAGATTAACCCTGACATTTCTAGGTCAAGGGAATAACTGAGGTCATGCCTTTCCCAGGCCTACCAAAGTCACATCTGCACTGATCAGGAGAGCTGGTGGAAATACTGATACAAAATTCAGGAGGGCAAATGGTGCCGCTACTCTTCAAAATGCAACATGTTAACAATTACTTTTGTTTTCACTCACTACATCACTGTGCATGTTCTACCCTGTCTCTCTAAAGCAATCTTATAAATCATTGAAGAGAATGGTTCTATTTTTGCCTCAAATATCCTAGCCTTGAAATCTCATGAATATTTTCCAAATTAGGTCTTCAGTTTACTAGATCATATGCTTGTCTCCTGGTTCTGTATGTTACAGCAGTTTCTGTTTAAGAAGAAACAGAAGTTGACTCTGGTTAGTAAGACATGGAAGATAACTCAGGGTTAGGATGTAGAATCATGAAATAATCTATTCCTTTGTCCTTCTAAGGCTGATTTTCTACCTGTTTGATGCCTGACAGGTCTCCACTATGTTTTAAAGAACCTCCAGAAATGGAGATGTTTCAAGATTTCCAATCAGTTTACTCAGCTACTTAACTATTCCATGTCAGGAGAACATATTACTGGTGTCTACTTTAAATCTTTGCTGTAATTTAAATCCATGCCTTCTTTTACTGTTCATGGTGCCTCTGAAAAATAATTCATCACACTTGCCTTGACAGCTCTTGAACTGAAGAACCATTACTTTGCCTCCCACATTTTTGGAAAAACTACCACAGGTCCTTCAACCTTACTTTTGGAGAACAGGTGTAACTTAATAATATACCACCACATTTATGTCTTTTCTTTTTGCATTAGGATTGCTGTTGTTGGTGCTAATTCTTGTTTCACACATCAATGTAAATAAAAATTATTTTCTTTTTGGCCTTGGTTGTCTCTAGCCCTTTGTCTCACCCCTTGCCCTCTGTCCTTCTGGTGTAGCTCTGGTTCTACCAGCTCCAAGGATTTCAGGGGCTCAGCTTTGGTTTGTGTAAGAGCTGTAGGTTTCAGCACAGTGACTGCAGTTTTCCATCTAAAACTTCAAGCTGTGCCACCCAGTAAGTGAGTACACCCCTGAACGATGCTGAGCCCTGCCAGTGGGAAAATAATTTATTTCTAGGACTTATGGAGTGAGAGCAAATATGGTCCTCATTGCACATTACACAGAAAACCCCATTCAGCTGCCTTACTGCTGCCTGTATGACTGTGGGTAAATCATTAAGCTTCCTCTTGTTTTCCCTTACCTTTTCTCTTACCTTGAGATGGAGACGGAGATTTCCAGGCCTCATATGGAGAAGAGAATTTAAAACTGCATAATGGTACTAAAAAAATGATAAGATGCATAAGCACCATTATGGAAAGAACAACTGCTCTGTAACAAACTCTGAAGAACTGACACTCTTCATATTGTGCACAAAGATCTAGGTACACAAAAGCCTTTTACTATTTAACTCATAAACAAATGCATTTTCTCCAGGAACAAATCATAATATGTATAAAAAATACATGGCAGTTTACCTCAAATGAGATTTCCCATACATATTAATTTTACAAAGAGTTTATACCTTAGGCATTTCTTATGTTGCAGGGTGTATTTAGGTACCAAAATCAGGATGAGAAATAAATACAAAAATTGGTTTCTTTGTGTAACACCACTTAAAATGTCCCTTTCTTGATAACTTTCATGACTTGTGTATTTGTCTGTTTTGTGGGCAATGTGGAAGACTCAGTGCTTTCAATAGGTAGGATTTTTAAACTGTCTGATTTGTAAGCTATGCAAACGATGGCAATTTGCAACTGTAATTATTCCTTAAGTGGAGAGTTTGGTATTTTGTAAAGTAGATAATAGTTCAGATAATGGATTCATGAGATGTTGTTGGGTCTTGTCACCTTGAAAAAAATAGACTATTTTCTCTCTGATAAGCAGCTCTGGTTTTCCTGTTTCTTCCTAAGGTTCGTGACACTACCCATTATTTGGCCCTAAATCCAGTTCCTTACAACTCTGACATCTTGGTTACTTGCATGTCTTCTTAGGGAGAAAATAAAAAACAAACAAACAAAAACAAGAACAAAGGAAAGAACAAGCAAGCAAAAGAAAAGCAAACAATGAGAACCAACCAGCAACCTTGAGTTCCCTGAGTCCCCTAAAAACCCCAAGCAAAAACAAAACCAAAAATATAAGCCAATTCAACCCTCAAAAAGTCCAAAACCACTTTTTTTCAGATAACAAGACTAGAGAAAAATACATTGTTTATGCTATCTACAGATTTCTGGTAATAGTTTGTTAATTAAGCTCTAAAACTCTGATAAACTGTAGTAAAGATTCAAGATCTCAGTGGGTCACTTGCTGTGACCACAATTTGACTGATGTACAGGCCTCTAAAATTGACAAGCTCCTTGAGTTCTATGAGATATCTTGAATTTCAGCTGCTAAATTCAATTTCAGCTCCAATTGTAGTTTGGGTGGTGGGCTGTGAAACTCAGCATTTCTGCACCTGAATGCAATGACTCTCCTGTGCTTTCCCTGGAATACATCCTTTCTCCTCTCCTCGAGTGGGGCTTGCTTGGGGAAGATGAGGAAATTGTTTGCTGCACATACGAAAAAGAGAAACCTGGCTTGAGAATGTTGGAAACAGGTCAGGACAAGAAATTTACATGGCAGGAAAAAACAAGAAAGAGTGAAAAATGAATTGGAATTAGGTGCTGCTGAGGAGGAAAGAAGGGAAAGAAACTAAAAATGGACTGGACATTTGATGCATTAATTAAAAATGAATGGATGTGGGACAAGAAGGCAAGAAGGGTCTGAGGATGGAAGCTGTGCTGTGGGCAGAAACCATTTGGCCACACAACACATGCAAGAAGGACAATTATCCTAATTGATGAAAATGCTGAGTCTTCAGTGACAGATGAACTCACTACAGCTGCATTTTGAACATGCAAAAGAGAGTGTAAAGTGAACCACACTGTAAGGTCAAGTACTGGCCATTTTCATAGACAATCTGTGATTTTAAACTTCAATATCTCAGTGCCTCAGTTTCCCAGTATATAGAATAGGCCATCAAAATAATGAAGAATTCTAAAGTAATCCCTTGATCTATCCATACACTGAAAAGGAAGGCAATTAAAAAAAATACTTTTTAAAAGAAACAAAAGGAATCTTTTCGTGCTTTTCCTCCTCCCTCCCATTAAAACATATTATGAAAATAATAAACTTTTCCCTTTGTTAATAAAGCAACTTTTTAATATAATGTTGTGGGGTTTTTTTTAATTCCCTGGGAGTGAAATGTCTGACTAAGTTAAAAATACACCTCTGCCCTTCACATGAGTATTTAATTATATAAAAGACTTTGGTTTTCAGTTCTACTCATCTGTGCTGTCTGTTTTCCTCAGAGTCATGTGAGAGGAGCTAGAAATAAAACATAAGTCTGTGAATCTTTCCTGTTGCAAGCCAGGAAGCTGCCAGCACGGTGCTCCTTGATGCAACGGGGAGTTGTGTGGTTTTTTTTTTCCGAGATGAACATTTGCAGCATCTAAACTCACTTCCCCAAGCAACCATCAGATGGTAGCAATGCTTGTTTGCTATCTACCATGGACCTGATTCAAAATGGGATGCAGAAGCCCAGGTATTGCCTGCAGCCCCAGCAGCCACCCAGTTGCCTTTTGAGAGTGCCCTGGTGCTGGCATTTCGGAGGACACGGCGAGCTGCAGACCCGCGCGTTAATGCTGAGCTAGACACTATGCAAAGCAACCTGATCTTAAATGCACAGAGTTGTAGCCAATAGCCCCATGCATGAGGGAACAGATGAAACCCAAGGGAAATGCAGATGTCCTGTCCCTGGGTTTGTACCCTGGGTTTTGGTTTGCTGCAAGGGAGGACTCCAAGGGGTGTGGAAATGAAAATACCAAGAAAATTAACTTGGGACCTTGAAACTAGCTGTAGTAGAGGCTCTCAGGGAAATCGATCCAATGTCGCAAAAGGGTGATGGAGCGGACTCCTGTAGCATGTAGGAGTCCTTGGTGAAGTGATAAAAAGCTTTCTTATTGAAGGCCTGGCCTAAGGTCACTGAAAAGGTCATGGAAAACAGCTGTCTCCTAGGGATACTGTTAGTCAAGCATCATCCTTGAGGCTGAGGACAGGATTCAGTGCCCCTGATTCTAAATGTCACACAGTAAGACACCTAAGCCTGACTTCCCATCTGTGTTCCCTGTATAGCCCATGGGGGAACAGAGACACAGAGAGAGAGGTAAAAAGAACTTTTCCCAGTTTGATTCCTGCCTTGAGGTGGGGAAAAGCATCCACAGGAAGGTGTCTGTTTTTCTCCACTAGACGGAAATGGATCTTGTTTTACTTGCTTAGATTTTGATCCTGATTTTAAGTGTCTAAGATGGTATAAATCAATGCCTATGTTTTCCACTGAAAGGTGCAGTTCCCCACGTTTGCTCTGCTTTCTACACTGTCCTAGGAAAAAGGAAAAACAAAACAAACAAAACCAACTTTATTAGAAGTTGGCAAATGATATCCTGTCAAAAATATCTGTAACCATCATATTTATTTCATTAACAATTTTAAATTAAATTAGGCCTCTCTAGATTCTCAAATTTCTGAGTTTCTCCTGAGATATCAGTGGTATTGGGACTTTCATTGGTACTTAGAATCTTTGTTTGTTAACTCCTGCTATTTTTGCAAGGACTGAATGCTTTAAAATGTGCCATTGCTGCTGTGAAGTACCACATCCAACTGTCCTGGGACAACTACCTTTTTGGGTTTTCTTGCTTTGCTGTTTGATCCTTGTGTGATGGTTTATTTGCCAAAAATGTCCCTTTTATTTTGCCTCTGTCCCCTTTGTCAGCACATGTCTTTTGCTTGGTCTTCCCAGACTTGCTGAAGTGGGCAGCTCTGGTCCTGGCAGGACTGGCAGCAGAACACCCTGATGCTGTGCACAGCAGAGTTTCCTGACCTGAGGGAAGCTCAGGAGGAGCTGGAGAGCTGCTGGAAGCCCATGGAACACGTGCCTTTGGATGACAGAAGCCAGACAGCGTCAGTGGCACTGGTGGCTATGAAATGAGACCTCAGGGAGCACTAGCAGCCAGGGGTGACACCAACAAGGTAGGAAAACAGGGCGTGACTCTGCCATCAGGGCACAGCCTGGCAGTTTGGCTGGCAGTTCCTGCAGAAAGGTGTGCAAGAAGAGCACTGAAGCCCTGCCAGCTCTAACAGGGAGCAGTGGTGTCCACAGGGAGAGAGGCAGGACCTCTGTGAGCTCCTGACCCTGACTGAGGCAGCCAGGGAGGCAGAGCTCTGGGAGAACACCCAGCTGCTCTTATGCCAGTGGGAGAGGCAGAAAGCTCCTCCATCTAGTGACAGCACTCCAGGAGGAGAGGAGTAGTTTGAGGAATGTTAGGGAATGTGCGATGGACTGGCATTGAACACACTGACTGAAGGGACAGAGGGAACAGAATTCCCACCCAGCACAGCCGGTGTGTGTAAGGCTGCAGACCAGCCCCATTCCTCAGGGAACACTGCTGATGCCCTTGGGCCCAGCTATCAACATGAAGGGAAGGACCTTCTCTGGTAGGGCCCTGAGATCTTTATTCACCATTGATTTCCCAGGTGGGCACTCGTGAAGTTACAACAAGTAGTCCAACAGCTATCAGGAGAGACTTCATACCTTGGGATGAGTGGCTAAGGGCTCAGAGCACCAGCATTGCTCTCTTCTACCCTTCCAGCTGCAGGGAATAATGAGGGAATACACAGGAATAAACAAGGTTTGGCTTCTTGAACCCTGGTGTTCTGCAACAGGTAGTTTCAACCTCATCAAAAAGCAAGGAAGGAAAGGTGGGGGAGTAGCCATGTATGTTAGCATGTGTTTTGGTTGTCTGGAGCTTAATGATAATTTATGGGTAATTTATGGGTAAGGGTCAAGGGCAGATAACAGCTAGGACTGGTTGGTAATAATGTGATCACAGAATGGACTGGATTGGAAGAGCCCTTAAAAACCCCTCAGTTCCAAACCCCCTGCCATGAGCAGAGACACCTCCCACTAGCCCAGCTCGCTCAGAGCTAGAGGCAGGACACCCCAGGTGGGTCTCACCAGAGCAGTCAAGGCACTCCTTGCACCTGGTCCTGTTCAGTGTCCCAAGGATCCCATGGACATCATCGTGGCATGATGAGGTCTGTAGCAGACTCCCACGATGGCATCTTCATTATCTGTTTGTCCCTGGACTCTTACCCACAGCTGTCCCACTGGCAGGTGTGAGCTCCACACATTTCAGCCCTCCTATTCCAAACAGTGACACCCTCCAGCCCTCCTGGCCTGCCTACCCCCCTGTAGCACTTGTAACCCCCTGTGACCCCCCAACAGGGCGTTCCAATCTCACCAGGTTTCACTTACACCTGTGATATCAGATCTCTGGGACTGGGCCAAAGATCTGAGCTCATCTTGGGGCAATGGGACAACCATTAAATCAATTCTTTATCCATCCAGCAGTTCACTGGTTGAATCCATCTCAGTTTGGAGAGAAGGGTGTTGAGGGCCACCATGTCAGAGGCTTTACAGAAATCCAGAAGGGTGACATCTACAGCCCTTCCCTTGTCCACTGATGCAGTCACCCATCATAAAAGGCCACTGAGTTGGTCAGGCAGACACAACTGGTCAGGGATGTGATGGTCAGAGGGTGCCCTGGGCACAGTAACCATGGAATAATAGAGTTTTTGATTCTTGGAGAAGTATGCAGGATGAGGTCAGCAACACTGACACCTTGGACTTCTGGAGGGCAGACTGCCCTGCTTAAGAGGCTGGGCTCCTCACAAAAAGAAATATATTGAGGTGCTGGACAAAGAGCAATGGAGCTGGAGAAGGATCTGGAGCATAACACTGATGTGGAGCAGCTGAAAGAAATGGAGCTGCTTAGTTTGGAGAAAAGGAGACCTTATTCTCTCTGAAAGTGTCTAAAAGGAAGTGGAGTTTAGTCTTTTGTACCAAATCACAGCAACAACACAAGAGGAAATGACCTCAAGTTGTGTCAGGGGAGGTTTAGATTGAAAATTAGGAAAATTTCTTTGTGGAAAGACTTTTCAAGATTTGGGATAGGCTACCCAGGGATGTGATTGAGTCATCACACCTGTAGCTATTTAAAAGACATGTAGAGGTAGCTCTTAGGGACATGGTTTGTGGTAGACATGACAGCGCTGGGTTAATGATTGGACTCCATGTTCTTAAAAGTTGGTTTCTTTCAACATAAAAAAATTATATGACTCAATGGTTCTAAGGAGACAAGTTCGTTAAACCACAGGATGGATGCCTGTGGCCTCTTTACTCTTAATATATCTAATTCTCATCAGTAAATTACAAAACTGTAGCCCACTGTCAGACTTTTTGATCGCAGGTGTACTATATTTAGCAAAAATAGATTTGGCATGTCTGATTACCTGTTTAGCCATAATGTCTCTTAGTAAGCTCTCAAGGAAGTTAGAATAATATTCTAGAACAAGTACTTTATTTTCCTCTGTCAGCATAATCAGACCTATGTCAGCTGTGCTCCAGAGAGCCTTTTTTTCTCCCTGAGTCAGTGACATTGGATTTTTTTTGACTTGAACTGGACTTATATTTGTGGCATGTATAGCAAGTCTTGACAGCTTCTTAAATGTCAATTTATATTTGTCTAGTTCTTTTTTGGAGAGTTTTTTTTTTTTTTTCCTTGTTTGTTTTTTTAATAGCTATTTTAGCTATTTCTTAGGCTTTTCAATTCTTAACTGGCCCTGGAAGATTCCCAGAATTAGTTGCAATGTCTCAGTGCAGCCACAAAGTGGGGAGAAATGGAAATGGTCTGAACAAATTACTTTTATCCTACATGCCAGGCAGCACAGTCAGCTTGGTCACCCTGGTGCTGTCTCACCAGAGCTGGGATATTACGTTTTACCTTCCAAGATGTGCAGCTTCTCTTTCAGAGTAACTGTTTAGCAAGTGCAGTATGTTTTTTAAAAGGCATTTGTTTGTGTTAAATCAAAGAATAAGCTCTAGAAAACCTCTGCACTGTGCTCTTCACAGTTCCAGGAGATGTTCCAGAGAGAGGGATTGAAGTTTTAGGTGTCTGCAGTTAAGTTTTATCTCACAAATCATGTCAAAACAACAACAAAAAAATATTTCCAGCATGACAATACAAAGTCATGAGATGGTTACATGTGTCTTATGGACAAAATGGAAACTAGTTGCCTCTTATTAAATAATACACACTGCCTTTTGTACTGAGAATAACTTATGGCTGGGCCCTTGTAAATGAGTGCGTTCTCTCTGCAGTTCTTCACTGAGACTTGGTCACATCCACAGCCAGGTTACTGCCTGTAACTGGTTTGGATAGCCAGAATGGTGGTCAGTTTTCTGTATTGCTCAAGTGTGAAATTTTCTTTTCCTTTGCTATAGAGTGACAAGTGGTAACATATTCAATTGACTTAAACACATCAAATTATATAATGTATTTGTTTTCATGCTCACAATTGTTTGAGGCTGCTGAAATCCATCCATTTTGGAGTTCTAGTGTCCCATGACAGAGCCACCACAACCAGCTCAGCTCTCTGCTGTCCACAACTTGTTTGTAGGGACCTGGGTCAGGAGTTGAAACCAACCTAAACATCAGACTGTGGAAATGATGCCTCCTGAATGTGCAGAGATCTATGGCATTTGTAGAAGCACATGCCAAAGTTCTATCTTGTTAAACAGGAAATGCTTTGCATTAAACCTAACCTTTCTTTTTCCCATATTCAGTCCTATTTTTCTCTTTAAGGATGATAGGACACCTTGTATTTTTTGTTCAGTTTGAAAACACCTGTAAGTGGGGGATGCTTCCTTCTCCCCAGCATCCCCATTTGTCCTTTAGTCACTTGAGCAGTTTCATAGCAATAAGATTATATCAGATTTTGTTTTAGCCTCTTTTTTAACAAGATCTATTTCCCGATGGTTGCAATGGTGACAAAGTTCATCTACGTCCTCAGAACTTCTCTCTCCCTCTTCACGGATTTCCAAAATTGTTCCAGGCCCCTCTAGCTTGATTTTTTTTTTTCCCCCAAGGATGTGAAAATTGCCACTCAGAAAGCATTTCTGCTAAATGAAAAATCTTTTGCTTGTGTGATGTCATGGAGTGCCGAAAACTTGGAAGAGAGGATGATGCAATAAATTGATTTTAACTGCTTTGGTGACCTTACTGCATAGCCTGAAGGTGGAGAGTTTCTCCCCACAATTTCTCCCTGGCCCAAACACCTATGACTGAGCCACAACACTGGTTTCTGAGAGCTGAACCCATTTTGATCTCATTGATGTCATCAAAGGAAAGGAAGTGGGTATGCATAATGCAGGTGCTGACGATTCAAGCAATGTTTCTGCTCTTGTGGCAATGACAGGGCTTGTGCTTTGATGTAGCTTTGAAAGCCCCAGCTGTATTTCTGAGCATGAGACTTTAGGAGTCTAAGCAAATTTGTGGAAATTGTATTCTCTTGGCTTGCAATAAGAATAACAGCAGCTGATATATATCAGACCTCTATTTTAGCCATTTTTTTTTCTGTGTGTTGTCAGAGCAATGACTAATGTTTCTTGCTTGATGGACAACAAAATAGGGTCCATAGAACACAGTGAAAAATTAAATCAAAGTTGTCTCTGGTTACTAAAATCACCATTTGACAGAAGGGAAAGAGATTCAAAATCTGGGATCTCAGATTTTTGTCTTTGGTTTAAATGTCAGTCATCAATATGATATTTTTCTTAGTCTGTAGAATTTAGATTCTGAGTCTTTAAAATAAGTTAAAGTAAATTAAAATAAAATAAAATATAATTTCTAAACCTTTCTGTTCATTGACCCTGACCCTGTTAAGGGTCTCATTTAGCCCTCACTCAGTTATCCAGTGTAAGTTATCCTCATTTAACACTCAGTTATCCAGTATAAGTGGGAGAATGTTCAGTGACCTCAGTGTAGGGTCATATCATGCATGAAGAGCAAGGGTTCTTCTCCCTTGAGACAATGTACCTGTCCAAGGAAACTGCAGAGATCTGGAAAGAGGTGATTCGTGGTTTGAGAAGCTGAAAGCTCTTCAGATACTTTTTTCAAAATAATAATGGAAAGATTATAATGTACAAGTTGAAAATCATACATAAATGACAGCCATCTGTTTGTTTTACAATTTAGAAACTCCCAGAACATTACCCTCAAGTGAAATAACTCAGCCAAGAAAAACAGAAAGATATTGCTGCTTCTTCACTCTTGGTAAGACCAATCCCCAATTCCAAAAGATAATGTATTTGGAGGGAGAGGAGGAACAGGGAAGCCCTAAGAGGGGAAAATGTGGTGGGCACTGAATATCCACTGGCATCTGTCAAACCAGGACACTTTGCTGTCTGTCCTACAAGCTTATGAATTATATCAAGTACGATTTCTTCATTATATTGGACATACTTTATTTTAACCAAGCAAAATTCTCAGATGCCTTGAACTGATTTTGTGGTAAACATAAGCAAACCTAAATAGCTGTTTTATTATAGCTTATTGTGCAAGTGTTGGTTCATAATAAATCATTGTACTCTTTAGAAACAAGCTTGAAACAAGTGCATAAATATTAAATGGCCCCAGGAATAAAGACATTTTTAGCAAAATTATTGAGTGTGGTTTGCCAAATCCATAGGGTAATCCAAACTCCCCATAGTCATTTAAGGACCAACATGTACTACCATTTATAGTAATGTAAATCCACTGTAACTTTGTTGAAGTCAATAGAGTTATTTGAAATTAACATAAAAAATAGTTTGGTCTCTAAAATATAAACAACATAATTGCCTGAAATTCTATCCATTAGGATAAAAGAATAAAAATTCTATACCTCTGCAGAAATGGGAACTTAAGCTATCTGTATTATGTGTGTAAATTTAGGCAAAAAAGATTATGCTGATTTCATTCATGTAATAAAGCTCTTATATCCTAATCAGAAATGTTGAAGCAGAAGTTATTAATTTAAAAAATAAAATGCTATTCTACATTTTAATAATTTCAGCAGAAAAAAAGAAGAGGGTGAGATCTGTGGCTTTTGCAAAGCAGAGATATTCAGACCAATATTGCTGCTTGGAGACCTTTCTGCTTTTAGAAGGAAATAATAGGAAAAAAGTCTTGGTCAGTTTCTGATGCTCTGTAGATCTCCCACATCAGTCAGGGATTGCCCCTTTGAGATGGCCATGTTGTGCCTCAGTTGTCCAAATCTTAAATCACAGCTGCTCAGATTATCTTGTCTCCTCTCTTACACAGGCTTACAATATAAATGTTGTCTGTGTGATGGGGGGGCAGAAATGGGAGACAGTTTGGGTTCATGAGATACATGAAACTTCAAGGCATCCATCAGCATAACACCTATTATGGTACAGTTCTGACAGCATAAAGGAAGGGCCAAGGACGTGGGACTCCCCAGTGTAGCACATGGCAGTGCCTTGGGAGACTCCCTAAAATTCACACTCTTGCCTCAGTCAGTGTCACTGACACTGAGTGAGCAAAGACCAGGCAGTGTGGCCTGATTCTGGTCAGGGACGGTCAGAATGGAGATGTTCCTCTGGTTGAGCATCCTGCCATTTACTCCTGGGCAGCAAATGGAAGTTCATTAGTGTTCTTCTGTCAGGGAATGCACTCCTTGTGGAAGTGTCGTGAGAAGTAACACTGGTGAAAGAAGGCACTTAGTGGTGGAATTACAGCTCCTGTTGGAGGGTGGAGTGGAAGGAACACCAAGAAGTGTCACCTTACCCTTATTGTATTTACTTGTGTATTGATAATCTGTTACAGCCCATCTCAGCCCAGCAGGTCTGTACTACAGTCCGTGTGCATCTGGGATGCTTTTACGAGAAACACACACTAAAGCATCTGGGATGCTTCTGCCCAGGATCATCACTTGAGGTCCAAGCAGGGCCCCAAGGTGCTGTGTGCAGGCTCACAGAGCAGAGCAGACACCACTGCTGAGAGCTCCCCTGCTAGGACACGACCGCTGACTTACTCCCTACCCTGCTATCCATCAGGAACAGACTCAGTCGCAACTACAGGGGACAGGGGATGACTTCAGGACATTGTGTCGTATATTTGAGTGCTTGATTTATGAAACATAGCAAAGGCAAAACAAAGCTGGAATGACTCGTCTATAGGAAAGCTCCCTGTGCTTCAGCTAGGAGACATGCCTTTTAATGCAACCTCAAAACATTTATTATAAAATGGAACAATTTGTATTGTATTCAATAATGTTTTCAAAGGACTGTCAACCTCTGTCTGCAGGTGGCTTTTTGTACAACATATAATCTATAACACTCATTTCACTATACCCCCCCCAATAATCATATAACAGAGATATGCATTACAGAAAATGTGTATAGGTTTGCTTCTATTATAGTCATGATCAAAAGGCTATGATATATTGAAATATTTGCTTTGTACAAATACATCTGTTATCAGAGGGTTTCTTAACATAAATGGTGTTTTCTATAATGTGCTCCTTCTAATGAATGGTTCAGTGAAGGCATGAGAACCGAGCTATGTGGGGAGAATGCAGTAATTTCTCTTTAGCGTGCAGGAATTCTGAATACAAGTAAATGCATGCCAAATTTTATTGCTTCTAAATCTGAATAATTGTATTTCTGAGCTGTGCATCTGGGTAGATAATAAAGCCACAAAACAATTTAATGAAACATATAAAAAATCGAATGACATTACTAAATATTATAATATGCAGAAAATATATTTTGCATATTGTCACCTAATCTTTCATCCACATACTAACAAATAATGCAACAATAATTGAAAGTCTTATTATCCATCTACGTAAATTGAGACCAAATTTACCTTGTTTCCTTTTCTTTGTGTGTGTGTGTGGACATAAAAGTGAGATTGATATTATGGCTTTATGTTTATGGTGCATTTTTTCCACAATAACTAAGTTGACCAGCATAAGTCTTTTCTCCATTCAAATCAGTTCTCAACTCAATATTGTGATTATGTTACCTATCCAAGTACTTATAAGAGGCAAGTGCTGAATACGTGGACTTCATAGCTTTTGACTCCACAGGAATGAAATCTGGAATACCATACAGAAAGTGGGAGTCCTCATACATAAATTCAGTGTCTGAAGTTTACAGGTGTGGGCTGCCCTCAGCATCCATTGTAGCCAAAAGACAGATATGGGTAATGCAGAGGGCAGTACTGCTGACTCATTCCCAAAGACAATTCGAGGACAAGGTGAGCTGCCCTTTTGAAGGTTTGTGTTTCTTTCTGTTGACTCTTAAGGAATCAGAAATGGCTAGCTTAGACTTAGATGTCTAACTTTCTAAGGACCATATGAGGTAACGAATCTCATCTAAAGAGGTTAAAATACAGGCTCCAGGAGGGAGGGACCTCTTTTGTTCTTGCAATGATTCTAGCACTTTGTCACTGATTTATTCTGCTCTGCCATGGAAGAGGTCATTGCAGACTTCCAGCTGGTTGTAATGTCTGGATTTAAAGGACAGCGATCTGAACTGTCTGCCGCAAAATGTCTTTTGCAAAGGTGAGCTGTATCATCAAAGGCCACACAAACAGTAGGAAAAGGACTAAATTTCCCAAAGTCCACCGCTTGGTAATGTTGTTCTGTCTTTACTCAAGACAGCTGTTTCCCCTTTCTTTCCTTGTAATGTGTTGGCCCAGATTCTGACGTGCTTGTACAGGGACCTCTCCACTCAGAGAGGTCCTGTAACACTTGATGTCAGTGCAGGAAACTCTGCAAGGTTAAAAGTGGGTAAGACTTTGCCTTGTTTCAAGAATATATAACCAACTGCTTTTTGGCAGTTCCCATCTATATATGTACACCTATCTATGCTCCCAGTGAAAGGTTACCACTACCATCCTATATATTCCTTTCCTCACAGAAGGAAAGTGTTTATGTCCTCTCTTCCTTACTCTGCTTTCATACATCAAGCTCAGAGTCTTGAACCTCACTTTACAAAGGCAAACCTGGGGTGATAAACACCCAGAGCCTATTAGTGCAAAGACTTCTTGTGAAAGAAGGAACTGTCCTCAGTTTTTCTGAAATAAGAAAGAACCATTGTATAACTTATAATGCTCTCCACTTTGGGTGTCAAGTGCACTTCTGCCTTCCTTCTGCTGGTCTTAGAGACAACTCACACTGCCTTGATGTGAAAGAGTAATTTCAAAAATAACAATTTTCTTATCAGAAGAAGAAATAAGAAAGACCTTGACCTAACTAACCCTGGCGGCCATGTTCGTTAAGGTGACGCTGGAATGTGAAAAAATGCTTTATTCAGAATATAAGAATAAATACACTGAAAAACAGAGATTAGGAATTGTCCTATAGCAATTTTATGCAGTGAAATGGTGAGCAGAATAATCAATGCATTTAAAAATATTCTGCTTCCTTGATCTAAGAATCAAATGCCTGTAGACAGGTTTTCGTCTCACTCATACCAGGGTAATTTATTGTACTTCACAGAATGCAGAAGAAAACTTGGCCCTTAATCTGTAAAAGGAAGTTTTCAGGATGAGGAATTTGATTTGACTTCAAAGAATATGAATCGGTTCTTTCTGTTCTGTAGTCAATTATTCCTTTTCAATGCAACTCCCTTTGGGAATAAAGCTTTTTCTGATTAAGTTTAGCCTTATCCTTAGTCCACTGAAATCTCTCTGGATTCAGCCTTGCCTGAGATTCTTTCTGTGACTTCCTTCCTTCCTTCCTTCCTTCCTTCCTTCCTTCCTTCCTTCCTTCCTTCCTTCCTTCCTTCCTTCCTTCCTTCCTTCCTTCCTTCCTTCCTTCCTTCCTTCCTTCCTTCCTTCCTTCCTTCCTTCCTTCCTTCCTTCCTTCCTTCCTTCCTTCCTTCCTTCCTTCCTTCCTTCCTTCCTTCCTTCCTTCCTTCCTTCCTCCCTTCCTTCCCCCCTCCCTCCCTTCTTTTTTTCCTTTTATTCTTCCTCTTCTTCTTTCCTTATTTTTCAACTTCCTTCAAACTAAGATTTTCCCTACAATTTATGGGAGATTTATTTAGACAGCCACTACCTAAATCAGAACTAAAATTCAGGTAAAGAGTCATGATTAAATCTTTGAAGCTTAAATGAAGGAAATTACATTGTCTAGTGTGTCTAATGGGAGATTTATGCTTCAGATATTTGCTTTATATATGATTTATGATGTCATATAATGTTCAAAAAAATGAAACTCCAGCAGGTCAAGATCTGGGATTGAACAGCTGTTTGCTTCCTAAAACTTAAAAAAAAAAAAATAGTTAAAACCATCATAACTCATTAATTCTAAATTGAATTCTTTATTTGAAGGGGTAGTAATGATCTTTAATTTTTTTTCATTATTTGAATTATTTAAAATGCCATGATATAATAATATATTTTTCAACCAGTATAAACATGGAGAATGTGTCTAACAAAAATCTCCTAGCAGTTATCCTTGGAAATGGTATTGATGTGGTGACTGCTTTCTGTTTGGATTATCTTATTTATTTATTTATTTATTTATTTATTTATTTATTTATTTATTTATTTATTTATTTTTATGATTGTTATGAATTTGAATAACTTTTTTAATGCAGACAAAAATATAGAGTTTTAAAGAAAATATAAATTTCCAAATGAGCATAATTCAGTCCTAGATTCAAATTTGATTATTTTTTTGGAATGTCTGAAAGATAAGATTTTTCACCTAAATTTTCAAATAATTTATTATTAATTACTGAACTTTCCCTCCCATACTTTCCTCTGGCCAGATGTGACTATATTTAGGAATTTAACTGGAAAGAGAACTATTTAGGAGATATTTCCCATAGTTGTAAACAGAGCTTGTAGCTCAGTTAAATGGAAACTGTGAATTTAGTTGGGGATTAATATGTAGGCTTGATGCACTTCTATTTTCTGTAATTTAGCTATATCTACTCCATCTTTCACACAGCCATAAAATTTCAGAAATATACTCTAGAGGAAATTAAACAAGGGTGATTTAAATGATCAGAACTTATTAAGGAGGTGTGGTTTTTGTGTTTCAAAGTGATGCATAAATGGTGTATGGGGCAGAAAAGTAGAAAAAATTGAGTTATCTTTTCCTAGTTTTTATGTATTTCTAAACTTTCCTAACAGTCAATTAAAATTGTCATTTAACCTACTATATATGAAGTGTTAAATATCTCCATATGATGCCTTAAATGCAAACAACAAAATATTCCAAAATTGTAATTGGAAATGAGGAAGTGAAATAGATTGTAAACCTGAACTTAAACTGATTTTTCAATTTCAGTGTCCCATTATGCAGAAGCATAAAACACAACAACAAAAAAAAGGAGATCAGATTCTTCATTAAATAATTGAGAATCAAATTACTCACTCTGGAATCACTATCTGGAAAGGGGGAGGGAGGGTTGCAGCAGTTTGGGGGTTCATGTGGGTAGAAACTCTGCCTCTTTCTTCCTTTTTGTCGGTGAGAGGGAAGGCTTGCTACTTTTTGTTCTTGCTATATACCTTCAAGATATTGGAAAAAAAAGGGTGATATTCTGTGATCTAAGGTGGAATTTATCCAGACAAGGAAACATCTCTTTTTCAGATACTCAACTTTTCTTTCATGTTTTTCCCCTTTAATGTTAAATGGGTCACAGGATTACAACCTATCCATCTTTTAAAACTATCCCACTTCCTTCTCTTGTCTGACTTAACCAGCAGTGATGTTTCAGGTGGAGGTGTGGGGTGGAAATGCTCCAGCTTATTGGTAAGCAAAGTAGGCAGCGCTGGTCTCACTGGTAGCAGGAAGATAAGTGGTTTCGCATCAGACATTATATACTTGGAAGAAATAAAAAAATCAGGAAAAATATAAATAAAAAAGAGTGCGAAGTTTTATTGTCAAGCGCGGCTGTCACTTCATGAAACCAGAGTCATATATAAGATATATGTGACATACTAATAGGAAGTAATTTACCCAAGGATGTTTTTGTGCCTTGAAGTGCCTTCAACATTTCTGCTTTGAAAAACTTTGCAAGTGTGTATGCATCAGAGCAGTTACCGAGGCGCTGAAGTTCCCAATTTGTGCACAATGTGACTTTTATAATGCTATTAAACTCATCTCATGGAAAGTGGCATGCACAAAACAATGATACATGAGATCTCAAGGAGGCTGCTGAGTGGGGGAGAAGACTGGAGTGAGGAGAGAGCTTTTATAAAGTCACTTTGAGAATGCACCTTGGCTCCAGAAGCCCTCTGTTTATTCCCATTGGGAATTGTCTCCTGTACTTTGGGTGGAGACTCATGCATGTGCTGGTTTTGTCTGGGATAGAGTTCATTTCCCTCACAGTATCTACCACAGGGAGGTGTTTTGAATTTTTGCTGAAACAGTGTTCATAATACAGAGAGGTTGTATTATCAGGGCTTGCACAGGATCAAGCTCTTTTCTTCTCACCTCATCTCAGCAGGTGCACAGGGAGCTAGGATGGGACAGAGGCAAGATAGCCAACCCCAGGTGATCACAGGGATGTCACTGGAGGCATCACTCTCACCGAACAAGAAGAAAGTGTGTGCAGGGAGTTTGGAGTGATAGCCTTTGCCTTCCCAAGCCGTCGTTGTGTGTGATGGATCCCCTGCTTTCCTGGGGCTTGCTCAGCATCTGCAATGCTGATGGGAAGTGCTGGATGCATTCCTTGTTTTGCTTTGCTTGTGAGTGTGTTTTTTCCTTTATCTGTTAACTGTCCTCATGAAAAACCCATGCGTTTCTTCACTTCTGATTGTCTCCCCATCCCACCATGGCCAGGGAGGGAATGAGTGGCTGCGTGGGGCTAAATCGTGTTTAAACCACAACAGTGCTGCTTGCATTCCTTATCCACTCAGAATAATAAATTGCTGTTTCTCTCATTAAAACAGATTTATTATGGCACTCATCTATTTACCTCTAGCATGGGGCAGAGACAGCCCAAAATTCCCTCCTGTCCCATGAGGTTTGTATTGAAGGGATGGCCGCAGAGGAGTCTGTAGGATGTGTAACTCTACTACTCATGCAATAGAAACAAAACCTCACTCAAAAACTCTTTTCTCTTGTACCCTTGCTCTTTTCTCATCTGTGTCTTTCTGTGTCCTGGCTGTAAACTGAGGAGAATTTTTGCCACCTGTGTGAGCAATAGCAGATCCATGGTGTTTTCAAGGAGTGCATTGGAACACAAATGATGTCCACAATTTTACCACTGAAAATGCCCTCTCTCCTCCTTTTTGTGTGCTGGGATGGCTCTGAGCATTACTTGTGCCCCATGGGAGGCAAACTTAGGGAACAGATTAATTACCTACAGAAAAGTGGTGAGATGGTGGTACACCTGGCGAGAGAGGACACACAGATTTTCCCTGTATGATGGGAAAATCTAAATCCATGATTTTTATTTGTTCATTCATAAAATACAAAAAGCTCCTTGAGAACATATAAATAAATATCTTGCTTAAAAATTAAATTCCCTGGAGGAAAAAAAATGAGGAAGGTGAAAGTCACTCCAAATATTTTGCTGTACTAAATTCAGAGCACTTAATTCACAGTAAAAGTATAAATGATTTTTTTTTTTAATGCACTAAACAAATGTGTTGTTTTTTTTCAAGCTATTTTAAAATTTTAAAAGAAATATCCCATTTAGAAGGTTTTGCCACAGTACAGTTTGTCACCATCACTGTGTTTCATTTGTTTTCCTCCTTGCATGAAATTTGTTTGAAAACAATACTTTTTTAAGGCATAAGATATAATTTTCCTCACCAGACAGGCATTCTGACAACGTTGTTTTCAACAGTTTTAAATGGCAGTGACTTCAGCCCTGAAATGCTCTGACCAGCTTAAGGCACCTAAAGGAGGAATGCAGGCAGAAACTCCAGAGCACTCAGTAGATGTTGCCTTTTTCCTCATGAATACTTGGACCAGACAGCCCTTAGTCATAGACTTACATGTGTTGGATTTACTCAGGCTTGGATTCAACAGCTAGGAACAAATAAAACCCAATACAGCTGGGTTTAGGCATAGGAATATCTGCTTAGTTAGGAAAAGGAACAGGCTTGGCTCTGTCCTTTCTCCAGTGGCCTTCAGAGTTGAGGTAGCTCTGCAGCAAAAAAACAGCCTTGCACTAAAGCAAGGAAAGAGCAGTGGAAGAAGATGAGCCATGATAACTTAAGACCTAGTCCTGAGGTGGTCCAATTAATACATTTTCTTTTGTCCATGCCTCCTTCCACCTGTAGACACGGCTTGAGTCTTTTTCTGGGGTATTAATGTAAGAATATCTATATGTGAGCTTGTGCCCCTGTTTCTCTCCCCTCCCCTTCAGTTTTCTTAATGGTATTCAGGGAAAGTCATACTTTTATTTTTCAAATTACACCGAGGCATTGTATTAAATATAGGATTTGGGACTTGGCAAATCAACAAGCATATTGTACTCCTATGGAGACAAAAGGTGACTGAACAGTTTAGCCAGCCGACATACAGGCAAAAGTAATGCTCCACGGTAAGAGGATTGCTGGCTCTATTGTTGAGCCCACAACAGGAACCAACTTATTGCAACATTAATTTCCCATCTCACATGGAAGTTATTTAAGGGAGAAGACTAACAAGCAAACAGTGCCCACAGTTTAATCCTATTGTCACCCTGATGGATTTATATTTGCTGCTGGGTTGTAGAGGTGGAATGAGGCTGCTTTGTTATTATTTCAGCTGCATTTGTTGGGGGAAAAAAAACAACCCCAGGATTAGGAAAACATGGCTTCTGCTATCTTTAGATAGTCAGGAACTGCTGTTCTGTTAGTGTAGGTATAAGATGACTAGAATTATATCTTAGTGATGCAGAAATTCTTCACTCAGGAATGATAGAAATATTTTTAACTGCAGTTAAGACTTGTGAAATGTCTTTTTTTCCCTTCTTTTCTACATATGTTTTTATGACTTCATTTCTCATTCGCCTTTCTAAAATTTGTATGGCAGCAGTCACAGCAGTACATAGGGCCAAGTGTAGTAGTTGCTGTGTATTTCCTGCTCTCTGCATGTTGGAAATATTTGTAGCTCATCTGTAGATGTGTATTGCCCCTGTAACCAGAAGGGGATCCTTTAGTTGGTTTTGCAGTTACAGGCCAAACTACTTTACTGATGTTGAACAGCAGCAATGGATGTCTCAAGCAGACCAGGCATTCAAATATTGAAATCTCCAGATCTGGACTAGGTGTCAGATCCTGTGATGATCCTTTTTAGTATAAAGCTGTTTAATCTTAAATGTAAAAAAAGACAGTCACAACTTTGGTCTACCATAAAGAAATAGTACAGATTCAGCTTAGACAAATCTTCCACTGATGTTAATCGCCATAATTGCCCTAAAATCAGATAGTGTCACAGTGGTTTCCATGGGAAAGATGGCTACAACTGTAGTTTTTATGACTTCTTTGAAAGGGATTGCTGTATTTCAAGGTATTCACAGTCAGAGTGAATAACACAGGAGGCAGTCAGGAGTTCCCATTTTTTCTACTGAAATCACAAATCTGGGTCATTTACAGGTAGTCACCATTTCTTGTGCTTACAACATCCAAGGAAGTTTTATTTGAAAACATAAGCAAAAACTCACAAATATTTTGGAAGGAAAATGACCTCAAATTTTATTTTTGGTTTTCCATAAATGCTTATGATATTATTATTTGTTGTTTGTTTATTGTTTGGTGGACATTTTCTTTTTTTTTGAATTTGCTGAAACACATACCGGCAAGCGTATGCTGAACATTTTTATGTTAATTTTGCTTACAGGCAAAAAGTAGAAAATAAACCCACTCCCAACCTTTCCAATTGTTTGTGAACATTTACTTATATTTTTTCCTCCAGTATTAACTGAAAATATATTTTTGCTGACAGGCAACTGACCTAAAGAGGAATCTTTTTTCCCTGATGCACACACAACTGCTGTCTTCCTCCCCTCTTCATTTGACTGCATCAGTCTAGCATTCAGAATGGCACCATGGCTCTTCTTAATGCCCCTCATTATGTCATTTAGCTATGTATGGGTTTTTTTGCTAGTGTATGTATATTACATTTTTTGCTGCTCAGTGCTCTATTCCATACGGATGGAACACGTTCAAGAGCCTGTCAGCCTGACAGTCTTTCTCAGTCTTCTTTAAAAATAATCTCTAAGTATTTCTTGATCTAGATCTCTGCCTTATGCTCTTTGGTGCAAGGAACGTATCTGATTTTTAGGTACAAAGAGTTCCTTTCTACAATTAGTAAACCATTTTCAAGGGTGGAAATCTGATACAGAGTTCTCTAAAAAGACAAAAATATGCAAAATACCAACCAGTCCTCTTCACATAATCCCGGTGCTAGCACTAAGGTTTCATACTCCCCAGATACCTTCCTTCAGAAAGATTTGAGTCAAGTCTATTGGAAATGTCTGTCTAGCACCATTTTAAGTCCTGTGTGAGGTCCCCAGTTTCCTCTTATAGCTTGCTCCTGAACTTTAGCAGCCATCATCTTCCAGCCCAACTCTGGAATCTTTGATCAGAAATTACTGCAGATCCCTGCTCAGTGGCTCATTTGCATTTAATGTAACTATAGCTATTTAAAAATTATGAATTTGGGATTCATTTCACCTAATTTTAGTTAACTGCAGGGTAAGTGTCTACATAAGAGCTGGTTTTCTGAGCTCCAGTTGCTAAAATTGTGTGACTCCTCAGAGGGATTTCTCTGATTAAACGCGGGCAGAGCTAGATTATTCACCAGAATACATTGGCTCTCCCTGGAAAAGGATCCTAAGCACGAGGTTAATGTTGCAGGGCAAGAGGCACCTGGAAGGTCCTGCGTGGTGTCCGCCAGCCCAGCCTGGAGCAGCAGATGTCAGTGCATGCAAGTGAGCTGAGCCATGAATGTCCAGGAATTTCTGAGCTGTCTTGGTTCCCTCTGGAGTCAGCAAGGAGAGAGAGATGGGAGGAATTTGTTTTGAGAGGTGGGTACTGCTCACTCTTTGCTGAACAGGAAAATTATGTGCCTAAATTTTAAGCCAGGTGGAGAGGTCCGCAGTGAAGCTCACCCTTGGATACTCGTGGTAGATGATGCTGATCTTTTAATTGTGCTTTTAGGGAAACACCATTTTGTCATGCCTTGAAAGTAAATCTTAATCTGTGTTGGTTTGGAAGGTTGTATGTGCCCTTGATTTGTACAGGAGACTACTTACTTATTTTAATTTTTCTTTACCTGAGCAATGAATAATAATCTTATAGGGTTTTTATTATTTATTATTAACACTGATACAACACTGATTATATACAGACATGTTTAGTATCACATTATGTTAGATGCTCTAAAAATAAATCAAATGATACCATTTCTATTCCATAGAATTTACAGCCTGAAAAAAAAAAATCCAACAAAAAGTGTCCTAATAAAGATGTGAGGTTGGTAAGGAGGAAGAAAATTCATCATACAAAATCCATAGTCCATCAGAAGTAGCAATTATAAGTCATTACCTGATATTTTTCAGTGCTTTTACATGTTTGGATGAAAGTCACTAGACAGGCTAATGCCAGTGTAAATGAATCATAGGGGATGGGTACTTGTAAGCAGACTTGCTATTTTTGGGAGAATAAATGTTTGTGTTATGCAAAAAAAAAAAAAAAAAAAAAAGAGCAAAACAGAAAAAAGCCCCAAAAAGCCCTCCCTGCCAAAACAAAACAACACAAAACAAAACAAAAGAAAACAAAAAAAACCCACCAACACAAAAAACTCCACATATTTGTTTTTAAATATTTTGAATAGAATTCCATTTACAATTAATAAAATTAATTGTTACGGAAATTAATTGCTTTGCATTTAATATGCAATAATTCAGCAAAATATTATGAAACATAAATTTTAATTTTTTTCTACAATAAACATATTTTTGCAGTGCCTATAGTAAGAATAGTCTAGTGGATTGGATTGGAGAAAAAATATACCATGACAGGAGAAACAGATTAGATATACAGAAGAGGGAATATATATATTGGACTAAAGCAAACAAGCAAAACATGCACAGAAGACCAGATCAATTTAACACACAACTTTCTATCCAGAACAGTGTCATGCTGTCATGCACTGGGTGCTAAGGCACCCATGTGCAGTTATCCTAGACAACATCCACAGCTACCAGACAGCAACAGTCACATACTGAGAATTTTTTGCAGCTGAATCTCATCTCAAAGATTTGATGCTAAAAAGACAAGATTCTGTGTATCAGAAGCTGATGTAGCTAATTTAATTGTAAAACATACTGTAATTTACCAATTTGGATGTACACATATGCGCTCACCTATGGACTGTGATCCAAAGTTACAGTATAAGCAAGCATGATAGATTCCAGGACCTATCTAAGAACAGGTTCCTACTTACATCCTGTCCTAACTGTTGAAGGGTATCTTCACTGTACAAACTTCAGTTTTTGTTTGATAGTCTCTGAGTGAAGTATCCAGATAAAGGAAAAAATGTATCTGACTGATTAAAACGAAAACAAAAACAAAAACAGAAACCAAAAAACCAAAAAAACAAAACCCAAAAAATACCAAAAAAACCAAAAAAGCAAACAGGAGATGTTATGAGGAAAGGTGGAGAGAACAGGGATTGTTCAGCCTGGAATAGAAAAGGCTTTGGAGCGACCCAAGTGCAGTCTTGCGTCTTCCAAGAGAGCCTACAAGAAAGATGGAGAAGAATTTTTACAGGGATGTGTACTGACAAGCTGAGAGGGAATGACTTCAGACTGAAAGAGAGGAAGTTTAGTTTACAGGGGAGGAAATCCTTCCCTGTGAGGGTGGTGTGGCACTGGCACAGTTTGTCCAGAGAAGCCGTGGGTGTCCCAACCCTGGAAATGCTCAAGGCAAGGTAGGATGGGGCTCTGAGCAACTTGGTTGGAACGAACACTGGTAAGGTTGGAACAAGATGATCTTTAAGGTCCGTTCTAACCCTGGCTACTCTATGAGTTTGGGATTCCATGTACAGAGCACAGCCTTACTTTTCCAGTTAGGATTGCTGAGTGGGTTCTTTCTGCCTGCTGCATAAAGATGCAACCATTCCTTTTCCTAGCTCACCATGCAAAGACAGCTGCATAACTGCCAACATAAAGCATGGATTAAAAAATCTAACTTCTACCATTCTCTCTTTTTTTTTTTTTACCATAAGTATTCAATTTTCTTAGAAAATTGCTGAAAAGCAGCTATTCCTCAAAGTTGCTCAAAATTGTAGGAATAATTTGAAGTCTACAAATCAGATTACTGTTTTCTTAACTTGTGTGTGTTACATGTATTCTTCTCTCCTACCCCTAAAAGTATTCTCTGCTTTACTCATTAAAAATGAACCATTTCAATAGGCAAAGATGGAATGGGTAGTGTCTCAGTCTTGCCTATCACAAGAGAATACCTCTGTTGGTTATTCTTTGGGTGTTAACATACTGTATCTAATAAATAGTAGTGACAAACTGCAAACACCATGGAAAGTTGCATTGATTATAATATTAATTCAAGAGCAAACAAGACAGGTTTTTTTCTTTAATTCAGGGAGAACAAAACAAAGCATAGAAATTGAACATAAACAGAGTTGGGATCTGCAATTCATTTTTCTTGTTTACTGGGAAATTGGGCCTAGTTAAGTTTCAAAAATGCTAATGAGGAAATAAATTAGGTAGCAATTTTCCAAGGCAATATCTCATTGGATTTGTATTTGTTTACTTTTATCTATATTTGTCTTTGTTAACCCCTTTTTGCCCAGCCATTCAATTTCATTCACTGGTTTTTTCCGCTTTGTATATTTGCATATTTGTTTGGTATGATAGTATTTATATATTTCTAAAAAATTAATATCCATGCTTCACAGAAAAGAAAGAGGGAGATAACCCACTTTGAGGGTCTTGTGCTCTCACTGTCAACTGAATGACACATCGTTCCTACTGGATTTCCAAAAAGCTCCTGACATTTGACTACCTCTATTCAAACTAAAGTTAACAGTAGTTCAGTGAAACCAGTGAGATCAGACTTAGTCCAGTAGTAATTACTTTTGAAAATTCCATCCTTAATCCCCAATAACTTCTATTGACCTCTGTGAGACGCTTCTTGGGAAGGAAACTTTAATAGTAATGAACCTTAAAAACAAGAGGCAAATTAAGATTTTTTTTTTATGGCTAACTACATACTCATAAATTTAAACATAACTCTCCTGTAAGTGTGTTTGGATTTTTTGGTCTTTTTGTAAGTGAGAAGAATTTCACCATCATAAGAAAAAGTTTAAGAGTAAATTATTGCATGACATTAAAGGTATATGACTCAGTGTAATGTCATTGCACTATAATTCCCTTAAGTTTTGCTCTGGGCAACATACTTAGTGCATGGGCATCAATCTGGGTAGAGAAAAGACAATGAACTTGCATCAGAAAATTCATCTGCAATGCAATTCCTTTCTGTTTCACAGGATTGTCACCATTAAGAAGTCAATTTTCAAACCCCATATAGTGACTTTGAGAATGGCACTCGAGGACCTGCTGATATAAAACCTATCATTATCAGGTCAATCATTTCCCAAAGCAGTGACAGATATTCAACATTATTTTCAGAGATAAATGAATAGTCTTCATCGCAGCTCCTCTGCTTGTTGGCAATTTCAGTAAAGAGGCCAAGAGGTGAATAGCCTGCAGAAGTGGTTCTCTTTTTTTCATGCCTTGGGTTGACTTTTTTAAGTTAAAGACCTTTTGGAGAAAGTTTGCCCCCTCACAGCCTTTTTTTGCAAAAAGTGGCCATGTATGTGAATTTCGAGCAACCAGCTACACCCATTGCTAAAGGGCAGGAGCTAACCAGGGAAAGGTCATTCCAATTCACAAAGGGCTTTGATATTTCAGAATAGCTGACTTTGTTATGAACTGAAGGAGAACCTCACATTTGAAATTCTTTGTGCAAAATAAAAAATGACACAGTCTTCAGGAAACCCACCAGAAGAGCCATCCTGAAGGTATGAACACTGCAAGCTCCTGGGAGGGTGGCTGTACAGAGGCTCCACAAGTTTTCTGTTTCTCTTATCCTACGCATTTAAAATGGGAAGCCACTTTAGTAAGTGGTAAGATGAGGAAGGGCCAAGTTTTTCAGGAACTGAAAATCCAATAGCTTCCCTTCCATACAAAGAGGCAAGGTGAGGTCCTGGCAATCCCTATAGTCAACCAATTGAGAAGATGGAGAGAGACAATGACCAAAGAAAAGACAATTCTTTTAATGGGACCCAGTCGTAGATTCCAACACAGCTCTATCAACATTCAACACTTGTCATAAAACATTTATATTTTATGAATTTTTATTTTATAAATTATCATCTCCTGAAGTAATATTATTATTTAGGAAGTTTCTACTAAACATTAATGAGGATAAAGCACTTCTAGACGTTTTGTTGTTGTTTGATTTTCAATTTTACTACTATTCTATGGTAACTGCTTCTACATAGATTGAGGGCACACAATCCCAGTTTTAATAATATTTTTCATGCTTATTCTTTTTATTTTTTCACCCAAAATACTTTGCTATTACTTACTTCTATTAGCATATTCATTCAATATCAGATATAAGGTTGATTCAGAAAATAGTTTTCATTTGTTTGCTTGTTTGTTTGTTTGGGGTTTTTTATTTTTCAGAACTGGAAAGTGGGTATGACTCCCTTCTGTACCAGATGTATAGCTGGGAATAGATAGAAAAAGCTTTCTAAAAATAAGACCTTATAAAGTTTTCTCCAACAGAGTTATAGACCTCTAAGTCATGGGAGGAAAGAAAAAGAACAAAACACCTACATGTGAAAACATAACGTTTGGTTAATATTATATTTCTGTTTTGATTTTTGCCTCTTGCATGCTTATCATCCCAGACAGACATCAATTATTTTTTTTAAGCAGACTTTTTTTTCACCCTTTGTAAAGCCTCATTTCTGTGAAATGAAAGAGGTCAGTATAAGTTTCACATGTAAACTAGATCTGTCTCCTGCCTGAAACCTCCAGCAGAAGTTTCTTTGCATCTGGCATATTCCCCTGACAAAGTCCAGACAGCCACAAACTGAGGATAGTCCTTTTTTATCCTCTGCTGGGGTTTCCCCCTACAAGCCCATGCCTTCCTGCCTTCCTTTTTTTACTCTCTAAACGCCCATATCAAGACCTCATTCCTTGAAAGAAGATGCCTGTTCCCTGCTAAGCACCTCTTTAACAAGCCTCGCTCTAAATAAACATCATCCATCACAAAACTGTGTGATTTATACTTTTCATCTGGGAAGGTGTGCTGATCCAGGCACCAAATGCAGACTAAGCTCCCTTAGGGAATGAATTCATCCTTATGAAACTTCCTCTTCAAACTCCATTTCTCATTAGAATGAGTGTTTTCTTTTTCTTCTTCATTTTGTCCCACATTTTACTGTCTCCTGTCTTCCTCCCATGCATCAAGCAGTTTTACATTACTCTTCCTACATTAAAAAAGTACTTTGTTACAGGCAACCTTTCAATTAAATTTCTAAGGAAAATGACTGTATTAGGCAAAAGTTTGTGTAATAGCCAATAAAATGTCAGATAATATTGAACACAGGCTTGGACTAACCTTGCAACCCAATAAGTTATTATGTGCAAATGTTACAACTTGATTTTGAAGAGAATACACATGCATGATGAAGCCATTTTATGGGTAAGCTGAGTGATTGATTACAGCATTCTGATCCATCTTGACAAGATAAACTCACATAAAAGAATCTGATGATATTTAAGACTTGACAATTTATTATCCAAAGACTCCTGTAAAAATGATTTTATAATTCCCTTCATTTATGTGTGATTCTTTGAAAGTGATAAAATATATTTTTTAAAGTAACTGACTAGGATCAAAAACTCTTTTTGCTCGCTAGCACCAGATTCCACTAAGAAATAAGAATGTGATGAGACAAAAACAAACACTACTGTTTGTCCTAGCTGCTTCTTGAAGCTGCTTTATGAAAGCTAGTCAAATGGAAACTTGTCTGTCTGTTAAAACTTTAAGCTTTTTATTATGCTTAAAATCTTGTTATGTGCTAAAGGGAAATGCAGTGAATACATGAAGTTAAGAATTTATTATTAATAAAAATGAAATCTTAACGGTAAAGCCAGAACAGTATTATTGGTTCAGATTTATTTATGACAGGGCAAGAAAATAAAGAGTACAGTAAATTCACTAATACAAGCCGCACTGACTATAAGCCGCATCTCTGGGTGTCGGCAAATATTTCGGTTTTTGTCCATAGATAAGCCGCACACGAATATAAGCCGCTTTGTCGTTCGCAGCGAGGACCCGCGTGCAATTAGTAACAGAACCGCGGGAGGGCGGGGTTTACTGGCTGAGCTAAGGCTGTGCAGGCTCGGCCCGCTAGGGGCCGCTGAAGGGGCCAGGTGGCCCAGCCCGTTGCTGCAGCTCGGGGCTGGCCACCGCTGCCCCTGGGCTCGGTCACCCCGGGTCGGCGCTGCCCCGCGGTGGCAGGCAGGGACGGAGCTTCTCCCGCTCCTACGGCAGCGGCGGCGGGCGGGGACGGAGCTTTCCTGCGCCCGTGGCGCCGGCGGTGGGCAGGGACGGAGTTTCCCCGCTCCTGCAGCGGCGGCGGCGGGCGGGGACAAAGCACCCCGTCGGCTCCCCGAGCCGCAGCAATGGCGGCGCGCGCTTCCCCCCCCCCCCCCGGGCCGCAGCAATGGCGACGCGGGCTTCCCCCCCCCTCCCCAGGCCGCGGTAGGGGCGGCCCGGGTCCCCCCTCTCCTCCCCGGGCCGCGGTAGGGGCGGCCCGGGTCCCCCCTCTCCTCCCCGGGCCGCGGCAATGGCAGCGCCGGGCCCCCCCCCGTCTCTCCCCTGGGCTGCGGCAGAGGAGGAAAGAGAGCTCTCCCGCCTCTCTCCCCGCCCCCCGTGCTGCCTACAGGGAGCCAGGCTCCACCCGCAGTGCAACAAAGTAGCGATTTGTAACAATCGCAAAATGCCGACTTTGCAGCTGCTCGGCTCAGCACTCTGGCAGGCACTTCTGAGGTTGTATTAGCCGCTCCTGATTATTAGCCGCATTTCCGGTTTAGGAGCAAAATCTTAGTCAAATTGGTGCGGCTTGTATTCGTGAAATTACTGTATTTGCACCAAGAAAAAGGTTTCAACACTATAACAAAGCAGTTATAATTGTTATACACAATAGCACCTATCCTTTTCATTAACATTATGGTATTATCCTTTTCGTGAACCCTGCCATTGTCTGTCTGGATCCTATATCTCACATCTTGCTCAAGCAAAAGAACATTTGGATTTGGCCATCAGGGTTCCAAGTTCAGAAATGGGAACAATCATGCTTTGCTAATGGGGTTTATTCATTATTCCTCCTTTCTGGGGGAATTGGCATGGGCTATTTTTATATTTTCTAACATCCTTATACACCACGCTTTTTCTTCCATTTTTGCATCATTGCATTGCATCCCAGTAGTGTTTTCTATCATCTGTTAGATACGAAGACACAACTTTTACATCTTCACTGCCTTTAGACCTAATTTCAGCAGCTGTTCCAAATCCTCATTTCTTTCACCACTGTTCATAGCTGCTCCAGAACGAACCTGTAGCACAGGAACCTTTTCTCCTAACTTAACTTATTGAGTTAGTCCCAGTCTTTGATCAAAGAGAATGATAGAGCCCATTCAAATGGCCAAAAAGGAGCCTAAAATGTATGGAATTAATTGCATACTGGAAGCACTTGTAGTTTTTACACTCTGAGAGTTTTATGCCCTTCTTTTGGCACCAGTTATATGTACTCCTTCTTTCAGTGCAATATTTAACATATAATGCTAAGATTAGTCTATCAATCCATTGTGCTTTCATTGTGGTAATGTGGATGCCAAATTCTCATGAAAATATGAGAAGATCTGAAAACCATTGCAGGTTGCACAATCTTTCCCTCATCTTCAATACTGACGAGTCTCTTCCATTACACTCAGAGTCAACAACTTCAATTTAGTTACAGAGAAAGCAAACTGACCACATTTCCAATCCAAAATAATTTTTTGAAAGCTCCAGTTGACTTCTCTGAGAACTGATATGCCATATTTATAAATGTATTCAGCCTTCCTGGATTTCAGACAAATATTTTCTAAACTAACTCTGTTGATGTGAAAATCAATCCACTTTGGTGATATGGCTGCGCGAGTAGTCAAATATCTACCACTGGGAGTTTTTCGTCTATCACTCTTAGTTCTTTTTGGTCTCAGTAATACAATGAAACATATTGTTACAGAAGCAATTAGAGCCAGAAGACTCTGAATGCCGGCTCCAACTCATTTTCTCCCCTTAACCTTGGGCAAGATTTTTAATTATTATTTCCTTCTATCTCTAATATATAAAGTGGGGAAACTGCTATAGCCTGGTATCAAAGATAGAAGATATCAAGACTGTGGAACTGTCTAACTACCATGTGAATAATACTCTGCATACATTCTCTACACATACTAATAATCATAATAAATGTCATAATAGATAATAATGCATTTGCTTGCTGTGCATATTCTTTCAAATAGAGTACAACCAGAAGAACAGCAATAATTGGTATGAGTAATCAACCATCGCAACAATGAAAGTTTCAACTGAAAATAAGTACCAGATGTTGAATGAAGAATAGTGTAATAAATAACCTAGAGGTGTGAAAAAGAAGCAAATTTCATTTCATCAACGATTTCTGAGTTGATAAAGCTTTTTTTTTTTTTTTTCTCAACTGTTTACAATATACCAAAAATGTCCATTAGGGGAAAAAAAATCCGAGATTTTCCTTTAACAAAATAATGAGGTTCTATCTCTAATAAGGTCATTACAATCTTGTTAGAGTGCATGTAAGAGGAAATGTTATCGTAATAGAAAAATCATCTTGTAGCACAAATACAAAGTTTTTGTTCTGCCAATACTGAAAAGCCACATTACAATGCCACAAGAATTCTTCCTATATTACTTTAAATAAAACTGTAAATTAAATCAGTCTTTCTTCCTAAAGCTTAATTTTGTACAGTTTGTCAATTTATAATCCCAACATAGGAAGAACAAGGACACATTGGAGTGGTTCCAGAGGAGACCAAAAAGATGATTGGAGGGTTTCTCCTAAGAGAAAAAGCAGAATAAGTTGGGATTTGTGAGCCTGGAGAAGAGAAGGCTGTAGGCAGAGCTTATAGCAGCCCAACAGTACTCAAAAGAAGTTCACAGGAAAGATGGGGTCAGATATTAGCAACATGAGGGCAAGGGGTCATGGTATTAAACTGAAATGGTAGTTTTAGATTAAATATAAGAAAGATTTTTACCATGAGTGGTAAAACACTGCCACAAGTTACCCAAAGACGTGTTGGATGCCTCGCTCTTGGAAACATTCAAGGTCAAGCTGGAGAGGGCTCTGAGCAAGCTGATCCAGATGAAGATGTCCCTGCTTACTGCAGGGTTATGGATTAGATGGCCTTTACTGGTCCTTTCCAACACAAACCATTCTATGATTATTCACAACCAGATGCAGCCATAGCACATAGTAAACATGTCCTGTTTCTGCCAGCAGCAGAAGACAGAAGATAAGACTGATCTTCATCTCTTATTACTGCATGTGAGTGACAAGTCTCAAACCAGAGGCTCTGTCAAACCTTGTTGTCCCACCAGACCTGCTGTGACCATCATTCAGCAAATCATGTGATGCCCTTCTGGAGAGGGTCACATCCCCCTCTGTTGACTCTAGGTGGAAATTAGACGACCTTGTCTCCTATTTTAAAATCTTGTTTAGACTAGAGGCTTTGGCAAGAAGCATATAAGACCGTTATCTCACGTTTTGAAGATTTCTAGTGACTCATTTTGGTTTGTATCAGTGTTGGAGGAGGCCAACCCTTTAGCTGCAGAAAGTGTTATGGTGTAACTACTAGGTTGCTTGAAAATTAGCAAGACTACACCCATATTTATTAAAGAGATATAACTTGCCTTTGAAATGATCAGTCAACATAATTTAACTACCTGCTAGCGAACATTTATTCTCCCACCAGTTGAGGAGATCTGACAGCTGATTTTTTTGCGAGCTTGGGACAAACAAGCAGGCATACTTACTCTCTTGAGCAGTTTCTAATAGTTTCAAAACAATTTCTATACGATACATCTGTTTAGTTCAAATATATAATTGCATCTCATTACCATCTGGAAATGCAGAACTGTTTTGCCACATTTTCAGTTTATTTTGAGACAATTCATTCTCACAATTTCAGTTCACTGGATCTCTGTCTCTACCATTGTGAGTAAAGTTTGGTATTAAAGCTTTAAATTGTTATGAAGAAAATTGCCAACCCAAATTAATTTCACCCCAAAGCAGCTATACCTCAAAGAAGTACACCATCCACTGCTTTGTCTTGGCCTTGACCTGGTGGATGCACATTGCTCATCAGGCTGGCAGAGGTGGAGCCATTTCCTTTGCAGAGTGTTTTTTTGGGCTTTGCTGCGTGGGGCCATTGAATGTGATCAAGACTGGAGCGGCTTTGTGCAGGTATAAAATTTCTGCATTGTCCCACCAGCTGGCCTCGGAAATAGCTGTGTATAACAGAGCTTGAGAGGGTGTCTGGTAGACACTGAGTTGAACGTGAGTCACAACACATCCTTACAGAAGTGAGGCTGGCCACAGATAACGGGATAATGCTAATGGGATACATTAGCAAGACCATTGGCAGAAGGCTGAAGGAAGTGATTATTACATTATTACATTCCATTCAGCACTAGTGAAACCAGACCTGGAGTGCTACATCTCCCCTGCATCCTCAAGACACTCAAGCTTGGCCCAGGGGCAGCTGCATGGTGCAAGGCGTGTGGGTGTCCAGGCCATGAGATCTGCTAAAAGAAACTGAGGCAGCTGGGTTCATTCAGTCTTCAGAAAGCAGAATAAATAAATGTCATTAAATATGAATTAGGCTGTTAGAGGGATAGTGGAGACAGGCTCTTTTTGGAGGTAGACACATAAAGGACAGGAGTCAATGAACACAGGTTACAGAGAGTGAAATTCTGAGTAGAAATTAGGAAAAAAAGTAATCACACAATTAGGTTGGTCAAACTTTAAGGCAGAGGCCCAGACAAGAGGTGAAATGCCCTTTCCTGCCAACACAAAAAACTTGTCTGAAAGAGGGCCTATTTCAAATGGTACAACTTCTAAATTTGCCAGCTTTGAGCCATCCTGACCCTTCAGGATTCCTCACTACTGAAATTACTCTATGATTGTCTGATCTTAAATATGTGAAACTGGAGTTCAGAAATCAGGTCATCTGACCTCCTAGGTACAGACCTAAAAGTCTAATTGTATGTGCTTTAGTGAAAACCATAAGAACTATGGAAATAAGTATAAATTCATATGTTCAAAATCTGTCCATATAAAAGAAAATTAAAATACTACTCAAATAAGCAATACAAAAAAAAACCCAAAACTTTTCATTAAAAAAAAAAAAACAAACCTAAAGCAAACACAAAAAATCTGCATCTCAGGAAACTTTAAAATATTACTTTAAATAAATAAAAATGCTGGGAATAGCAGTTTAATCCTTAAATGAGCTAATTTGTAAATAACCTAGTTGAACCTTCAAAAAAATCTAGAAAACTCAAGTCTAAGAAAAGACTTGGAAGATAGACTAGATATTTTAAAAATATCTAGATAAATATGAAAACAAAAAAAGCAAGCCCAAATCATTAATGTTTCTTACCTCCTTAGCAGCAACCCTAGGAAGATAATTTGTGTTTCTTCTCTGGAATTACATTCCCATTTCTTGTCCAACATTTTAGCTTTTCTGAAATGCTTGGCTCTGTAAAAGTTCAGAACAAATCTCTCTACTGTTTGATAGCCATGAAGTCTGTAAAGGATGTTTCAACTGATCATTTATCTCTCAAGGCAGTCTGTAAAAGAAAAAAGGGACACAAATCAGAAGGCAATTTCTTTTTACATTTTTGATGTGGAAGGGGGAAACAGCTAGGATTTATGGGACCATGACCAGGAAAGAACATAAAGTATTTTGTCTCAGAATTACTTGACTTCTGTCAGATGTGATGGTTTTGTACCTTCTAGTGGGCAGTGGGTAAAGCTCTACTGGTTGCATAATGTTTGCTGACATAAATACACATTTCACTAGTTCAAAACTGTTTGAGGTAGTTGCACACATTCATGATAACAACCTGCATCTGATAAAACAGTGTGAAGCATGGTGAGTGAGAAATATCACCCCTCTGTGACCAGCATTTTCTAGGTCTCACTGTCCAGTTTCCATTTAAGGTTTGTGACATGTCTCACTTTGTTATTGTACCATTATAACTTCCCTGCTCTCTTCTGGAGTATGAATTTGTGGTAAAGATTTATGCAGGAAGGGCAATAGATCTCATCAACAGAATCCTGCTTATCTTCTTGACTGTTCTTCTGTGTGGCATCCCACAGCCAAAAGAACATACAGGAGTACACACTAAAACAGCTTCCTTCTAAGGAATTCAGGGCACCCACTTGTGTGAACAGATGTGAAGGTCAGTGCCTTGTGATGTGCTCTGGGTTTTATATGCAGATGAAGTAAGAATTAATATTTACCCTATCCATGTTCTCAGCCTAGACTGAAAGACTCAGACTGGCAAGTAGTCTTTGGCCTCATGCAAATCTCCAGCTCTGTCCATTTAAATGAGGCTTTTCCCTGGGATAAGTACTGCTTTTTTAGCCGTTTCAGGGAATCCAGTAAGTCTTGGAGAATCAGGCTTTCCTTTGTGTTGCAGGTGCCTGCTTTGCCTTCCTCCTAGGCCCCAGAAAACCCCAGAATTTCATCTCCCCTGCTCTGCAGTCACAGCCAGGAAACTTGTTTTGAGTTGTAGTTTCCAGCCTCTCTGTTCTATCAGAACCATACTGGACTTTCCTAATCTGATGTGCAGAATCCCTTGGCTCCTCTCAGATTCTCGTTAGGAAAGAGTGAACCTGTCATATAACTTCATGGACACTCACCACATCCATACTTCAACTAATATTGTCTTCCCTGTGAATGGTACCACTTCATCATGGCTGTCTGAAGACAGAACTTTTCACTTCCCAGGGAAGCAGTTAGAAAGACAGGCTCTTAGTCTTTTCTGGCCTGCAAGGGGAAGGACCAACAAATGCTGCATTTACTAGGAATATGAGACAGAATTTCTTCAAGGCAGTAAAGGCATTTAACATGCTCATCTGTCACTAGAATTTGACTGTCACAACAGGGGCAAATTTTTAAGTCTAGGGACTGTAGGAAAGTCATGACTGTGGAGAGGTTTAATAAATGTCCCAGTCTGGGTAAAGAAAGATGTGTCATGTTATTTGTTCTGATCAAAACAAAATGGGGAAAAAAAAAAAAAAACAACAACAACAAAAAGCCCAAGAAACCAGAATATGATACTAATTCTGTCCTGAAGCCCACATGGCAAAATGAGAAGTGGAAATGTAAGCTACAAGGAGGGGGCAAATGGATCCAGTACAGTCAAATGTCCTGTGGCAAAGAGCACAGGGTGTAAAAAGTCAATGTCTCCAAGAGTGTGTCACACCTTTTCACAGCAGTTGTGAGCATTACAGTGAATAGGAATAACAGGGATCAAGCAAAGGGTAAGCATCTTTGTTCAAACCTATGACATTTGACTTCTTTTATAATTAAGTGAAAGAGAGTAGTATATGCAAAGGATGGTTTTTTAATCCAAAACCAGCTTAGTTTAGATGAGCTAGGTTACCAGCTGGACATGTCATGTTTTCTTCAATGACTGTGAGAACACAAGTTGACCTGTACATCTAAGTTCAGGTGCCTAAATATAAGTGATAAAAATCACACCAATGTGACTTTCACAATAACACCAGTCATTTAATTTAATGATGGAGTGAAATAGTCTAAGAGTGTAGTGGAACAGCCATAATGCTGGTCATTTCATGGAATATCTGAAAATTTCAGTTATTTCATGAAATGACTGCTTTCACCATCTGACTGTAACATACAGCTAGGATTAGAAACGAACAAGCTACAACCACATTCCTAGTTACTGCATTTGTATCTGAGCACAGTTCTCTCACTGTGGCTAAATCCTTATGTAGGTTCTTATCAGGAAATTTTGCTATTGCAGTTCCTTTTTAGCAGATAACAATTTTTGCTGTTCTGTTCTTTTTTCCCCCCTATTGTTACCAAAATAAAAATGATTATAAGCATCACTTTGAAAGCATGCCATGCTAGGGATGGCTGTGCTGCAATATATCATTCTGAACTCTACCGTATTCGTTTATGGTGAAGCATTTTATATTAATGTTTCCATTGCTTATCACAGACACTGGCATTATAAGTGCTTGAGTCAACTCAGGTTGGTTATTTATTAGGATGGGTTTCACTGCTATTTCCTTGAATAAAATCCTCCTTGTCTACATCAGTGAAACTGGTTTATTCCTGCCAATCACAGATCCTTGACTGTCTTTACCCATTACACAGTTCTGTCCATCAGTACTAAATAAATTAATAATACATTGGGGTTTTGGTAACTGTGTTTTTCAGAAATGCAGATTATGTGCACAGCTTAAAAACCCACAAGATTTATAGCAATTAGAAAACAATGCAGGATCTGAACATCCAGCCACATGTGAAATTTCAGGTGTTGGAAACCTCGACCCTTGAATTCCAAGTTCAACACTTCTGGGCTGTACGGATTCTTGTTATTCCATACAATTCCCTGAAATAACCTTTCTGTTTAAGGCCTTGACCTTTGCTGATGAATATTAACTAGTCCAAGACGGTGCACAAGAAGTTATGCTTCCTTGTATGCCTTGTCAATTTCTCTGTACATCAGTTGTTAAGTTTCCATAGTGGCAGCACAGATGACTAATTTTTTTTTTTCCTTGTATTTATTTTTTTTTTCTTTTTTCTTCTTTCATTTTTTTTTCTTTTTCTTTATTTTTTCTTTTTTTTTGTTGTTTTTTTGCTTTTTTACTGTAAGTTGCCTTCTTTAGTCTACTCTTTTAAATATGCATTTTATTCTCAGGTATATCTTACTGAGTGCCTCCCAGCAGAGAAGATTCTGTACTGAGATCTTCTTTGTTATAATCAGAAATTCTTGTGCTGAACCCAGTGGAGCTGGACTACTTCATAGCTGCTGAGGGTTTGCCCCCATGGTATTACCTCTTGACCTAGCAAGCTCCTGTACTTAACTGGTCCTAATTATGTGTTTGGTGGTTATTGGAGCATATTGAAACTAGGATGCTTAATAGGCTGCAACATAGAAATATTCTACTGAAAATAATAGGTTTTGAGAAGGAATTTGTAGCTACTGGGAAAAGAGGGACAGAAAAAGACCATACAGAATATTTGTGTAAGTCCAGTCTGAAGATAGAAGAATATTCTTTGGTTGCTAAATAGTTTCTTACCAGTGGGGGAAAAAAAACAAAAAAACAACAATTAGTCCAGCTAAAGTGTGAGAAGTTTAATTTGATGGTGGCCAAACAGAATCTCACAAAGTGAGGAGGTCAAATGAAGTTTCACTTTGAAATTTCGTGTAAAAAACCACCCCGACTGCTGAACATTCTAGGGCTATCTTTAAATCATCTCTTTTTTACCCCCAGAAGCTATACATATATTTTTAAAATACAGATGGACTTGCTTCTCCTTCTTCTTCTATTACATTGTTTTGTCTGCATGTTGAAGAATGATGCTAAAAATGCGACTTTGTCTGTACAGATGTAAACAAAAATTCAATTATATTGTGGTCCATTATATGTTCTATTATGGGGAAAAAATATTTAACAAAAAGCGTGCATTGTCTGATAGCTAATCTGAATACACAGCCAGACCCATGTAACTAATTGATTTTTCACTTAGCTGGTAGCCCCAAACATTTTTTTTTTTTTGTCACTGAAGAAAACCCCCTCCAAAACATTGGAGAAAGCAAGAGATCTATTTCGTTTCTTTTTCTATCCCTTAACTTATTTGAAATTACCAAAGCAGCTTCAAAAAAACCCCCAAAAACCAAAAACCAAAACCAAATATCAAAACCAAAACACAACAAACAAACAAACAAACAAGCAACCAAAAAAAAAAAAAAACCCCACAACCTTGTATTTTTGTATTTTGTTTTGAAAATTCAGAAAGGCAGTAACTTGATTTGGCTCATTTCTTGAGGTAGGAAATTATTTCCCTTCATTATGCCTCAGCGTGTAAATAATTCTTGTACTGCAACATCCCAGGCTCCTGGCTGGTCAATGTATTTATATAATTTAAGTTAAGAGTGGACTCAAGATCTTTGCTTGTTGAAGAATTTCAGGGGATCCAATTCACAACTTCTGTAAAAATTAAAAATATCTAGCAGCATAATCTACTAGTAATGGTCACAATCTGATATAAAGTAATACTGAAAGTTCAGAAGAAGAAATTTCTGATATCAAGAGGCATGGCAGTTAAGTTTTCTATTTCCTGGAGAATGAAGTATTAAAAGAACACATAAACACCCTTGTTTCATGAAGAACTGCTTTCAGAGCACAGAAAGAGCTGCTAGTTCAGAGGACATGTGTCATTATTTGTCAAAATCAGCAGTAATTGGTTTAATTGTATCCAAGAAAGATAGTTCAGAAAAGTAATTGAAAATCTGGAGAGGTAACAGAAAGGGTGGAAAATTACTATAATATTGATTTTTGAAATTAAAAAAAAAAAAGAAGAAAGAAAGAAAGAAAGAAAGAAAGAAAGAAAGAAAGAAAGAAAGAAAGAAAGAAAGAAAGAAAGAAAGAAAGAAAGAAAGAAAGAAAGAAAGAAAGAAAGAAAGAAAGAAAGAAAGAAAGAAAAAGAAAGAAAGAAAGAAAGAAAGAGAATGATCATGGTAGCTACCATCCTCCAGGCCCAGCAGAAAACTGCACTGACATAGTGGATTAAGAACTGCAAAATAAAAATTGTGGAATTTCTGGATAATGTTGTGACCACAATTAGCACAGTGAGTTTATTAAATTAAAATTCTTGAGACTCATACCTCGACTCATACCTCGACTCATCACTGCATCACATCTAATTTAGATTCCAGTATCTAGGCAAAGACAGAGAAAACCAGATTTGGCCCACTAGTTAGAGAAGGTTTTTCCCTGAAATACCTATAAAACCATCCACAGAAGGTAACCTGAAGCTGTGGGAAGAACCTACATCAAAATTCCTCTGTTATGCATTTTGATAAAGGTGTTGAAACAAGTATTTTCTTGAAACAGAGAAGTGTGTCATAATTTATGAGTTATATCATTGTTCAGATGTTAAAGAATAAAGTGTTGGTTTCCTGGTATGAAAAAAGAGACCTTCTGAAATCCCTGAATATAGCCAGGACATGGTAAGGATATTTCTTAGACTTTTAATTTCTGCCATTTTTTTCCCTCCACACGAAATTTATTTGGAGTGTATCCTTTGTTTTGCACACTCTCATAGATCTTGAAACAATCTTGGATACCACTGCAATAAAGAATGAGTCATTTTGCATGTGTTTAACTGTATAGCAGCTAGATTTTGGAAAGAGTTTTCTGTCTACCTTAGATGGGAATGTCATCAGTCAACATGAGCCTTTGTCTGAAGGTGTAAACCCATGCTGGCAAAAATTCCACAGAGACAACAAGTTCTTCCCCACATTATCTCCAAATAAAAAAATATTTAAACTGTAGCCAAGTGGCATCAAACTATCACAGCTCTTCCATCATTAAAAAGGGTGCTGAATTACTGTGTTGTCATAAGGCATGATGGGCTAAAAAAAGACCTTCATAAAGAAAAAAACAAATTTCACTTAAATGCCATGTTAAACGTCAAGAATTGAAAAAAGTTGACAGTTATTAAATAAATCATACTTATTCAGCTTCTTAGCTGAGCAGTTTCCTCTGAGGTTTATGAAACCATTCTCTGGAGTAAGTGCTACCTGATGAAGTTGCCAGGACTGGGCCTTCACTTTCATCACCCTGTTCTGAACTACAGAAATTATATTAAGGGTCATTATTAATCAAAATCTAACCAGTGGGGAAACTGACACATCAAGAATTGATTTATTAAAGGTCATAGAATAAATCCTGATTGCGGAAGCTGGATGAAAAGATTTCCAGCCATTTTCTCTGACATAAGATTAGCATTTCCCATCACATGAAATTCACGTGCATGCAGATTCTTAGAAATGCAATAGAAAAGTAAGCAAATAAATAAACAGTAATTTCACGATTATAAACCGCACCTGACTATAAGCCTCACGTCCGGGTGTCGGCAACTGTCTTGGGTTACAATACAGAGTGTGATAAAAGGTATCTGTTCTATCACCATCTGTTGAGAGTGGGGGCAGTGACCCTTATCTCAATGGCAGATATTCTGCTAATGGGCCATCCATTGAAACCAGGCAGGGCATTGTTCTTTATCTTTTCACAACCCATCCTTCCTCCAGAGAGTCATTTTCTGCTAATGCCCATTGAGTCCCACTGTGGGACTGATAAAATTACTGCACCCCATTGGAAGTTGCTCCAGCCAGGAGGAAGAGCCCAACATTTCTTACCAAGATAAAAAGAGAGGTTTTGGGACACTAAGGGAGCCCCTTTCTCCACTGGACTCCAGAGGAAAACCGGATTTCTCCACATCACCACTGGACCTCCGGAGGGAAACTGCACCTTGTACAGGAGCACTGCTCCAACTGAGCCACATCTGTCACTGCAGGAGGATGCAGCCACCGTTTAATGGGACTGCTGCCAACACCCTGCCTGACGGGTGTCAGGCTGTACTCTGACTGTGTCAGGGTTTGGGGTTTGTTTCTTTGTAGTACTGTATTTTTATTTTAATTTCCCTAGAAAATAACTGTTATTCCTAATTCCCATATCTTTGCCTGAAATCCCCTTGATTTCAAAATTATAATAATTTGGAAGGAGGGGGTTTACCTTCTCCATTTCAAAGAGAAGTTCCTGCCTTTCTCAGCAGACACCTGTCCTCCAAACTAAAACAGCAACTTTTCGTTCTTTGTCCGTATATAAGCCGCACCTGATTATAAGCTGCACTTTAGGTTCGGACCAAAATTTTAGTCAAAATGGTGCGGCTTATAATCGTGAAATTACTGTAACTGCATGTATTGATATGTGAGATTTTGGGGTTTCTGAAGCAGAAGCTTCTCTGTTGCTATAACTCCATCCACACTAACTGGCTCACAGTAGGAGTGTGATTGGCTGTTAAGAATTTTTGATTGAAATGTACTCTGTGCCTACGTGTTTTTTGCTAAGAATGAAAAAGGTAATAATCTACTTTTTGGTTAATTTTCAAGGTCATAGAAAAGTCCACTTTGATGACTATCTGCATTTCAGTGTGTGATTGGCTTATGGGGTTGTCCCATCCGTAACCAGGTTATCCTGAAAAAATACAGGATACTGAAAATGCATTATGAGCTACAAAGAAAATGAACAAATAACAATAAACTTTTTAGTCTAAGACAGATTGAAAGCAAAAATTTTGCCCTCTGAACATAAATAGCCATTTAGCTAAAATACATGTCCACAAAAGGCTCAAAAGGAGGAGTTTATAAAGAGTAGGAGGCCTTTTAGTTCTGAGTTTCCAAACTTCAGTCAAAATGGATAGAAGTGGAAAGACCTACAAAGAAACCCACTAAAAATCTCATTGCTCATTGCCAGGTGAGAGTCAGATATGATTTCTGTAAAGTATTTGGGACATCTATGGTTGCAGAGAAAAATAAGTAAGAACAGATATGTTTCAGAAGACTTTTACTGGAGGTGTGTTATATCATATTTTTAGCTACAAAGCCATCTGTTTATTCTTGAGGAAAAAGAAAAGGAAAAGAAAAAAGAATGAAGAGGATTTCATTAAACAACTAACCAATGAACCTATATCTCCCTCTACTCAAAATGAGGGAGAAAAGAAAGCTTGAAAAAGTTTAACAAAGGACCAGTTTTTGGTGTAAGTTGCTAACTTTGCTGAATTCACTAGTTGAAAGGTGCAGTTCAATACAAAGAAGAAGTAAAAAAATATCATTATAATGAGTTTTTACATAGATCTCAAAGCTACTTCCTAAGCTTTGTTCTTTGGGAAGCACCTGGCACAGGCTGGGGGCTGCAATAACCTAAAAAAGAAGTAAGAAAGGATTGGTTCTATGGAGGTACAATGACTTGCTGTACAACATATGGATGGATAGAGGAATCTTAGCTGAGATGCTGATTGCTGGATGCTTAAGAAAGAAAATCAATAACATATCCCTAAGTCATATTACAATGTGCAAATGCTGATATTATTGTGAATCAACATGTAATACTGCAACATTAAGTTTTAGCTTGTAGTCTTCTTAAGGAAGCTTTAGTTTCTGAGCTCTTGGGACTTAAGGGTAAGTTCCTTCTCTCTTCCATGCACAAATCAGTGCTCCAGAGTTTGCCAAAAGCTGGATTTTTGAGCAATAACATAGCACAGTTTAGTGGTGATAACTTTAACCTCATCTAAGACAATTATAAGTTTTGTGTGAGTCAGGTTTCATTGTCTGCTGCACCAATGCAGTCCCTCAGTCAGCACTCAGAATACAATAATAAAATGTAATCAATGACTATAATATTATGCTCTGCTCTTGCGAGTAGAAATCCTGGGAGATGCTAGATGCTCAGGGGGTGGCAAAGTTGCTCCGGACTTTGCATAATTCTGATTTCTAACTGAACTCTTCCACTGACTTTAACTTTGCTTTAAGAAGGTTTTTCCCTTCCATTTTTTTTCTTCCACTGACTTTGACTCTGTTGGAGCAGCTGTATGAAACTAAGGATGCTGGAGGGTGTTAGCACAGAGCCCCCACAGTTTTTCATTGAGGCAGATTAAGAGTATTTCTCCCTACTCTTAATTTAAAAATATGATTAATCTAAACTGTGAGCTGTTATAAGGTGACATTCAATGAAAGGTCAGACTTTTCCCTGAATTCTGCATAAACTGCATGACAGAGTAAAATTACTTATGATATAAATGTCCTAGTATCATGTCTTTCTCCTATTTGGCTTATCCAAAAAAGAGCTTTTTTTTTTTTTCTCCACATTACCAACCCTCTCTACATATATTTGAATAGGAAAACAGTCTTGTGAAAAGCTCTTTTTCACTTGGATCCAGTTGTTTCTTCTCCCTCTCAAGGATATTTGACTTTGTCATTGTTAAATGGGAAGGACACAGGAAGGAAAAGAGGGAATTTATGAAGTCAGAATTACCTCTTCTGTAGAGTATATATCACCTTTTCTATATAATGAGTATAGAAATATAAGTATAGAAATGAATAAAAATGTGTCTGACAGTAAAACACACACAAATTTGAATACAACTTCAGTGCATACCCAGTGATCTTGGAAGCATGTCTCAGAGCTGTAGGAATTTATAGATGCCCCAGAAATATGGGCCCATGCTTCCTCCCTGCAAAGAATCACCAAATGTCAGTGCTATAGCTAAATTTTTATTTTTACCCTGTCCATGTGTAAGATCAGAATTAATAGGGAACCACTTACTAGTTATTGCTGATTCAGAAAGAAAAGCAAGCGTGACATGATGTAAAACTACGTGTTGAAATCAGGGTGTACATGGATTTGCTTTTAAGCTCAGCCTGCTTAGGGACTGTGTAGTTAGGGCAGAGTAAAATCCCCTGGGAATTATTAGCCACCATGACATCAGCCAAGCTTTCTTGATTGACTGGCTTTCTGAAGCTGAAACAGAGCAAACAACAGCATTTCTCTGTATTCTGATTTCCCCTTGCTGTTTCAATTGGATATGTGGGGTTGAGGACATGCATTCTAGTGAAACCTCTTGGTGCCTAATAACAGATGTTTCTATACAGAGGAAAGTGGTATCATATTATTCTCTACATCCTCTGTGCAGGGAGAGGGGAAAGACAGACTATCTGGAGAAAAAGCTTGTATTCATTATTGCTTGGCCTTAAGAAAATGTGCCTATCAATCCATCAAAAACAAATTTTATTCTGTAATATTAATGTTTAAGGCTAAGCTCTTCTGGCGTATTGATTCTCCATAGGCAGAAGAACACTGAAATGGAAACAATCTTAGAAATGTAGTTTTCAGTTTCCTTAATATCATATGTTCCTGTTGTGAAAGAAAATGGCTTTTCCTTCCCCTTTCTCTCTTTCTGTACTGTATATATTAGTCACAGGAAAGTGGGCCAAGTTTCTCTTTTGCACAAGTCCAAGGACCTTACGTCTCCGTGAAATTTCCACAACCAGTTTGTTTCTTAAATAATTAAATACCACCATGTCTTTATTTATAAATATTTCAATAAAATCCTGGCCCAAAGTCAGGATTACAATTAGGATTTCTTTTTTTATATTTCATTGCGCCCCCACATGCAGGGCAATAACTGAGTCAGGATGCTGGTTAAACATATGCTTAACTTGGGCTGTGCCCTTTAGGAATTTGAACATTTACTACTCCTAAAAGATGGAGTTAAACATGTGCTGAACGTTCTACTTCACTTGTATAATTGGGGAATGTTTGGGCAATGAAAAGTAGAATCTTCAACTGCTTTGGAACCAAAATCCTGTATTTGAATGAGCACTGGGGATAAGCGTTGGAGAGTGTTACAGAAATAAAAGGTGCAGTATTGGATAAAGTTCTGGGGAACTAAATTCTAGATCTCTAAAGTTGAGACTGGAATTGAGATGGCAACTGAAATCTCCTCACGTCTCTACATCTGGTGCCTCTATATCGTGGCTAACATACATGAATGCTTCCATTGCCAGTGCTTCTAGTATGTGACGTGGTTTGAAATCTGTTTTTCGCTGTAGGAGAACAGAAGGTTTAGGTCTCCAGTTCTGTCAGTTTGACACCTCTTGACAGCACAGACCTCCCACTTTGGCACTGTGTTTCTTAGCTTTTCTGTCAAACATCTCCTGCTTTTTGAAGAAAGAAATCACTTAATTCATTATGGCTGAAATGTAGTCCTCTACAGATAGCCAGCATATGATCTGTGCAGCCCTGGGGCATTGTCTGCCAGGATCTAACACAATGCCTGTAAGGAGGACTTTGGAGACATTTCAGAGGTGAATGGATCTGGTTCTGGGCCACTGCCTACAAGACAACTTCAGTGTAAGAGAAGAAAATGCACATGAAATAATATCACAGATTTCATCCAATATGCTGTTATTTATATAACAGCTACTGATAACCCACAGAAGGTCTCTAAGCATGGCTTACCAAAGGAGATCATGTAAACAGGAATGCTTGATAGACAGCTGTTCTCTTGAGCCAATAAAAAGAACAAATGTAGCTTGTTTATAAACTGTGCTAAAATGAAATCTAAGTGGCATTAAAAGAAAAATAAGAAGTCCTATTTATAAACTCTGTTTCCACACTCAATAAAAGTCTGCAGGCTAAAAGTGTGAAAAGCCTTCCACCATACGGGTTTGCAAAACACATGGAAAAATAAAGATGTGTGTGTTTACAGAAAATATCCCAAAGTCTCAGCGCCCTGGTGGCGATCATAGTCGACAAGTTCCATGGTGTCGCTGTACGACTCATTATGTCAAGCATCCATCCTGGCTCCAAGATTTCCTACATTCCTGATCACTGCTGAAATTAATTCTGCAACTCACAGGAGGGAGAAGTGGCATGCAGAGAAGGCAGCAAAAGTTAGGTGGAAGGAAAACTGGTTCCAGCCTTCCTCCTGCAGTACCGTGGGGAAACGTGATTGCTGACATCCATCTATTAGTTGTGGTCAGCACTAAATAGGTATTCGTGAACAATTTCTCCAAGGTCTAATTGTGCAATTTTGAAACACCACACAGTCTCACACAGCTTCCCAATTTGTCCAGCTTAGTCACCACCTGGATCCTGGTACAAAGAAGCTCCTTAAAGTTTAGGGTTTTAGTTATGTGAGCAGGATTAAACACTGAATTATTCCCAGTCCATGCCTGTATCCTGGCTCTGAAGCTCACAACACAATTTAGGGTGACATCTGTTTCAGGGATGACACATGTTTCCATATAATATTTTAGTATCTATAGTGTGTACATTTGGCAGTATTTTAGAAGGTGGATTGACCACCTTACATCTAAATTAGAGATATAATTGGGAAAAGGAAGCAATGCTTGATGTTTAATCAGGAAAGTAGTATAGGGGGAAAACCAATGCAGGAGAGATGTGTCTTTTACTTCTGCCAAATGATTAAGTGGTGATTAACCAGGGGTTAAAATCCTGAACTCTGGACTTTTAATAAAGTGTCAAATAAAGATTAAAGGGAAGAAGAAAGAGTAGTCAAAGAAGAAACTCAGTAAGCTATTTTATTACTGTCTTTTTATTCAGTGTAGATTTTTTAAAGTCCTATATATTTGTACTCTCACATAAAATCCTGTAATAGTGATGGACATTTAGGATGCAATATTCAAATGCATTTAATGGATTTGAAACCCTGCCTGTTATCAGGTTGTTTTTCATGTTACCTAACTTTGCAATGCATTAAATGGAATCCTGACTATTTACAGTATCACTTTTAAATACAAATAGAGATCTTTGTTACATCATTTGTCTTAGCTATATTAAAACTCCACTGCAAAGCACTTAGTAGCTTCACAAACCACTGATCACACTCTGCAGATTTTACTCAGCTTGGATAACAATTACTTGGGAAAGTGATGTTACTGAAGTCAATGGACAGAGGTATTGGCACTACTGTGCTATGAATGTGGGTCATGGAATCAAAACCTGTAGTAGCCAAACTACCTTACAGACTACAGAAAACTTATTAGCATGCATTAGAAGCACTCAAGGTGCTTCTATTCTCCAGAGCCAGTGATTCATGTTAGCTATTATCATCATGTTTTGAGGGCTGTTTGACTGCAGTCCATCTCATCACATAAAAAGAATTTAATTTCTGGAATTCACCACAAAAATTTTAACTCCTCTTTTAGACAGGCAGATGTGGTAAACATGATGACCTAAAACCAGCATGTGGGAATAAAAGTTCCCCTTCAGGAAAAAAACAATAAATGGAAAGTAATAAATTACCTGCATGTTTTTTTTCTCAACCTCAGGACTGAGCCATCATGGGAGCTTGAAAAACCAGGCTCCAATTACTCCTGCGTCTGCATGGTGTAAAGGTGTCAAATTGCTTCTTACCAGCCTGTGTGCAGCTGCTTTGTGGTGCTTTCCAAACGTTTCGCTGCAAAGGGAGAGGAGAAATATTAAACATTTTGTCCTAAGTGAGGACTTCTAGCCTGGGAACTGCTGTAGTGATGTTGCAAGTTTACTGGGAACTTGCCATGCCAAGTGAAATCTGAAAAACCATCCAAAAAGTAAAATATCAGTTACAGCCACGCCAACTAAGAGATTAATGTAGGAAGGCATCCTGTCTGGAAAATGTACTTTCACTCAAAAGTGGCTTTAACCACTGCATTTTCAGTGAATCTTGTTAATTTTCATGAGTATAAGGAATGAGTGAGTATAAACACACTTATCATGCAGTGAAATAGGTACTTCTTGAAAGTGTGACACGGAGTTTCTACTTTGCTTGCTTTAGAAGTCTGGAAAAAAAGGATGCATTCTCGAACATGAAGAACCTTCTATTTATTTTACTTCTAACACTAAATTTACCTGTTGTGTTGTAGAAAGGTTCAACCTGCCCTCTGAAAAGAGGAAAACTTACCCCTACAACTAATGAAAAGAAATGCCACAGTGAGGCTTTGACAGCTGTGATTCAAGTCAAGCATAATTTTTCTTGTAGCAAGAGTGTTAAATGAAAAGCAATATTTATGATGATCTTGATGGAATCTTTTCCACTTTTGATCATCCACACCTCTCTTTATCTCTTTTTTGTCACCATCTGGATTAAGAAGATTCTAGCATCTGGTAACTGGAACTCACAGAAATCACTCACTTAAAGGGTTTACTCTAATAAAACTGCTTCGCCTCTATTCCAAGTTCAGGTGGAAAGCTGATTAACACAGACATTGTCACCAAGAAAATGGTAATTGCCTGTCCATAAGCTCTGTAAAAAACGTGTTTTTCTCTCATCTTAGTAGTTAGATAAATTTTTCTTTCCTTTGCACTGCAGTCCTGCAAACTTTCTTTTGATGAAAACTTGCTCAGCTTGTCTTCTACTGCTGGGAATATACACAAAACACTGCTGTGAAAAAGTGCTGAAGTTAAAAAAAAAAAAAAAAAGTTTATTGTACATAGCAAAGATATGAAGAATGTTTGCTACCTTTGCCATCCTTTCATTGTTGATTCCTGTTTCTTCCAGTTTTCAGTGCATTGCTCTCACAGGGATGTGACTTTTAACAGAAACAACCATGGCCTCCCTGATCTTAATTTCTGGACAGCTCGAGGGATTGTATTCATACTCTCCTGTAGGAAATAGCTTTTTGAAAAGAACTCTTTTGTGTTGAATTGCTTATTGCATTCATGTAAATCGGCCTGAGGTGAAACCTGTGGCCATTGGCAGAGATACACCCTTTGTTTCATTTCCTATTGCCACTCCTGGCCTGCATTGCTGGGCACCTCTGTCAGGAGAGACTTGTTTGGATAAGCAGATGCTATAGTGTAACAGTCATAGCCATTTACAAATCCAACACAGTTGGCTTAACATAATAATAATAATGAAAAAAAAATCAAACATAAAATAATGGGAAAATATGTGTATTGTTTGCTTTGTTTGACACCATAAAAAAGGTTCACACTTGGGATGCTTATGCCCCAGATTGCTATTTTCTGATAATGTACCTGGTTAAAGTAAAGTTTTCCCTCTGGATGCATATATAACGCTTAGATAAGAACAATTCACAAAATCCTATTATACTGCTGCTGTACACAAACACATTTTCGAATGCTTCAGATAATATCAGGTACATATATACAAGAGGAAAAGGTATTTCTAGGAATATCATTATTGGTGGCATATCTGTTTAAGTTCCCATATGCACTGGTGGCTCTTTTTCTGAGTTAGACACTAAAAACATAAAAAAAACCCCACAACATTTGACTTTTTGAAATAGCGGTCTTCTTTATACACACAAACAAAGAAACACAAAGTTTTAGTATTCTTCCTCCCCTCTGGCTACCTCTATTCCATCTTAATACCCAGAAAGAAAATCATCACCTTTAGATCTCCAAGATATTATATTCCTTTCAGTATATGTTTAATTCCATCTAAGGGGAGAATGCATGAAAATTTTCAATTGTCAGAAAACATAAACTGTAAGTTTTCCTTGTTTTTTAATAGCTACCTAAATGGGTAAAATGAATGGATCTTATACTCTGGGAGACACTTCTTTATTGCTGTAGCACTACCTTGAAGGAGAGCAGAATTCTAAAAGGGGCATGCAATCACTGCTGATCCTTGAGTACCCGCAGATAGCATTGGAACATATTATTAGCAGAATTTACTCTGGGTGGTTAGTAGCTTGCTGGAAAATTTTAAGATAGCTTTGTAATTGTTTTAAATCTCATATGTTTAAAATAGGTTTAAAAGTATCTGGATGTGTATTTTACTAAAATATTCAGGCTATTCAAATATTCAAGCTAATTAAAAATAGTCCATTCTTCTCCTATTTCTTTCATCCCAGAATCAGCTGTACATGTTAGAGGAGGATAATACCACAGGCTATAGAACAGCCTGTATTATATGAAGTCTGAAAATCAGCTTGCATAATTATAACATGTTTTAGCTTTCACTTTCTTCAGCTATTCTTGGCAATATATTTATAAACATTGAATATTTTATAGCACCTATAAAAAAGACCACTTTCAAAAAGAAAAACATTAACATCTTTTTAGTAGATTTAAACTGGAGTTTAATTCAGAATTGATTATATTTTTTGCTTTGTATAGAATATTAAATAAAACCCCATAATTATAAAGTTGTAAATGCAATGCTGTTGTAAAACTAGGAGCCATTTGGTCAAGAATCAAGCTACTAGCATGAACGTCTCCTCAAAGAACAAGACTCCTTGTACTAGACATCCAGCTGGTAGAGATATTATCATAATCTTGCAAAAACAGATTTTTATAAAATATGCTTTAGAAAGAATCCTGACTTTCAAAAATGTAAAGAGCAAAGAGTAATGTAGGGATATGTTAACGGAATATATCATAAACAACTCTCATTCCACACGCTATAAAAAACCTTCTTTTGAAATAAAATCAAGTCTTCCTGATGATTTCTTATTGAACATGTTTTCTTCTAAAAATGCTCTAAACTTTTGAACCTTCAGCAGCATATTTATAACTCAAAAAGGCTTTAGAGGAGAAGGCAATTACTTCTATATTAAATGTGTTTTTTTCTTGTTCTTATAGATGCTTCTTTGTTTTGATCTCCTGATAACCATGAAATAGTAAAATTCTTCTGAGATATCTATCTATAAATATAATATTTTAGTTTATACATGGTATGAGCCTAACTTTTAACAGTAATTGAGGCAAGTATTGTAAAATAAATTTGGGATTAATTTTACCACACTTTGTTACCTAAGAGAAAGGAGTCTAATATAAACCAGCCTCAATAGTTCCCCCTGTAGTGAAAACAGGATGCTTTTATCCCTTGTGACATTTGTCATTTGTTTGACATATGACATGAAGCCCACCAAAGCACAGTGTCCTGCAGCTGCCTATCTGACACAGGGGACATCTCAACTGACCAGTCCACTGAGATGGTAAATCTGCTCAGCTGAAGACAAGTGAGGTGAACTTTCCTGCAGTCAACAAGGAAAGGTTGGTTTCCTCGTAGGGTTCTTTCCAAGGGGAGACTGTGTTCAGGTATCCCAAACCCTCAACTTGCATAAACTCTTTACTTAATGGCTTTCAAAGGCTTATTTCCCCCCGAGAAATGAGAGACTATCCAGTGTGTGGTTTTGGGAGGCTAACAATTTAGGACAATAAAAACTTGCCTTACCTTGGCTTACACAGCTTACAGAAGCCTTATCCAGCCTCATGGACAGGGAGGAACTGCAGCTGTGAAATGACTGGTAATTAACAGGAAACCTTTCAAATATAAGATTGTGTGCTGTTCTGTAGTGTATACAATACCAGATGAATATTTCAGTAAGACCATGCATTTGTTGTTTAGCACTGGATGTACTCATTAAGATTGACCTATGCTGAAGATTAGGCTGAAAAAAGAGAGAGCTTGTTATGGCCATTGTTCAGGCAGAGCAGAAGTGTGCTCTACTGAATAAAACGTAGTGTTCCTTCCCAGTTCTGCCTATTAATTTAGGCTTAGTGTGTTTAAACCAATTTTTACATGTTCTGGTCAACTTAGAAGAAAAGTTGAACCGTTGTTCTTGCCATAACCTGATGTTATAGATATAGTCTTCCTTACCAAATGAGAAATCAAAGGGGAAAAAAAAAAAGATCAACCTGTACACACAGGTTAATACATTAAAGAGAAGTGTTTTTTTTCATGGTCATTCAATTTGGAAAGTCCTGTTGAAAACCAAGTCTTAAAAGATTTTTTGAGAGAAGTGTTAGGCTGTTCCCTTATTCTTTTATAAAAGGGAAGTTAACTAAGTTAAATTGAAGCAGAATTTCAGATTGTACTGAGCCTCATGTAACTAAGTGGCTCAAATAAATGCAAAAATGTAAAACCTTGCTTTGAAAGGAACTCTTGAGTCATTCTTTCCAGATACACATACATACAAAAGCCAGTTAAAGTGTCCTACATACACATTAAGTTGACTGCATAGTCCTGAGCTATGTTTCTAAAGCCATGGAGGTGTTAAGGAGTAGATGAAAAGAGCTGATTTTGAATCCAGTGAAGTCTGAAACAGATGCACATTTTTCCCTGCCTAAAGTAAGAGAGAAGGTTATAAAATCCTCTGAAATAAAGAGGCAGCTCTCCTACTGCTCAACTTTATAGTATGGCCAACAGCTTTTCCAATTCACTCCTAGGAGTTTTCAGCAACCAGAGGTCTAAGAAGAAGGACTGAGAACAAAAGACAGTACAACTCAAAATAAAACAGCAGTATTCAATAACTCAGCATTATTCCTGCCATGTGATGACATCACTGAGGTGACATTTGAAGAGGTGATGTGCAGCTGGAAAGTTTTGTCACAGAACATAATTTAAATTCTTTTTGAACAGTTCTACTAGGATGTGGAAGTGCTGTTGCCATGTGCATGGCTGAGGGTTTTTTACTCTTGAACACCAGCTTTTTTAGACTATATATTCCTGGAGAGGGCACTGAAGTTACAATTTGGTAAACAAAGATAAGTAATGGGATTTAATACAGATTTAAGGTTCTTGATATTCATTGATTTACCTGCCTCAAGACAACTGCTTGACTGGCTTCTTTTGATTAACTGACTTAAAGGCTTTCTTTGGTTTCGTAGGATTTATTTAAGATTAGTCGCATTTGCCCATTTATAAATTGCTTAGGTTGCCCATGATACACAAAATAGGATTCACCAACTCTTTAATGAATTTGCCCATCTAGAAATAATTTTAATTGCCTGTGATACAGTATTACTTGTCTGCTACTAATTTTGATAATAGATTGCTTGGTTTCCTCAGTAATCAGCTGACCCTCCAAGGTGTAATGTCGTCTAAAACCCTTTAAAAAGAAATATGCAGAAGGCTGAAGTAATCACTGTGTATTGTTTTGCCTTTAATGCAATTACCTTTCTTTGAGAATGAAATGATCAAAGCAAAGAACTTCCATACTTTTATTTTTGCATTTTTTCTTTAATTATGACATGACAAACAACCCAGTTCAAGAGACTAAATGAAGGGAATCAACCCTGATTCACCATCCAGAGAGACAGATATTAAGATTTAGTTTCTACCTTTAATGATTTCTTCAGATTATAAATAGCGTGAAAAATTTTAAAGAAAATGAAGTTATACTCAGTAACTTGAAATAACTCCTCCTTCTAAACTCACAAGTGTTATTAGCAATCAAGAATACTCCATGGTCATCTTTAATTTGATTATTAGCTCTTGCTAAAGAGGAAACCTTTTTATCAGGCTTTTTTTTTTTTTTTTTTTTTTTTTTTTCAGTTTTAGAAATGGGGAATTGCAAACCAGCAAGTGTGACACAGTATCAAGCTAATTGGAAGGAACTGTAATCAAGAACAGAACTGGCAGGCAAGTAGATGGATATAATGTAATGTGAAAGAGGCAACACAACTTTATAGGAGGTAGTTATCCCTTACAAAATTTATTGTAGTACTTTTAAAGAGTCAGCAAGCATATGGATAAGAGTACACTTGAATTTTTGAAAAGTTCCTCACCAAAGGCTTGTAAAGAAACCAGGTTATTGAAGAAAGAAGTAGGAAATGTTTTTCTTGGGTTAATAACTGCCTAAAGAAGTAGATATGAAGTGTAGTAATGAATGCCCAAATTTTATTGGAGGCAGGTGACCAAAGGAGTCCCACAGGGATCCTTTCTGTTGCAGTAGAGACAAAACTCTCTTGATGGGATTGAAATAGTCAGGGTAACTACAATAAATCTGACAGCTAGGAGCACAGATCTCATGGTCCTGAATGATAGGGCAAAAAAAGAAATGGCAGGTGAAATGCAGTGCTGATAAATGCAAAGTAATTAAAAAGGGGGAGAAAATCCCTAACTATGTAGGCATTGTGCTAGGATGTGCTTAGCAGCACTGAATTTACAGCTGGCCTTGATCTGCATGGTTTTAACTGGCCCAAATGATTCTATGATTCTATAAAGATGACCAAAAAAACCAAAAAACAAAACAAAACAAAACAAAAAAATTCCACAAAATAAAGTATTGGAATGGAGAGCAAGATATTATATGATCAGGAAAAGAATTCAAACTTTTATTAAGTATCAGAAAGACAACTCAATTAAACAGTTTCTGATACTGCCATGGATATTCCCAGAGCGCTTGTCTGTATTTAACTCATGCAAACAGACATGCAGACATAAGGCATGAGGGTGACTTATTTTCCTTTTCTGTACAAAGGTTCACAGTACATACATCAGAAAATATATATCTATGAAATGCTCACCTGCTGTGTTTCTCTTTATATGTGTATATTTATATGGGAAAGTTTCAAGGAAAGTTTCAAGGAAACTTTAAGCACCTTCTGAGGTGCTTAAAACAAGGATTTCGCTGGATAGAGGACCCGAATTTCTGCTAGCAGAAGAGAAGAGCTTTAATTTTGACTGATATGCGGCTGAAAGATGCAATGGGACAGACAGCAACCTCCCTCCCAGAGCAGCCACAGCAAAGCCAGCCACATCATCCCCAGTGTGCAGCAGCTGAGCTGAGAGCACACCCTTGCCACACAAAGTTTGATGAGAGCTTGCCACCGCAGAGCTTCTGGAATAAGAGATTACAGTCATATGGCTGAAACTCTGAAAGTTTCTGACATTTAATATCAGTAATTAAGAGTTCAGATTGGTGGCTGAATCAATAACCCCTTGCAGTTATTGATCAGAAGCTGCCGCCCTGCCAATCAAGGAGCAGCGCTGACCTTATGAAAGCTGGGCTCTGCTTCCAGCGCTGTCCCCGTACCACCTCCTTATGGCCTGTGAGCCTCAGAAGTGCTTAAAGAGACGTGAGGATGCTGTCATCAAGATGTGCTCTGGCAGGAGGCTTCTGGGACACCCAGCAGCAGCTGCCTGCTGCAGCTCATTCAGGTATGGAAGAACCTACAAAGGCACAAAAGGCAGGACCACTGGAGATGGGCTCCTTCCCCAGTGCCTCCCAATCCGCCACTGACCCACTGCCAGCCCAGAGCAGCTGTCTGAGGCAGCACCATCCTTTCTCTCCCACCTGTAAACACAGAAGTGCTCTAGCCACCCTCTGCAGCCTGGAAAATTTCACAAACCTTAAGGTGAAGCATCCCTCCTTGCTAATTGATGCTGCTGGGGCACCCCTGGGCTCCTCCAGCCTGTGGATGAGGGCACTTACTTTGGTGTGAAAAAGGCACTTGGGTGGAAAAAAACACCCACAGAAAAGTTTAGATGGACATCCAAGTTGTTTATTTCACCACTGGTGTCTTCCATAAGATCTCCCACCTGAGATGGAGAAGCAGCAGCAAATTGATGCCAATGGCTTAAAAGAAGTGTTATATAAATACCCATAAGCTATACATATATACACACACACATATATACTATTATTAATGCAACATCACAATGTGATATTTTACAAATAAAGTCTTTTTTGCAAATCAAATGTTGGATTTTTCTTTTCATCAATAATAATTCTGTGGAACAACTGTTTTTTGCCCTCAATGATATGAGCAAACACAAATATCTTAATTCACAGATCTGCCTCTTGGGCTATGTCTGCCTGGTTAACTGTGTTAAGGGGCTCTTTTGCCTTAGTATCTACTCTCTTAACATGTAGAAGTTGTGAGATGCAATGGGAAATGTAGTTTAAACAATTCAACCAATTAAAGGGAATGAACTCACTAAATTCCCATTAAAACTTTGAATCTGTGATTCGTGTGAAACACCCAGGTGGCACTCTGAGTAAAAACTTTTCAGATTTTATTTTTAAATATTTGTAAAAAAAAATTCAGAAAGAAAAGCAAAACAAAACCGCAAAGCCTGGCATACAATCCATTTTTCTTACCATCTTCAGTAATACTAAGCAGATCCTGTCATCCCTGCCATTTCTTCCACTGTAGCCTGCCAAATGGGTCCTAGCCAATTAGCTTGGAGGTTTAAAAGATTCACAAGCCAGTGTTCAGATTTTTCCCACTACTAAATAGTACACTTTATCTTATTTGCCTTGTGCTGTGCCACGAGTGGCACATGACAGTGTTTCACATCCTCCTGCACACAATGCATCTCTACAGCCTGGTTTAAAACCTGGCCCTGAAGGGGAATTAATAGTTATTTAACATTTTGGACTAACAGTGGATAAGTATTTTTAGAATTGGAGATATCTATAGATCTGGATTTTAGTCTTTAGAGATATTAATGTCACATAAGGGCTTAGATGTTAAAAGAAAATTTGATTAAAGTTTAAATTAAGAAATATCTGAAGAAGCGAGTGTCTGTGGAAAGCAGGAGGGAAAGGCATGCAAAAGGAACAGCTCTGGTTATCTTTCCTCTCTTGAGACAGCTGCCTCCTGAGCTGACCCTTCTGAGACGGGACCTGCGCTCAGTGCACCTCCTGCAGCAGGCAGCTGGGAGCAGTAGGAGCTGGAGAATGCTGTGAGTCTGCTCAATTAGCTAATGAAAATTAGCTCTGCTGATCAGGTTCAGCATGTTAGTGGCTGAGTGTAGTGAGACTTAGTTATGGATGAGGAAAAGTCACTGTGTTTGTCTCCACTGTATGCTGCCCAATTAAGCCCAGTCATTATGTTTATCCTCATTCAGCACTGAGCTTCACCTCCTTCGCTTGGCAGAGACGATGACATGCAGCAGCAGCAGGGAGAAGAGAGGCTGAAAATGCTTTGAAAGTCTGATTCATGGGCAACACCTTGCTACTGTATGTTTGGACTACGTGGCGTTTATAAGGGTACCTCCAACACAAACTTCTTGATGATTCCGTGCACCCATCAGTCTAAACCAGAACCTCAATGCCCACTGTCAGATGCAGCCATTCACACAGAGGGTCTGCTTCACCCTCATGTGTTTGAAATGAGAGAAAGACTGAGCTTACACTTGGGAGCTGAGACCTGGGCCCAGCCAGTCAAATATAATGATTTGGGTGTTTCTGTGTACCATAATATACAAATACTGAGAAGGAATCCCTGTCCGCACAGCAGCTTAATAATCAGGGACCGAGTCAGACAGTGCAGTGTAAGGTTTCCATTTGTCTCAGTGATTTTCTCTGTCTTTAGAGTACAGAATATTTCCACCATGGACACCTGGCATCACATCTATCTCAAATTACCTTAGTCCAAACTTCAAGAAAGGAAAAGATATTGCTCCAAACCACTTCAAAAAGATTGAGGGTTTAAAAGTTAGTTACTGTATTCCTGTGTGAACACTTTCTTTTCTGTACTTCTGGATAAAAGAGAGCTTTTTCTAGCAGAAGAATTTGTCAAATGCTTTCAAGATATTTATTGAACGTGACTTAGATGTGAAACAGACACTCAACAGTTTAGTATGTCCATGACTTCATACTTTTTCGTCAAGTCTAGGAACACGTGGATATCCTATGGCAGTTTATATTAGCAAACAAGATAATTCCAAGAACTCCAAGAGCTCTATACAGAGAGAAGTGTACCCAAAGCTAAATGTTTTCCTTTTTCTGCCAAAAACAGCAGAAGGTACTAACATCATCTCTGTGTGTTCACCCTTTTTTGTGCAGTGGCCCATTGAGGACCAGGGATAAATGTCTTCTCCTGGAGCTTGCCTGGGAATAAGGGTGCTTTTGTCTTGGGTGGTAACTGAGAGCTTGAGTCGACTATGGATGATGAAAACTTGGTCTTGGTATGCCCATGTTAATGCACCAAACAAAAAGGTTTTTACAGCATGCTTTGAAAGCTTTCTTATCAAAGAAGGAAATTACACTAGTAAGATATGGTGAACTCATACCTTTGTTTGCTTTCAGTCTTTGAATTAGATCTTCAAATGCCTGGCTAGCTCCTATGGCATGAACAGCCTTGTTTTTGGTGCTTGCTGTTACTTCCCTAGAAGCCTCCTGTCCCACAGTGCTGTCTGAGTGCTCTGGTAAGGTCTCCCCACCAAACCAGGCTGTTCTTACAGTTTGCCTTGCAAAGAGATTAGAAAGGATTCCCAAACAGGAGCAGCTTTCACCAAAATTCACTGAACAGGAGGCAAGTCTCAGGATCCAAAGGGTGATCCAGACTGTGAGTGGGCTATAAATACTTGTTGTCCATGATAACCCTTCCGCTGTCATATGCTCCTTGTTTCCATTACCTGTGCTAAAGAAACGCAGCCAGCATGCGTGTGCCTTTCCTTATGCCATGCAAATACCTTAATTCTGTGCAAACATACACTCAGCTGTTCTGCTCCTCAGCACCCCATCTGCAGAGAAGGAGATGACAACACTTTCCCACCTCAGAGATCCTCATAGTGGAGGCTGTCGTGATTTCAACAGATGGTGCCTTTGAATTTAGGGGAGGAAATCAGCTGGTAATCTGGATTTAGAGAGCTACATACACTTCAATTCATGCATCACATTGGGACAAACCTCCTGGAACCTATTCTCAGGCTGGGAGCTTGCCCAGGGGAGGGCTGTGTAGATATTTCATTTCCTACAGTGGCTATTTCAATTTTAGCCCCTTTTCTGAACAGGGACAAATGTCTTAATTTTGCAAATAATGGCAGAATGCGTCTAAGGCAAGACAATTTAGATGGATGGATTTTGGCTGATATTTAAGAACTGTAATAAATAATCTCCTCCTCACCCACGCCTCCCCTAGAAATCTACATACCTTTGTGCATATATTATAACAAACTCTAATAAAGAAATAATCCAAAATGGCACCTGTTAAAAAAAAAAAATTGAATAACCCAAAAATGTAGGTTATTGAAATATGAGTGTAATATAGAAAAGATAGCAGTGCTGGTATTAATGACCTGTCTCCTGGTGCACTTAAAAAGTCTCTTATGTATTTTATTTTATTTTTTATTAGAAACAGTATCATTAGCTCTAAAGATCTTACTGGGAAGGGCGAAGAGAAAGATCTGACTTTTTAAAAGCCAAATTCAGCTAGATTTTTTTTCTTGCTTCAAAAAAAAAAAAAAAAGAGGAAGATTTTTTCATAAATATTTTTTCCCCTCTGGCTGGAATATTAGGACAGTATATTAAATTCCTGCCCCCAATTCCACAAAAGGAAGACCCAACTACATTTACATAATAATGTCCCTACTGTGCTTTTGACAGATGGGTTTCATCGACACAGACATACTGTTAGGGGCCTAGCAATAGATTAAAAAAACAACAACAATAGATTGTAACATAATAAAAGTGTATTGTAATGTACATCATAACTTTTGGCCAAGGTTAAATATCCAGTTGGTGTATGAAAGTCGTATTCCATTAGACAAAATAGATGTCACGCAGCAAAGCATTAAAGATGAGTTGACTGAGCCATTTGTTTTTATTTATATTACATTATATTTTCCTTGATTCTATTTATGCAGTAAGTTAAAAAAAAAAAAATCCTCTAGTCCTCCTCTCTCACCTACGCTGTCACGATGTTATTGACAGTGAATGTCTCCATGTGAGGCTGCCCATGGTGCAGGGTGCTGCACAAAGCCACAGGATCCACTTGTTGAACAGCCAGCACCCCTGTGTGGATACACATGAGCAGCCTGAAAGCTCTTAGATGGTTAGCAAGCCAGGCACAGCATCACCAAGCTCACCAAGTTCTAGCCTTTTTTCTTACGATTTCACAGTCCATGTTGAAAGTCACTTGCTGAGCTGCCATGAGATCCCTGCTGCCCCCACTCCTGGTTGTCTGCCCTAAGGTTGAAAGAATGAACTGATTTGTAATACAGGGACTCTTTCAGGTATTATCCAGGTGAATTTATTGGGGTGGGATGTGTAGTGCTACCGGGAGTCCTGTCCACTGCAGTGCTCACGCTGGCTCAAATTAGGTTGGTTGCGTGCACTGTTCCCTCCTTACAAGATCTCTGCAGCTGCCTCTAGTCTTCAGGAGATTCTCCCAAAACCTCTGAAGAGAAAAGAGAGCAGCATGTGTCTTATTTTTATTGTTGTTGATTCTTTCCCCTTTTCTCCCCCCTCCAAGCTACAGCAAATTTGTGCCTTTCTTAGTAATGGCTTTGTGCAGCTTCACGATAAAAGTCATCCACCAAAGAGACAGAGCAGTTTTCTCTGCATGTCTCCCTGAAAGGTACTCTTGCTTGTGAGAGCTTCACAGCCTCTCTTTAATGCCAAGTTATATGGTTTTGGGGGCTTTCCCAACTCCATCAATCCCCCTGACGGCACAGACACTTTGAGTGGAGTGGTGAGGACAGAACTGATAAACTGCAGCCTCCTCCGGTACTGGACTCTCTCCAAAGAGACAATAATGCTCTCTCCAGGAAGCGGTTTTTGCTCCACATAAAAACATTTTCCCACCAGGAGGTGGTAGCCAAGATGCACATGGGGATGGAGTGCCACCAGGCATCAGGTGAGGCTGACCTCGCTGCTGGCACCATCCTTCCCTCAGCGCCTGGGGTGGGACAGTGGACTCCTTGAGTGGTTTCTCATATTGCCATGGCAGCACACAGCCAGAGGGTCCCAACCTGCCTTGGAGAACCTGTTGTGGTGCCCAGAGCAGCCCAGGAACAGAGAACTTTTCTGGAGATCACTGAGAGAAGCCATTCACTAGAAAGGAAGGACGAAGAGAAGGAAATGCAACCTCTAATGATTTGGGAATTAACAAATCTGTCACTCTAGGTGTGCAGTGGTATGTGCCTAATAGAGCTACAGAAGGTATGGTACAGGTGGAAGGAATTCTCATGGAAAAAAGCTCACAGCCTGAGGGAATGGACTTGTGCTAGAACAAAGGAAATGTATTTTGCTGCTCTACACGAAGGAGGCTGAGATAGACTAAGCCCACTGTACTGTTCACACTTTGTCTCTCCAGAAAAGAAAGAAAATTAATTCCAGATCATCTGTAAGCACAGTAAAAATAGACTTGATTTTATTCCACTTCCAATGAACTCTAGAAGTTAGCCCTTGGAGAGTGAGAGGTTACCTGGGCAGGCAGGTGCTCCTCTTTCCTTTATTGGCCCTGACAGTCAGAAAGACTCAGGTACCTGTCCACCAAAACAAGTCCTTGGGGTGGATGTGTGCCACACAAAGAGGTAGAGGCAGCAGTTATTATTTTCCCTTCCATATCCTCTCCTGTATAGGGGGATCACACAACATTTTGGCTATTTCCAGACTCCAACTCTACGCTGTCATAACACCAGGATCATATCAGGACCACCATAACTTGATTTACATCCCACCCTGGAAGAGACTCTTTTCTTGCCATTACATTGCTGAACCCGATTTCTAGCATTAAAAACTAAATATACAGAGATTCTTGTTTTGCAGTTGGTTGACATAGTGCTAATCCAAACTACTGTTTATTCATAAGTACATTACATATACCAGAAGTAAGGTTTTTGTTTGTTTTTATTTCTTAATCACATTCTGAAGAGGTCATATGTGAAACACAGCTGCAAGAAATTTTATTTTTCTTTACTTTTTTATCAGTCTTCCTCCTCATTTATTCTTGTAAGATTATACAGCAATCCTCTTTTAATTTCCTATTTAAAGCATATCTCCAACTTGTAAATAAATATGCTTTTTCTAGTTCAGGTCAAGTTTTAGTCTCCAATTAATGAGGAAAATGCATTAGACATCAATGCCCTCTTCTAGGGTTATTGGTAAAGTAAAATCTAATTATTTTCTGGTCTTTGCATTTGCAGGAGATATTTAGAATTTGTTTATACTCAGAGTCTTGACTGAAGGCAAACTGACACATCATTATTTGAGAACATATAGAGAACATACTTTATTTTCATTGACTGAAGAATGTTTTTGTGGTCTGGTGTCTCTCTGCACAGGGATGCAGGTGGGGAAGGAGAAAGCCATTTCTGTGATGTGTTCAGTTTAACCGGGGAAAATTCTGACCAGCCTTTTGAGGTTAGTGGAAAAATTCATGTCCATAGAACCAGGACACTGGGGTAAGCACCAGTGAGGGATCCAGACATTCTGATTAATATCTGGTTGAAACTGGCAAGCAAATCTGTGACGAAGTTAGGGGCAGTTCTTTCCAGCAAGAGATGGGAAGAAATTCAGCAAGGTCTAGGAAGTATTCACTGTTGCCCCAGGAAGAAAACAGCTTTTGTTTCAGTACCTAAACTCTGATATGCAGTGGGTAGAAAGAGAGGCATCCATGCAGATAAGATCCTCAGATGCTGCTGCAGGGCTAGCTCAATTGCTTCCCTCCTGTGTTTGCTAAAATTGGTACCTCCTGTGCAAAAGCCATGATAAACAAATAGCAGTATCATTCCAAATGTACTGTCATCATCATCATCACAGGCCTCCTCCTGACCACTACAAGATGAAGACCTGACCTTAAAAATGGCACCCCTGGCTCGGACCAAATGTGACCACTTTTGTCCGTGCCATCTGTCTATTCATCTTGGTGACAGGCAGCTCTGGCTCTGCTCTCTGCCCAACCACTATGAATAGGCAAGTGACTGCAAATGAGCTTCACTTAAATGGAGAGAGTTGATACCAGCCTCGGGAAAGTATTTCACACATCACAGTAGGAAAGGGCCATTGTTTTTGTTCAGATTTGGGTTTTATTTCTTGCTGCGCTCATAAGGAAGGAAATTTTGTTCCTTGGGGGTAATGCAGATGTTTGTATGGGTAGTTAGTTAAGGGACAATAGAACAGTTTCAGGGATGTGGTCCAAGCAGAAGGGGCATCATGGGGCAAGAACTGAAGACACCAGTGAGAGAAGCAAATGAGTGGATTTTTTTTTCCCCCTGAGGTAAATACTCAGAAGTAAGACCATGGGGAAGGTAATAAGTATCTAGAAGGCATTTGGGATTTGTTTTGAAAACCATCTGATCAAACCATGTTCTTCACGCAGCCAGTAAAGACACAGCACTTTTTTTTCCTCACAAAAAATTTTTTACCTCCTAGGAATTAATGAAAATTTAGAGACTAGAATCACAGTGAGAGAGGAAATAAAGAGCAGTGATCAAGATGCAAAAAGAACTGAATTAATGTCTCTGTTCTGCCATAAAGAGTCTTTTATAAATCTGGACAAAATAACCTTTCTACACCAAAGTTTCACAGGTGAAATAGACATAATAACATGCATTTACCTTTCCAGAGCTTGGAAAGGGCACACAAATGTGAATAATCTAATATAGGGACATTGTTTTCTAGTGACATTGTCTTTTTATGCTGGTTCACTTTAGTAATAGAGTATGTTCTTCAGGCCATAGATTTTGCCATGAGGTCACACTGGTTTCTATTTCACAGACTCACAGAAGTGTTTGGGTTGAAAGGGACCTCTGGACAACACCCAGTCCAACTCTCTGTCAAGGCAGGGTCACCTGGAGCAGGTGACACAGGAACACATCCAGGTGGTGTTTGAGGGTCTCCAGGGAGGAGACTCCAGGACCACCCTGGGCAGCTGATCCAGGATTCTGCTACCCTCAGCTGAGTTTTTCCTCAAACAGAGGTGAAACTTGTTGTGTTTTTGTTTATGACCACTGTTCCTCATCCTGTTGCTGGACACCACTGAAAAGAATCTGGCACCATCCTCTGACACCTGCTTCTGAGATATTTACATGCATTAATGAGATCCCCTCCCAGTGCTCTCTTCTCTGGGCTAAACACGCCCAGCGCTCCCATCTCTTCTCACAAGAGAGAAGCTCCAGATTCCTTATGCTCCAGATCTTTGTGGCCTCTGCTGGACCCTCTCCAAAAACTCCTTGTGCTGAGGAACCCAGAACTGAACACAGCATTTCTTCCAGAACCGCAGATGGGCATGGCATGTTCCTTGACAATAACGTATTATATCAATTATCAATTCTGTAAATCTCTTTTGTTATCTGATGCACAGAGCAGTGCTTTATCTGATGGAGGACAGATGAGCAAATAGGACAGGTGTTAGGAGGGAAGTGCATGGAATATGAGGGGAAAACCACAAATGTAGTAGGAATGGCAGAGGAGAGAAGGCTGGGTTACAGAGAGTAGACTGGAGGAGTGATGAAGTGCGCGGTGGCTCCTGGGCGGGAGTGAGGAGGGTGGCTCAGACAGCACTGTCATTGTGTGCTGCTTGGCTGCTTCTCCAGATGGAGACTTTTGAAGCCAGGCATAACTGACAGTTTGCCCATAACTGGTGTGCCAGTGCCTGAGATATTTATTACGCCAGGGCTATTAATTACTCGCACAAGCACTTAAGTTTACCGACAACTGTTTAAAAGTCGCTGATAATGTTTAACAGTGGTAAGATGATCAGTTCTTTGTTTTGCCTCTAAGCATCCTTAATGTAGGGGACAAAGCCAGAGGAATACAAAACAGCCCTCACATTGGTACAAAAATATTGGCATTTTGCATTCAGTGTGATTATTGTGATTACAGGCTAATACCATTTCTGGGCACTTCAGATGAGATGGGGGTCCATGGGACATAAGTATGGAACAAAACAGACTGTCCTGAAGCGCTGGTCATATAAAGGGGCAAGTCAAAGGAAAGGTGAGAGGGAAAAAAATAAATAATAGAATTATTTGGGTTCAAAGGGACCTTAAATATTACCTGATTCCAATCTCCCTGCCATGGGCAGGGATGCTTTCCACAAATACAAAGAAGATTTTTGTTCCATAAGCCACAGCAAGAGAAAAAGAGAAAAAAAATAAAAATCTCCTGACTACTAAAGTTCCCTTTAATCTACATCCAGAGATTTCTGGATCAGTATACAACTGTCTAGTGTACCAGGAACCAAAGCAGATGGTATCATGCAATGAAGACATCCTTGACTGCATTGTGCAGCTCTGCTCAGACAGTTGGTCAGATTATTCAGGAAAGATTACTCAGGAAAGCGCTCCCTGTTTTTCCCCAGATCTCACCATGAGGTCTTTCTACCACAGCACAGTCAAGGAATCTTTCATGTAGCAGTAATCTGGTGGAACAGACCCGGTTATTACGTACAGAGGGGAGGAAAGACACCCATGTTGGTGTTTAATGGCTTGACCTGCCTCTTTATTGGCCTGAGAGTCTCACATGGTGACTGGACCTGGAGGTCTGGCATTATGCATAATATTCCCAGACAACATTTGTGTGCCTCCACTCTCCATCTGAGCCTTTGGAAGCGTGCGGGCAGGAAGCTACACATTTTAAAATGTGTATCAAGGAAAGCACAGGCCACAGGGGTGGTAAATCCAGGTCCAGAATTCAGAAAGAAAAGGAAACATCACCTTAGCAAGGAGCTGAGATCTTGCTGCAAGCGAGTGTACAGCATTTTAGCACGGCACATTACCTAGATTTAGGTGGCAGCTTGTCACTGTGGGACCTTGTGCTGCCTCTCTGTTGTGACTAATGAGCCTGTGTAGCCAAGTGGGCTCCTTGCACGGCTACCAGAGAGGAAAGAGAAAGGTGATCTTAGAGTTTTTATGGAGTTTAATAAAGCCCTCGAGCACACAGCCTCTCTCTTTCCTCCTGTTGCTGCTCCAGCTTCCATTTTGCCTTATAAAGCAGGGAAAAGAACTGCCAAGAGTGGAAAGACATCATTGTTTCTGGGTTACACAAATGGAATAATGGTGAAAATTGGACAGATTGCTCCAGAGGTGAGCAAGTATGGAAATCTCATGGTCTTGGTAGAGACAGGAAGCTCTCTGTGAGTGAAGTCTGGTTTTGGTACGCATAACCTGAACAAGTTACTTGAAGGACCAGCTTCCCCCTGCATGACTAAACATCTGATGTCTCCACTGAAAAAGCAGAAAGGAAGGCTTTCAAATCAGAGCTGGTCTCTAGGAATGTGTGTGCTTGGCCAGCAATCATCTTTGTAGTTGGGGGTTAGACTTTGAGACCCTGATTCAAACAAGTAGAAAACATCCATTTCACTGAGGGAGATGATCAGTTCAAATGGGTTTTTTTGTACTATTGTAGAAATTTGCTGCCAAACCCTTTTTTTTTTCCTTTCTGCCTGTATAAAAAATGACTCTGAATGCAATAAGAACAAGGTGTTCTAATTAAATAGATTTGTTTACATCTTGCAGCATGAAAAACTAATTCAGCCTGATATACTGTAGGTTCTTGCACTATCTCTCTCCCACTTCATGCAAAATTACCCATTTTAAGTAGTATTTTATTTAAGAATATTTAAAAAGTGGATTTGATTACACAAAAACTGATTTAAGTTCCAAAGTGTTTATTTCTAAAACAAAGATTTCACATCAGAGTGCAAGATGGGAGGGGGAGAGCAGAACCTGTGTTATATCTCACAGTATTTCCTCCCTGCTTTTATTGCATTGCAAAGGTCTCTACCTTTGCTAGTCATGAGAACTCATAGCCTGTGGCTAGAACACATTTTTATTAAGTGAAGGTTAAAGTCGGGGCCCAAACAGATCCACTGTAATATGATTACAAACATAATATCCTGACCCAGACCTGTGCCACAGTATCAGCTCCAGACCAGGGGCAAAGGCAAAAACTTCCAGACTGTAACAGTGCTCCCACCAGTAAAGAATTCTTCATGTTCTCCACCCAGGCAGAGCTGGATCACCCTTAAAGGTGCCACCACACAAATTATGTGGAAGAGAGACTGCAGCTAGCAGAGGGTCCAGCTGCAAAACAAGAACAAATCTCAGCAACTCACGGGACAGGCCTGCCCATCAAGCAATTTTTGTGGGTTTATACCCACTGGATGAAAGGCTGGATGAAACTCTTTTAGGGAAGAGTAATACCTCAATTAATTTTGCTTCTCAGGTTGTCAGAGATAAACAGGAAACTTTACTGCCACTTAGACAAAAATCACTTTGGGGATGGGGAGCTGGGAGGAGAAGAACCCAAACATTCAGTTCATCCCTGAACCTGAAAAACAGCAATGTCTGCATGCAGTACCTATCAAACCACAAGTCTGTGTGTTGCATTTCCATGTGTGTGGGTTATAAGTGGTGAAGTAATGACCTGCTTGAGAAGTAGGACAAGTACCAGATTGGCCAGGATTCCTTAAGAGAAATTCCCCTGTAGAATAGGGCTATTTCCTGAGATCACCAAGTGCCATAGTAGCAAGATAAGGAGACAAAGAACCCTGAATAAGCAATTGCTGCACTTCCTTTAGTTCCTGGTACAGAATATGACCCCTGTAGGCAGCTGTGTTAATCCTGAAACAAAACTTGGGAGCTGGTGCCTCCAGGGAGACTTGGTCAGTTCTTGGCCACAGGGAGAGGAATGTGTAACCCCAGCTGACAAAGGTGCAGTTCTTAACACATCAAAGCCACTTTTAGTATAATAAATTCATTAATGTGCATCAAAGGAAAACAAAGGTTTGAAACATCTCTCTTTTTTTGTTAAATCCTTTTGCCTAAATGAAACAAAATTGTGCTAACTTGCAAAGTTCTTTTTTTGAGGGGTAAGCAAATTGCTTTTGCAAGTTCTCACTCTGCTCCAGCTCTCTGGCAGCAAGAATGGCAGAAGATGTGGGGATGCTAAGTGACTTGGGTTTGTGCCTCTCTGGAGCTGGAGCTGCAGGGAGACTGGGAGCTGGGCAGGAGCTGGATGCTCAGCCCTGGCCCCCTGCCTGCTGCAAGGCTCCTGCTTTCATCAATTGCCTGTCTGTGCACAGAAAGCTAAAGTGACAGAAACCTTCTAGGGGGGAGGATAAAGGGAACAGCCAGGCAAAATCACAACCATCTCTCCAAAACCAGAGAGGATTATAAGAAAGAAAAGAAAAGCCTCAATTTTTTCCCCCGATTTGAAATTGTCCACAGGATCACTGTTTGATTGGAGAGGGAATGTTCTACCAGGAAATCATTCCAATGGGCAAGGGAAGAAGGTGAATTCTGCAAAATTCTCCCAGGCTACTGATGGTCTCACTGAAATGTGCCCACCACCTTTCAGGAAAATGATCAGTACTTTCTAAGAGACACTTTGCACCTTGTAAGGGTTTTGCCTTACATTTGGTGTAACTTGGAGATAAGGCACACAGAAGGTAAGAGCTTGAGGGAAGAGTAATTTTCACCTTTCTGGTGCTTACAGCATGATAAAAAACTTTCCTCCGTGCTTTTGAATTAATTCCTCAAAAGTTCCAATGCCTGCACACCCATTTGTTTCCTCATTGTTTTTATTAAACAAGAAAGGCGAGCTTTATTACAGCGCAAATGAAAGCATCACCAGAAGATAGATACTTCCCAGATTCTTATTAATCTCTAAGACTTATGAGGCTGCCTAAGTTCCACAGAAATTAACATACTCTACAGTTTTCTTCCAGCAAGTCACTGAGTCCTTGTTACCCTGTATGTGGAGTGAAGGGAAGCCAAAAAAGCAAAACCAAAGGAGAATAAATCTGCGTTATTAGGAGGTTGTTCCAAGTCACAATGTGCATGTGCTTGCATGTCTTTGTCTACAGATATAGGGCAAGGCTCTGTGCTATGGTGCATCATCTACAGCACCATTATAGTAATTTACCATAGACTGTGGCTGTACAGACTGAACTGTGTGCCACAAAGTAGAGGTCATAATCATAATTAAAGTCCAACTGGATTTGCAATTCAAAATAATTTAAGACTAATCTCGAAAACTGCGACTGTGCAAATTAATATGGTAGGGCATTGAATTTATTCTTTTTGCCTGGTTTCCGCTGTAAGATTACCTGTGCCTGGCTGCAGGCACACTTAATGCCTCTGTGGTAGCAACATTTAATATCCCTAGCAGAGACCAAGGTCCCATAGAAGTATCTATTATACACAAGACAGACATAACAGTCAAGGAAGAACCCAGAGGAACAGCAGATAGGTGAAATGACTTAATCATTCAGGTCAGTGCCTGAACGCACAGTTGAATACCCAAACCAGGACATTCTATGTCTAATGACTCAAAAAACAGAGTGAGAGGTAAAGAAAAAGAAGTACAAAGAGTACAGAAAGCCCTGTTCTAGGCCAGGAATAACACATATGCAATCAGGGCAGAAGAGACTTACAGACCTGGAAATATTCTTTGTATCTTCTGCTGTTTTGTAGTGGCAAATTGTACATTTTGTAATTTTTTGTTTCTTGTGGTGCAGGGATTCATTCAGCTATGTAAGGATGTGTAATGCTGGGAAGGGTTTTCTAAGTTTTTTTTTCCCGTATGAAGTAGATTTTTTTTTTTAAAGTTCTTGTCATGTTAGTGGCTAAAACATGTTTTTCTGAGAGGAGACTGAAGTATATATGTTCCTCTTGGTCTTCACATGACTTGTGCTGCCCAGGTACTATGTTTTCTTTGATGCCTCAATTTCCTTTACATATCACCGTTCCACCAGCTTTAATCTATGCATCACATATTTTTTACAAATAAACACTGGTTAACCAGTGAGGGCAAAACAGAATGGGTGTGCTGCTTTTGGCTGGTGGAAGGAGAATTGTCTTCCCAGTGTCTGGTGTGGGGCTGTGCTTTGGATTTGTGCTGAACACAGGGTTGATAACACAGAGATTTTTCTGTTATTGCTGAGCAGGACTTGCACAGAGCCAAGGCCTTTCTTGCTTTTTGCACTGGGGAGGGGATGGGGGTGATTGGTTTGGAGTTTGTCTTTCCAAGTCACAGTTGAGCATGGTGGGGCCCTGCTCTCCTGGAGACGGCTGAACACCTGCCTGACCATGGATAGCAGTGAATTAATTCTTGGTTTGATTTGTTTATGGGGTTTTGCTTTCCCTATTAAACTGTCTTTATCTCAATCCATGAGTCTTCCAGTTGTTACTCTTCCAGTCCTTTCCCCAGACCTGCTGATTGGGAATGAGTGAGTGGCTGTGTGGGGCTTGGTGGTAACAACTGATGCACACAAAACTCAGCTGCCCTCTGTTTGCCCCAGGACATAGACAGTTGTAAAGATGAGCTGAACTGCAATGACTTAGAATCAGCTAAACCTATATTTTCAGAGCTAAACTCATTCCTTTCAGCTGAAAATCTTAATCCTAGGTAGTTAATTTAAGCTTCTTCCCAAAGAAACAAGACACAATTGTTTGGTTGTATATTGTTTTGTATGTTGCTTGGGGGTTGTTTTTTTGGGAAAAATTGGGTTTTAGGATTGTGGTTTTTTCTTTTTTTTAAATTATTTCCTCCCCTTCCTCTCTGCTCTCTTTGATTTTGGGCTGCTGAGGTTAGCATTTGCAGTGTTCTTTCTTTAACAAAAAATTCCAATGTATACACATTGTGTTCCTCATTTATGCTTCCCCACTACCCAATTAATGTCACACTAAATTATATACCTGCAACAGATTTAATTCCAGACCACTGAGCTGTCGCTTTTTAACCCTCTGCATGTATCTCTACAATATTTATGAGAAAGCTGTAGTTACTTTAACAAGTAATGAGAGATTTCGATACGTATTTAGCAATTCAATTTGTTATAAGAAAGAATATATTCTTCCATTGAAATCTGTGGGACGACTCCAAATACACACATAAGGATTTTGATATCTATTCAGTTCTCAAGGTTTTAGAGTAGTTTTCCAAATCCCTATTATGCTGCTATGGAATGAAAATGGATGGATCTATGGCCAGAGTTAAGCAGAGATCTGGGCTCATTTCCAAGATCCATTGAACTCCTCTCAGATGACCTTGAACAAAGCACTTGAGATGTGGTCCAGAGTGTTTATTTCAGTGTCCAAATGGGGCTTTGAATGAACTTAAAACCTTAAATTCCAGGAAGCTGTTTTCAAGGGATTGTCTAAGCTTAGAGCCTCACAAATCTCACTGCAGATTTCCATGATGCCTGACCTCAGAAGGAACAGGGCAATCATGAGTTGCCTGGCCCGAGGCGTTGGAGTGCCATCAGGGCCATCACATACATGGACTTCCTCGAAAAATTTCTAAACATGAAATGCCTCCTGCCACTCTGTTATTCAAGGCACAACTTTAAAAGAATGTTTTGGCTCATAACAAGGAAGAATAAAAACAACCCTCAAAACGTCCAGCAATATCAGGCCCTCAGCTGATTGGTGCAGACTGATTTGTGCCTATCTTTTCTGTAGAAGTATCAACAGTGGCCATTAAGTGAATAAATTGGAATGGAATCCAGAGGGTTCATCATCATTCTGATTTTAAGAACTGGAGCTTTTAAGAACGGGTCATTCTCTCAGTAATATTTTTGGTGTATTGGAAAGAGACCTTTCCTCTCTTTTCATGTGGTATCAAATCATTGTATAGGCAATGTGAGGTACTAACAAGAAATTCTTTACTGTGAGGGTGGTGAGGCCCTGGAACAGGTTGCCCAGAGAACCTGTGGAAGACCATGGAAGTGTTCAAGGCCAGGTTTAATGGGACCTTGAGTGACCTGCTCTAGATAGAACCCAAAAATCTGGGATTTTTGAGTTTTCTGTGCTTTCTGGCACTGACCCCCCGGAAAACACTGCTTTAAACATAAGGCCTTGGAAAGGGCTTCCAAATTTGAGTGATGGAGTTAAAATCATGAGTGTGTAGTTAAATAGAAGTGTGTAATTTCACATAGTGAACAGTTTTAAATTTGAGTTTTTTGTAATAAAATAAGAGGTATGGGATAAAATGAAGGATTTTGGATAGTGTCACCTTTTCAATGTTCTTTCTTCTTCATGGTTTCAAGTAGTAGTTTCTAGTTAGACAGTTAGTGCTCCACTGTGGACCACAGGAATTTAATTATTAGGTCAAAAGTATAAATAATATAAGTGCTAATTCTCTATTAGACTGTTTAGCTTTAAAAGACCTTGAAACTTGCTAAGTTAATCTCCATTGTGTTCACTTTTAGCTGGTAGCTAGAAGTGTTGCTGAACTCTCTGTACTTTAAATAAGATTTAATAAACAACCAAACCTGAACACGAGAAAATTCGTCTCTGTTTTTTTTAATCCTGGTTCTGAGTGAAAACAGAAGAAACTTCAAACAAGCCACTAATTAAGTGGTGCAGAAAACACCACCTGTTATACCTGCCCTTGGCAGGGGCTGGAGAAAGATGGTCTTTAAAGCCCAAATGATTCAATGAATGAGGAGCTAGGTCACAATGCAAGCAGGGAGACATTTTTGCAGTGGAGGAGTATCCTTAAAAACATCTACAGGTTGTAGGTGACTCTTGAACAGCTCCCACAGAGCCTCTGACATGAGGATCAGGAGCTCTCCCTGCTCCACAGCCAGCACAGAATCAATGGAATTGATTTTTGGCCATTATGATGTGAAACTGAGTACTCTGAATATTGCTTTTAAAGTTTATAGCTACATCTCCAAAGATATTGCTGTATGATGATTTCAAAGGGAAGTAGGAGGTTAAATACCTTTCTGGTTTGGCCTTCTCTGTCTTAGTTTCTTTCATGTAAAACTGAAACAAATGTACTCACTACCTTCCATAGCTGTTGAAATGGAAAATATGTGTTATTTTGAAGAAATGCAATCACATGAATGCTATGATGCTATTTCTGAGGGGAAGAAAAAGAAAAAAAAAAGTAACTTACATAAATAAACACTGTTTGGTCTTGACACAACCAGTTTTCAGAGGACATTTTCTGCAGGGAGGCACAAATAAACTCTAATTAGATAATAATGAGCACTTTCAATTCTTGTACAAGTTTTGAACATTGACACTTCTGTCCTATCCTGTCCCTGTGCATGTTCTGCTTCCTGAAAATTTTTAGTATTTATGTCGTGGTTACAGTCTTTCAACTTCACCAGACTTAAGTGAACCTGGTAGTCAAAACTTTGTATGTCTTCATTTAAAAGGAAAACAATTTGTCTCCTGATATTTCTTAAAAACAAAAACAAACAAAACCACCCAACTACAAACAAAAACAAATCACCCAACAACAACTGGAAAAATTAAGCAGAAAACCCAACAAAATTAAAACCCCCCAAAATGCCAAAGCTCGAGTAAACACTTTCAACAAGGTAAAGTCTAGACATGCAACTGCATAGAGATGAACATTGCTTTACTCACCCTTCCTGACAGAGCAGTCAGAGCAGATCTGATTCACATTCTAGTGCTCAAGCTTAACAAGACTTTTAAGAGTTGGCATGAAGCTCTGGTAGCAAGGTTACCCAAATCTTCAGTCAGCTAGCCAGGTGTAGAAAAGAAGCCACTTCTGTAGCTATCTCTTAACAGAATCACAGAATTAGGGAATATCCTGAGTTGGAAGGGATCTGCAAGGATCACTGAGTTTGACTCCTGGCCCTGCACAGGGTAGACCCAAGAATCCTGAGAGCGTTGTCCAAAGCCTTCTGGAACTCTCTCAGGTTTGGTACTGTGACCACTGCTGCCCTGGGGAGCCTGTTCAGTGTCCACCCACTCTCTGTGAGAGGAACTTTCTCCTGATATCCAGCTAAAACCTCCCTGACACACTTAGCTTGATGACAGAGCAATCCATCTTTTGAAGTTTTGATTAGTATTTCATGACTATTCAGAATGAAGAAGTAAATATCTTTGTGCATGAAGCTACTTTTTTTTTTTTTCTTCATAACCTCAGTTTCTGATTTTTTAAATAATTTTGTTGTTTTGTTTTTTTTGGTTGGGTTTTTTTTGGTTTGTTTTTTTTGGTTTTTTTTTCCAATTCCTACAATTCATCAAAGGAGAAAGCAGTGTGATCATCTACTCTTTCCAACCAAGGGTAGATGAAAGCTCAAAGAAAGCTTGAAAATGGTGCAAAGATCTTTTAGTTTTCAATTAATTTATCTTAATTAGGAATCTAAAAGTTAGTGGTGTTATTAGGCTCGGGGATTAAGACATCTAATTTTAGATGTCTGCATGCGAGATAAATGGCCAGGTACCCATTAAAGAGAGTAGAGGTCTGGTCAATACAATTAGTGGTTTAGAAAGAGATGAAGCAAATGTCTATATCTGGTCAACCAATAGCTCTGCAAGCTTAGACACCTAGCTCATATGCAAACACCTAAATTTAGATATATATAGTGGCTTGAGTCAGTTGCCTGAAAATAGAAGTCTGACAACACTTGAAGTGTCCTTGCACTTTGGAGACACCTGCACAGAGCTGGCCTACGTGGAACAGAACTTTGGGGAGATGTCTGGAACCACGTGCCACTGGAAGCCAGATGTGGTGCCCTAACACCTGCTTGTGGTCTCCTGAAAAGGTCCCCCAGCACTGAGCTTAGTCTGGGACCTTCAGCTACTCATGTAAAAAGTGATAACACATGAAGAGCTCTAGGCTGAGACAGCTAAAAGGGTCAGCAGATACCACATATGGTCAAAAGCATGCTACCCCCAAAAATAGAGGTTGATCAGAGTAGCCAGGGTCTAAGTTTAAGGAATTGCACAGAGCTCTGGTTGTTAAGCTCATCACGTGAGTCTTATTTTCATAGCTAGTGGAAAGGAATACAGAAAGAAGCTCACCTCATTCTAGATAAAGGTCAAAGGCAGGTCAGATGAATTGCCTTCCAGATTCCTCTCCACTGACAGTAAAGAGAAACCAGCATGGTTTGTCTTTGTTTCCAGTTTGGGAGGCAGAGCTGGTAAAAATGCAGGTTGCACAGGAGTCCATGTAGCATCCTAAGCAGCCAGGACCCATCATCCTTCTAACAAAATATTCAGATATACCATATGCATTTATACTGTCACTATATGCCTTTCAAACTCTATTACCAACAACTGACTGAAGAGACTGACACACGATGTGTATTACAAACATCTATATTGGGATGGAATCCCTGGCAACAGTGCCCATCAGTATAAAACAATCTACCACATCTTGCAGTCCTGAATAAGATCCAGTGCAGAGATAGCATATGACAAATTCGCAGACAGCTTGTTTATGACCAACAGGCCATTTTTTTCTGTTTGCTTTACAATCTAATGTGGTTATACTGCATGGAGCTTTTCTCCCAGAATGATCCCAAAGCATTTAATAAATTGAAAAGATGCAAAGGAGCTGGGGACAGAAGGAGGAGGAAGAAAAAAAAGTCTCACTTCTGCTGGGGAAATGAAGTCGTTTTTTTCCAGGTGAGGAGTCTGGCAGTTAAAATTGGTTAAAGGACATTGGCAGCAGATATCATCTCTGAGCAACTTCAAAAGGTTAGTTCTTCTGAGACGTAAGCTTGGATCTTTTAGTTATATGATATGGTGCAGACTGGAGGGGTAGGGCCAGAGGCATTTGCTGGGTTTGATTTCCCCTTTGATTTCCCCCTGAGCAAAGGGTCTGATTCTCACTGCACCTTGGAACAAGTTTAGCCAGTGGAGGGAAAGAAAGTCCCAGCAAAGCTTTCATGCTTACTACTAATGCCGTATGGAGAGGGAATCATACACCTTGTACTATTGACTAGAGGTTATGTCTCATTTATATGCAGTGTATAATGCATTACAGTTTATGTTTAACTTTGTTTCCCATCTTCAGCCTAAAAATCTCTGTATAAGTCCTGCTAAACTGTCTTTCCTAGGCAAGCATGCTTCAGTCTGTGTCATAGTTAGCTAAGTTTCACCTGCCTTGTTACTGCTTTTTGCAGGTACTAAGCTTAATGATTTCTTAGAATCAGGGAATTCCCTTTTCCTTTTTGGTCTGAGTGTTTTGTTCACAGGCATTACTGCACCAAGAGCTCTTACATCTACTCTCTGAGCAGAGATAATCACTGAGTTCATTAAAGCCAGACACTGTGTTAGGCGTGGTCTTTCAGATTCAACAAATGAAGCAAGTAGACCTCTTCCTGTAACAAAAATAACAAGGGATTAGCAATCTAGCATCCCAAGAGATGCATGCATGAGAGGTAGAAGGGGGAAGCTCTGTCTGGCCCAGAGTGTGGCTCTTCAAACCAGGACAAAAAAGTTGTGTGTGCAGCCCATGTGGTGCGAGGCTGGGCAAAATCAGTCTGGATCCAGAGCAAAATTGAAACCATGGTGTAAAAACTTACTGGAGATGGAGGCAGGGATTTAGAAAGATATACTGCAGATAGGCTTCCTGCCTGTATGAGGTAACTTCCTCCATATATTGTGTAGAGGGTTTCTTGTAGAACAGCTGCATTCTGCCACGGTGTTCTCATCCTACCCTATGTGGCCACCTCACCCACAAGACAGCGACCGTGAACTGCTGGTGTCTCACTAACCTTTGATTGACACAGCCATGTCAGCTGCTGCAGAAACAGGAGCACATCTGATGGAAGAAAAACCCTTCTGCTTCCAGGGAGGACTGTTTAGTGTCAGAATTGAAAGAAACAGAAGAAACTGAGATGGGGCATCAATGCAAACTGGTGCAGCAGATTCCTTCCAGGGCTCCAGCCCAGATCCTGGCTCAGCCTGACCGTCCACTCCCTCCATGGGCAGCTTTTACCCACCTGGTGCTTCCTCCTGCTTTGTCCTGGTGTCCCCAGCCTCTCACCTGGCACACCCTCCACAAAGCACCAACTCCTCACTCCGCTCTGCTCCCACCCCGTGCTGCAGCAGGAAATGTTATTGCACTGGTGACATTTCCTTGCGCAGGCTGACATTTCCCTTTGGAAGAAGCTACTCACTTTACAGTCCCTTTTATTTATTGTTGCTTTGGCTCGTGGGCCACTATAGAGGTTACTTTAACATAGCTGTAATTAAGAATCTATGATGATAAGGTCCTTTAAGTAGGGGTCTGCTATTTTTATTCTACTGTAAAAATTACATACAACCAAAGGGATTGTGAAAACCATAAATACGGACATGGTTGTGATTCAGAACTCAGCAACAGTGGTGTAAATCACAATAAAAAGCACTGTATTTAGGAGAGTCATACTGCTGTAAATTAGAAATAACTCTATATAGTATTAAGCATTCTAAATATATAAATTTTGAAAGACTGTGGTAGAAAATACCATCTTTGTTTATTTTTTTTTTTTTTCCCAAATGTGGTACAGAACTCTAGGGTCACATTCCCAATCAACCTCGTAAAGAGATATATATATATATATATATATATATATATATATATATATGTATATATATATAAAATATTTAGGATAATTATTTGTATTTTTGATTAATGCAATAAGTAACCAATCAGTAAAACTGCTAGAATACTGAATATTTTTCGGTTTTGCACTTGAAGGTTGACACAGGAAACTAGAGTTGGAAAGAAGAAAAAGGCATTGGTATGAAACTGTTTTCATTATTTTATTTTCTCTCAAACATGAATACACAAAATGAAAAGTACAAGAAATGGATCACCAAAGAAAATATTCAAATAAAAAAGTTAAACTTTTCTTTTATTTGAAGATGCAGCAGGAAGGAGAGGATTAATCTTTCAAGGGAATAACAGAAATGATATTTTGGAAATTGAAAGCTATAATGTTTCATTCTAAAATATGTCAAAATGTGGTATCATAACAAAATTGGCACTAAAATTTTATTTTTATTCAGATTACTTTTTTTTTTTTTTTATGATGCCAAAACAAAATCTAAAAAACAAATTTAAAGTAACAAGTAATAGGACAAGAGGAAATAGCTACAAGTTGAGCTGGGGAGGTTTAGATTGTACATTAGGGATATAATTCTTCATTAAAAGGGTTGACAGACATGTGAGCAGTGTGTCCAGTATTGAGTCACCATCCAATTGTGGGGCTTAGGGACATGTGAGCTGGGTAGTGCTGGTTCTGCTGTTGGATTTTATGATCTTACAGGTTGTTTCCAGCTTAAATGACTCTATGATCCTGTAGAAAAGTTTTTTTTAATATAAAAAAAGATTTTCAATCTTTTTTATGTGTCCTTCTAAATCCAGATTATTCAGTAATTGTTCATGAAAAAATATTGTTTTGCTTGCTACAGAGCAACATAAAGTGTGAAATACTGAATTAAGAGTTCTTAGAAGAGTAATTCACAAATTATGGTGTTCTTATGACTTATATCACTTATTAGGCTTTGATTAACAAATTTAGTTTAAAAGAAGAAGTAATACAATACATGTTGTAATTATTTAGCTACTTGTAGAATATGTTGGTTGGGAGACATCTCTTGAAGTCTTTAGCCCAGCTGCCTATTTGAAGTACAAATTTTTACCTGCCTTGTCTTGAAAGCATCCAGGGATAGAAACTCCTTCAAGTTTCTCCAGGGCTGCACAAACCCTAAGAGAAGATATTTTCCCACTGTCTACAACAGCTCAAGTTGCACTTCCAGGGGATCTGTTATTTATAAATTATTTAATATTTTCTAATATTTTAAAAGTAAAATTTAAGGTTAATAGAAGAAATTCCACATCATCCTGTATAGACAGTTCTTTGATGTTTCATGAGTCATGTGAATCATGTGTCAAAATGAAATAAAATTTTAAAGTAATATACTGGTATTAAAACTTTATTTGATTAAAAAACATGCAAAATAGAGAATTCTAGACAAATTTTTACTGAATTGTGTAAATTTTCATCACTTTCTCTTCAGGTCATTTCAGAGCGTTTTACATAAGGTTGGTTCAGGACTTGTGATCTCTGGCAGAAATTCTCAGGCTTAAGCCAGTTCGCTTTTCAGATTATGTTGAATTTTCCTAAATCCTTGAAAAGTTGACTCGAGAACATATAAAGTGAAACAGGCTAGAAACAAGGATAACTGATGCAGATGTCTTCTAGTGTTACTGAAAAGCATGTGACATTTGCACAAAACTAAATTAAAAAAAAAAAAATGTTGGTAACATCTATCACCTTTTACATGTTTTTCATCTGTTCAGTCTAAGCTTCATTCTTTTGAAAATACAGTCTCCACATGCCACAAAGGTTTTTCACAAAAATAAAGCTGGTAATTGTAAATTCTTATTGAAATCCTGATCCATACACTCTTAAATCAAAGACTTATTCGTGTAGAACTTGCTGGCCAATTCTATTTCAGCTGTAAAGTCTTTGGTGTCACCACTGCATTGTGTGTGCTTGGTCTGGGTATAACTCAGAGGAGATTGAGACCTAACTGGGGATTCCAGGCAAAACCATATTCTTGTCATGATCTCATGTTTGCTATTTCTTTATAACTTTGACATCAATTGTTTCAAATTACTTTCCATGAATTCTGAAAACAGAAAAAAAAGAAAGTGGAAAATGTGTTATTTATCTTAAAAGGCCATTCTGAAATCAGATTCCTCTCTAATGTAGTGAGAAGGCAAAGAAGACTTTAATAACACTAATAACACTTTTCTTGTCCACAAATTTGAAATGTAACAAATACTACCTTTCACTGAAATGGCAACCTTAAATAGAACACTTATAAAAAAAAAATAATTAAGCAGCTAGACTAAATCTCATAGACACTGAATGAATTTTAAAGCAATTTTTGATCAGGAATGCAGTGCTTTAAATGTGCACAAAGAAATGAATGTAAAGTTGAAGCACATATATATTTTTTTCTTTTCTATTTATTTCTACTCCTTATTTTGTGCTGTGGCTAAAAAAAAAAAAAAAAAAAAAAAACCAAATCAGATCTACTGGAAGACACAGCATAGTGACCACTCTGAAAATATCAAATCTAGATAGTAGGAAGGGATTTGTGCTTAGCCACAAAATCACTGAATGGGTTAGGCTGGAGGGACCACAGTGGGTCATCCCAGAGCACATGGCACAGGATTGCATCCAGATTGTTCTGGGGTAGCTCCAGTGAGGGAGACTCCTCCCCTCTGGGGTATGGAGTGCATGGCATTATTCTTCCTCCGTGCTGCACAGCATTCTGGCATATCAACAAACAAAAAAGAAAAAGAAAACAAAAAGAGAATAGAAAAAGAAAGAGGAAAAATCAAAAAAAAAGAAGAAAATTCACATACTCTTAATAAATACATTTTGCTATGGCATTAAAATCACAACAAAGCAGAGCCATCTGGAAATAATAGAAGGATATATAGTCTGTATAATCATCATCCCTGATATGTGTTTGTCTGCTTGTAAATGAGAAAAGTAGCAAGTGTCTAGCAGCATATTAAAACTCATGCCATACTTGTGCATGGTACATAGATTTGCTGGAAAAACTGGTTGAGAAAATGGCAGCAGTCCCTTTTTTTGAGACATTGTGGCTAACAAATTCAAAACTCTAGCAGGACAACTCACATTTTATTAATCTATTAGAGTTTAATTTTCTTGTTCCTTTGTGTTGTCTTTCCCATTTCTTTTTCTCTGCATTTCATTAAAAACCCAAAGAATCAACACAAGGAAAAAAACCAAAACCGAACCAAACCAAACCAAAACAAACACAAAACACCCAAAGCAGACAAAAAGACTGAGAAAGGAGATCTAGAACTCAATTACTTAATGTTTTTTACATATATATATATTCAAAATAGAATAATGATCCTTAAAGCTGGAAGACAGCTTTGTCTGAAACTAAAGTTCTGATGTCGTGCCTGGACAATGTTATGTTAATATTGTACCTCTTTAGGGATATAAAACATATCCTTATACACAAAAAAAGATATTACTATAGGGTACTTCACATAAAAAAAGACAAGCTGCATTTCCTTGTGCCAACTGGAAAACATAAAAGACTCTTGAGACTGGAGCTTTAATATATATGGGCCAGATCAGTTAGCTCAGACTCATCCCTGTACTAAGAACATTCACTTAGCTTTTTTTCATTTCAGTGCACATCAAGAGACCTCTCCCACTGTATCATGTCAAGCCACACAAACCTGGGGTATGTCTTTTTATTAAGAAATGAAACTGCAGCCAAAACAGATCTGAAAGAAAACAAACAAACCCAAAACTGTCTTTTCTGAATTTGAAAATATCAAGCAATGGAGAAAACACTGTTTCCCTCAGTAGTTTGTGACTCTGGTTAATCATCTCCTCCGTTGTGCCTAATTTCTAATTTGAATTTGTCTGGCTTCAGCTCCCAGCCATTAGTTCTTGATGTGCCTTTCCCCACTAGATTAAAGAGCCCATTAATACCCAGCGTTCTTCCCCTGTGAAGGTACTGATACGCTGTGCTGCAGTCACCTCTCAGTCTTCATTTTAATAGGCTGAACAGATTGAGCTCTTTAAGTCTCTCTCTGTGAAGCAGTTTCTCTGGACCTGAAATCACTTCCATGGCTCTTTTCTGCACCCAGCTCATTTTTTTTAATAAACTCTTTATTTTTATTCATGCAGATGCCACAATTGTATTCTAGTCTCAGTCCTATGAATGCTGAATGCTGAAATGGAATATTTTCTCCACTCTTTCCTACTTCTTCCCTTTTCATGCAGCCTAGCATCACACAAGCTTTTCTTCTATCAGTCCTCCCTTAAAATCGTTGCTCACACTTAACCTTTTCAAAATCTCCATTTCCAGTGTCCTGTGTCTGAGGTGCATCTGCTGTTCCCAAATATTTGATTGCATTTAAAGAACCAAACATAGCAAAACTAAATATCATGGATGGCAGAGACCTGTTCACCAAGTAACCCATGTGCCTTTGTATGGCTGTTTGGATATTGGTAATATTTATCCCTCAATCAGCTGTAGGAAGGACAAATATTGTGTCATCTGCACATTTCGCCAGTAATGACTTTATATTTCCTTCCAGATCCCTGTTTAAAATGTTGATGAGCACAAAAACCATTTTCTAACCCTCTCGTATTCACTGGTGATTCTTTTTTCATAATATTTTTTTCACAGCTCTCAGTTAATCATCTGGCATGATAGCACAGAGAAGTGTGTGTCTGTTGATGATGCTCTGAAGTACATATTTTTAATCAAAATGGTGGGCTGAAATAAGGAATAGTTTGATGCATAGCATAGTACAGAATTTTTCTTATCAAGCCAACCTCTAAACATCTCCAAACATTAAACCAAGTTTGCTTCATGGTGCCTATTTTCAATAAAGCAGTATTATTATTGTTGTTGTTGTTGTTATTGATCATAATCTACAAATATTCTACTAATTATGTACTATTCAATTTTCTATTCTCTGGTAAAATTTTCCATTTTCTTACTCAGAATGGAGATCTAAATTTTATATATATATTTATGTAATGGAAAAGTAGCGTTTGGGTTTTTTTGGGGGGTTTTGTTTGTTTGTTTTTTTTTTTTCAGAATCCTGTGGTGGTTTTGTGTTATTTTGTTTTATTGTTTTCTTTAAAAAAAAACACAAAACAGAAAACAAAAACCACAAAATAAATTCACATTAACAGGAAGATGGGCACTTAGGGCACACACTCACATTCCTGATATGAGAATTTCAATCCCATGATCTGTAAATGTCCATGTCTAGAAATAATATCCCTCTATCTTTATTGGTTGCTGCTGGACTGAAAAGTGCTTAATTGGCCTCATCTGCTACAAGTACTTCATATTTCTTCTTTCAAATTGAAAGCTAACTTCTCATATAAAATATATCATTTTTTCACCCCTAAAATATTTTTATTACTTTTAATAAAGTAATTATTTTTAATTAATAAAAAATAAAGTTTTTTTTTTTATTAGTAATGGAAACATTCCACTCTTCAAATATTTTTTTGGTCTAGTATACTTGAAAAATGATTCTTTTGTTTGTTTTGTTTTTATTGTTCTGGGCCTGTGAGAAACATAATTTTGCTTGCAGCCTATATAAATTTTCTTTATCTTTAGTTTCTGTTCCAGACAAACCAGAATACTCATAACTGGGGTATTTTGTTAACATACAGTTAGTGTTGGCTGTACCAGGTTCTGATGGACTTCAGTTTACACCAAACACTGGGGATGTCTCCAGAATTGAGCCACTCCCGATATTAATTTTCCAAGATTTTTAGTTACCAGTATTCTATTATGCAAAAGAGTAGTGGTTATGACTGTGATGGTTGTGTAGTGCAAAACAGCTTCTGAAAAATAAATGGATATCTATGGTGAAGAACCCTTTTTTAATTTTTAATTTATAGTTTTGAAGAACAACAAAGACAAAATACTTAGGGAATTAACATCTACTCGTGGGCAGTGTGTGCTTGGGTCATTGGACACACCTGTTAATAATGCTGTCTGGAAATCTAAAACTGATTTATTCACAGCATTTGGCAGAAAGTAACCCCAGTTTCTATTCCAGATAGGTGCCAAGTCAGTTTGGCTAAATAAGGAACACCTCCACATCCCAGAGAAGCTGTGGATTCCCCAACACTGTAAGTTGGATGCCCACATTGGGTGGAGCTCTGAGCAGCCTGGTCTAGTGGAAGGTGTTCCTGTCCATGGCAGAGATTTGGAAGTGGATGACCTCTAAGATCCCTTCCAACTTAGTTCTATTATTCTGTTATCTCTTCATGATTCTTACTCATCACCAACCCTGATTCCCATGAGAGTCATATATAAATATTTAAAAAAGAAAATATTTGCATTAGCTAGCAGGCAAAAGTCAGAAAGAATCTGAACATTTCCTGAGGCTTGTATTTATAAACACGTTGAAGACATGGCCATTTTCACAAGAATTTGACCCTTATTAATATCATCACAATATCTTCCCCTTAAACTGCAGTGTGGCAGTATCCCATGATACCATTTTTTGGTCCTGGGCACTTAAGAAGTCTAGGGTGACTTTACTTTGCTGTGGTAATTAGTTATACTTTTTCCTTTGTCCCAACATAACTTTCATCTCTTTGAGATGGTGAAATATGGAAATATTGAAAAACCCTATCCCTAATGTTCAAAAACACACAAACCCATGTAACAGTAGTCTGAACAGCATTTATTATAGAATTTAAAAAACCTACCTGGTATATATTTTCTTTCCCTGTGTGCATACATATACATATCTACATGTATCTGCATGTATTTTTAGATACACATGCAAAAAAATATGTACATGCATATAAATAACTTCAGATCGAATATGCATCAGCCTGATATCTCTCCCCTGCTCTCAGCTGTTCAGATAAGAGTAGAAACACATCTGTTTTCCTGAAGTTGTGCTTCTCAGATTGCTCAGGGAAGGCTATAAAACCCAGGTTTCTTTCAAGCTGTCCATGTGAAGGGCTGTCTGAGGGACTGCAAGAACACAGTCCACACTGACAAAGTAACAAGTGAAAGGGAATGAAATGAGTGGTGAGAGAACAGGTACAGGAGGTATCTGTCATTTCACCTTACAGAATCCGTCTTGATATTTTTACTCTTTATATTCTCAGCCTTAACATGGCTTGAACTTTTGTGGAGAAACCTATGCAAAGTGGGATCTTGCAGCACACGCGTGATAAATGGGATGCCTCTCAGGAACATAAATCTGTGCTGGTGCATCCTGATGCAGAATTGGTGTTGATGCTAACATGTCATTTTCCCAAATGCTTCAGAGTCCTTTGGGCCTGCCATGAAGGTAAGGATTTATCTTCTAATCTCAAAACCACTTTTCTCTGTCTGGATTAGCCATGAGCAGGAAAGTCATTAACATTTATGAACTGGGGATTAATAACACTCCAGAGCATATTATATGGTCTGTTTATGCCCTGGCCAGCCCCTTAACCTATGTCAGAGATAGGTAGGAAAAAAATGGTAACACAAAGCCCTACTCATTTGGAAATTTAACTCAACCACAAAATAGTTGAGGTTGACAGGGATCTCTAGAGATTGCCCAGTACAGCTCCCTGATCAAATCACGGTCAGATTAGGTTCAGAGGGATTTTGAGTATCTCTATGGACAGAGACTATGCAACTTCTTTAAACAATTTATTGCAATATTTGATCACACTCACAGTTAAGAAGTTTTTTTATGTTTAAATGAAATTTCCTGTATATCTTTTTGTGCCCATTGCTTGTAGAGCAAACATGCCAAGAGTTCTTTTTTCCATCATTCAGGTTATTAATGCAGATTTTAAATAGCATTGGCCATCATTAAAAACCCTTGGGTTATACCCCTAGTAAATGGCCTCCATGAATTTTGCTGATCACCAACTCTTTAAGAACAGAAGTAAAGCAGATTTCAGACTACCTCACTGTCCATTTAACTGACTCATATTTAATCAGTTTGTTAGTAGAAGAATTTTGTATAAATTTTGACATAATCAAGAAAAAAGAAGATTCACAGCTCTTTTCTTTTTCACCAAACTATTTCTTTCACCTTAGATGGTTATCAGGTTTGTAGACATGGTTTCCCCTTTTGTAGATCTGCACTGACTACTCCAAATCACCTCCTTGTCTCCTGTGATTTTGGTTCCCTGAGTATTTTCTCCATCATCTCTCCAAGGACTTACATAACATTGAGCATTCCACAATTCCTCAAACCCCCTTGGCTGCTTTTCTTGCCTACTGGGGTGCTGTTTGCTTCCTCATGAACCTCCCCTGAATGCCATGACATTTCAAAAATTATTTTAAAGTGGCCTCACAATGGCATTGACCAGGACCTCAACATTTGCGGGTACATTCTGTCAGGTCTCAAGTTCTTGTGTATGTTCAGTCTGTTAAAATGTGCTTTAAGATGATCCTCCTCCACCAAGAGTAAAACTTCCTTGTCACTGCTCCTGGGGTTGCCTCAAGAATCTTTGAATTCCTGACGTAAAATCTTATCACTCAAAACTAAGTGAAAAAAAGTGCTGAGTACCTCAGCCTTCACCATATTTCAAATCCCCAATCCCTTTAGAACCAAACTTAAAATTTACATTAGTTCTTGTTTTGTTCTTTTTTTGTCCTTCATGTCTCTTTCTGGAGTCAACTCCACTGAGTGGCCTTTCCTATCATCATTGGTAAGAGTTCTGTCTCTCTGTTCCTCCCAGGTCACTGCATCGTGCGTCAACAATTTCTACACTTACCTTCATATCTTGAGTTTTGTCAGGTTGCAGTCCACCCATACAGGCTTTTTGATGCTTTTCCTTGGTTTCCTGTTAGTTGAGATAAGCTATTTTAGTGCTTGGCCTTTGAAAAATCAACAATCCGTACTGTACCTATTTTCGCTTCAGGTCTATATCTCATGGGGTTCCTTCAATCAGATCCCCAAACAGATCAAATTTTGCTGACTTGAAATCCAGGCTTGTGATCCTGCTGTCAGTTTTTTTGACTTCCTCTCATGGTCCTGGACTCCACCATCTTATAGTCAATCTCTACTTGAAAGAATCAGTCTTAAAAACAATGAATGAGAAGCATTGAGCTTTCTGTTGCATACTAGTGCTGGACCTCTTCTGAGATACTCTAGCAGAAATTATTATGAGCCCAATACAAAGGACATGGAGGTCAATAAGAAGATTTTCAGACTTTATGCTCTACAGATTACATTTGATGACCTTTTTTTCAACACAGAAAATAGAGGACATCAAATTCAATCATTAAAAAGCAAACACAAATCTAACAAATCAAGAGTGTTCTGATTGTAAAGACTAAAAGCCTGATGAGTTGTTGAACTCCCTGCTGCAGGAACATTTGAAGATTAAATATCTATATAGGTTCATAAAAAGCCCTTCATGAAAGAAAAAGCCATCAAGGCTAACATAAAAAGGCCATCCCTTATCTTGGAAATCTCTGCACTGCAAATTGCAGTTAGCATTGAAGACTGAAAGAATATTCTGATAAAATGCCACTATATGTTTATCTTACCTGGGCATCCACCAATTGTCAGCATTAGAGAGACTACTTAATTTGATGGATTAGAATATTTCAAAATATTGTCACAGAGCCCTGCTGGTATAAGCTTCCAAGGTGCTTGGGGCAAAGTTTTGAAATGATAGGGATGTTTGCCACTGTTTTCAACTGAGTTGACATTCAACCCTCAATTAATTTTAGCAAATCTCTCATATTTTGATTTTATTAGCAAAAGACCTGTGGATCTCAATCCATTGTGCCACTGTGGGCCAAATTTGCAAAGAGTTTTATAATTATTAAAAGGATTTCCTGCTTTTTTAAAAGAATTAACTTTGTGGTGCTTTCTGGACACCTGTCTCATAATTAAAATCTGAATTTCAAACAGAATGGAAAGATAAATAGTGCTACTCCTTGCAACATATGTCAAGAGTAAATATAATGCAAGTTCTTTAATCCTTGCATTTATGTATGTATAAAATGAAGAAATAATCCCATTCAGATTCTGAACCACTCTGAAGTGGTTTGCTGGTTTTCTTTTTAGTGCTTCTTTTATACAAGTAATTTTGTTGGTTGAGATTAATTTCTGGTGCAAGTCTACGAAAAGCTCTGCATCAACAGAAGGGATAGATTTGTTGGGTAATCTTTTTTCATTCCAGTCAATGATAAGCCCAGCACTTTACTCACTGTTTCTCTTTGTGAGTTAATACACAGTATTGAATTTCCTCTTTGTATTCTCATTCTTCCTTTGTGTAGGCATTTGTTTTTTTCTTTCCTTTTTTTGTTAGTTTCCTTGGGGGATGAGGCAAAGGCATCATTACCAAGAATGCCTTCAAAAACCAGTTAAAAAAAAAAAAAATAAAAAAAAGGAGAGAGACAGTCTGTTTGTCCTTGTTTTGAGCAACATTTTACATTTTATAGCTAATAATTACTGGTTTATGGATGGTTAGGATATTGGAATTATTAGCAGTCAGAAGAAAACATATAATTATAATGTAGTAAATCACAACTGGATTGAAGAAAAGAAAGGGGAGACAGAAAGGACAAAATAGAGTAGAAAAGAGAGAGTAAGGACAAAGAAAAAAAGTAATGGACAATACCTTTCACTGTTGTGAACCACACATATACAGTAATTTCACGATTATAAGCCGCACCATTTTGACTAAAATTTTGATCCCAACCCGGCAATGTGACTTACACTCAGGAGCGGCTAATATATGAACAAAGTTCTGAAATTTCCCAACCTGGAAGTGCAAACCGAGGTGCCGAGCTGAACACCTGCCAGTAAAACCCAGGATTGCGCGATTGTTACAAATTGGTTACTCTGTTGCGTGGTGGGTGCAGGCGGGCAGGTGGGAGGCGGGTGGCTCCCTCCTGCCGGCCCTGTGGGTGCGAGCGGGCACGGTCCCCACCTCCTGCTGCCTCTGCAGGTGCAGGTGGGCACTGGGGGGCAGTGCTGGGCCGGGGCGAGTGAGCCTGGAGGCGGCGGTGCAGGCGGCAGGCAGAGGCGAGTGAGTGGCAGCTGGCCCCAAGCGGCCCCAGTTAGCAGCAGTGCCGAGCTGGGCCACCCAGCCCTGTCGGCAGCCCTGAGCGGGCTGGGTCCGCCTGGCCCCAAGCCGAGCCAGTAAACCCCACAATCCCGCGATTCCATTACTAATTTGTTACTTTGTTGCATGCAGGTCCTTCCTGCGAATGAAAGTGCGGCTTATAATCCGGTGCGGTTTGTAATCGTGAAATAACTGTACTTTTCTAACAAATATAGACTAGTTTCTGGTCCTACTTGCTATTGAGTAAATCCAAAATCCTTACAGAACTCTTATGTTTTATTACAATATCAGGATCATGTAGGAGGAGTGAGTGACACATGTCCTGCTGTACACTGAGGCACTGTCCTGTTCTCTGCTCTGTTGACTGAGGATAGCACTGACATTTTCAGTTTTGTTTAACATGCACTGAAAGGTAAAACTAAATCTAGCTGAGGTTTCTGAAACTGACCTGAGAATTCACGCAGTTGTCGCCTGGAATTGCATGCTTTTAGTGACAGGGAAACAACAGTCAGACTTCTGCTATATTGCCTTGCTATAAGCAGAGTGTAGGGTCTGGTCCAGAACAGCAGAACTAGGTGCTGAGGAATATAAATAACATAATCATTCTTGAGTTTTGAGACAAATTATACCTAGAATAAGACATATAGAATCCTTTCTGTCCCATGTTCTTATTAAAACAAAGTACAGTAATTTCACGAATACAAGCCGCAGCAATTTGACAAAAATTTTGGTGGAAACCCGGAAGTGCGGCTAATAGTCGGTGGTGGCTAATCTGTGAATAATTTTCTGACATTTACAACCCCAGATGCGCCAGCCAGGGTGCTGAGCCAAGCACCTGCCAGTAAAAGCCGGCATTTCGCAATTGTTACAATGTTACTGTGTTGCCCTGGCTCCCTGCAGGCAGCACGGGGCCGGGGAGAGAGGCAGAAGAGCTCCTTCTTCCCTCCTCTGCCACAACCCAGGGGAGAGACGGGGGGACCCTGTGCCACCATTGCCGCGGCTCGGAGAGGAGCGGGGGTGGGGCGCGCCACCATTGCTGCGGCCCGGGGAGGAGGGGGGGGGGGCTCTGCCCCCGCCCTCCGTTGCCGTGGCGGGAGCAGTGGGTGCTCCGTGCCCGGCCAGCGCCGCGGCGTGAGCGGGGCACTCTCTCCGTGCCCGGCCGGCGCCGCGGCAGGAGCGGGGCCGGGGCGAGCGAACCCAGAGGCGGCGGCCAGCCCCGAGTGGCAGCGCCGGGCTGGGCCACCTGGCCCTGTCAGCAGCCCCTAGCGGGCCGAGCCTGCACAGCCTTAGTTGAGCCAGTAAACCCCGCCCTGCCGCCGTTCTGTTAGTATTTGGCAACTTTGTTGCACGCGGGTCCTCGCTGCGAATGACAGAGCGGTTTATATTCAGGTGCGGCTTATTTATGGACAAAAACCGAAATGTTTGCCAACACCCAGAGATGCGGCTTATACTCAGTGCGGCTTGTATTCGTGAATTTACTGTAATTCTCACTATAATTTCTTTGCATTTCTTTGCTGAAGAAACAGAGTATATAACTATATATCTACCATGAGCACTTTGTGCCATTCTAAAACACATGAGATAAATCCTGTGATGACATCTATTTTTCTCCACAGATCCCAGAGATAACCTAGATACTTTCTTAGAACTATTCACATCTAATAGTAGATGACATAAACCCCACTTCATGTATCTACAAAATTGCTCACTCATGGTTTGACCAATTTACTTTTAAAAGTAGAACCTGGCTGCAAATGTATTTTCTGTTTCATAGAAAATTACATTATTCCCATAATTTTCACTCTTTTTAGCTGGATAATAATAATAGGAGAAATGTGAAATTTACTCAGGAATGTGAGCCTGAAATAAAATAATAATGATTTTTATTTGAAACCTGCTTTTTCAAAGAAAGTGAAATGATTCATTGTAATGCTCATGTTTGATTTTATACACTATGAACAGCTTTAAAATGATATACAGAAAAGGCTGTACTGAAATGGAAACATCTGAACATTCTGTTCCATTACAAGCTCATCAGAACAATCTTCTCAGATTTCTTCATAATGGAATTTTATTAGAATTGATAGATTTTCACATAAGCATGCAGTTTTGACAAGCATTTTCTGCAAGAAAGAAAGAAAGAAAGAAAGAAAGGTTGGTAGAGGACATTCTGCCAGTTTTATTTAAAAATCTCTGTATTATATTAAGAGGAAAAAAAAAAGGAACCCCACCAAAAAATAGCTAATCAGTTCATTTGAGTTTTCCCTAGACACTTATCTACTATAGCTCTTCTACAGAAAGATTTAATTACTTTGTACCTAAAAATATTTTTCAATTCAAGGAACTTTACCTCATATATATTTAATTCTCAAAACAGCTCCAAAGGACAGTCTAATGTATTTGCACTTAGCTTCTTGCTAACATGCTAAGATATGGACATTCTAAATTATTTGCAAAAATGAAATGAGTTTAATGCAGAATTTGGACTGAGCCATCAAATAAGGGACCGTTGTACACCCTTGTCTCTCTTTTTCAAAATAAAAGAAATTTCATCCTTTTTGGATAAATGTTACAGACCAGAACAGGCATGTGCAGTATAAAGGAAAAGCTATTGTGTTGAAGAATTGAAAAAACACAAGGAAAAAGAATAATGTGGATCATCCCATTTTTGATTCTCCTGCATAAATAATGCAACCCAAGGGCAATTAGCATCTGGAGAGTGGTTTCTTGTCATATCAAGCACCACTTCAGCAACCAAATGATACAGACAAGTCCCCATTACAATGGAAAACACAGGGGGACAAAAGAAAATATTTCACTTCACTAGGTAAAATCCTTTATATAAGGCCAGCTACAAAAGAGACAATGATCTTTGCTCCTGGACACCTACTAGCCATTAATGGAAAAGTTCTTCTGAAAACATACACATGCACTTACAACTCAGGCTCTAATGAGGACTTTGCTGCTTGATGACGACACATCTGGCATGCTTTCAGAACTCTGCAGTCCCAATTATAAAGCTGTCCAGCAGGAAGACCCATTACAGATCTGAGCTGTCAGACCTCCAAAATGAGGTTGAAGGGAAAAAAAAGAGGCAAAAGAAAGGGCTTAAAAAAAAAAAAAAAGAAAAAAGAAAAGAAAAGAAAAAAAAAGAAAGGAAGAAAAAAGAGGAAAAAGAAAAGAAGAAAAAGGAAGAAAAAGAAAGGAAACTAAGACTCGATTTGCTGGGAAAAAAAATAAAAAGTTAAGAATAAAATACCTTTAAAGAAAAGTTGTTCCTAGAGCCCCCATAACGTGACAAAGCTAATTTGTGCTTTTAAAGATCTAAAGAGCTTGCTAGCTGCAGGTGGAAAAAAGAGGTTACTCTGGCCTGGACTGTGGGCATCAGATAACATAACACAGAAAACTCCCACGGAAAAGTTAATGAGATCAACTCTTTTAGGATCACCTAAAAGAGTTCCTTCAAGCTCACCCCATCCACATTTCATTCTTACAGGCAAACAAAAAGTGTCTGGTAGAGTTTAATTGGCCAGCCAACACTTTGATATCTAGGTTTTTTCCTTGTCAATGGGGTTACTAAGTGTAGCAGAATTAGGACAACTCGCTGACATACGAAGACCAGTTTTCACCCATTTTTGATTTGTTTATTTATGTGAATTTTCACTGCTGTTGAAGATTTAGATTTGGTAATGAATTTTAATAAATAGCAAATATTTTAAATCTGTTACCCTGTTCGATGAGGTCTTATCATTTCATCATTCCTTGTGAGGTCCAAGGATTCTCCAGGGTATGTCTAAGCAAGGTAGACATAAGAAGAAGAAATGGTACATATGTTTCATGATATGGCATAATCTCATTTATGTCTGTAAGATATATAACATTATGGAACTCAGCTATTATGTTCAAAATGCATTAAACATGCAAGCTTTGGAGTCACAACTTGGGGATGACTCCATCACATGGAGTTGTTCCAAAATATCCTGTTTGATGTGCATTCATCAAACAATACTCACAGCATAGAAAAACTGAACAAAACAATTCAGCAAAGATATTCCACATTAAAGAAACCACAATATTAGTCTCTATTATAGAACAACAAAAGATCAGATAAAGAAACAGTGTTCTCATGTAGAGCTGCTGTCTCAGTAGTGTTCTTCAGCACACTGATCATGGGACAGCTGGTCTTCAACCACCCGTTTGTCTGAGCAACACAAAGCATATAAACTCACTGAAAAACTCTGAACTCAGGACATGCACAGAAAGGATGGACTGCAGGGCATTGAGTCCTGACTGTATATTTTCTGTTCAGCCAGTGTGTCTTCTAAGAGCTTGGATGTTCTGCAGCAGGGGAACTGCAGATCTTGGCCCCTATCCATGCATGCCTGAAGTTTGTGTATCAAATAGAAAGTCTGGGTTAGAACACATCCCTTCCCAGCAGAAGACAGCAGGTATCTTTGTGCGAGTCTCAGGAAGTGTAGCAAGTTCTCTGATGTACCAGCCTCACAATGATGTTACTTTTCAATCTTTCTTGTGAAGGTAATCATTCCAGCTCAGTTGTCTAGTTTCTTTGCAGCTCCTTTCTTCTCTTCTCTGGCCTTCAAGCACCATCCCACTCGTGTCCTGGATGTCTTCCAGACGGAGAGGATAATGGTACCCTTTTGCCCACCCCTACTGTCATTTATCCAGGTCGTTCTCCTGTCTGTCAATGGTGCTAAGGGAAATCACCCCTCAATGTAAGAGGCCTGGCAGTTTAATCTCTGTTCTTTTTCACCTCTTAGGATAATGTGAAAACATTTTCCTTCAGAAAACATGTTTATGCAGCATCAGCATCAAAAAACCATTTTCTTGTTTTCCCTAATGACTTTATCACACACACAGAAACACAATGAAAGATGTTGTTATTCTTTTTCCTTTCCTTGATCTTTATGTTTTCATGGAAGCATCATTAGTGAGGATAATATTTGCACCAGAATGTATTCGACTCATGGGCCTGACATTCTCACTCTAATGTATCACCAAGATTTGGGTTTTTTTCTTGACTAAGCTCACTAGCATTCATCAAAAGCCATTTTGGAAACAAACCCTGTGTTACCCTTCTGCCCTCATTTCGAGGGGAGAATGAGAGGACTTATAGAGAATTTATAGGATCCATGTAGTGGGATTGGTAAATGTAGAGGCTGGTAGCATCTGAATTAACAGACTCAGCTCAGACTTTTCTCTCTGGAAAAGGAGGGAGTTTGGTCTTTGCCAGCTATGCTGACCACCAGTATGATGACATATGATCTTACTCCAAATGCTGGCAGAAACCTCTATATAGTCAAAAATTACATAAACGAGCAGAAATTTGAAAGCAAACCAACTCCCACAAAACCTAAATTCCATCTTGGGCTTTTTCATCCTTTCTAGCTTGGTCCTTTTGTTAGCAAAGCTTTTTGCACTCAGGGGTGGCTATTACAGGATGCCACTCTAAGTCCCAGTTTTTCTAAAGTATCAAAATCTATCACTAGGATGACTTTGCTGAGGGCTGCCACTGCCTTTCCTATGCTACTTAGCAGCTGCTGGAGAAAGCATTACTTTCACTGAGAAGTCATTTTTTCTGGGAATTATATACCAGTTTTAACCTTCTGAATCTCCATTTCTCTGTGAGATGTTAGCAAGCTATGCCTACAGAAAAATCAATATCCAAAGAAGACAACAGAGCTCAGCTGTGAGGCAGAGACAGCCCATGTCCTCAGGAATTTAGAACCCCGTTAGACAGTGGAGACAGAGTGTAAATAAGGACATAGTGTTACACAGAGAGCAGTCCCAGGAAGAATTCACTTCCCTGACTCCCAGTGCAACGTTGGTTTCATGTACTTAGGACGTGCCTTTGGAGAACAGACTTCCAGTAGTTTATATTCAGAAAATGCATTACCTAAACTTTGTATGGAAGAGCTCAAATAGATGAGCTTTACTTTTCAGGGCTTGCTAGCTTGCAGTCAATGGGTTTATTCCATTTTAGATTGTCACACGTGGAGGAAGCAGATCCAAGTCTCTGCCATCAACTGGTTTATCGTCCTCCCATCCACAGGCTCCCTCTGATCTCCAACAGCACCCACTTGGCCATAATCCTTGGTTGTATGCTGTTGAGTGTGTATATATGGAATGGGAATGGCTGGCTGCTATTTGAGTTTGCTGCAGGATGTCTCTCTTTCCTTAACTTTGCAGGCTAGTTTGCAGAGAATTATGGTGGGGAGTTGTTTTGGGGGGTGTTATTTGCTGAGAGGAAAAGGCTAGAAATGCACATTTTATTTTTGAGCACTTTCTTGGCTGGTCTCTTAAGAAGAGGCTCCTCCAAGTCTTCCCCTCAGCAGTAAGCTTTTCTCTCTGTATATCACTGAGTCCCCTGCTCACAGTTCATCTAGAAAAGAGCGAGCTGCTCAGCCTCACTTCATAGCTCTCAGGTCCCAGCTGAGATCTATTCATGAGAAACTCTACAGTACAAATCAAGGGACCCTGAGGGCGCTATATAAATTCATAACAAGGAATAATCCATTCTCAGCATTGCATGCAATAACACTTTAAACAAACCCCAACAAAACACTGTAGAAAACATCAGGGGAAGGCAGAACAGCAGGGGAATTGCAGAACAGTTTTGCAGAAACACCAAATCATCCTACCCCCAGAGTTGTCAGGGTCCCTGAGCAGCAGGCAGCACAGGCTGGAGCTGGGCTGTCTCCTTCAGAGGGGGATGCAGGCACTGTGGAGCAGCAGGTAGGATCCATCCACTTTGAGGAGTGGGATTTTCCTTGGTTTTCTTCACAGATAAGGATGGACTTGAGTGTTCAGTCCAGATCTGGACAATGGTTCAGGGACTTTGTCTCTTTGCTAGGTTTTCCTGGGGAGAGAAATCTTATAAATCTAAAAATTTAAACAGCACTACCTGGGCCCAGACTATTACCCAAAATTAAAAGGAAACATTGTGATGGCCCTCAAATTATGCCACAGTTTACCAGGTTCCAGAGTACACTGCAATTAATTTTTCAGTTATAACCATTTGCCACCTCCTGCCTTTCTTGTCCTCTCTGCTGTAACACAGAAATAAATCCTGGTAATGTAACAGGATCTTGGGACATAACAAGGTGACTAGAAAGTTCTACTGTGTAAAGGAATCCTGGAGCAGCTTAAGGCCGAGCTAGGTTTATATCTTTTACAGAGATCTGTCTCAGATACAGGAAGCAACAAATTTTCATTGATGAGTGGTTAAGAAATGCTATTTCTTCCACTTTCCACTTTGTGTGTGGCTTGTTAAACATGCCTTGTATGCTGAATTTGCCTAGAATAAACAGGAGTAGCTCTGAGGAGCTTCTTAGCTGGCACTGCTGCCACAAGACTTTTGTGATGGCCCACACAGCAGCTGAATCTCTCTGAGACAGAAATCCTACAGGTCCTTGCTCTTTCACCAATGCTTAGTGTAGCACATTCAGTGTGTGCACTAGTTCATACATCTCTGACCACAGCAGGCAGGAAAGCTGGTCATGGACTAAGAATGTGGGCTACCAAGTGCTAGTCAATATTTCAAAACATGGAAGATTTTTGTGTGTGCCTAAAATATCTCCCAGCTTGGGTTTATTAAGCAGTCTATATTCAAACTTGCTCAACTGTCTCTACCCAGACTCAATGCTGACAGTTTAATGACAGCACCACCTCATGAGATTTCCAAAAGTTTTAAATTTTATCTGGGAATGTAAGCACTAAGAATTATTTCCTCTCTGTATTACCATGATTTATCTTTCCAGAGAAGTTTCTGGGGGGAAAAACTTAAAATTTGACCCAACATTTTTAAACTACTCAAAAATCTCAAACTAACTGGATTCATAAGAGATAAAGATGAAAAGGATAACCACAAGTAAATATTGCCAGGCAGTAATCTTCAAATTACGAAGCTGAATTAAAAAAATTCACTTTTTGTTCTTGTTTAACAAGAGAAATCTGTAGAGCTTTTACTTTTTGCACAAGTTAATAATAAAAAAAAATAAGAGATTTTACCCAGATTCCATAAGTTGTAGCTTCTTCAAGTAAAGAAAGAAGTGACAACTGGGAGCAGCGATGAAGAACAGGCTTCATTACCACTCTAAAAGGTGTTGTAGGAATTCAGGAGCTCCAAGTATAAGCAAAATTATAGGGATTGCTGGGAAAATAGTAGGTGGTACCACAGAAACATAGAATGGCTTGGGTTGGAAGGGACATTAAAGATTAACTCTCCTACTGTTGATAGGGTAATTTTGCACTAGACCAGGTTTCTCAGAGATTCTCTCCCCTGGCCTTGAACACTTTCAGGTTTGGGGTATCCACAGCTTCCTGGTCAACCTGTGCTGGTGCCTCACCATCCTCATAGTAAAGAATTCCATCCTAATGGCTAATCTAAACCTGTCTTTTTATGATGTGAAGGCACTTCCCCTTGTCCTGTCACTACGTGCCCTTGTGTATAGTTCCTCTCCATCTTTCCTGCAGCCTTCCTTTAGGTACTGGAAAGCCTTCTCTTTTCCCGGCTGAATAATCCCAGTTCTCTCAGAATTTCCACGTGGGAGAGGTTCTCCATCCCTCTGATCACATTAATGGTCTCCTCTGGGCTCACTCCAGCAGGTCCCTGTCCCTCCTGTGCAGGACCCCAGCTCTGGGTGCAGTGCTCCAGGTGGGTCTCAGCAGAGCAGAGCAGAGCAGAGGGGCAGAATCCCCTCCCTGCCCTGCTGCCCACGGGGCTCTGGATGCAGCCCAGGACACGTTTGGCTCTCTGGGCTGTGAGTGCCATGGCTGGGGCATGTCCAGCCTCTCACCCACAGCACCCCCAAGTCCTTCTGGGCAGGAATGCTCCATCTGTTCATGCCCAGCCTGTGCTGATACCGAGCATGCCCCTGCTCAGGTTCATCACCTCGCACTTGGTCCTATCAAACCTGATAATATTCCCCTGGGCCTGCTCCTCAAACTGGTCCCCATTCCCCTGAACCACAGAAGGTCTCATCAAAAGTCCCCTTGAGTCAATGGAAAAACTAACGCCTAGCTTTACTAGGCTTCAGCAGGCTTTGAATTAGGCTTTGAGTTCAAATGCTTTGACAGGGCTGAAGGGAAAGGATGAAAAAGAGCAGAATAATAAAGAATGGAGCAGTAGCAGGGTGAAAGATGTAGTCTCCAATAGCAAGAGCTAGGAAGGAAGCTTCAGAGCTCTGTGTGAATTCACGCCACAGCCACTCACACCATTTCCCAGACACTCACTTTTCCGAGCAGTAAATTCAGTCAGCATTTTTTTTTAATATATATTAATTTATTTCTAGGAAAAGAAAAGCATGCTGTTGAATATTGGTGACTCCAGGATGCTGAGTGGGAAGGTAATGATTTATAATACATTATAGGAGTGGGCATGATAAAAGTCTGAAAAAAGATTCTATTGCTCTGCAGCCTCTGGTCTCTGCATAACTTAAGCAACAAGGTGCCTCTTGCAGACTGCATGGTTTTAACCTGAAGCTATTACCAGCATTTGAGATAACATATTGTTTAATCCTTCTAACTTCAACATGAATCACTCAGAGGGATGAGGGGAGGAGGGGAAAACTGAGGGGAGGTAAAGAGAAGAGTTCTTGTAGGAATTATTAGAAGTGTGAGGTGCAGGATCTGATGATAAGGCAGCCAGGGCTGCTCAGCTATCTGAGCAGGGAAGGTAGAATGCTACGTGACAGCTCTTGGGGATCTGTGAGCACATCTACCAGGCTGGGAAATGAGGAGCACACAGTGGCTTTCCCCTAGGCTCTGCTCTCTGTCAAGGGCCATTTGAATCCCTGGCCAGTGATGTCTCTTTTGAAGCTATTTCTTTTCATTCAGCAGTGACCACTGCTGGTGTCACTGGAGCACTGGAGTCCTCTCCCCACGGTGGGTCCATCTGCCATGGTGAATCTCCCAGCACTGCCAGGACGGACCACATCAGAGTTGAGCATGCACCTCACATCTCACTCCCTTCCTCTGGGGTTGGGCAGCCTTTGGGCTGTCCAGGGCTGGGCTGAGACCTCAGGGATCACAGCCACGTAAAATTTTGGAAAATACTATATGCATGCAATCACAAACAGGGTATCCTAAGGCATTTCTGACTGAAAACAAAGTCAGTTGCCTTAGTTGCCAAGTCTATATGTCCATCTCAGTGAGACATTCTCTGTTCTAAAGGCCCTGTCCTTTTGTCTTTTCTTTGACTCACTCTCCCAGCCCCTTGGCTCACTCTCAAAGCCCCTTAGCTTATTTATTTCTGTTTTAAGAGGATTATAGAATGCAACTTCTGGTACTTTCTTTACCTACGGGAAGCCTCCATTTTACTTGTCCCCAGCCTGTCAAGTACTTTAGTTTCAGATCTTTGACACAATCCAGCTGTTATACTGCAAAGAACAGCTTGTTTCCTGTTTTTTGCTGAGCCTGAAGGATATTTTTTGGCCAAAACATTAGCTTTAATACATCAATACATTTAATGAGATTTGTATCTGCATCCAAAATTCACCCATGGTGGCCTTTCAGCCTTTCAGTCAGCTGTTGGCAGCCTTGTGGTCTTGACTATTTGTTTGAAATTCAAGCTTGCAAGAGTGTTTCTACCCATTAAGGTGACATGAATTAAATATTCCCTTGGAGTTTACTTATGCATAACCAAGGAAATGCATTTTTTTCCTCAAGACAGGGGAAACAAGCCAAAGCAAGTAGCTGGGTATCAGTCATATAGACTCTTCTTTCTCAGTCCTATTTGTGGCTTCAGTATAGAAAAAGACCAGTATTTTTATTTTTCACCCTGAATCAATGTGATTTTACAAATTGACCTATGAATTTTAAATTGAAGAAGAATCCTTGAAACCAAGGGATCTCTATTTTCTGAGTGACTTACAGGCAGATAAAACTTGCATATATGTTTCTGTTCATTTTTTAATATCTCATGTGTCTGAATCCTAACTGCCACCTATATTCTCTTGTACTGAACAAAATATTAGTTTGAGCCAATCTCGTGGAGAACTATTTTTTTTTTTTTTTTGTATTAGTGGAATGAACTACAGCTTCCTTTCTGTCATTATTTCCCCTTTCATTTCAGTAATGATATTTTCAAGGAAAAAAAAAAAAAGCATAAAGTTTGGAACACAGGCTCATTTTAGCTCCATTATGATTGTTATTATTACTACCAGTAGTATTACTTAGCTCTTTATAGCTTTTTCTTATATATATCTTAGAGAACTTCATAAAACAAGGAAATGTTCTTATCCTTGCTTTCCTGAGGCACTGAAATAATGAAATAATTTGCCAACAGTTAAAATGGAGGTTAGTGGAGTGGCTGGAAATAAACCATAGCTTAGACAAAGTTCAAGGGTCAACAGGGTAGAATAGCAGTTTCCAGTGTAAGTTTGTCAAATGTCTGGCAAAGCGCCCTGGTTTGTATGGGGATTTGTTTTTTAAGACAGAAAAGTCTGTTTCGAATGAGAAGAACAAATATGGGCAATGGGTGAAGGGAAGGTATCATAATAACAGGTAGAAAGAGAAAAGACTTTGTACTTAAGAGTGAGACAAACGCGGTTGTAGAAAGTAAGATATAAACAAAAAAAATATGAGCAGGCCCATTCAAGGTGATGTTACCTCTTAACAGAAAGGGGATTTTAGTCCCTTTTTATGGAAGATGGAAAAATATTCACACATGACTCTTCAACCCCTTTATAAACATATAAATACTCTTTATAATTATGTTGAAACTCGGATTTTCTCTAAGGATATTTTGATCCTTGAATCTCTGGTTCCTCCCTCAATCCCAGATATATGTAACAAAAACATAAAAAGAGGGAAAAAAGATGAAAAAAAACCCCTCTACACGCTGCCAACTCCTTTGGTATCAGTCACAAATGCTTACAAGGATTACAGCACGGTAATGAGCTTTTGTACTAATGGTACATCTTTTAATAACTGCTATCTGCACTTCCAGTTGTAAGTGATAAGTGAGGCTATATTGTTAATGACAAAATGCCTCACCTTTCTCCCACCCCTCTCCTGATACTTCATCTTTCTCTGAATTCCTTGGCTGAAGGTTGGAGAGGCATTAGGGTTGATCCTGAAGCAGCTGTGCGTGGCTGGCGCAGCCCAGCTGATCCCAGGGCTGAGCTCCTGCTCTGCTGCTCCGCTGGAATGAGGCATTGGGCACCCACACAGGAGCCTGGGGAAGTGGAAAACTGCAATGCTTCTATGGCAGGGACTCAAAAAAAAGAGGAAGAGGAGAGTGTAAGAATAATAGTCATGTTTCAGAGGCAAAGAGAGCTGAGAAAGAACAGGAGGAGCTGAGTGTGGCACTCAGGCAGCAGTTTCAGCTTTCTGCTCTGCCTTCCTGTGTAATGTTGGCCAAAACATTTATTTTTTCACTGTCTCCTCCAAAGCAAGGCTAACAGCATTTCCCCATCTCACATGAAGGATTGGAAAGGAGAGGGAATGGGGATACAATCATTCAGTGAATGTCAGGTCATTACTTCTTGTGATGGAGACGCAATGTTGTGAAACTTTGTTGCTTGGGAGGTTTTTAAGAAGAGATTAGACAGTGTCAGTGCCAGACTGCATTGCTCATCTTCCCTTGGGTGCAGATAGGCCTGTGTCCTGTGATTCTGTAGCTGCAGCTACATCTTTGTTAAAGCTTTACCTTCCCTGCCTCTGCTCATGTGGAGGATCCCTCTCAGTGCTAAGCCAGGCTCTCTGGGGCCTCAGTCTCTGACTGCATCCCCTCTCCCAGCACAATTTACAGTCTGTACCCATGTAATCTGTGATACCCTTGTTCCTGAGCAGCTTGTGTTTCCTTAAGAAGAAGCCTATGCAGCAGTGGGGGAAGATGTTGGAAAATTCTTTCGACTTTAGCACATACTGAATGATCCTTGTATTTGTGGTTAATGCTTAGGTTTGTACGTGGAGTGCTTAATGAAAATGCCAGAGATTAATGTGGCCTTGTGTTAACTCCCTACATCGTGACAAATAAGTCTTGTGCCAGCTAATGCTTCCTTGTTTACCTTTATCAGTGACTAACATGTACTAGTAGATGTCTTAGTTTTGAGAACAAGGATTGTGTGTCAGAACAAAGAACAAGAAGGGAAGTACATTATGACCTAACCTCCTATTTGAAATACTCTCAAGGAGAAAAAGATTAATCAGAAGATCGGAACCATATCCAAATAAGTCTACTGAAATCATTAGCATATATGAATGTACTCAGAAAATGTGCTGAATATGTATTAATTTCAGGAACATAACCTGGTCTCTTAGGTTACTGGGCATGCATGCTTTGATGAGAATTCTCCATGCATCCAACACTGCTAATGAAGTAATTTTGTGTCTCTAACCCAGCAAATTGTTCAGAGAGTTTATTTCCCAGTTTTTGGTAACACTCTGGTTGGGTTTTTTTCAAGGTGTCTCTTGAGTGTATGAACATTTCTATTCAAGGCTCAGAGGTCAAAGAGATGCTCGACTGCTGTCTGTGAACCTGTTTGAGCAAACTGGGACTCTGGGCTGGCTCATCAGTTCCAGCAAACCTGGTCCAAACCATGGCAAACTGTATGAGAGTTAGACTAACTTAGAAAGAATAACAACAAAACTAATAAATACAAATAAGAAAGGATTTGGCATCTTTACAGAGTTGGTAAAGCGAATGAAACCTTTCACAAAGGATTTTTCATGGGTGGAGCTGCCACCCATGCTTGTTAACAGTTGAGAAGCTAATCTTCTCATCATAGTCCATCATAAAAGAAAAAGGAAGGATTAGTAAATGTACTTTGTTCTTTAGGTGATACATAGAACTTACTTGAAAGTGGATTTTTCAGAAAGATTTCAACTCTTAAACAATTTATTTTTTAATTTTCCTTTTTTATTTTTCATTTTAATTTAGAACAAAATGTAGTCTGGAATTTCATGCGAAAGAATATTTACAAAGGGAAATATCAGAAGCACAGCAAACACAGCTATCACTACCACCTGAAACTGTTTAAAAAAGTTTCCATGGAGAATTTTATCAAAATTAGCATGTTCCAGAAACACTTTGGTTTTGCTTAAATGGCATATTCAAGGGGGGAAAGGAAAAAAGTTATATAAGAAATATTTTGAGCAGTTTTATGGGTTATTTTTTTCCAGTAAACTCATTTACTTGGATTTTTAAAACTAGAGATAGAAGAAAATCACTAGACAATGTAAGTGCGGATAATAATCCTACCCTGGGAGAGAAATGGAATATTTTAATAATGTGAGGTCCTTATGATCTCTGCCTGCTAAGATTATATGGTAATAATATTTTTTTGATGCAGAAACAAATGTATATTCTTTACTGTACAAAATGTCATTGCAGAGAAACACTGCCACATAATACCAATACAAATCCAAAAAAAAAAATCTTTTAAAGAATTCCCCCCTAGAAATATACATAAACACACTTGCTTCAAGTTTGTCAAAATATTTTTAAGAAGATATAATTCTGATTATCTGTGTATTTATGTATTCCATATGACATAAGGTAATTTTCTTTGTTCAACTGTATTTTGAGAGAATAAATTTAAATATTTCATTAGAATGTTCGAACAGAAAATGTATTACTCAAAGTTTCTCCTAAGATACTTGAAGAAAAATATTCATCAGTATTTCATTTCACAGATGTGCATGCATACACAGATGTACATACGGAGAATAGTCCTATTGAAACAATATTTCTGATCGAATTCACTTTAAAAATCTTTTTCTGACAAGTTCCACTGAAGAGCTATAGCATGAGAAATGTAGGATGAGAAGAGGGGAGCAATGTTTTTTCCTAAATATTCTCCAAGGATTTCTTGTTTCAGAAACATTTCTTGTTCATGTTCCAACAGCAGATATTTGAAAATGGTAACTATCAACAATTTTTTTACTCATTCTATTTGTTTTTCAAAGCCATAAGAATTTTAGCATACCCAAAAACCTGTGGTAAGGAGTTCCAAGAAGTGTTTCTTTTGTTAATTTCTAAATTCCCATCTGCCAGTTTAATTTCATGCCGTAGCTTGTACTTTGAAAGGTCCCATAAACATTGTTTTCACAGACCCTTATTGTATCATCTTTCAGTCATCTCTTTATTTAGGCCTCAGAGTTTTATGGATAGATGCTATTTTATACCCGTGATCCCTCTTGTTGCCTTTTTTCTATATCTTCTCTAATTCTCTTACTTGCTATAAGAGATGAGGAAAAGTAGAACTGCACGCAGCGTTGTGTTAAGGGACACTGCAGACTTGCAGTGCTTTTCCCTCTCTTGCATTCCTAAATTTAACTATTGGTGAGATGATACTTTCTTAGCACTATCTTTTATCATCCCAAGACCTCATTTCCAAATAGCTCTGAGCCCATCACAGCACAAATAAAGTGAAGATTTCTGTTCCCAGGTTCATCAGCAAAACCTGGGACTGAGTTCTTTGTGTGAGGAAAAGGAAAGTAAGGGACAAGAAGTTCTAGATACAGTAATACCTTTAGATAATGATCCTAGGCAAGATGTTCAGAGTGAAAACGCTCACAGAAAGCTGTTATCTACAAGAAAGGCTGAGTGAGCTGAAAGATGATGAAGAGCCTGATGCCAAGGGTATAATTTGTCTGAGAATAAAAGATGGGGAAAGGTTAAAAAAAGGAATTAAAGAAAGATTAGCATTGTTTGGAAACTATGTATAGAAAGCAGTCTGCTAAAGGGGAGCACTATTGTGAAAAAGCGTTCAGCGTAAAGTCTGCTTACCCAGGAAAAAGGAAGAAACTGAGGAATAAAGTGCCCAAAGCTAGACACTATCATCCCTGCTGCAGCACTGGCAGTTCATTTAATAACTTTCAATCCTACGTCTTGGTATTACAAGCTTTAAAAGCTCCAGCTGAAAACAATCGCTATTAATAACACCCCTGCTTTGCAATATGAAAGCAGCAGGTACAACAGAAAGACACCTATAATCCCCCCATGTTAGACAGCAGCAGAGCAGCACTCAGCCAACCATGGAGGAGAATCCTATAAAAATACCCAAATCCATCTCTCCATGATGGATGGTCTTTGTACAAGCACTAAAGTGTATTCCCTTTAGTACCACTCTCTATTGATGCTGAGCTACTAAGTAATCTGAGGGAAACTAGGAAGCGATCGTCATGATAAAAAATAAAATGGATTGGGGATAAAGATGGAATTTCGTCAAAACCATCATGATCAGAACAATATTGCCAGAGAAATGGGGAGCTTTATATCTGTCAACATGTCAGTGTTTGGACAGGAAACCAAAGCCTTGGAGATTGGTGTCAGAAGAGCGATCTTTTTCTTCGATAAGCACCATGCATGTACCAACATGAAATACAAGTGCAATCTTGCTGACTAGAATTCATGACAAGTAGCTCCTGTGAGAACAGTCTGAAACCATAAGACTGCTCAGATATTCCTGGATGACTTCTCATATTCACTAAGCATTTACTCAGACTTTACTCATGAAATACATCCTGCTAATTCATAGGACATCTCTGAACCATTCTGGATTTATTTCTGATTTTTGAATTGTGCCAAATCTTGCGTACTTTATGTGGACTAATGAGAAGAAATCATTAATGATGAAAAAATTACTCACAGGATTAAGGTAACAGGTAGGATCAAGTTTTACAAAAGTGTTAAGACTGAAAAGCTGATAGCATTAGTGGGATTGAAAGCTGACTTAAAGAATTAACAAAAAAATTAGGAAAGATGTATTGACACTATTATTTTGAGAATGAAAAAACTATGAGACGAGTCACATAGAAAAAAGTTTAAGTAGTTAGGATTTGACACCTGGGGGTCACCATATTTCTGAACAGTATGGGCACAGAGGTGAATATCTAAGGACAGAAGCAACTGTTCAGAGGGAATAATAGTATGGTGCCAGGAAAGCAAAGCAGACTGAAACCTATTTCCTCTCTGCATGTGTTAGGTGTTCGTAGCAATGACCAATCATAAAGACATAAAATAGGTGAGAATAGGAGGTGTCTCTAGAGTTCCTCTTGTTTTACCCCCAGCTGATTAGGTTCCCCTTAGATTACTCAGGACCATGCACATTTGTGATTTCAACATTTTCAAGAAAGGGGATTCTCTAATCTCTCTGGCTGACATGTTTGGCCACCCTCACAGTTAGGAAGGTTGTTCTTTGAATTTGTTTGAATAGATTTTCCTCTGTTTTCATTTACGCCCACTGCCTATTTTCCTGTTCACCAACTTCTTTGCTGTCTGTCCTGAAGCATTTATGCAGATTGATATAAGATTACCTTAGGCCTTCTTTCCTCTAGGATGAACAGTTCCAGCCCTCTCAGCTTCTCTTTGTATGCAAAATTTTCCATGTACCTGATTATCATTATGGCCCTTTGCTGGACATGCTCTGGTATATCCATGTCTCTGCTTTGGGGAGCCCAGAATTTGACCCAGCAGTCCAGTGGGAGCCTGATTCCTTTTTCTGTACTAGAACCACTTTATGTCTCTGAACAAAAGGAAAAGAAATAAACAACAACCAACCTGTGGAGTGAGTTTTCATAGCCTTTTATCAAGAGGATTTAAAATAATTCAATAGAACCACTGGGAAGAGATTGACAGCAAAGAAGAAAGTGAAAGCTGTGTGAGCAACTCTTAACACCAGCAAGGGAAAATAGTGTCCAATTTCTGTTAAAATGTTTTTGGAAAGAAATTGATTGAAAACACAAGGTTTCTGAGACTTCCAGGCTTTTGAAGTCTGCAGAGGGACATTCATGAGTAGTAAGGCTAGAAATGTTCAGCTGCTCTGAACTTGATCATTTGCTGCAGAGTTCCAGTGCCTCTCATGACTGTATTGTCTGGTTAAACTCCAGCTAAGACCCTTACAGCATGGCCTTAACACCTTTAAAAGTTTAAAAAAACTTTTGGCACAGGACAAATTTCTCTAGGCTGAAACACATCTCACTTTCTGAGCTGAATAGTTTGGGGTTTATTCTTTTGTTCATAAATGTTTTCAAATCTCATTATTTGAGTTATCTCTGGCTGGGGAATTGCAAGGAATTTTCATGCCTGAAGACCATTTCAAATGCCTTATTTGTGCAGAAATAATTCAATGTTTGGGAAAACAAATCTTGGGATGGAGATCATCTGCGGCAGGTAACAAGATAGTAGCTTCTTAAACAAAAGAGTGAGAGGACCAGAAGTAAAAAAGAAAATTTGAAATATTAAGGCCATGGGGTTGGATAGCCTGTTTCTCCTAGAAGATGTCATAACTCAAAGGATGAGACAGCTACTCAAATAAGATGAATACAAAGAATTATAATAAATATTTAACTACCATCTTTCTGGTCTTAAATAATTTTCCTGGGGACAGGTTATTCAGTAACCCATAACAGCCTTTCTGAATTTGTTTGGTTTTATTTTATTCACAATTATTTTCTTTCTGGTGTTGATACTTGTGATTCTTCCTTGAGTCAGGTAAGACTCTTTTCATGGAGACAGGACACTGAATCCATTAGCTCTTGTTCTGAGCCAGCAGAATGGGCCCTGGGTTCCTCTGTTATGCATTATCAGCTTTGGTTCATGTGGATTATGCAAATAATTCCAAATCATGGGAAAGGATCCCTTTGGATCCCAAGGATGCAGGGAAAACAAGGTAGATTTTCACCTAGGCTCTTCATTCTTGAATGCTATATCTAAGATGGCTCACCTAGGTTCTCTTGGGATTCAGGAGAGGGATGCATGCAGTGATCTGCAGGTCCTATCTTGGACAATTATGTCAATCTCTGTTGAATTGTCTATTGCTCTTGATGTTCCTTCCATTGATATCATCACTGCCTGAGCAATTTGCACAGATTAAATCACTATTGATATGAAGTCCATCCCAAAACTTGCATAAGTGTATGTCCAACACTATGATAAGAAATGTGGATGCTTTTTGGAATGTCTGCAAGTGAGGGGAAAGGGAAATAACCATCAAGGAGGAAGAAGAAACTATTAGGTTAAAAGGAATTGTTGGCACAGAGGTATATGGAGATAAATTGGCAATGAATAAATGTGGGATGGAAAGAGAAAGAACATTCCTGGTCAGAAAAAAGTTATTTTTAAAATTTAACTTTAAATTGTGTGCATAGCATGGATCTCCCAGCATTGTAATATGAGGATTGGAAAAAGAAAAGCTAATTCTCTTTTAAGTCAATAAATAATAAAAAGCAATTTTCAGATGTAATACCTGCATTTTGTGAACAGAAAGTCTCTACACTCCTGTGACACCAATTGTAGAAGAATTGAAGAAGAATTTAGTTCATATATATTTATTTCAATGTGCTTCACAGATTTTATGGGTATTAATAATTTTAATTCATTAATATGAATATTCATTGTATATTTATTTTATTCCACTGCTTGAATGCTAATATAATTGCAAAAAACTCAGGCAGAGAACTATATTGTGCTAACAGAAATAAAAATTTTGACTGAATTTTTAAAGTGTTTAAATTTAGTTAGTGAGAACTTTAAAATTCAAAATCAGGAACAAGAGTATGCACAAGCCATCAAGGCTGTTAAGCCAGTTGGAAGCTCCAACTTTCCCAGTTAAAGGATCTGGATAACTGTCATTTCTATGGCATTTGACCATTGCCCCTCAGGGTCTCCAGGCATGGAGGGAGAAGAGCTAATGAAAATAAGAAAATTATATTTCAGATTAATTTCTAAGAAAGATTTGGGTTTGTAAGACTCAGAGGATTATGGGTTGTGTCTTAACAACACTCTTGAGAAATAAGTTGTGTCAGCAAATCTTTGCATTGAACTGCAAAGTTCAATGAAGATAAGGTGAGGAGCTTCACATGCCTCAAATTGGTTAAGAATAAATTTAGGCTTGGTTCTACATATCAGTGTAGAGATCTTACAAGATAAAATATGAAGAAATGAGATCAGCACAGTAAACCTGAGCAAACAATTTTGTGATGTGCATGTAAAAGTCACTGAGAAAAGCAAAATTCTTAATTCCCTGGCTTTTATGCATATCAATTTTGCAGCTCTACAGCTTCATTGCTTTGAATTTATTACAATTTGGAAGTTGATTTTTATAATGTTTTCAACCACTATTGTTTTTTGAACTGAGTTTGGATGCTCAGTACACAATCCCTTTTCTCTGCAGAAACCATAGCAAGATCAATCTGTGTAACTAACATGTACAGGAAATTAAGATAGAGTTTTCATAATTCGTGGGCTTGCATACAAATCGCCAATTTCTGAAACACAGACAGTACTTCCCTCCCTCAGAGATGAGGATAAAAGCCTGTGAGTGATTCCGAGGTGGTAAAATATGATGGACACAAGGAACAGACAACAATCTTGGTAGATAAGATAGACAGATATAAACACTAACCCTGGATAAGATTTAAAGCAAAAATCTAATCAATAAACATATGGGCAAATGAAAATGCAAATGAGCCACAAAGGTATAAATGTTCAGGAGGAAAGAAAGATTTCTGTAATACTTACCCATATTGCATTGACTTCAAGTAGCCCTTAAGTGGAACTGACGGTATTACAAACACAATAAGCACTTCTAGACAAACTGGAATAACAATCACTTCAGGAGCCTGGAAGCATTCACAATTCTGCTGTTGTCAACTCTTTCAGTGGCTTTAATTTTCAATGGTAAGCACAACTCCTATATAGTGTTGTCAAAACCGCAATGAAGTTATGTCATTGAATATTAAAGCGCTGGCCTGCGGAATGCCAAACACAGAGATTTGAATTTCATGCTCTCTACTAAACATCAAGACAAATATGTCTAATTTCATAAAAACCTCACCAGCCCAGAAAGGCTGACAATCAGGCCCAGTGTTGCCACTTTTCCAGCTGAAAGCAGGAGTTTCTACTGTTAAAAAAGCCTCTTCCCATGAGATCAGAGGGAGGAAGAATCAGCATGGGCTTAGGATTCATGGATGTAGCATGAGATCAAGAATGAAGAGGCTGGAGTACTGAAGGGTACTGCTCATCACTGGACAGAAAATTCACATTTGTGTATGAAAATCCTTTTCTTGTGTTGTTCAGAACAGTTTGGGAGGCAATTCAAGAATTGCACAGGGAAATTGAATTGTCTACCCCAAAAGATAGGAAATTAATTTGCTCTAAGGCCCTCTGTCTTTTCCCATCTCTCCATGTCTTCATAAGACTAGAGGTAACCTGTGGTAATCCTTTGAGAGTTTGTAGTCTCTCTGTTAAATCTATTCAGGCCTGAAATAGTCATTTTCCTTTGCGGTAGGTTTTATTCTGTCTTACAAACAGTAGCGAAGGGCTCTGACCACTGGAAAGACCTATAAAGCCATATGAATATGAAATTCCTGGTAACATCTGGCCTGTAAAGGCAATTTTCTTCTGGTATGTGTTCCAAAAGTTCTTGGTTTGACCTTGAAAGTAAAATTTTGTACCTGTTTTCATTGGATGAAGTAGGTCTATTCATGGAATAGATACCCAAAGCTTACCAATTATACTCAGATGCTCAAAATAGTCTGGACAATGATATTCTGGACAGAATGAGTTCCATGATGAAGTATTCCTGGCAGGCAACAAAAAAGAGAAAATTAATTGCTCAGTTTTATTTGGCCCACAGTTTATAGATAGCACTGTGAAAAGAAATGTTCACTATTCTGTGTTTGTGCTCTGTGACCTCTCCCGTGTGAGACTGACTGAAATCCACCAAAGTCTTTTCACTAAAGTATCCTAAAGCCTAGAAAATTAAAAATCATTCATTACCCTGACTTTATTTTTAGTGCCTAACAAATAATAAACAATTATAATAATTAATGGGTTTTTTTCCTGTGGTTCCATAGAGAACCAAAAGCATATTAGAAACAACACATTTCTCCCAAAGTCACATTGTTTTCAAGATATTTCCCTCTGATTGCTTTATTTCCTTGGGGGGGCATTTCTGTGTTCACAGAAATCTTTCGGATGCTCTGTTTTACGAGTGCTTATGCCCTCTGAGATCCTGCATTATTAATAATACTAATTATTGCAATTATTTATTATTAGATGAAGGACGAGAGAGTTTTCAGCAATTCAAAAAGCACAGAAGAGCATGTAAGCCTTATCCTGTAGAGGCTTTGGTTGAACTTTCAGACCTCTGTGCCATGAGAAGCCCCTGAGAATGAGGAATTGTACTTAGCAAGAGCATCTGCTAAATAGACATGGAAAATAAATAAAGGCCTCATAGACTGCTGGACTTCTTACTCAAAAGGTCCCACCGGGGGGGGTGCTGATAAAAAAAAAAAAAAAAAAAAAGAAAAATATCCAAGATTTTGTAATGATCCAGAGTACAGATCACTGGAAGAGGGAAGAGGTCGATTAACATACGATAATTTCATGAGGTGCACTTTAAATTTCTGTATATGACCTTTATCTGTTCTGAAGGACAGAGAAATGCCTGGTCACGAAGAGAAGGGTGCTCTGAATTTTTAACCACAGCTCATAGTGTGCAGTGTTATGCAAGTTTTCTGAGCTAAAGTGAAGATAAGAGAGATGCTTTATCTGCAGATGCAGAATCAGAGCTCCCAAGTCAATCGGGGAGACCAAGTTCAGATACCAAACAGCTCAGAGTAATGACCCAGCATGGCACAAGGTCGTCACACAGTCTGACCAGCACTGCACTGTCCTAGTCAAAAAGAAAGTTTCACATCTTGAACTTGCAGCAGAGATGTTTGCTGTTATGTATAGGCTGTAGTGAGCACTTGGAGGGCTGTGTGCAGCTCTGGGCTCCTCAAGACAAGAGAGATGTGCAGCTCCTGGGGCAGATCCAATGCAGGGCTACGAGGATGATCAAGGGCCTGGAGCACCTCCCTTGTGAGGAAAGGATGAGGGAGCTGTGCCTGTTCATCCTGCAGAAGAGAGAACCGAGAGGGAGCCTCACCAGTGTCTGTCAGTATCTGCAAGGAGATGTCAGAGGGTGGACCAGGCTCTGCTCAGTGGTCAAACAAGAGCTTAAGCACATATAAAAACTTTTAACTTTTATATTTAGTCTTCTAATTCTCCCTTCTATTTTTTAGGCAGGTATTGGTTCATCACTGCATAATTCTGATTAGATAATATAAAAGAAAATGCACTACCCCTCACACAGAACTGGAATGCAAAAGGTAGTTGTAGATCAAATACCGTGTCTTCAGCTTGGTCTAAAGCTGGAGAAATGCCACCTGCTCAGTATCCCTGAGCAAAGCACATGAAGAAACCAATGAAAAAACAGAGACAGAATCACCTTTCCAACTATGGCTACAGAAGATTTTAGGTATTGTTTCTCCCTTCAAAAACATGCATGCTTTCCTTTTCTGACAGATGCCTTTCTACCCAAGCTCACAGCAAGTGAATTTTATATCTGAAACACACTCAATAGAATAAAGAAAAATAGATGTGCAGTTGGAAACAGATCCAATCCAGTAATACAAAAGGCTGCTTCTGACTCAGGAACTTAAAAAAATGTATTTATTTATTAAACTGATTCAGAAACAATTATTTGTTTTGTTTTAATTTGCTTTGGTTTTGAGATGGGCTTACCCCCACTTCTCTTTATGTTAAAGGAGGAGTCCAGTTTTAGATTCCAAAGGCATTAATGGCACTGAAGTATGTATTAGATGTAATCACAGAAAAACAGCATGGCAAAGGGTCTTAAGAGGGTGTGTAATCCATGTAGCTCTTTCCCCAAGGCAGGATCAACTACTTTAAGCCATTTGCAAGAGAAGATTGTCTATCTCTTATTCTCAGTAATGACCAGTGATGTATTGCAAACCATGTACTTACATGTATTACACCAGAATTTGGAGAACACAGGCCAGATTAAAGTCTTACCAGATGGCACTGTGGAAATCTGAAGAAAGAAGCAATTCCAGTTCTAAAGAGCCTTTGGTCTCAGCAGAAAAAGCTGCTAAGGGAAAGAGAAATAATATGTGATCATGGTTATTTTGTATGGAACTTCTAACTTTTTAGAATTAGCCTAATCCATCTTGGGTTTTTTATAGCTAATAGCAAACCTCCAGCTGCCCACAACTTGTGTTAATTAAAACAACTACATACTGAACAATAATATGCACAAAAGAAAAAAACTCCGTATGGGACTCCTGTATAACCCATCTCCCTCACATTATCAAAATGGCAACATACTATACCTAGCAGGATGTTTTTGTTCTGACTGCACATTTACAAAAGAAAGTGCTGCTTTTAAAAATAAATAATAATTAGGAAAGCATAGCACATAATGGAGTTTTCCCAACGCAGCGAGCAGCTGTGGAGCCAAACAAGCTTATCCACATTCCCTGAGTGATGGTTTATGTTTTGACATTGACTAACTCATCCATGCTCAGGGCACAAGCACTCAGACAATCTCCATCACCAGTTTCCCATTAGAAATCTTGATCTTTGCTGAAACAAGCTCAATTCCCTTCATTATTTCCCAGCTGACAGACGGCGGGAGAGGGAGGATATTACAAGTGTCAGTCTCTTTGCCTCCGGACAGGCCATGGATGACACAAGAAGGAGAGAAACAAACAAATAAAAAATATCTCTCTTTGTGTGCTAACTTTTAATGTGTTTGCTGTACCACTATGCTTCATTCATTCTCCCAAAACTAGTTTAGCAGGATTATTTTCTTGGAAATCCTTCAGAGAAGGTGCTCTCTTTCCCTTTTTTCTCTGAATTTCTGTCAGGCTCTTGCTATTTCACAGAAAGAAGGAGGCAGCAATCCATCTTGAAGAGCTATTTTGTTATTAGAAGGAGTTATAAACCTCTTCAAATTAGTTGTTTAATAAAATATAGCAAATGTTTTTGAGAAGGATGGTGTTTTCCTACTAAGCAAGACAAAGAAGATAAGCATTAATGTAGGCTTTTCCATAAAAATCTTCAGAAGGATCATTTTATTTGTATTAATAATTGCGTATTTTTATATGCAAATAATTAATAATTTTGGCAATGAGGGTTCAAGATCAAGATCTGCAGGTTAACAACAGTTGTCATAACTCCTTTAGCTATGACAGAGGTATGATATTTTGTGGTAAGAGTTAGTCATAAACATAGTAAAAAATAGTCCCTGACCTGAAAACCCTACTGTTTGAAGGCAGAAAATAGACAAAATTGAGAAGGAGCATGGGGAGCAAAATTAAAGTGTTATCCACTCAGTACCTGCCATTTGAGAATACAAACTGGTTCTAAACACGCATGCAAGTCTTCCCTCATTCTCTGGTCTCACTTTAATGTGTTTGTGGGTACATCCCATGGTTTTCTGTGTGGAGGTGGCATAAATTAAACATTTGTTGATCCATTCCTTGATGACTGAATGTCATGAATGGTTCTCATTCACATTGCAACAATTTCTTAGGTTTTAAAACATGACTTTCACTGACTAATAAGAACAGTCTCTAACCCATACTGATTGCATGCCAAGGAATAGCTTTGGAGGTTGATAATTGTCATAAGCCAAACCAAAATCTGGAGCTGTTCTGTTTAGTAGTATCAGTAATCATCTTCTAGTGACTGTGAATGTTCCAGGAAGTATTTTGCTCATTTAAGGTAGCCATTCCCTATCTGTCCCTTCAGGGGAGCTCTGTGATGGCCAGAGAAACAGCATCACCACACAAGTGAGTTTTATTAAATGTATACAAGTAATAGCATCTGAGAGGAAAGATAATAAAAGATTGGTAATGTAAGGATGTCCCAAGGGTAGTTATTGCCAAAGAGAATCTGTAGCCTCTGACATATAAAAATACAGGTATGGACCACATTAATTTTCTCTTTGATGTTAACGTTCACAATTTTGAGGAAAATTTTCTTTTAAAATCTAATCTTTGGTTGTTGTTGTTGTTGTTCTTTGTTTGTTTGTTATTTAAATATAGAATAAAAGGCTCTAATTTCATGGAACAGAAACAAAACATCATTATTCTGACATTAAAAGATGAGGAAAAAAAAAGCAAAAATAAGGTAGATGATGCAAAAATAAAATAAGTCATGGAAAAACAAGGGAGGACGGGTATAATGTCTCGAGAAATGTAGTAATGACCTGCTAGAGGATGGAGGAATAGGAGGTACACTTTGCTTTATTGTGTATTTCTGTAGAGTGCAGTAAAAGAAAATTCTACCATCTGTCATCTTCAAGAATTTGGCATGCTATGACATTGGACAGGTTTGTTCATACTTCCAATCTGCTGCTCGTTCATTTCTGCTGAACAGTTTTGTTCTCCACTTCTCCCACATAGTTTTTATTTTTATCATTATTGTTATTATTTGGAAGTTGTATTATGTTTCATTATTTTTCCATAGCCTGAATTCAGTGAGCTAAAATAAAATAAAATTATAGTAATAAAAAAGAACAACCTACCAAAAAAAAAAAAAAATCCTATTCTGCCTCCATTACCTGGCTCAATCTCCCTTTTTTATTTTTCCAGATGTCATTTAGATATAATTTTTATGGTGATTAGGCTTTTCCAACTCAATGTTTGGGATACAATATTAAATAAAATGTGTCATAATGAACATTAATATAGCACTAATTTTTACTGACATTAAAATCCATAAGTAATATACAAGAAATTTATGTAAGTAGGTTATATTTCCTATTAGGGAAAGTATATTTCCTCAAGACAGAGCAGAGAAATGTCTCTGTCAGAAGTTGCAATTGCAAATCCAAAAGACAGAATTTCTTTGCTGTATGTCACTGAAGGCCCTAGATGTGGGATTTATTTAACCCATCTGGCCCAGCTGGGTGATAATGTGGATATCAATTCTCAACTGATCTCCCATCTGGAGAGATCCCTGCCACCACTGTTTGCTCCAAACAGAGGCCACCAAAAGAAAAAGGTTTATTGTTTCTCACTGGCAACCAGGAAGCCTTGAACAACCATTTCAGGGTAGAAGCTGACATTTTCTGTAAATGGTAGACATATCTATTCCCAAATCACACCAGGAGAATCAGGTTCCTAAATCTGTTAGATCAGAGCTTTGAAAGTAAAACTTGTGGCCTCATAGTCCAGGATAGAGATTAAGTTTCCTTGATTTCCTGTTGTCCTGAGAGAGAGAAAAAAAAAAAAAGAAAGGCTTTTAATTCCTACTTAAACTACTTCAGCTTTTGTTGGAATCTCTCCCCTACTTCATATTTCAGATATCCAAGATTGATGCATCTTCCTATTTCAGTCACAATTTAACTAAAAGGCAGACTTTAGGATTGTCAACATGGCTTTCAGGAGAAATTTTAGAATCAATATGCAGCTTCAAGAGGAAAAAGATTGTTTTGTAGAAAAAAGCACATAGCAGTAGAAAAAGATCCAAATTGTGAATTACAGAATGAAGAATATCAACATACAATACATTTGAAGCAGACTACTGAAAGACCATTTCACAAGTTTTCAGCACAATATGTTTTCAAAGTTTTAAAATTTATTTATGTGTAAGATTTCTCATTGGTATAAATTAGGACAGTTAAAGCAACTTTGGTGAACTGAAATTATTATGATTATGTAATTATTAAGTTTGAGGGAAATGGATATTTGTTCAGATTAAGGAATACTTTCTGTGGTTTGATTTTAACATGAAGGGAAAGGATAAGGATTATCAGGAGTGGCAAGGAAAAACTAGAAAAGGATTCATTAGGCTAAGAAGCAGATAGACCTGCAGGGAAAAACTTGAGACTCGAAATATTGAGAGTGGTGATGACTCAGAGGAGTTATACTAGACTTGGAGCGGTGTGTTTCATAGCACAGTTTGGCCCACGGCCTGGAAAAAGTCTTCTTGCTGTCTGTCAATGTTCAAACGAATATTCTTCAAATTTAGCACTCCCTTTATAGTGTCTTCCATCTGGGGATCTGGGGATCCATCAAGGTGTAATCAAAATTTGGCCAAGTAGTTTATAATTCAGGGAAAAGTGCTTCTAGCCTGGTGACACATGCTACATAATCAATAAATAACAATATTTACAACATCTGTGTGAAGAACTGTCTTGGTAATTAAGACATAAGTAGACACCTTTCTCATAAGTCAGGTTTAACAGATCAATTGTTTGAGCAATAATGATGGAATGTAGAATTTCTTTGGTTAGTCGGTTGCACCTTTAATTTTTTGCTTTGTTGTGTGGCTTGGGTTTTTTTGATGTTTGTTTTTGTTTGCCTGTTTGTTTTGGTTTTGGGTTTAGTTTGTCTTTTGGGTTTGGTTTGTTTTTTTGGTTTGGTTTGTCTTTTGGGTTTGGTTTGTTTTTTTGGCTTGGTTAGTTTTTTTTTTTGTTTGGTTTTTTTGGGAGAGTTGGAGGGAATGGTCAATTTCAACTTGAAGTTTAAGTTAGAAAATGGCATTTGTGGAATTTCCAGGAAAAAATCACTGACTTCTAGAAATATCCTCCAGTGAACATTGATAAAAACAAAGCAGAGAAATTTAAAAATCATGGACTAAAGAATGATGAGGAAAAACACCTTGATTTGCCACAATCTCCCTTGTAAAGACTCTATCTCAGCACAGTGAGATAATCCCTTGCACAGCACAGTGCAATATTTGACACTGCACTGAAACTACAGAGCTTCTCCCCACTGTCTGTCTGAAACTTTATAATCTCAGAGTTCTACAAATCACCTCTTATTCTGTACCCTTTCTCTAATTAACCAAAATTCCAGTAAAGACAAAGTAGCAGAAGAAAGAATAGAAAAAAGAAAGAAAAAGAAAAAAAAAAAGAAAACCACAAGTAGGACTGTTTTGTGTCAGGTAAACTTGCTATGGAAAGGTTCCTGTCTCCAGGTCTGGCACTGGGTGTGACACCTGTCTCATAAGAGCAAACCAATCAAGAGGTACTTCAGCACCATTCTCAGGTTTTATACAGATGCTCTCACATATGATTTGCAGATGAAGTTCAGAGAAGGTGAACAAACTAAATTATTCATTAAATACAGGTGGAGAAAAAGGTGAAGAGAAAAACCTTTCCTTGTCTATTCAGGTACTGAGAAGAAGTCGTGAAGCGTGGGCTTAGCATATACCAGGAGACAACTGTCATACTTCATACCAGTATCATTTTTCTCATCAAAAAAGCTTTGTTGTTCTGACTGTGACAATACTTGGTTGGCCTTTTGTTATGTTCTCATCTGCTTCTAGTTATCTAGTCATTACCCATCAAACTCTGCTGTCATGAGCCACTACTATGCAATTTTTTGGTTCACTGTAGGTCAAGGATAACAAATATTTTTGATTGCATCTTATATTCTTGGTGTCTTGGAGAGGGGAAAAACAAACAGTTAATCTATTTCATTTTACTGATCACCATCAGGAGTTCTGGATGGGTAATTTTGTGTTGTTACTCTGTCCCCATCTCATAAAGTTTCATTTACTGCCTTTTTAAACAAATGATGACTCCAAATCTATTTGTCACACAATAGCTCTCAAACATGCCAAACAATAACTATTACTATTCTTGGCTTGTTTGATCTAAATGGCATTTGCAGACATTATTCCTCCCCTCTCCTTGATATGACTTCAATAGAAACCTTTAAATAAATAAAACAAAACCCAGAGCAAACCTCAAAAACAATAAACCAACACACAAGCACTGGAAAATAATCACAAAACAGTGACTGTTACCATTATAAGTGGGGAAATCCAATTATGAGTTGTCAATATTGTTCTCTTTTCAATTGATCCAAAAAGATTCAGATGTGTATAATTTTTAGGGTGATTTCATTGGCTTTGTCAAAAAGAAACAGAAATTGTGTAGCTGAAAGAGGAGTTAACCCCCGAAATTCTTCCTGTACAAAACATGCAGATACACACACACATATCCAAAGATACAAACACAGAGGGGTCGATATCAATTTTCAAATGTTCTATTGATTTCAGTAGCCCTTAATTTCAAGACAAACAATAGTTTCTTTTGTAATTTCCATGCTGCTGATATAACTGCCATCATTGCTGACCTGTATGTTGTCAAATAATATTGATTTGGCATGAAATGGAGCAAGAAGGGGCTGGAAGCAAGGTGTGTGGTGGGAGGAGTGGGTTCCTTCTCATCAACTAAAGGAAAAAATGACAGGGGTGTGCAACAACTTTATAGTGAAGTAGCTGAGAGAGCTGGATCCTCAGGCTGGTCTTGGATCTCCATTATGAATTTGGCATTCTTTCTCTCTACCCCTGTCCCCACCCTTTCCCATGCTGGACTCTCCTATCAGTTAAACCACAAATTCATGGGAATATTTCAGATTGAATCCATTGAACGTGTTTCTAAATTAAGCCAGGGAAGGATGCTTTAATGAGGAGACCACCAGGGACCCCAGAGCCACAGGTGTTTCTCTCTGCTCTACCTGTGGCTGGTGAACCCAGAATCATACTTCCAAATTGCTAAGAGTTCTGCATGGTCCCTTTGCTCCATCTTCATTCTTAAAAGTGTTGTTTCCATTTCTTTGTCTGCCTTGTCCTTTAAATTGTATAGTTCTTATGATAAATTACTGAGTTACTTCAAACAGCTCTTTCAGGGCCATGTCCTTGAGCTTCTGGAGGCTGCTGGGCTACAGATACATTTGTAGAAGTGCTGGAACTGGGTGCCAAAATTGAACTTACCCAACTCATGGACAAAAAGGGCAGATGCAGGACTAGACTTCAGACCCCATTCTGGTGACTAGAGCCTTTACGGGATTGTCGGTCCTGAGATTTACTTTGCAGGACTCCATCCAGTATCTTGTGCTCTCTAAATCAATATTAAATCCAAAGTATCCTCATAATCGTGTCTAAACGTGGAGTTATGGATATTTGAAAGAAGCCTCTGGCTCTCATGCAGGAAGGAGAATATTCATTCACTTGCCTAGACAACATGCTGACTGGTGTAATTATATTCTACCAGCTCAGATTTCTCCTGCAGTATCTGCTGGCTTTGAAATCATTCTTAACTTCCTGTCCTGAGCTGCTTTGTAGTATGGCTGCGTGTTTTAAATCATCTGAATCAGCCATGTATCTGCAGTGATGATACCACAGCTGACTCATGCTTTAGTGTACATACCTCAGCTCAATTAATCTTCCTCCAAGGAAACTGCATAAATAACATCTTATGGCTACATGTTATCCAGGATCTTTCATCCTAGAGCATTGTAGTATGTCTTACTGGGCTGTATGTATGTACACATATATGCATTTATGTATATGCACATGCAGTAAGAAAGGAAAGGGCAGTAATGCAGTGTCAGGATCCAAATTTGGGTCATAGATGAAGAAATCCAGCTTCAGGGTATTCTGATAGTCTGTGCACTTATTTACACTAATATTTCACTTAACTGACTTGATTAGTATTCAGGAGAATTGAGATGCAATATACCAGGTTAATCTATAGCATAGATATGAGCCTATGGGTAAAATCCTAGGCCCCTTTGGAATCATTGTAGAAATTCCCAAAGGACTGAAAACTTCTTTCTGTCTAGGAATCATTCCCTTTGGCGTGACAGTGCACCCCTCACTGGAGTGGGAAGCAGCTGCAAAGCTTTAATGAATGAAAAAGAATATAATATCCAGCTAAAACTAGAGTGGGAATTATAAGTAGGCAAATCAACCAACAGTTACTCAAATTTAAATCTATTGAGGATGCTGGGGTTAATGACTAGTTTATGCACTACATTTCCTTCCTTTAATATTATTTTAATATTGTTGTATTTTATTTTAATTACATTCAATCTTAGCTTTTCTGTTACTTTACAGAGGAAGCACATTTGTGCTCGCTAGCTTGGAAAAAAGCAAGAAGCAAATGTCAAACTCACACCACCACATGGGATCTAAAGCTCAGTTTAAATCTGGTTAAGACAGATCTAAATTAAAAGTACTTTGTTTTCCCTGTGGACTTATTTAAAGATGACAGGTCCCAAGTGTTTGTGTTTGTGAGACTAAATGTTTTACTGAAGGATCATGAGCAGAACCCAAGAGAAATGTAGATAAAAGAAACAAAGAGATGTAATGGAAGATTTCAGATGCTAAGACTTGTTTGAGTTTCCCACCCTCTTAAAATGATCTGTTCATCTTGTTCTATATGAACAGGTCTTTTACCTTTCAGTCTGAGGACAGCAAACTAACTGCAAGAATCACATGGTACATGGAGAAATTGTGACATACCTGGAGAGAATCTGTTGTGGAAGTAACTGTCCCAAGTCTCTAAATTGTGTATTCTGGTGTATGAGAAGTGAAATCTTGCACAGTCTCCAAAAATCACTACTGTGTTCACTAAGGATTTACTTATTTAGTGATAGGGAAAGCTCCAAATATTCTGGAGACCCACCAATATAAAAGTATCGAGTATTAGATGTTGGTAGCTAACTGCTGTTAGCTGTTCAAATTTTGCTGCATTTACAGGAATGTGTGCCAATAAGGACAAAATGGTTGAACAAATAAAGATAAAGTAGATGTGAACACAAATGTGAGCACAAGGCTGTTCAAATCTCCAGAAACATCTGACAGCTTGGGAAAGAAAGTTCTATAGACAAATTAATTTTCCCCAATCCCTTAACTTCATGTGGTCGATGAATGGCATTCCTTCACAGTTTTATCAATACAATGTAATTCTGGCCAGATCAGTCTGTCAACAAGCTACAACATCAAACCATTTTGTCCATATAAATAAATCACTTGTTCTTTACTATTTTTCTTTCTTTGTGGATAAAATGGGGTTATTAAAATGCCCTCTGCATCCCAGCATAAGAATGGAGGAAGGTGCTTCGTTGTAAACAAAGAACATGTGCAGGAAAAATTGCCATCATATAAAGGACTAGAGGATACAGAAGATGTAATAAAATTAATACAGAGGAACTTTTGATTGCCCAGTGCCTGATTTATAAAATGGATCTGTGGTAAAATTGATATTTTGTGGTTCAGATGTTGAGCGCCCTGATATAAGCACAGTAAACACACACAATAAAATTGCAGTAATTGTTTTACTCAAGGGCATGAGAGACCATTGTCACCCCTGACTAATATATAAGAAACCTGTGAATGTTCATTTCAGTGTATATTCTTAGTTAAATGGTGTCTGCTTCTGATAGAAATGAAAAGTTTCTAATTTCTCATGAAAAAAAAAGTCTTGGGAAAATTCAAAAGTATAGGAGATAGGACTGATCAAACATCTTTTCTGAGTTGTTTCCTCATCATCAGCATTATAGGAGGACATTCCATCCCTTTCTCTCACTGACAGATAGATAATTCCTGCTCCTTTCCACTACTTCTCAGCCACTTGTGGTCCCATCAAGAGAATCACAGAGGTTGGAGAACTTCTGCTAGTATTAACTCCTTAACAGTATGAGCTCTGTGTCACAAAGCAAAGAAATGTAGTAGAAGATTAATACTTGGAATTTCTCCAAGTGACTTTGTTTCTCTCCAGAACTTCCACTATTTCAGTTGATCCTGGTTTGTATACTCAGATATTAACGGGACCATCTTTGTCATGATCTGGCATTCCAAACAAAGATATAGGTTACTATAACTGTCTCTACATCCTTGCAGATCCACAAATTTAGCCAGGAAAACGAGCTGTGTCTTGTGTCAAGGATAGGAATATTGGGAACCTGTTTTGCTAAACAATAAACTATACGTAATCACAAAAATACCAAATAACCCACAAAACAATAGCAACCAAAAAAAATAAAAAAAAAAAAACAATCCAATAAACTAAATCAAAACAGAACAAGGACTCACCAAGGATACTTGGTAAACCACAGCAGAAAAAGCAACAGAGCTAGCTGTCTGTAACTCAGTATATTCACCGGTCTTTGGATGACACTTACTCTCAGCACCTAGAAATCTCAGGCACTGCGATTCTTTGAAATTATTTTAACTCTCTACAGGGCTCTAAGACTTCAAAAGATAGAGTGAATATAACAGGACCAGCTTTTGCAGCAAACTGCAGTATGCATTGAGGGCAAAGGGCTACATAGATTTAAATGACCACATAAAAAAAGATGAATACTTGAGTTCAGTGCTCTCAGAGCAAAACACATACAAACTAATCAGTTGACTCAAAGGTGACTTTCTTAGGAAAACAGATGCCTAATTCTGGATTGCTTGAATGATTGCCACCTTCTTCCATTTGTGGACACAAATGATCTTTCGGGTTTCGCCGAGTTGGTAGTTGTAAACTTGCTCTAATCTCAGGAGCTGGATCACAGTCTGGCTTCCCTCTCTGTTTGTAGTGATTTGAATTCAGACCTCCTCAGTTGTGGATGACTGTACTAGCTTGAAGACAGTACATTGTTTCATGCATGAAAATGTTATATTTGTGCCCAGAATTTCACAGAGGTGTTCATGAATGAGCTGAGAAAGTCCAAAGATATGAGAAAACTTCAGAACAGTCTTCATTTTAGTCAGGTTGCCAAAGAAGAGATTTTAATGGTATAAAGATAAAATAAGATCTTTGGTACCTCCTTAATCTGTTCAAAATTTTTTTTTTTTTAAATAGACAAAATGAAACCATTTCTAGCAGAGGACTTGAACCCAAGTCTGTCCAGAGTGTCTAGGCTGTTGAGCTGCAGTACTAGGAGGTAGTGTAGGACAGATTCATATGGGCCTAAATGTTGTACAATGGAGAGTTTGTGAAGAATATCACTTTAGTGATAACTGGGCAAACACTAACGACAGACTAGCTCCATTAATCTAACTCTGCACCAAGCAGCTGACCATTGAACGCTGGAGGCTCTTAACCTGAACCAACTGTCCTTTAGACAAGAGAAAATATATCAATTGTCTGCAACCTGGTTACTGCTCTGGAAAAGAGCCAGAGTGGGGTGGGGGAAGAGAAAATCATCCAGCCAGTAAGTCAGGCAGAGCGCCTTTCACTCTGCATGATTGGAAGGCTCTCAGGGCAGAGACCCTAGGCAAGGATAATGGTTCCCTGTACCCCAGTCTTCTTGCCTCTGTATTTATGGGTTATATTCCCTTCATGTTCCATACTCCCCCGTATTTGTTGGCAGGTGTAGTTAATGTGAATGCAAACTGTGAATGCCTTAGTTCGTTGTTTTAAGGTTTTTTTTGAGGTTTTTTTTTTTTTTTTTCATTTTTGTTGTTGTTGTTGTTTTGCTTTGTTTAGTTACTGCTTTCCTTCCTCACATCCCCAAAGAAACATCAAAGTACAAGGGAAAGAAAGCAATGCTGAGAACAAGAGTGAAAGCCAAACAAAAAGGCAGAGAGGAAAAAAATATATATATAGAAAGAAGAATAAAAGAATCTAGTGGTGGCCCTGCGGAACTTTCTTCAAGGGGGTTAGGCTTCCTTCAGAGGAAGTTTAGAGATATGTTTGTTTGCATTTTCAGATTGGGGCTGTTGGTGCACATTCAGAGGAGAACAAAAGCAATGCAAATTTCAGGGGAGGTGATCAGTGCAGTAGGCTGCTGACAGGGCCACCTGGCTACTGCAAGGAGCCCATTGCCCGCTGTGCTCACCTGCTTAAATATTAACAACAGGGGGGAAGGCGGAAATGTATCAATTAAACATCAGGACTGTCTGGGCAGGAAGATGGATTGTTTTCAGGACACAATGCAGGCAGTCGCATCCCCTGACTTCTGATCCTGCCTGGCAAACCCTCTGAATGTTAACCTATGCTAACGTTTTTTGCCTCCCTCCTCACCTTTCCCTACTAGGACATGATCATGATACATAAAGGGAACAGCATTAATTTTCCCAAAGTGAGGAACAGAGTTTCAATATTAGCCCAGAAGCAGATCTGCATGGACTGTAGCTTCAGACCAGAACCTGGCACCTCTCTTCTACATATATTCCTGTTGCCACAAACACCTGATTCTGAAACATCTATTTATGGGAAGTGTCTTCAAATTGTGGCACATTTGGTGAATGGGCTGGAAAAAAAGTTAATCTGAAAAGTCTAAAGAAAAGGAATCTCATGCACAGTGATCTGGATGGGAGATGGCTGGACAGGCAGTGGGAGACATGCTGTCACCTACACAAATTCACCCACAGGCTTGGTAGGCATTATGGCAGATGGCCTGAAATAAAACGGAATCCTTTCAGCTCTTACTACTACCTTAATTTTGTACTGGTCTCATTTTGGTTTGAATTTCAAGAGATTTAAAACGGAACATTTTTACCATTTTAGCTGGGCTATATAAAATACTTGCTGACAGTTCAAATCTGCAGATAATTTACTCTACCTGTATTTCTAAGAACTAATTACCTGTTTGTATAAAATGATGAAGTCTCATTATATTTTCTTAAAAAAAAAAAAACAAAAACCAAAAAAACCCTACTATGCATTTCATTATGCTATCCAATTACTGCTGTGCTTGTACAGTATCATGTTACTGCCCAATCACAGGCTATTTACTGTACAGATGTGTTACTTTAATTAAACAAATGTAACTAGTAATATAAAGCAACGATAATTCAGAATGAAATTCTCAACTACTAGCCATTGATCCTGAGTTTAGTTTAACCAGTAGAGGGTGAATTCAGGGTTTTGTCTTGCAGAATGATTGGTCTTTTAGTTTCCATAATCTTTTTAAACCCAGTGATCGCTTAGAGTTCCTTCAAACCAAGGCTGACAGTCTAAAGCTGGACAAAAGGCATTTGTCCTGAGTCAAAATCCAGAATAATGTGTTTTAAATTATCATGGTTATTTTTTCTATTTGTTGTGGTGAAATCAGATAAAGAAAGGATAAGTGAGAACATGAAGCAGAGATATCTGAAAAGAGAAGATGAAAAACAAATGAGAAGGAGAAGGGGAGCAAAGAATGACAAAATCACTTGACCAAGTACCCTCAGTGAGTCGATTACGCAGGAGATGAACCTCTGGTCTCAAGAGGCACAGAATATTGTTGTACACTCTTTACCCAGCTACAAACTGACAATCATCATGTACGACCAGCACATCAACAGGGAAAAAAACACTGTTGACTTCGACAAAGATTCTCAATTTTAAAACAGATGAGAAATTGGACAATAATAAACATCTTCAAAGAAAACATATAAGAAGTTTTTTTTAAGAGATTGAGTAACATTGAACAGTGCTACTTCTTATTGCAAGCAGCTATCTTGGCTTTGCACATTTCTTGGTCTTGCAGCTGAAGGAGGAATTCATGACTCTATATAAGTCCAGCTTGATAATGTATTGATATTAGATATGTTATTTATTTATCAGAACTTATAAAATCAGAGTTTGGACCATCCGGCTTTCAGGGACTTCAAACCACTTCCCAAAGTGCAATTCTGTGTTAAGTCAGAAATGCTATGACAGAAAAAAACAAACCCTTCCTGAGCTGTTTCCCACAGCTTCCCACAAAGGAACTGCAGCAAAGATCTAAGAATGATGCAGCATTTCTAAAAAGAGAAACTTGCCACTACTCCAGTGGCATTGGCACCTCCTGAGGCTGTGTGTGAGTGCCACCTGCTGACCCCTGCCATGAGGAAATGAAGTAGAACCCACTGGTCACCTCCTCTGCATCCTGCAGATGTTCCCCACCCTGTTGAGAGCAAACCTGTCACCCTTCCCTGTCATGTAACCTATTACATAAGGGAGATGCTTTCCCAGTTGTTCCCACTTAATGCCATTTCCTGAAGATCTCACAACTGTACAATCACTCATCTACTCTAAGATGCAATTATTTTTAAGCTAAAAGCTTTTTCCAACACGCAACCTTTGCTTACAGTCATGACATGAGCCCAAAGTTTTCCTTAGTCCTATGAACACAATGTCTACTAAAGAATCCTACAGCTAGGGCACACCTTCATAGCATAATACCTTCATAGAGCCACCTCCATTTTCTTATGTCACATGGAAAAATTAGCACAGCGGGACACCAAAATCTAAGCATCCTATAATTTTTTGCTTATATAATGCATGAAAGATGTGGTAGTAATCATCAACCTGAACTTAAGTCTGACATTGGACTTGTCACTGAATCATTCAGTGACTTGGGTCTCAGTGAAAAGGAGAATGGGACAATTTCCTCTGTTTTCCTGATCTGGGTGAGTTGTGAGCTTGTTAAGGCAGGCACTTTTTCCTTTAATGCATTTCTTACAGAATCTGCCACAGCATGTTCCCTCTGGCATTGTGAGGACTGCACAGCTGCAGTACATACAAAAATATGGTAACGTTAATTTAAAACTCTTTTGAGGACTCACATAATGCTGTTTCTGGAATTTCTCTTTTTTTTTTTTTTTTTTTTTTTTTTTTCCCAAAAGTCTTCTTCACAAGGGAAATTTCACTCAGAAAGAACAATACGTACTAAATTAAGCTATGAAACCATTGCGAGAGATTCAACCACTTCCAGTAACTGTATTGATATCTATAAGCATTATCTAGCCACTGTGTCTCGGATTGACAAATCAGGAAAAACACAAAAATTTTCTCAACGTACACAAGTGGCAGCATCCCACCTTGCTCACAGCCTTTACCCATGAGAGTAAATATTCCTCATTCAGATTACTTTAATTTTTGGATCATCCAGAGCCTTCCCCACACGGTGTAGGGTCTAAACCAGAGCAGGGATTTGCTTGTCCCACATGCAGGAGTTAAAGGCCAGAGAGCTGAATGCACATGTCCAAGACTGCAAACACAGCCACGCTGCCAAGAGCTGGAATTGAACAGAGACCTTCCTGGGATTACACTGCAGAGAGACACACACGCAGCCTGAGCCAGCAGTATTTACATCTGTTGGTCCTCTAATACCCTGTGATTGTGTTTGCACAGAGCTGAGCCCAGGTGAGCAGGCTCTGCCTTCTGGCTGGGCTCAAAGTCTGGGGCATGATGACACATGACGTGTGTTTGTCCAGGTTTAAGCTGGCCCAGAGCACATGCAGCGAGTGTGCTGGCTGCAGCCCTCAGTGCACAGCATCAGCACATCACAGCTGTTAAACTTTGGACTAAAAATACAATTTTAAAAAATTTCCTTCTTTAAGGCAGCAGTGGAAGACAAATAATAAATTTCTTCCTAAAAGCCACAGAACAAAGTGAGAAAGAAAAAAAAATAACCCTCCCACCCACCTCCAAACAGCAACAAATTCCCGCCCCTGTAGGCACCACATTTCCAGCCTTTAAATAAATAACAACAGCGAGGCCAACCTTTCCATCTCCCCTATGTAAGAGGAGAAACATTCTGGCTTTGCCACATGTCCTGTAATTATGGGTCGAACCCCTGTTCACAGGGGTATCGATCTGCTGCTAGCTGAGTCTAACTCATTAGGTATTCCTTCATTGTTTCCTATGCAAATTAAGTTAATGAGAATTAGGAACATAATGGAGCCCATTCACCGTTCTAGTTGGTGGAAAATGGGTTTGACTACCAATTTTCCATTACAGCTGTTTTGTAATTACTCTGGAGCACTCTGCATTCTAATGGAGATCCTGAGCTGATCTGACAGTCGCTTAGCTCTTTTTTCCCCTCCTCCTCTTCCCATCTTCTCGTTCTTCCCAGAAAAAAAGAAAAAGAAAAAAATAAAAGAGAAAAAAAAAAAAAAGTGAGCTTTTTTTCCATTAAAGCTCTGGTGTTTGATTCTACTGCAGTTTAAAAAGAAACAACAAAAAACCTTTCCTTTATTTTTCCCCTGCTGGAATAGCCTGCCCCTTTCTTTTTCCCTGAACTCTGATGTCAGGGTTGCTCTGCTCTTAGTGGTGAGGTTAGTTTGCCATGGGAGTTAAAAAAAAACCAAAAAAAAACCCCAAAACCCAAAAAAACCCCTGACCAACAACAACGACAAAACAAACCTAATAAAAACTGAAAACCAAAATTAAACCAAAAGCATCACAGATTTTATTCCTTCACCCAGATTTCTGAAGGAAATGAGGCTTACCATGGTCAAAGAGCATATGCATCTCTACCTAGTTATCTTTCTGTCTCACTTTACAGACTGATTAGCTCATTTCAATCAAATTTAGCTTAGGGTTGGAAGTGTCAAGAATATTAAATTACTATGAGCTTCAGAAAAGAGGCAACTGAGTGGCAGAGAAACACTCTAAGAGCATGGCCACTAAGGACAGGCTGCAGCATGAGCCCACTCTCATTAGACTCGAAAGAGATCACAGAGAAGGAATGCGGTTTTGAACACCTCAGCCCCAGGATCAGGGTTTGTACCTTCACTGGCACAGCATGGTCTGGCCACCAGACACAATGCCAGCAAAAATCAGGCTTCATTAGCTCTACTGGACACTGAACCAGCTGTTGTTAAGCCATCAAGTCTAAAGCTACATTTAAAGCTGCAAAAGAAGTTCAAGGCTTCAAGCCTTGGAAGCTATTCTCAGCTATTTCTCTGCAGAACATAAATTATTAATCATCTAAATTACAACAGTGTGCATGGGCAAATCAGGTATGGGGTTCCACTGTGCAATTAGAGACTGAGTGAAAACCAAAGAATAGCTGGTCCTGTCCTTATTCGGTAAGTCACACATGAAAGTGGGGAAATTTTGGAAAGTATAGTCATGGTATGCTATCAAAGCTCTATCTCATTTCTGTTGAGGATGGGAATAGCTACATTCAACTCAGATCTTTCCCTTCATCGTGCAGATCATTGTCACACTGGAAATATTCTGAATATTAATGATGAGTTCCTTTTGTTTTTCTACTTCAGAAGAGAATGGCTGGTATGTGATCCTGAAATAAAATTAATGTACAGTAATTTCACGAGTATAAGGCGCACCGGAGTATAAGGCGCACTTCTGGGTGTCGGCAAATTTCCGAACTTTGTCCACATATAAAGCGCACCGGACTATAAGGCACACTTTTTTTTTTTTGCAGTGAGGATCCACACACAACAAAGTAACGAATTAGTAACGGAATTGTGTGATCACAGGGTTTACTGGTAGGTGCTCAATTTGCAAACATTTTTCACAGATTGGTGTAGCCTTTAAACGCAGCCCTAGGCGCCCTCCCCATGCGCGGGCCCTGGCACTCCCTCCCGCCCCGAGCGCCGGCTGGCATGGCTCGGCTCACAGCATGCCTCACAGTTTGGCCCCCACACCCACTGCACATCACGGCGGGCTCGGCTTACAGCTCGCACTTCTGGGTTGGCAAATTTCCGAACTTTGTCCATATATAAGACGCTCCGCGGTACAAGGCGCACTTCCAGGTTCAGACCAAAATTTTAGTCAAAAGGGTGCACCTTATATGCACGAAATTACTGTCATTCTGAAGGATGATACGGTAAAGAGCAGTCCCATAGTTTTCACATGGAAAAGAGAAAGTTCTGCTAACACCAAAAATATTTTTGCTATTAATAATAAATTTATATCGACAAAGATCATAAGAGACTTCAGCATGGTCTTGCACATTACTGTGCTTAGAGGTGGTTTCTCTACATGGTTCTTACAGATTTTCTCTTTGGGTTTCACCTCAACCTTAGGGAGTTCACCTCAACTCCTGGAGTTCAATAAGGAAACTCAAAGAAGCAGTAGCTCCTGATTCAGGGCCCATAGGTCAGACCAAGCCCAGATTGTTGTGAACATTTACCTATCCTTACTCCTTTTCAAAAGCTGGACACATCCTATCATATGTGGCTTCATTTCCAGCTAGTGCAAGACTTGTTTGAGTAAGCAGAAAAATCCCAATCTTTCTTCATGGGAGTAAATTGAGGCTGAGAGTTGAGAAAGGGCAAAGGCTACAGGGAGGGAGGAACCAGGAATACATCTGGATACCAGTCTACAATTCCAAATGAACACAAAGTATGTTATGCCATTTGGATTATAAGAGAGGTTTAATTGAAACACACAAACCAAAAGGCCAAATTAATGTAAAATTAAAAGTCCATTTTTATTATTTGACATGGAACAAATTGTAACTTTATATTGCCTTTAGATGTAATTTTGTTCAATGAAATTAGATTAAGCTAAAATAAAACACACCCTTTAAAGTGTAAAGATGAAATATTAGGACTTATTATGAGTGGAAAGAGATTTTGATTTCTCTAATAAATACAGAGGAAAATATTTGGTGGAAAGTACAGCCACCTAATTTGCATTAATACAAATGAGAACTATTAAGTTTAGCTGATTAGCATATTCATATGTACTATAGGCACCACATTTTCAAAATAGTCGCTGATTACTAACCTAAAGTGCTACATTTAAAAGCAAAACTTTTGAACCTCAGAATTCACCAGTCTTTATATTTGGAACATAATGCAAGAGCAAAGATTTTACAATGAAAATAAAGTGGAACACTTAAATTTAAGAATGTCAAAAAGAAACATAAATGAGACAACACTTATTGTTTTGAAAATATTCCACCTTAAATGGAATAGTAAAATGAAATAGAAGATTGTCAGGTGAAAAGAAAGTCACAAATACAATGCTGATGTGATTATCTTATCACCATGGCATCTGGACTTTAAGAGTTCTTATCCTGATAATATTTTAAGAATATGGGAAAATTATTATCCTTATTTTCACATGAGAGGCAGAGTAATTGGACATACACCACTTATTCTAACAAACTACTGCAGTACATATTTTCAATGACCTGAACTACAAGGATTATCTTAATAATTCGATTGACTTCACTAAAACTAATTATATTTAAGGATCCCAGACATCCTAAATATTTTGATATATCATCATATAAAATAATAATTCAATCTTTCAGATACCATTCTAATCTATGCTTTTGTAAGCATAATATAAAAACAAATATCTTTACTCTATTTGGATATTTTAGTTTAGGTTGTTTTAATTTATCTCATCGTTTAATTTTCTTTTTTTTTTTTTTCAGAAGTAGGAGGGTTTAAAGAGCCCTTGCCCTGTTACGAAGAAATGGAGGGGGTAAATTACTGCTGTAGTCTATCCAGAGCCTTAAGGAAAATAAGAGGGAGAAAAAATATCTTTTCTTCTTAATTTATTTTTTTTGGTCCAATCATATTTAATGACAGTGCTAAGCTGGAATCGTTATTTTAGAAAAAAAAAAGACATAAAAATTCCTTGAAAAGTATGGGACACTATTCTCTGCTTTAAATTTTCTGTGGAAAGAAGCTAATAACTACTGGGCTTTCATCAGTGAAAACATTTTATAAATTAAGAAAAGGCTTTAGGTTCCATGATGAACCTTACTAATCAAACATGTAGAATTTAAGAATAGCAAGCTCCCTTTAATTGTGAGCTTCTCACATTAGCATATCAGTCTAAAACTGGAATTTCATATCTGGTTGTCCTGATGAAATCCTAGCATTGTTTTAAACTTATAATTATAATAGGAACTTGGGAGATTTTTCCATTTTCTTCTTTATTTTTACTTTATTAGGCAATAATTTCAGCATTCAATTGCCCATCATCACTGTTTTTTGTGTGTTTGGTTTTTGATTAACTAGGAAAGTGAAACAGGGCTACTATGGGTGCATTCAACCACTGAGATAAGATTCACCATCAGAGATTTAACCCTCGGATTTGTATTTTCATCTCTTTTTTACAACAGTTATATTCAAATCTGGCAGTTCCTGTCCAAAAGATTATGCCTCCAGATGTCATAGCATATTTAACTCTAATAGAATCTTAGGCAAAAATAACAACAGCTACAGCAACAAATTGTCCACGAGGTAATTTTCATGGTTCCACTTGTCTGCCCAACATTTCTGGAAACTGGATAAACAGCTGATAGAGAATGTGAGAGTGAATCACTGAAAAGTACTTCAGAGAAGTCCTTCTTGGCAAGTCCTATCCCAGATAACGGAGTAAGAATTCACAGTAAGAGAATTTTAATGAAATCCCTAACATCGAGATGTATCCAACACTACAGTTGACGCTAAATCTCCCAATGGGGAAAGAATAAAACAAAGCCAAAAACAAAGCCAATTCACCAATTTGGTTGGTGAATATTAGACTGGATGTAGCTGAAAACCTACAAAGATGCATGTGATAAACAAATTAGACTAACAAAAGGGATCTGAGTGCATACTGATCCCATTTTCCTAATGTTTGTACATCTACCCCATCTTTACACCTCACAGATATTATCACCCTTGCTTTGCACACATTGAGTCACAAAAAAGCATCTCTCATCCAGGCCTTGAGGCTTAAACAGAACCTTCCTTTCAACAGAATTCAAGCTGGCATGAACAACACAGATTTCTCTAAAATAGGAGGAAAGGTTCAAATCCTGGAAAGTAGAAGAAGTTAAGCATTTAAGGATAACTTTTTTGCTATGGAGACCTAAATGGGAGTTGTAGGTATGCAGCATCTTTGAGGATTTAACCTGTCACTTTCAAAACAGGCAGTGTGAAGCTTATTTTTTCCTGTCCTCACTCACCCAGACTCTGCTTTGTTAAGAACTCTATATTCAGAGTAAAGGATAGTTTTGGATTTTATAGTCAAAAGGTGTAACTTGAATTCCTGAGTTAATTGAACCAGATGAATGGCTTTCCCCTGCACCTTACTGGACCTTACTGGGATCAAAACTAGTCATTTTTCATTTCCATTAATGAGATACCACAGATACACACTGGCAGCAATTCTGGCAAGAATGAAAGTGGAAAGAAGAGCAAATGGTCAGGCTATCTTTTTTAAACTTAAACTCTGAAGGCTGTTAGGGAACTTTTCATTCCCTGCCTTACTACTGTGGATTTTTTTGACACTTTCTCTAAATAATCTACTGTTCATCAGAGAAGGAAAAGTTCAGATGGAAAAACACAGATCTATTAGAGCATCTCTTACAAAAGCTCCTACACTTCCTGTTTTCCAATTCTGTCTTTCACAGAATAAGACAGACCTAGGTGTTACCATATTTAACAAAACTGAACTTAGAATTCCTCATTAATTTCCAGCACTTTCCCAGCACAGCAGAAAGTTTTCCAGAAGACTTTAAACAGGGTTAAAGCTTGACATCAAAGTCAATAAAATCTGGTTTTGTTGGGGGTGATGGGGAAGTGAAAGAAAAATTGCCTCTGGGAAAGAAAACAGACTGGGGAGTTTATGTTGTTTTTGTTTGTTTACTAGTTGGTTTTTGAGGATTTTTTAAATTGGTTTGTTAGTTTTTTGTTGTTCTTGTTTTTATGTTTGGGGTTTTTATTTGTTTGATTGGTGGTTTTTTTGTTGTTTGTTTTTAATATTTTAGGGCCTTTTAAAGAGAAAATAAATTATCATGGAGGACTTGTAGAATTATTCAGAGTACAACCCAAAGATATGCTGAAAGAACAGTTTCATTGTAAGAAATAAACTGGCAGTTTGAAGTAAATTGACACTAGATCAAGGATCTGGGAGACTTCTTGCCTTAAATTTTGTAGTAGCACAGACTCTGATCAGCAGTACTTTGAATTGCCTTTAAAAGGCGTCTTTGGATGAATTTAATTTCCAATTGTAGCTGAAGTGGTGCCAGTGGACAAAATCACGATTCTTCAACAGGAAGCTCTCTGGTCTGAAATATCTCAGCAGTCAAACATGGTCAGGCAGGGTTATAAGGGATTTGTCTTCCTAAGTTCTTTCTCACATGAGGGAAGAGACAAGGTGAGGTTGTCATTTCCACCAAGATCTTGCTGCTGCTTTCTACAAGCACTGCTCACAGAAGGATGAAAATGTGTTTTGAGTATTGTTAAATATTTTACTTCTTCTTCTCCACTCAAATTGGAGAAAGTCAAGTACTCCTCTTACCACCATTAGAGCATCCATTCCCTATGCCTCCAAGCTGAGTAAATGTTCCTCCAACCATGATTAGTACTGCCTTGTGGATACAAATGTAAGATTGGCATTTCAGTGGGAGTTAGTCTTCAATTCAGAACTTAATCTAGTTGATAGCAATATTGTCGATTATTATCCCTTTAATAGGAACCACCTCTAGGTCATGAGAGACATTTCTCCCTGTTTCTCTCACCCACTGTCAGATATTCAACCATATGAAGTCAGGATGTGTCTATTACCAGTGGCATGACCCAGTTCTGCTAGAGCTTTTATTTTTCTACAGCCAGAAGCTTTCAAAGAAATTTTGGGCATTAATTTGTTTGTGGAACACCCTTAAGCAATGATAATGTTTGGACTTTGGGCTGAAATGAGTAACCCTCTTACTATAAAAAACACTAGAGACAAGATTAAGAGTGGGACTGTAAAACCACAATGTGTAGCTGCAGGGTAGGTTAGTGCCCCTCTTTTAGACTAAGGCTTATTCCCTGTCACATTCCAGAGTACAAGTATATATTAAATGAAGCCAACCAGAAATTGGTGTAAATTGGTACTGTGTAGTCCTCTCTGTGCAGAAGTCAAATGACAGCTGGGGACTGAATAGTCTGTCCCTAGGTCCACGAGATTCATGACTTTGAGAAATAACATGTAAAATATATCACACAATGTCCTCCAGGGAAACATTTAAGTGCCAAACTCTATTTTCTGCCCAGGGCTGCTTGGAAGCATTAAATAACACTCCTTCAGTTTGGGGGGCTTTAAAGATCTTCCAGTTTTTTTATTTCTAAAACTCATCAAGACAGCTGTACCAAACAGTTGTTTCATAATGGTATTCAACTCTCTTAGTCCTTTGGCAAGAAAATTCCTTCTTTCCTTCATCTCAAGCTAGTATTAACTGCAATATCTCCCATCCAGAAGCTGCACTGTTTATAGTCAGTAAGCTTTCCAATACAAGTGAGAGTAGATTTTACTCTACTCAGTATGAACTTATCTGTAAGTGAAACAGGTAAGACAAGCTTCGGCAAAACAGAAAGAAAAATTATCTCATTCACTGGGAGGCTGCCACTTAGTTTTGGATCTTGTCAGCAATTATAAGTGGAGGTGCGTCAGCATAACTGCAGAAATATTGATTCACTTTATATGTCTGTGGAACTTAAAATAAGAAGACATATAGCCCAAACCAGGCCAGATCCTCAGTTAGGAGAAACTGTCATAAATATACAGAAGAAAATAGAAGTACCCTTGTTTACATTAGTGAAGGATCTAAACAACAACAACAAAAGAATAATATTTGCATTATTTACATACATATATATGTTTACCTAGATACTGCTTATGGAATTTATAATGTCAAACACTCAGACACTGGTAAACATCAGAAATAAGGTTGCTAGTGATATCTGCCTTTCCTCTGGTTGTGTCTGTCAATTATGAAGGCACTTTTAATTACATGAAGACATGTTGTTTGCTCCGTGGGTGTCCTGCCTCATTCAACACTCAGGTTGAATGGGCCTCATTTTGTGCATAATGATCCTATATGTGCTTTCCCACTGTTGATTACCAACCATGGGATTCACCTCACCTCCTTGCAGAGATCCTGCACATATATAAGTTTATATCTCAGCTAGCTGCTCCAGGCTTCCCCTCCAAACAGGCGGAAGAAAGAGGTGTTTTAAGAGGTGACCCATTTTAAATGTGTGTTTTAGAGTGAAATGAATCACCCCCGAAGGAGAAGTACTTCTCTCCCTTGACTATAAAGAGACTTTGACTAGTTCAGGTAGAGCCCTCTGCACTGTGGGTGCATCCCAGTGCCTGTGACCCTGCTCTTATGTAGCACAAAGTCTTTAAACCCTGCTTCAAGCAGAAAGAGATGATCAGCCCTATTGGTGGTCTGGTGGTCCATGTAACAAGAGTTCAATCATTCCTGTGGCACTTCCACACTGTAAGCAAGAGGGTGCCAGTCACCCAGCTCCCTGCAGCAGAGTTTGCTGCCAGAGCTGTCAAGCATCTTCATTCCATCAACGATCCATGGAAGGAGCGAGTCTTCTCCAGAGAACAATTCTGCACCAGCTCATGAGAGGGTACAGGGATTATATGGTGCTTAAAGTTGAACTGAATAACTTTTTCACCTGGGCTTTCTTTCCTCGTGTAACTTTTTACATGAGAGTGCACTCCCTCTCTTTACTCATCAATTGCTCTGATCACATCCCAGCTCCTGAATCCAGGCACCAGAAAATGAGGAAGAATCCATTCCTTACCACACCTGAGACGCTCAAATCTACACTGGCAGCACACACAAGATACAATCCTACCTCCACAGTAGGTCAGCATCTTAATTTTAGATCATTTAAAAACATCTAAGAATGGGATTTATTTGGGTTTCTCTGTTCTATCTGAACACTGTGATATAGCCACCATTTTGAACAAAATGAAGCAGAGATTCTTAAGACCTTGAACCATAGATATTTCTCACCCTTTGCCTTTTCATGACATCCATGAATATATTTTAAGCTGAAAAAAGCCCAAAACCAACAGGAATAATGACAACTTCCTTCTTTGTCAGGTGTGGCATGAGCATAGGTAGACAATGAGAGTAAGAAAATATATGTGAAGAATAGACCCACCGTGAATCCAGCACAAATTCAGACACAAGTAGAAATGGCAGCATATTCATATGCTCCATGGCTTGAAGATTATATATATATATATATAAAATATCCATTGTTATATAATATATTATTATATATTATTATACATTATTATACATTGTTATACATTTTTGGTGGGGAGAGGTGCAAGGGGTAGGCTCCCTTCTGTTTCTTCTCCCCGCTTCTAACTTTTTACTGCCCAGATCCCCTATCATTTATTCTCTTTATTCATCCTAAAACTCTAGTGGTCTTCATCTACTTCATTCCTTGTCCCTATCCATGCCAAGGATGTGCTGTGCTCTTTCACTTCCAATATCTATCCACTTGGTATTCAAAATTTGCCTCAGGTTTATTTCATCCATTCTGGTGGACAAAGTGTATCCCTAGCTTTGGGTCCAGTCCACCGTGAATTCAATCAGAGATTTTGTGTTTTTCCACCAGTGCTTTACAATTGACAAACCATTTTCCTCTTTGGAGAATAAATCCAAAACTAGCTTCACTGTAGTTCCAATAACAAAAGCTAAAATGCATTCAGGTCCAGGCTGAATCATGTTCATCAGAAAAAGAAAATGATCAAGGTATTTAGCAGCAGAAATATAGTGCCACATAACATGTACAAAATTATATTTTCTAATATATTTGATTTTTCCATATTGGGGAAGTCTTTGCTGTCTAGAAGATACATCTAGTGAGGGGAATGACCTGTGATTACCAAATTTGGCTATAGTTTTACCAAAGCATGGAGACATTTAATCTTTTCTGAAACAGATCAACTTTTCATTAAAGAAAAAAAAACAAAAACAAAAACAGAAACATAGTGGTTTTATTTTATCCATGGAATAATGAACCTTGTTGTCTGAGTTGAAAAATCAGAAGGAAAAAAAATCAGATCTTACCCACACCTGGAGCTAGACTCAATGCTAGGACAAATTCAATTACAGAGGCTTAAGTTCAGCTCTTGTTGTTAGGTTTTGTGACAAAAGCTTCTTTTCAGACCATCACACAGTAGCAGCTAGGGAACACAGCAGGTGGTGGAGCTCAATGCACTGCCAGGTTACTTCATGCCTATCCCAGAGTCCATAAACCCATTATTCCCAAGCCCATTAGCCCAGAGGACCACCAGGGTACAATGCCAGACAGGGAACCAAATCAAGGAATTCCTGTAAATAAAGTCCCTGTCTTCCCTGTCCCAAATTGTCCAATAAAGCCTTTACCCCACTCTGCAGGTGTGACACCAACCACCACAAGGCAACAGGAGCAGCTCTTGGGATCCATTCCAGACAAAAGGCTGACAGTGTGGGACGTGATAAAGAGTGTGCAGAGGAAAAGTGCTTTGGGATTGCACCAGACCTGTTATGAGATACTGAGGAATTAGGTGATTAGGAAGGGAAAAATTTCAGGAAAATAGAGGAATTAAAGGCTAGAAAATGGTCAGTCAATTATAAATAATTTGCTGATCAACACACTTTTCTGATGTTCCCACAGCCTGAAGCACAATCTGTCCTGTCTTCTTGGAATCATAGAATCACATAATCACTTAGGTTGTAAAAGACCATTCAGGTCATTGAGTCAAACTTTTAACCTAGCACTGTCAAGTCCATAGAGCTCATTCCTGGATTAATTTTGGGCAGAATGCATCCCTAGAGAGACACTTATCCGAAGTCTGAAGGCATAAAAACCAATCAAAATAAATTAAAAAAGAGCTATAAGACAACCATACAAGTATAACCAGATGATCTACACAAATTCTTCACCAATATTACCTGCATGTAGAAATCCAAGGATCAATACTACATATTCTGTACACAACCTTGTATGAACCACAACTAAGTTGTGATAGCCAGCAGGGCACACTGATAACCCCTGGGAACACATGGGCTGTTTCTGCAAGACCTTGGCATAGGATGTGTGGACCCTTATCTCTGAAGAGACCACTGATGCCTGCATTTATTCTTGTTAAATTCTTTTCTCTCTCCTGAGCAAGGTCTGCTATGCTGTGTGTCCATTTGTTGGCAAACATATAGAGTAGTTTGTTTCATGATTCCTTCTCATACAGTTCAGATATGATCAATGAAGCTTCTTTTTACAGACATTACTGAGTCAGCTGAGGAGGTCTTGATATATTGTATTAAAATGGTCCAAGTCACTAGGTTGAAACTGGAGTAATCTAGAGTTTAAAAAAAAAAAATTTGTCACTACTCATTCACAAGAAAGTGAAAAGAGCAAAGATTTTTATTTGTGTTAAAGAGTTGTTTGTTTAAAGATAAACTGATGCTGTTTTTTGTCTGGAAGTGTCAGACTCTCCAACTGATCTGAGTAAGGAGAGAGATGGGAGATATGATTAAATTATTAATAATATCTTAGCTAAATATATTTGGGAAGCTTTGGAAAGAAAATAATTTTTCATTATTTATCAAATCAGTCAAATTGTTTTTTTCAACCTGTTTGTTTCCATAGGGACTGGCTTTGCACTGTGATATTTGCTAGGATTTCCCTCTGTGCAACCATTATTCTGTAGCCCTCATCATAACAAGTGACAGCTTATTTGGCTCCAGCTGTTGAAGACACCTCCATCTCAGGTTGGCTGGCAGCTGGTTCAATCCTTGGTGTTGGAATCTGTGGCAATTATCACACCCAACCTCATTTCTGAAATTCTGTTGTTGGAGTGCTTGCAGAGCATAGTCACACCACAGTTTGGCAATGCTTAGGTCACCTGCATCCTGATGTTTTTCTGTTTGCAAGTACTTTTTCAGAGGTAGATGGATAGTGAAAGCTCCCTTGTGTGGCAGGAGGACAAGGATGAACCATAAGCAGAAAATATTGAGTCACATTCAGCATGGTAAACTAAGAAGAAAAAAAGACAAAAAAAAAATCCTCCAGGCCAGTCATGTCAGGGTTGCAGCTTTAACCAGGACTGACTGATGGTCCCTGAAGTCATGATGTTCTGCTCCATCTCAGATATCAACTGAGAATCAAGGAAATGAAGGCTTTCCAGGCAAGAGATGTTAAGTACGGGGGAAAAAGAGGACATGGATAAAGGTTCAAACTTTTCTCAACTTCTGTACAGGAAATATGGATTTAACTGGTCCAGGAAATCTGTAATAGGAAATTCAAGCCCACAATAATGACTAGTTAATAAGGGTAAGAGAGAAACAGGCAAAGACACTTCAGCAACTCATAGACTCAACCCTCAACCTTATCACTGACCTTAATTTGTATAACAATATCTGCAGATTATACTTATATATGTTCTCATCATTCATAAGGACAGGACATTTTCTTAGTCTTTAGAAAACAAGATAATCACCTTTCTTTTCTCTTTCTACCAGTTGGGTAGCAGAAGGCAAAGACTAACTCAAAAAAATGTAGCAAACATTTGAAGAATATTGAAAAGACTTTCAAGTTCTCCATGAATTTCAATTTTCTCTACCAACACTTCATTGTCACCACCAACAAGAAGGTGGAGATTAGATGAACCATTTTCCCCTTACAGTGCATTTCACAGACATTCATCATTATGAATGGTTTTCAGAAATGAATGGTGATCTCAAGAGACTTTATTCACCTCTTTTTTTGCTGGTTAAGACCCTATTCCATTATGCTGTCTGTGGCACAAATACAAAATTAGACTAAACTGGAAGATTTCTAATGAAACATTTCACAACTTGAAATAGCTAATCTAAAACTAACTAACTAACTAACTAAATAAATATCAATATTTATTGTGGGGATCTGAACACTTTCATTTACTTCACAGATTTGTTTTCCCATCTGCTTTCCCACATGATGCAAACTTAATTTTTTCCTCCTCCTTTAAAACAATTTTCAAGACATTTGGGAAATCACTGTCATTTTATCCCTTTGGTTAATTCTATATTCAATGGTATATTTGATCATTTAAGGACCTACAGTCTAAGAAACTCATCATTGCTAGTAGTGATTGGATGTTATATCCCAATATGGGCACAGGCATTTAGAACTCTTAAACAAAATTAGTTTAGTGATTCCAGTATTTCTCAAGGTCTTGTGTGTACCACAGGAGAGACAAAAGGATTAAAGTGACCAACCAGTTCATTGAGTTAATCTGCCCACCACTGCTGAAAATGCCTATGTGACTAACACACCCCTGTACATTCATCAGATTTCCTTTTAAATCTGTTGGGCTTCTTGACCTTCCTGTTCTGGTTGAATAATGTTTGGATAAATAGATATATACATAAATGGACTGACAGAGAGTTGAAAATACTCTGGGCTGATTTTCTTTGCTGATGATCTATTGAATATACCTGATGCATTCTATGTGTTCATTGACTTTTCTATTTGTTTCATACTTGTACTCATTTTTACTGATCACCATCCTGCCTATTGTAATGTCAAGATATAATGAAAAATATTCCACCAACAAAGGTGTCCTTTGATATTTCTTATAGCTTATATATCTTTTCCCCTTGCCTCCCTCCCCCACCTCCCCAATCTGTGCCTGTTGCTTTTTGATGAAGTTTCAAATACAGAGCACACAGTCATAGCTTGAGACTTCATAGCAGCTGCAGTATTTTGTCCTTCCTTTCATTGTCTCATTTTTGGTTTGTTTTTGTTTTTTTCTTTTTTTCCCTTTGCTATTTTATTCAGAACTGCCATCATTGTGTGGAATATTTATTATGGTTATTCATATTATTGTTATTTTCTGAGAGGAAACTAATAACTGGTCAGATAAAAAAATATGGAAAATATAAATCTGGGTGTTGGTCACTTATTTTGTTACTCAAATGACTGTCAGGTGAGGCAATATTGACCAGAACAATTTATTTGCTTAAGAAAGGTGGGAAGCTTTCTGTTTAAAAGGTATCAGTGACTTTGCAGTGCATTTGTGTCAAAACAGCTTATCTGAAACAGAAGCTCCTTATACAATTAAAAGGCTTTTTAGAAACTGTTTTCTAAGTCCATTGGTTTGTTTGTTTTGTTAGGTTTTTTCTTATTCATCTTTGCTTTTTCTCTCTTTTTTTTTTCTCCTTCTGTATTTTTATTGTTTGAACATGGAGGACAAAAGGACCCTGGAGGGCAGACTTAAAAGTGGTGTTTTGTCACCTTCACACACACTGCTCTGTAGTGGAGGAAAAGACTTAGAGCAGCTCTCCAGGGAGCAGAGAGGAAGAGTTTATAAATGGATTTTCACTAATATTTTACATCCTTCTTATCGAGAATAGAACAACAACAACAATAAAAAAACATAAACAAAACCAAAACAAAAAAACCAAAACAAAACGAAAAGAACCCCTCTGAGTCAAACATCTGCAAATTAACATGCAAGATATATAAAACAGAGCCACCTTGCTGGGAAATTTCCTCTTTAAAAGGCACGCTAACATAAAAAAAACCCTGAAAGTGTCTGTCCTTCTAGAGGGTATGGCACCTGAAAAGGAAACAAAAACTGACTTTTCTGGACTGGCACCCTCAGTAAGAATCCCTGTAGCTGTGAAAAATGGCAGTGATCTGGAAGGTCTGATACCCCCAGCCCACGTGGATGTGAACCAGGGCTACAGGTTCCTGTGGATTTATCTGTGGGCAAACCTGCTGTTCAGTCAGGATAAGACATTTGTCTTAGGAGGCATGTTTATTGGGTGCTGTTCGTGAATTACTGGGTGAAGTTCCCATAGCTGTACTCTGCAAATGGATTGTAAAATCTCCATGATTTTATTTAATTTCTCTTGATAATTTTTTCTTGTTAAATGCCTACTTTCTGGAGATATGTGTTTTGGAAAATGTCTGGTTATATGCCTGTCTTTTTCTAAGTAACTTTTAGTGTCTGTGGCTACAGAATTAAGTTTAGGAACATGAGAAGATTTCTCAAGAAAAATAAGATTAAATCAACTACAGAAAACCAGGAAAGTGTTTGTCAGCACATTCTCACAATTTTCAATGTGTTTCATGATTTGTTAGGGGGAAGGGCGGAATTTAGGTATTCATATTCCTGAAACTGGGAGCAGTGTGGGTGAGCATCACGATATCTGGTGGTCTCCAAGTTTGTACTTATTAAATATATATTTGCACACAAACATCTAAGAATAATTTCAGTAACAAAGAACAGCTGGGGGAAAAAATTTGTCTTGCTCCCACTCTGCCTGTTCAATGAATAGAGGAAGAATAACAGACTCTGTGGTGTCAATCTTGTAACTTTTTTATTTTAGCTAGCACTAATTAATTTTGAACACCGAGAAAATGATTGAAGGAAAGAGAAAAAAAAAAAAAAGCTTGGAAGAGCTTGCCTAAATGTGATTAACTTTCTTTTGTAATTAAATTGCGAAGAACTGACCTTAAGTGCAGCTTTGTAGGCATATACTTAATTAATACATGATAAATAAATATCCTGATTCAGAATCTGACTTCTTGGTAGAGGACTAGCAGATCTCAGTAGACAAAGTGGTTGAAACAATGAGGGAAAGGGGACAGCGTTCCTTGACTCTATCTACTCTTTGTATTTGAACAGAAAAGTCATAGGCCATAACTTCCCTATTTGTTGTTAAATTGTTGTCAGCACAGTATCTCTCTGCTGGTCAAGCAGAGTGAATTCTTATCATAGCATCTGGGTACACATCAGGGTGGGTCTGCATCTCTTCTCATGGAAACTGTGACGGGGGAGATCCACTATTTTTTGGTTTTTTTTCTCTCCCTTCCCTGTGGCAGATAGAATCTAAAGGAATACATCCTTCAGGCACCTCCTGAAACTGGGAGAGAAGATGTTTCCACCATGGTGATTACACACCAGGACTGCAAGGTGGTGTTGTCACTCACCATCTGTCCTGTGCACTCAGAACAAAACAGGATTGTTTGTAGCCTCCAGTGTAGTTTTGAATAAAAAGATGGGCATGTTGAAAGGATGAAATGGTAATACATATTGTCATTAACAGTGAAGTGATTTGACTTAAATGGAGGGAAAAAAGGAGTTGACTGGCCCAAAGAATTTTATTATCATTATTATTATTATTATTATTATTATTATTATTACAGGATTTCAGAGAAGAAAATGAACTTTTTGATTGTAAAGCCACGTCCAGTCTTGAACTCTCCCAGGGGTGGTGGCTGAAGCACCTCTTTTGACACCCTTCTCCTAATGCCTGACCACAATTTCAGCTCAGAAATCCTTCCTGATGCCCAGCCTGAACCTCTCCTGACAGCTTGAGGCTATGCCCTCTTGCCCTGTTAACAAACAAAAGTTTTTGAAAAAGAAAAATTTTGAATTATATCATCTTGTAGGAAATTGATAACTCAGTCTCTTCTCCGACAGTTGTTAAAGTACTAGGAAAATTCATATTCTTTAAGTCAGTGTAATACTTTCATGAGTATAATTCTTGCATCATCTTGATAGTTCAAAACGTGCCTACTCAGGTTTTGTTTTTTTCTTTAACATCAGGTTGATGAAATGTTTGATGGAGTGTATCTCCTTTAGCTTCACAGGACTGAACTGGAAGTTGTCTTCACATTTTGAATGAAGCTTTGAGGAAGGTAAAAAGCACAGTGACTTCACTCCAGCCTGCAATTATACTGCTGATAAGATGTTAATGAAGAAAAACACTGAATAGAGTCTGCAAAGTAGTTATAGTCAAGTCTTGTTGTAATTAAAATTGTCAACAAATTGACAAAGACTGTTAGTGACTTGTACTAAAACAGCTAGGGAAGTGGAGCTGGGAGCATCTGTGAGGTCACTAGTTGAAGCACTGTTTCTTTTCAGAATGACCTTTTCCTTAGGAAATCTTCTATATACACAGTCAAACAGAAAGACCTGTTAGCCTAAAGCATCAAGTCTACCTCAGGCCAACCACATCTGCTTTGTGAAAGTATATAAAAAATTCAGCCAAGCACAGAGTGCTTTGCCTCTTTGCCTTTCCTGGCAATGCACAGTTTTAGGACTTGATGGTCAGGATTGTGCACGTGCCCGAACGTACACAAGTTCTGGGTACTTACAGAACAACAAAGGAACTGAACTTTCTGTGGTCTGAAATAGCTGCATGTAGGTTTGTGTACATGCCTACACCTCAGTATTTCAGACTAATGAAAATGATTGCTATGTACATGGCTTGCTTTAGCAAATGCAAGTCCTGATGTGCAACATCAACATTGTACGCATATAAGATCAAAATCACATTTGTGCAGAAGTGATATCAAAATCTTTTAGAACCTCTGTAAAATGTCCTATTCAAGTGAAAAAAACTATGATGATTTATTGGTAGCAAGGGCCCAACCCAGGGAAAATAGAATTACAAAAATAGGACTGGATTTGTTTGGTATGAATGGCCAGGCTACAGATGATTCTGGATTTGGTTGTCTGACTGCAGTTTGTGTGAACAAGGTCATCTTTTTCTAATATAATACTATTCTTTTTTCTCTTCTATCATTACATCAAAAGTTTGTGGAAAATCATTAGCTCTTTTACAACCTTCAAAAGCTTTCACTACTTTTATTCCTCTTTAGAGGAAAACACACTATAACTCTCAGCCCTTCATCTTTAAGTATTTGCCACTTATAAACAAGTTTGAAAGCAACTTAAACATCATAGAATTGTAAGGCAGGAGTAGAAATCCAGCAGCCTGAGCTTGAGGGAAGTCTTGGAAATAGCTCACATCTATTTCTATACATAGATCCTTTAGCATATGGTACGTAACCTCTGAGTCAAAAAGATTCTAGCAGGAGGTGTGAAACAACTCCTTGCTTCTGAACAGGGCAAATGCAATGTGATGTGATTAAAAGGATGATTGTAATACTGTATGCCCCAAAGCATTAATAAGCTGGTATTACAAATACTCCCTTGTAACTGGTTTTGACATCAGCATTATTAAGTCTTAATCAAGGAAGAGGAATCACTAGATAAACATTAAGCAATAGTGATCATGGATTGTTAGTAAACATGTGAATGAACAGCATGTTCTTACACATGGCTAGAGGTGGAATCTACACTACATTTCTTTATTTTTGTTACCACTTCTCTGCCTTTTTGACCAGCTTGAGATGCCAGGCATTTTGGTTGAGGGAAGTGGAAGTGCAAATTTGTTTTTCTGCTTAAATTTTGCTTTGTTTTGGAGCAAAGTAAAAACCTGACTAGCAATATTTTGAAAAGCTTTGAAGTTTTTAATTACTACTTGCAAAATTTGACATTTTCTTTAAAGGCATCACACATCAATCTTCCTAAAAATAAAAAATGAAAAGCGATGGAGGAAAGTACTGAATAAGGATGTTTCCCTATTTTTTCATGTATTTTTCTGAAATTCAATATGAAATTGCAAATAATGTTTTCGAAGTCTGAGTTCTTCAAACTGAGTTATTGAAATAATCAACCAAACTAACAAAACCAGACCAAATAAACAAATGAAAAAAAAAAAAAAAACAAAAACAAAGGAAACCCAACATTTTTCATACATCTAGTGAAAATGGCATTATGGTTTTTTCAGGATTAAAGGTAGCCAAGTAAAAGAAAAGAAAAAGAAAAAAGAAAGAAAAAAGTTGGATGGTTCCCCTTGAAATGAGACTGATGGGTGACTTTACAGCAGAGTTCCTTCCCTGCTCTGGTAGTGGCTTGTCCAGGCTTAAACATTCTGAAGGCTGTGAAAGAACAGCCACACATTTTCTGTAACATGCACTGATTGAACATTTCTGTCAGCCTGGATTCAGCTGAGAGGCATCGCAGTCCTGCTCGACTTCCTCCTCCTTTCTACACCACTGGATGGCCCCCAGCCTGGGGGGCCTTTGTGTCAGCTGTGGATCCTTCCCTGACGGGGAAATTCTTGGTGGTTAGTTTAAAGCAGTTGGAGCTGTCCTTTAAAACACCGGCAATTGGAAAAGGAGGGTTAATCAAGACTATCTTAAATTTTACTTAGGAAACTTATTTGCTTAGACTTTAGGGACAGACCACATGGGACAAAGAATGGACTTTGTTCCAAACTGAAGGGTACTTTTTCATGGTGTTTGACAATGAAATCACAGTCCCTCCTCTATCAGCAGGCATTTATTTTGTGCATTTTTGTCAATAGCTGTCGAGATCCACAGGACAGGTGTATTTTCCAACACCCGTTCAGACAAACAGATGAAAGTACCTATTTCTGGTTGCCACGTTATGCTGTGAGGTGCACAGATTACAGTGTGCAATGGAATGAGTGTTGAGCTCTCCCAGAACAAAAGTTTGAATGTACAGCCAAGAAAACCAAAAATATTTATTTTACATTTCAGAATGCATAAATGCATAATGCAAAACCGTTCATTTTAGGATATATAATCTGGACGTCCTACAGTGAAGGAATGGCCAAGCCTTCCATGCACCATACCCACTTCATTTTTCAGTGCTGCCTGTTTCTTGCAGCAAGGTGCCTGGAGTTTTTGTCCATCTCTTATTTAAAGCAAGTTACTCAGGTTCTGTACCTGAGCCCTCTGAGGCTGCACTCCAGGCAAGGACCATATCCATGCTTAGGCACGAGGGAAAAGTTATCTTGATGCAGTCAATGCCATGAACACAGGGAATTGATGACTTGGCATTCAAGTGCCGAGTCATCAATCATAAAGAATCAATCTTCACTCCCTGAGGAACTGGCCCCAGGCAAACATAATTCTCTCTCACTGCCACAGACCTGATAGCTCTTGTCCCATTTGTAGGGATTGTATTTGTTCTTATTTCAACATTGATTCACTTGGCATTCAGGAGTATTTTCCAGATTCCCAGAAAATGTCACCTAATTCATCCTCTCTAAAAAGGGTGGTGATACTTGTATATTAGAGGGCCCTAATACTTGTTGTTTGTTTGGGTTTTTGTGGGTTTTTTTTGTTGTTGTTTCGGTGGTGTGTTTTGTTTTTTTGCTTTTTTTTTTTCTGGTAATACTTTACACTCTAAGAGCTGAATGGAAAACAAGATCCTGTTGGTTCTTCTATTGCCTTTTGTGCATGTGATTTGAGGTAGGGGAATGGTAGACACAAAAGGAGGGCTGTTAAAAGCTTTTGAGTGCTTTTAACTCAGTCAGGATTTTCAGGTCTGTCAGCAGGTAGGTTAATCAGCAAGCCTTATTATTTGTATTCCAATGGCAACTCAGAGGCATTGGTCTGCATGACAACACTGTTGTGATCCAGGACCTGTACTTACCATAGAATGAAAGCTGGGCCCTACATGTTTAAAGCTTATGCACTTGCATTAGGATTTGATTATTTAATTTTTTTCCCCCTTTCTTTCTTTCTTTCTTTCTTTCTTTCCCTGGGGCACAGTGCCCTGAAAAATATCAGGATAAGCAAGCACACTGAATTCCAAGAATTTGGAGTGCTGCTCAGGAGCATAGTTGCTGTACTCATAGGACAAGGGAAAAAAGGGGGGTTTGTGTTTATTTCTTCTTTTATTTTCTTTTATGTAATTCCTAGTCTTAGACAGAGTCAGAACATGCCAGCTTCCAAACACCAGGATATGTAATTAGCTAATTATATGTTAAAGAGTGTAATGCATTTATAGTTTTCTTTTCTGCATAGGTTCTTCTTGTACTTTGGGACTTGAAATCTTGAAAGCTGGTATTTGGAGCTTATAAATCTGCATCAAATTTTACTCATTGGAAGCAGAACTGGTACTCAAAATCTGCTGGGGAGAGCTCTTTTCTGGAAAATGCAAAACTTTTTTTTCAGTGCTCCTGCCATGCTGAGCAGGGTGGGAGAGTAAACTCAAATGCCAGTCCCAATCACCAGTGCACATAGATTCAGGAGGCTACATTTCTCTTTCCACTTGGCCTGACCTGGTCTAACATAGTGCTAGAGGCTAAAAGGGTGATCTCAACCATCCCCAGCTCCTGACTGTGATCCTCTGCTATTACCTTACGTGAGTCCCAGAAATCATGCAACCATGGAGTGAGATGATGAATGCAGTGACCTGGTTGGAAAAGATTTGGAGATAAAAGGAAAAACCTTAAATGTTTGATTTTTGGTCAGAGAAGCAAACTGATGAAATTCACTCTGTAAATTCACTCTGTGGTCACCAATATGCTGAACCTGGAACGAAGTCAGGAAAGGGATGTAGAGGATGGATGGATGGATGGATGGATGGATGGATGGATGGATGGATGGATGGATGGATAACTTCTCTCAGGCCCAGCTGGCATTAGGTCATGAAATGAGAGTGCCCATGTTTGAGATTGTGTAATCAAGACTGGCAAACTCACGGCTTTATAAGTGAGTTGTGTAAGAGGATGCCGAGGGATCAGAGGTCTTGAAATTTCAACCACTGCTCTGCAAGCACTAAGCAATATAAACCTTTTTTATAAAGGCAGTCATCCAAAATTTTCTTTCCTAATTGGATAGTTGGCCAGCTGTTTAATACTGTTCCTTATTTTCTAAATTTCTTACATTTCTTCTCTTTTCCAAAATAGAAAATATTTAAATATTTTTAATTTTCTTGTTTAATTTGTTCTTTGAAGGAAGGAAATAATAATGATGAATTTGAACATTTAAGCTCTTGAAAGAACCCAGACTGTTGTCATTTCTCAGAGTAAGATAAGATGAGGAAGACCTAGAGTATCTTCTTTTTTAAGGGTGAAAAAAAACCCTAAAGAAATTGTATTCACTCTAGATTCAATTCTTCTAAGGGGTACAATGGTAGCAACTTAGCATTCAAAATTTACCTCAAGAGGGATGTTCATAGTATGAGAAAATTATGTGGACTGTGGATATACTTCCCTTCACCCCTGAAATTCCCTTCTCACAGGTAAACTGAGGTAACGATGGTGAATTTGCACTTTGTTGCTCCAACACTAAATTCTTAGTCTACAGGGATCTTGATAACCATATTTAACTTGCCTAGATGATTTTTTCATCCAACTGTTTTGCTTATCTGGAATCAATAATTAATAATACCAGAATTTAATGAAAAACTCTCTTTTATTTTACAGACACAAGAGTTTCAAAACACATTTTGTAAAGTTTGGGCAAATATCTTAACCAAACCTTTGAACCATCTGAGTTTTGTTCATTCTAAGCTTTAATGCTTGGGAAAGTGACCAATGAGGCATAAAGCAAATCTTATTGCTTCATCAGATGGTGAGTGCAATTTATGATCTACTGACAAACCCAGAAGAGAATGCTGAAATATTGTGGTCACGCCTAATAAAATAGCAGGTACAGCCTGCAGATAGGGCAAAGACTAATCTCAGCTTCATGCACTAATCTCTGCTGAAGCCAATGGGAGTAACCTTGGCCTCAGTTCAAAATATTTAAGCACATGTTTACGTCTAGAACTGTGGCTGTAGGCTGCAAATGATAGAAAGAAGAAGCAAACTCTCAGTGAAACTTTCTATCTCACTCCTTTGACTAAGTTCTATAGGAAGAGCTCTTAAACTCTGTTTAAGTTTTCTTTGTAATTTTTTTTTTTTTTTCAGATTTGAAATGTTCTTAAGTAAATGCTTTAAACTGAGGTTTTCCATTTAGCTGAATTAAGGTTTGAATAGGAAATTTGTTCCAGAGAACTGGGACAGCGATGATTCTGCTGGCCAAAGAAAAGCACATTAGATCTGTAAAAAGTGGGTTAATTAGCCAGAAAGTCTCCAGGAGACCCAGGCAGACATTCACAGTCCTTGCAAAAACAGAGATGCAGAGCCTTGCTGAGACAATGAGGGACCTGCTTGCATGATGAATCCATGATTATCTTTCTCGCCACACATTTCTGCTTGTCCTTCTCACCTAGCTTAGGAGAGCTCTTTTCAGAGAGAATTTCAAGGGCTGCTTTATTTGTTAGGAGACAAGGAGGCACTAATAAATTCCTCTGTGTGAGGTATTTAATTACATAATAATGTGTACACTAATCAAGGTAAATGTGTTTGTGAAAACACCTTGATATGGGAACAGTTAATCACCCAAGGCATTGCTTCTTAACACACCTTGGAAGTTAACTTAATTAAATTAATTAGAACAATGAAAAAATGAACTGTTTATTGGTCTACAATGGCCCGAAGCAAGTGCTTTTCCACCAATGTTAGGAAATCTCCCAGACTGCAAATCTCTTTTTTTTTTTTCCTATTTTTTTTTTTTTTATTCTACACCTCTAGTTCTTGCTGTTATTCCAACCTGTGAGGAATCTGAAAGGGGTGGCATTTTCTTCTACAGCTCTGGCATCTGAACTCCTCATCTGCAGGAACCAGGTGATTGGTGCCCAGAAGTGCTGAACTTGCAGCCAAGATACAGAAAATGAACACATCTGTGAGTTGATGTGTGCAGCTATGTGCTAGCTGAAAAAGAGCAGTTAATATGCAGGGGGTGTGCTTGTCAAAAGCCAACAGAGATGGCACTTTCTTACCTCAAGTATACTTTGGGTTGTCTCATTATCCATTGCTGCTTTCTACTTCCAAATATTGCATCCAAAGCAGCCATTTGCTGTCCTGTTTTTCTGGTGGACCTAGCTGACCAATACAATTATGTTTTCCACCAAGACTTCAGCAAATTTTTTTGACCACAGCTTTGACAGACATGCAGCTGGCCGTAGGAACATGGTTGTGTGTTTGGTTGCCCATGATGCTGCTGTTCGCTCTGCGTGGACACCAGGGCTGGCTTAAGCTGCAGGTTCGTGTCTAATTTATCATTCTACCAGGACAATATTGATGTGGGATGAAAAACATGCTCTTCAATGCCTTTCTTTCCTCCTCCCTTGTCTCCTCCCCATCTTTACCTCTGAAGAAAATTCTTATATCTCTATGGAGAGGCTATTAGAAAAATAGACACATTATTTTTTTTGCTTACCTAAAAGCAGAAAAATTGTCTTGACTCAGTTCCAAGCATGGCCACAAGCAGCTGAAGGAAGGGTTGGATGAGGATGTGATGAATCTTCTCAGGGAAAACAGTACCTCTGCTGACTTAAATCATGCATGAAATCAATGCTTTAGCAGGTCACACCGACTGGTGTAAGCAGCAGGGTTGGAAACTCATGAGGCAAATGGTTGTTCATGGCTTTTGTCATGAATTGACCTTTTAGAAGTGATCTAGGTCACTCTCTTTAGGGGACACAGAGAGGATGCTCAGGGACAGTAAGGATGACTCAGGACCCTGACATCTATGTGTCATTTGCTCTCAGATGAAGCAGGGGACAGAGATCTTGTTCACTGTGGTGGGAATTGGTCTTTCAAGCAAAAGACTAGCCCTTCTTTCTTCATCATACTCACCTGTTTGCTCTGCAAAAAAGAAGACAGTTTCTAAGTAGACTGGTTTTAAGGAGATGTACGTAAATTATCATCGATGCTCAAGGAATGGGGTAGGACTGCCTTGCTGTAGGCATTTAACAAACATTAAACACAACAGTAGGTTTTGCTCCAAATTGATACTCTAAGGCCAGCTGAGGTACTAGGTGAACTTTAAGGACCCTTCCAATCCAAGCCAAGATGCTTCACAGACGTGGGACTGGTTTTGTGCTCGTCCCTGAAGAGAAGAGGGGTACTGTGCACCTAGAGGTCAACAACATGGTCTTTCTTCATTGCACTTCTTGACACAAATGGCAGCTTCTACCCCTCTGTAAAAACTCAGTATTTTGTGTTTCCCAGGAGTCTACTAGTTGTGCAACTGTTCATTCAGACCAAAACCACCATGGTCTCCCAGAGGGACTTCTTTACATTGTGCATCCTGAGAGCTTGTGCAGAATCACAACTGAATCCAGAAAGAGGTTAGATCTCTCAGTGTGGTTTTGCATCCCAATCCATGTGTCCTACTGTTAAGTTTTGCAGTTTGATTGCAGACATATGTTCATACAGCCAGTTTAGTCCCAGCTCTGGAGCTGACACCACCAACAACAGCCCAAGGCTCTCATCATCACACTTTTGGCGAGTGCTGATGAGGTTTGTGGTATGGACAGCTTGATTTACTGACTGGAGTCTGTTGGTGGCTAAGTCATAGATGAAAAAAAATAACCAAAGCATGAAAAGCAACTGTGAAAACAGTGCTGGTATTTTCAGAAGCAATTAAGTATTTTGATAGACATTTTCTTCCTAAATAGCAATCATTTCTGCCATTTTCCTTGGTTATCAGGACCACTAAAGGCATCTACAACCAAGTTGAGCAATAAGGACTGTTAAGAAATGAGATGTGGGTGTATTTCTGGCCTTCATTTTTTCAACCATGTGAAAATGTTTCATGTGTCACTGCAGTATCTCCCTGGTACTTCTCACTCACTTGTATGATCCAGTCTGTCTTATCATCAGAACTAGAACACAGCATGTGAAAATACGGGGAATGGATACATTCTGTGAATGTCATACCACTGATACCAATGTTTTCTGCTTGTTTTTCCTAATTGTGCTGTTTGTGAAATCTCTATTTCCTCCTGTTTCCAGGCTTTATATGCACTGGTTTTCTACACAGGTGTCAGTTGTTCTCACTATGTTTACTTGTTCTTTTTTCCCCCTGCTTCTTTATGTATGTTTTATTATCTTAGAATGTTTTTGTAAGCTTCTGTACATGTGCAAGTGTGTTAAAAATTTTCTTGGGACTCTTTCATCAGAAGCCATTATCACAAACCTATATTGCAAAAAAATCTGTGCCAATGTCTCAACACTTATTTTTTTAACCTCTGTGCTTCTTTCAATTCTTAATTCTCTCTTTCTTCCAGACATTTCTCTTTTCCTTCCTCTCCCCTGAAGAAATCCAAAAGGCATACATTCACCTCCCCTTATGCACACACAAACAGAAAGAAACACTGGGGGAAAAATACCCTTAAATTCCTCCCATACAGTTTGGTGACTTATTTATTTAATTTCAAGGTCTCTTCTGAAGATGAGAAATAACACACGACAAGGCATGTGTTATACTGAGATAACACATACCTTTGGGGAAGTGTGAAACACAAGGCAAAGAGGAGTGCCTTCAATGACCCAAGATGAGAGTTATCTTGTGGTAACACACACCTAGATGTGTCCCATTATGGCTGTGAAGGATGGGGATGCAGAAAGTGGAAATAAAAGGAATAGTAGAACTTAAATTCCTTTTATTGTTATTATTATTTTTAAGTTAGTCTGCAGCATGTCCTTCTATCATAAAAAGGAGAGAAGGATTCCAGCCAACAATCCTGTGGGACATCCATTATAATACAAAATAATACATGCAGAGATGATAAAACCAGAAGGGACACTCACATTCACTCTTACTGTGGATAGTTCCATATCGCAATTTATTAAATGTCACAGAGTTATTCAGCATTGAATTCAAAGTATTTGATTGCATTTCTTCCCAAAAGGCATCTGCACTACTTCTGGAGACATCAAAACAAAGAGAATCTGTTACTTATTGGGTAATTTGTTCCAATAGTTTGTGACCTCTGCTACTGAAAAGTTGTGCCTTCCTAAAAATTTGATTGTCTGCCAGTTTGAAGGCGTCCAATCATTCTCACTTGTTCTATTGTATGAGATTAAACTGCATATCCTACCTTGTCCTATCTGTCTTGTAATCTAGTCAATTCCTGGCTTTCATTTCAGAAAATTAAGCAAATTGATTTATTTTAATCTTCATTAAAAATATATTTGAACCATTATGATTATTTGTATTGTAATTTGCCCATTGTTTTATGTCAGCATCTTTATTTCCATGCTAGTTTCACTGGTGTAGAGTTAATTTTCTTCACAGCAGCTGATGGGGCTGCATTTTGAATTTGTACAGGAAACATTTGTTAATGTAGTTGTTGACTGTGCAACAAGTTCAGTTTGACTAATACACAGTTTCTCTTTTGCAAAGTGTTCAGGGTATTTTTTTCTAAAGAAGGCAAGGACATTTTGGACCTTTTTTCCCCAGGTATAACCATATTACAGTGAATCTTCTATTTATTTGTCTGCCATTTTAAAAGACAAGTGATTTTTCGTGTTCCCATCTTTACTTACCAACATGTCAATCTCTGTGCCATCTGCAGATTTTAGCTGTAGTGATTTCTTATTTACTTATTGATGAAAATATTGAATAATGCTGCACCAATTACTAAGCCACATTAGAGATAGCTCGCTCCTAAATCCTGGGATCATACAACATTAAGTACTGCGTTTTGAGACCTTATAGTTAGCCAGTTCTTAATCCACTTAGCATATGTTTTATTCATATTGTATAGTGCTAGTTTTAAAATTAAACTGTTTTTCAGTACTAAATTCAATGCAACCAAATGCACTGTAAAAAAATGGGATGAAAGGAGTCTTATCTTTTATCAGACCTTTCAGCCATGCAGAAATAAAACACAAAACAATAAAAGCCAAACGAAAACAAAACAAAAGAAAACAAAACAACCTGAGAGGTTCAATGTACATTTATTTACTTAACATGTGGTTCTTCTTTTTAAAAATCAAGCCTTTGAAGTCACTGGATTTTCTCAGATATTTAAAAAGTGTGCTGATCTAAGCAAAAGGTGAGAAAAGATTGCTGTGGTCTTTTCTTTTGTACATGAACTTAGCTGATACTACGTGCAAAATCTTTCTAAGTGTAATCTTAAAAACAACTGTTTTCCTGTGTGACCTGGGTGAATTGAATTCAGTATTTGTTGTAGCAAATTGTGCACAATACCCAGTAGAATGAAATCCTTAGATTAATAGATTTTATGGCTGCAAGGGAACATTATGATTATGTGCTCTGACCTCTTGCATAGCGCCTGTCATGGAATTTTAGCCAGTAATTCTCGCCTCAGGCTCACTATCTTGTGATGCATAACAGTCCATTGCTACAGCAAGTGTTGGGCTTCTTTGGTGCTGCCTTCATGAGAGTCAACCCTTTTCAGTATCAGTTTGGCAGTACTGTGAGGATGGCTATGGAAAGGGCGGTAAAATACTGTATTCATGAATGTTTCTTTTTTAAGGGAAGGTAATATATATCATATCAATATTAATATATGCATGCATGCATGCACATGGAATCATAGAATTGTGGAACCACAGAGCTGCCCAGTTTGGAAGGGACCTCCAGAGATGATCTGATGGTCTGATTGCATGTTCTGTGAGAAAGGAAGCCTAAACAAAATTGTGTCTCATGCTGTGCAGTTGCAGCTTCAAAGCCTGCAGTGAAGAGGACTCTAGTATGTCAGTGTGGAGGGTGTTATGAGTTGCTGCTTTTACTGTAAAAACTTATATGAAAGTGTAACAATACCACAAGAACTTGCTCCCATTGCTGCTTATCTTCTCCCTGTGACTCCCTGTGAAGAGTGAGTTCCTCTCCTCTTTCTAGCTGTTCTTTAGGCTCAGGAACATGGTGTTGAAGTTGCCCCTGAACCTTTCTGTTTCCAGGGTCAGAAGACATAACTCTTTCACTCTTTTCTTAGAGGGCAGCTTCTCCAGGTATCTACTGATGCATATTTAGCTTGCTGTCTACCAGGACCCCCAGATCTCTTTCAGAAAGATAACTCCCCAGCCACAGGGAACATAGATTGCACTGGTTTCCTTGAATATATCATCCTAGGACATTTATACTTTGGAAATAATGCATTTTTATGGAGAGAAAGTGTGCCCTGTGCTCTAGCTGACTGAAAAGCCTGAGGACCTGACATGGTTCAGGGTATATCTACCTTGATGAGTCAGCTTGGATCAGGAGTGTGTTTCTGAAGTGACCTTCTGGACCATTCTCAAGTATTACATCTTACACAAAGTAAGAACTTGGTGTGTCTGAACAGGATCTTGTATGGACAAAACTGATGTTAGTGATGAACTCAAATATCTAATGTTCTCCTGCATCTTGAGTTTTTGGAACCGCTGCAGGGCTAGAATAAACTAAAAAAACCCTATAAGATCTGTAGTGTGGACACTGGCCCTCAGCAGCAACTGATTGTGTATATCTATTGAAGTTGCATCACCCTGCTTGACTGTGTGAAGCTGTTCTGCCAGATTAAGACCTGATGGGACTGACTAGCAGCTTCCTGGGGTACTCAGAATCTTGTTTATAATACCTACTTCTTACATTAAAAAGAGAAAGATGAAATGGTAGGGGTCTTAGAAACCCAGAAAAGAATGAGATTTTCAATCTCATGGTATGTTAAAACCGTGATTGCAGTGGTCAGTGACTGGCCCATGTGGAATGAATTTCCAGACTCTGTTTCTTGGGATTTTGGGGCAGGCATCCAAGCTGACATCCATGTAGGTAGTCCCACCGCTCATTTCCAGATCATATGGACATATATTCTGAATAAAATACGTACACTAGGGGCCAGATGGAAATTTTCATGCTGTGAGAAATGTGCTTTGTGAGCCAGACAAGGCTTTGAGCGTTCAGTGGGACCAATGCACCTTGTGTAACATACAGATTACTGGTAGCAATTTTTCTGAGTGCCCTTTCCTCAAGGGCGATAAACTTGTTATTTCTTCACAGAGGAAAAAACAGGCCTCATATGCTTCTTTTTTAGTTCTTCACTTGATTCTCAGGGTGCTGGTCAAGATGGCAGCCTTCACAAATATGAACAGTGTTAAAACACAGTAGGGATGTAATGAAGTGAATTCTTTAGCGTGTAATAGAAGCAGATTTTTATACCAGTCCTGCCAAGGGCTCTCACCATGACTGACGTGTTCAACATTAACTTGTATTCCCAGGTATATAATACTTAAATTCTTTTGAACACACTACTGGAAACAGGCATGCTAAGGAGTTGTCGTTCTACTAATAATGTCATATCCATTATTATCTTCAAATGCCCCCTTTTAGAACTTTGCTGATCCCGTTGAATATTCTGGGTAGCTGAGTTTTCAAAACATATTCATTCCCAGTAGAGCTCTATGCTCTGTTGATTGGCTGCCTCCTTTCCTGATCACGCTGTGAACTTTAGTGGATGAAATTTTATACATAATCACGCTGCATTCTTTGCTGATTGAGCCATCTATTATCACTGTTTATATAGCTATTACATTCTGCATTTGCCAGTCCAGTTTCAAGCTTGTTTTTCCCCCAATATATTATGCAAAATAAACTGAACAGGAATTACAGTATTTCCAACCTGCTGTGTCTTCAGAATCTAAGATAGCAAAATGCTTAGGTTTTCTTTCAAATAGTAGGATAAATGCATCCCCAAAGATTGAAGCTGCTGGTTATGGAAAGCTTGTGCCACTTACTATATGCAAAATAGGGAGATTTACAAAGAAACTGATTGCATCTTTATTTGCTTTATCAAAGAATCTAAAACCATAGCTGAAACTATAGAAAATGCACTTTAGTGATCTTAAAACAAATGATATCCCCAACAGATTTGTCGACAGCTTAGCACATAAGCCCTGGCTGCTGAAGCAAAAAGCATCTGGAATTTCTACTGCTAGAATATGCACCTTAATAAGGAAAAGATTCAAAAGTTCAATTCCTGAATTGTAGAGCTTGGTCAGCGGAGTTTTGCAGCTGAACAAGTGTTGTCTGTGCAGCTGGTTTTGCCAAAAATAAATAAATAAGGGGAATGAATAAACCAGCGTTCAAAACTATGAATCTTCCCTAATAATAAAATATGCAAAAATGATAGTAAACTCTCTCCATTTATTAAATTAAATTATGCATCTCAATCATCAAAGTGTGCAACAACTGCACTCAAGAAGGGCGTCACTAAATCAGGGGAAGACACAGCCCAATCAGGAAAATTTAACAACTCCATCATTAAATTAGGCAACACTATCAGAACCAAGGTAAATAAAAAGGAGATAAACTGTGCAGGCTGGTCTTTGCTGGCCAGAGAACTGACAGGGAGACTGAAAGACACCATTTGAGAATAAATAGGGCAGTCTCCTCAGGGGAAAGACCCTTAGGAGATGCAAATGATAATTGCTTTAATGTAGTCGCTGGAGCTGAATCTCTTCCTTGAAAGTAAATACCTGGTACAGCAATTGTCTTGTGACTCTCTCTTTATAGAATACTAGCTGTTTTGCACTCTGAAGAGCTGTACCCCATAAGGACCCTACTCCAATAGGTAGGCATGGAATTGAAGTTTAGTTTTTATATATGTGGTATTCTTATTTTGTACCTTTTCCCAAATAATTTTCTGCTCAGGGGGAGAAAAGAAACAAAAAGTGGAAAAACCTTTGGATCTATGAAATTCAGTGTAAGAACCTTCCACCAGTGATAAAGAAAAAGATTGTCTTTCATGCTGAAATGTTTTCTACCAGCCTTGCAACTGGTAACCTTCCAGGTAGTTTGGAGTAGGTGTTAAAATTGGCTACAGGGGCTAAAAGGTATAAGGGGTAAAATCGTATGTAATACAAAGAAAGTAGAAAGAAAAAGGCAAGTGAAGTGGTGACTCCTGGAAAGGAACAAAAAGTTTGATACTTTTTTGAATGTGAGAAGAAACATCTCAGGCAGGATTTTGCTGATAACTTTTAGCCTCTAGATAGACGTCCTGCAGGATAGTACACCTGGGCGACTTGAGGGTCACAGATATTGGGAAAAGAAAATCATACAAATAGATAACATGGTATCAGGCCTCCTGTAGCAAAAAAAAAAAAACAAAAAAAAAAAGGCCTACAGACTGTACTGTCAATAAATATATCAGCCTTTAACGTTAATTTACAAGTTAAGTCTGACCTATTAAGAATTACTGCAAAGGGAATATGACTGCAACAAAAGAGGCAACCACTGCCCTGGACAGTCTGCAGTCCACCAAAAAGCCAGATGAAAGAAAGAGGAGATACAAAGTGATCAAATGGCTAAAGTGAGGAACACGGGGAAGTCAATATCAAAGCTGCTGAATCACACTGTCTTGACTTGATCACAAATTTCTGTAGTTCTGTAACCAGGATTTCCTAGACTGTCTTTCCCTAACCTGTGTCAATTGTGAGCTGTCAGTCCTTGCTGATCAGAATCCTGTCCATTTGCGAGGACTGGGAGCCTGGATGTTTACCCAGGGCCTTTGGTGGGTGCATATGAGTTTTCCTAGCCTGTGTCAACACGCCTTTGCTATTATCTTCACCTGTATCAAGCAGGCAAAAGGCAATCTGTTCTGAAATCATGTCTCCATTTTGCTGGGTAGACATATACTTAGTCAAATCCTTAAGGAAAGCTGCCACTAATACAGTGTACGGAGGAGCTGGAGTTACTGAGCATTACAGGTGTTTGTTTAACCTTGGCATACATGGGAAAACTATAATGATTTTTTTAGTACCTGAAGGCCCAGAGAGGATTATGCTGCCTGTCTACTGTCTGTATGTGAGGTGTGTGAGCAAGGAAACTTAAAAGACAGCCAATTTCTGTGCTTCATCAGGATCAAACATTTCCATTAAAATACTAACTTTTAAACACTAATATTAGTCTGAAATAATTATTGAAGATTTCTCCCTGTGGCCATTATATCCTTAAGCGAGACGAGGTAATTTCTGCTGTTAGTGTTCTGAGCATTATTTTTCAAGCTTTCTTCTGCAGCAATTCTTTTCAATAAATTCAGTGCACTTGAAAATCAGATACTAATTTAAAAAGCCCAAGAAGGAAAGTACTAGAGAGCACTGAAACACGGACATACATAAAAATGTACTCACACACACACACAGACAATAAGTGCCCATACACACACAAGCATGCAGGATGTCTCCTGAGGCTTTGTATTCTTGATGGTTCCATCACGTGTCACATTTGACAGGTCATGGGGCCATGAGGAAAATGCATGCACTGTTTAAATTCAGTTGCCACAAACTGGCAGATGCCCGAAGGAACCTTAGTTTCAGATGACAGAGTTTATGATTCACAGGAGTTTAACAGGGTTCTGAAAAGTAAAACATCCTTTCAACATATTTACACTTCCCGTGGTAGATTACCATTCTGCTCCCACTAGGATCCATAGGAGGTGAAATATCCAGCGCCTCTGGGGCAGGGCTGGGTGCCCACAAGTCATCGATTCACCAAACACACAGGCATGTGCTCCAGAGCCTCCTCCTTCAATAAGAGCTCAGGTCTTATTGAAGCCAAGGGCTCTGAAGCACATGCCTGCATGCTCTGCAGGGACAAAAGCTGACACTGACTTGGACACAAGCACGCAGACATCTTAAATTGAGTTAAAAATCCCACAAAATATAGACGCACACATTTGGCCACTTTATCATGCCCTGATAATCACTGCATTAAGGAACAGAAGAGCTTCTCTATAATGTTGGATAATGGATGGAAAGATAAAATATATATGATATGACACAGTTTTACCTGAAATTGTTCCTTAAGGAGCATTTGGACTTTACTTAATGGTGCAACCGCTTGTTATAATAAGATTTAGAAATTTGTTTATCCATTCACTTACTTATTGGACCGTATCATTATTTAATTTCTGAAGTGTCACGCTGGGGACATGTAGGATTGGGAAGAATTTTCCCATTTTTTAGATGAGATAGGAGGGAAATTTATGTGTACAATTGGGGAAGGATACTTAAAAAAGTGTAAAATGTTTCATTAAACAGAAACTTATCCCAGCTGTTCATTTCATTTTTATACCTCACAGAAAGGAAGCTGATGCTGATAGCTGTTCAAGGCATCTGGTGTCTTATTTGAGGTAGTTAGCTGTGAATGGACAATCGTACATGCCCGTGGATTGTGGAGACTTTTTAAACCTTCCTCTGACTGGTTGTCAGCCCTGGAAGCATCTGCTGACTTTAACAACCCTCAGTTCACTGCAGTGACTTAGTCCTTTGTTACCATTAATGAACCATCAGAATATCATTAGTACCAGGTGAGAAAGTGCAATTCATCTCTCAAAATACAGAGGTTTATAGATGAGGTGGCCAGTTCAGGACACCCTTCTACCCACTGGTCAGAAACACATTTAGATCATGTAGATATATAAATTGGTGTAGTAGACTCATGCTTTTTATTTCAAATCAATGCAAAAACTCCTCCATGACAGACACTTTAGAAGGAAAGGGTCAGAGTTAATGTTTCAGTGAAAACTCTTTGAGAGGAATACAAACTCATTTTCTTTCCTTTCAACCTCTTCTTCCTCCTACTCTTCCCATATATACACTCTAACTCCTTCTTACTATAAGGGAAAAATTCTTGTGTTAAGAGAAAATGTGATAACATTTTGAATGTTAGCTGCCTTGTTTATTATGTGATGGAGTAGTTTATATACTGATATAACAGGTAAAAGCTCTGCCATTGATTTAGTACTGAGCATATTTTTATTAGAAAATTCCTTAAATTATGTTAAACTTTCTGAAATTAAAAAAAAAAACATTAATTTTTGAGTACTTAAATTTGTGACTTGGTAGTATTCTCTTAGTATAAGATGTGTCATTTTAATGTCTTCTGCATTCATGTATTGTACATTTAGAATGCCTTTTTTTAAACAAGACACTGCTCTGAAGAGTAATTTATTATCACAGTACTTCAGAAGCTGTTTCTCAGAAATACAGAGTAATTTTTAAAAGGAATAGTTTTTCATATAAAGTCTTATTTGACCATGTCTCTTCCAGTATGAAAAAGTGTAATTACTTTTTTTTTTTTCATATGACTTAACTTCAAACTGTCTTTTGAAAATATTACTTTTACAAAATATGTATGCAATTTCTTTAAAATAACTTGTTAAAATGTTTCTTTAATGAGAATCTGCATGCAAAATTTATGCTGTATGTTACTATCATTATGTATCTAATTGGCCAAGTGCAAGGAAATGGAAAATGGTATTCTTTTCTGATGACAAAATGCATGTATGTTTCCAGGTGTAAAGTATTTAATCGTAATAATCTACAGCTGTGTGATTATATTGCTGAGTCAAACAAACAGTCTTGCAGTCATTGACAATTAAACTTGCCATTTAATTCTAAATCTCTGCATTATCTGTTCTGTTTTCCCTATTATTAAATGTTTTTAGGATAGTCCCTATACAAGAAGTCCTTTTCACATAAGTACTTTACACTGGTGTGGAAAGAATAATATTCATCATAAGATGCTAAGGACAGGATTTATTTCACTTACTGTTATTGTCTAAAAATTACATACTTGGTCTAAGGCAGATAACTGGACCCTTTTATATTCAGTGGAGAGAAATGGGCACCTCAGAGACTGATTTGTCCTGTCTGTGTCAGACATCTGGCTTAAGTTGGGACAAATCACTACTTGGAGTTGTCTGTTTTTCTCTGCTGACTGCAGAGAGACCCTAGGTGATTATTTTAGGCCATTCACCTTTCAGACAGTGAAGGTTAGTTGAGATGAATCCTATCTCTAATTGTGGAAACCCAGATGGCAGAGAAGAAAAAAAAAAAAAAAGGAAGCTGAAGCAAGAGAAACAAACCAACATCTAAAATATGTTTCTTGCATTTATTTGTGAAAGAGCAGGCATACACTGTACTTAAACCCACAACATGTTGTGTGCTTATTATGGAAAAGCCACAGCAAAGAAATCCATGTTCTTCATGTGTGTGGATGTGTGTAAAGGGATTAAGCAGTTTAACACACGCTTATGCTTCCAAAATATCTTTTGGATTGGACCCAAATTAAATTTACCCAAGCCCAAACACCTGTTTAAGGCTGTGATGACACTGCCATATGGTGGGTCAGTTGCTGCGCACATGCAGACATGATCAGTTTTATTTGGTCAGCTCAGGTAATAATACCCCAGGCACCCACCTGGCCCTAGAACATGGTTTTGGTACATGAGATCCATAAGATTCACATCTCTGCTTCCCCATAGTAGCCAGTCTAAGCTATCTTGGGCTACCTTGTTTTCTGGAGTTCCCTGAGGTCTGCCTTATGCTGCCACAAAGTTTTGGCAACACATGGTGGCAAAAACCTCACCTTCTACACATTCTGCCTCACCTCTACCTCCACCTCCATGCTTTGCCAGTGTCAGTGTGGTACTCAGTGTAATCTCACCTGCATGTTCATAAAACCTGAAAAGAAGCAATAAATACATCCACCAATTTCCAAGTTTTGGGGTTTCCTTTGCGCTATTTTTGGTCTTTTATCAAGCGCAAAGGAGACAGAATGTGATGTCACATGCCCACTCTGGATGGGTATGTCAGGCACTGTAGTGTGACTTGGAAAAAAACGAAAAACAAAACAAAACAAAACAAAACAAAAAAAAAAGGGAATATCAAAGCAACTGGCCCTTATAGAAAAAGAGTGGTTTCAGCAATGTTTTTAAGAAAAATAGTATAATTAGAAATCTTGCTCATCTTGGGCTATAATTAAATGCAAGCACAATTGTAAAACTATTTAAAAAATAGTGGAAATTATTTGAAATCAGTTAATTCAGGGTTTGGAAGTAATTCGCATTTCATGGAATCAAAATAACCCCAAAGACAACCCTAAGCCAGGGTACATTTCTACTGGTATTTTCATTAAGCTCTGAAAAAGCTAGTTTTCAAAGACAAATTAGGCTGTAGTGAAATGCATTTACAATATTGTGATTACATTTTTTTTTTTCTGAAAAGAATGGATAACAGAGGAATCTAATAAAACTCCTTATGGTTTTGTTGGGTTTTTTTGTTTATTTGTTGTTTGTTTGTTTGTTGTTTTGTTTTATTTTGTTTTTTAAGGAACAAGAACATTTTAAAGTAGATTTTATACTGGTATTCCACCTGTAAAATGCCTGACATTATGAACTGATTTGAGTGGATCCAAATGAGTGAGGAAACAACCCTTGAGACTCTGTTGTGAGTTCATTTGAAGTCACATTGACCACAGTGTGTGATTGTGATACCACAACAATGTGCGCTGACTGCACTTTTCTCATACTTTCTGTGTTAATTTTAACAGTAAAACATGACCTCCTTTAAAATCAAAAAAAGATTTGCCACTGACTTTTTCAGCCCTCAGTCATTCAAGTGGACTCTTACCTGTGTGACTTCTCAGTTTAGAATTCTCTTTCCTTCACAGAAGGTGAAAATCCTCATAGCATTTTTCTGCTTTGGTAACTACCAGACAATTTGGACATCATTCATGGTGGTTAGACATGAGATTTCCATCTGTGCTGGTCACCAGTGATGCCTTGGAGTCAACACAATGAGAAACTATTTGGCCACGGTACATCTCATCCTCTAAAATTGCTTACTTTTATATTTGACTGCACAAAACTTTACGACAATTGGATTAGTGTTTGTTTATCAGATTCAGATAACTATAATGACACTCAATGAGACCTACCTCTCCTGTTGTCTTACCCACTGCACTCCAAGATGACAAACCTCTTTTCCCAGCCCTGTTGGCTCTGTGGCAGCCATCAGAATTGGTTGAAATTCACTCAGTTGTTATTGTTTTCGCCTGTACAGCATCAATAAACGGGCACGGGGGTGCCATGTGGTACAAGAAAGATGTAGTTGCGGTGGGTTGGATTGGACTTGGTTTGACTTTATAGCCCTATACTAAAAAGTTGAAAATTCAAAATAAACATCCACAGTGAAGATTTATTAGGAAATCATAAACCAGTTCCTTGATGAGATACTATTTTTAATGTCTAATAAGGTGAACAAAAGAAATCTGGGACAGCAAAACAGTGTTCAGAACTTGATGGCCACAGCGTAGAGACTTCAAGAATGTTTGTTTTGGGTTAGTTACAGTCTGAACCCACAGACTGCAGGAGTGATGCCTCTGATGTTCTCCTGGAATATATCCTCTGGTCCAATTTAACCTAAAAGAAATAGTTTTCATGCTCCAAGACTGCCACAGAAGCCAAATCAATGTACAGTAAATAAAGACAATTGGTAAATTTGTTTTAGAAGACACTTCTGACCCAAAGAAAAAGACTGATGTTAATAAATTCAATTAACTCTTATTAGTATACAAGCTGTGTGCATTTACCAGCACTCAAGACAACATGTAAGTTAACAATGTAAAGACGATAACTTTATTGGTAAAATATTTAAATATTTCCCCATTGATTTCTTTAACTATAGGAATAAGTTTATTTCTGTAATCTAAACTGTTTGCCCATTTAAGTTATTGTATTTTCAGGAAGCAAATCCTTTTTGTTAAGAAATCTGATTACATGTTTGAGTTATTGACCTTTTTTTTTTTTTTGAACACTTTTTTTTTTTTTTTTTTTTTTTAGGATGCTCATTAAGATCTTTTGTCTCGAAAACAAGTGTGTTTTCCAATGCCATAGAGCAACCAAATTCTAATTGCTGGCTTCATTATACAGAAAAGTAGAAGTGTAACAATCAAGAGCCTTATTACACATACATAATTGAGTTTCATTGCAACTTATGAAAACATAAACTGTCTTAAACACACTTGCAGAAAATGTTGCATCATCAAATCAACACTTTTATTATACAAAAGTAATTGTGTTTAAAGACACCAAACATATGTTACATATACAAGAGAAAAACACAACAAACAGAACTCTAATATGGGTCCAAATTTTTAGCAATTCTCAGATCTTCAAGAGTTGTTTTTGTTTCGCCTCTTAAATTAATATCCCACAAAATGAAGGTAGGTGGAACTCTCACCAGTGAAACAGAATTCTGTTGTTCTTGGACAATGGCATTTGAAAATAGTCTCATTTGATACAGCACATGGGAGTCATTCAGAGGTTTGCAAGGTAGATATCTCCAGCTGAGTTTATTGTTTAACTTTACTGACTATGTTAGTACTAGAAGATAAGCTTTAATTAAATGTGTTCCATTTCATGCCTATTTCTTTCCTCACAGTCAAATGTAGATATCTGCATTGTATGTCTCAAGCTAGATGGGATCAATCCACCTTTGATGATACCAATCCACCTCTTCGGCATGGATTATTAATATGTTTTGACCTGAGACACTCAGTCCAAACCAAAGGTGAGCTTTAGTCACTGGACTTTCTTATATAGAACAGACATTCAGTGTATTTTGAAGTGTTGTCAGCTCATGTTCTGGTATTAAATTTGTGCTTTGATATCCTGGTTTCTGCCAGAACAGGGCTAACTTTTTGCAACAACCAGTAGATGACATGGCATGGGCACCAGTGTTATGTGATACCACATGTCATTGCCAGGAGAGAGGGACTAGGAATGGTACTCTCACTTCCTTGGGGCAGGGAAGAGCCAATTTGCTGATTGTTCTGTGTAAATTGTTTCTTTGTCTTACACCTTTTGTTATTAATATAGTTTCTGCTACTGTTGGTTTTCTTATCTCATTGCTGTTTCCTGTAAATTCTTCTTATGTCTGCTCACAATCTTTTCCTTTTTGCTTCCATTTGGAGGAGGAGAGGGAGTGAATGTTTAATGGGAGCATTACATTGGAAAACACCATTCCTAAACCATGACAGCCTACACTGACACCCCATGTAGGGCACAAAAGGTTGAGATAACAACTGATCTGACCAGAGCAGAAGCAAATTTGATTTGAGTATTTGTTGTGTTAGGTGCAGAACCACTGATCATTTTGCTCATGTGGGTGAAGTACCCAAATCTGGATATACTCCCATGCATGTAATGCGTGCTCCTGGGATGACCTTTTTGAGAGCAGGAAGAGGGATGAGAATTTCTTTGTTGAAATATCAGCTTACGACACCATAAAACCAAATGAAATGAGGATCATATGGGATGTGTATGCAGTGCTGCTGTCCTGCCCTGACATCTGAAGGGTCCACTAGTAATCATACCCAACCTGTGGATGAAACAGGGAAGGATGATTTTCCCCAGTTTTCCACCCCTTTCAGGACGGTTACCAGAGCTTTTGAGGATTTGGAATTTCCCCTGGATATAAAGGAAAACATGTTATTGCTTGGTGTGGCAGGTCTTCACAGTACAGTCCACATCACATTCAGAGTTATAATAAAAGATTTTTAGGAGGGTCTTTCAGGGATCTGCTCACTTTGTCAGTTGAGATGGTAGCACTCAAGCACACCTTCTCCACTTCAAGCCTCAGTGTAGAACACAGTGCCTGGTCATTTATCACACAATCCCATGGCAGGTCTTGTTGACACAAACATACCACTTGAGTCCAAGCTTGTTCTTTGAGCTCCCTTCTGGAATTCATGAGTGAAACAGGTAGGAAATCTTTTTCATTTTTCATCTTGCTAGGGTGTTTCTTCATGACAGCAATGTGATTTACATGGGATGAGACTTCAGGTCTGAGATAGACCCAGATAATTTAAAGGGAACAGTGCAAAACCCCAGGCAAATATACATCATGCTATAGACCAGTGTATGATCAGAGAAGTCAGATACCCAAGTTTCAGTGAGTTGCAGATTTTCTTCACTTAAAACATATTTGAACACATGTATTTAATATGTTATTGTTGAATCACAAGTCATTAAGCTTGGAAATTTCTAGCATCATTTAGTTGAAACATTATCTTTTTTCCCACAGTCCTACATCTTAAATTTTCAATTAACCTAATTTTATTCTGAAATTTTCAATTACCTGTTAAAGAAAAACTTATAAATCTGTACTTAACATTTAGAGTTCACCGATTGCTCTGATTATTATCAGTGATACTACTAATGTGAAGTACTATTTTAAGATACTAACCTTGTTTGAGATGTTGCTGTGTTTTGAATAAACACATGGAAAGAGTCAACTCTCTAAAAGGAGAGATTAGACTCTGCATAGGAATCATCAGCTGGGATGGATGAATTTAGGTAACAGTTCATAATATACTCACAGTATTGAAGAAATTTCCTGGTTCCTGTTTCAGAGCCTTATGCCAGAGACCTCAATTCTAATTCAATCTCATCTCAATTAATCTAATCATTGTGCAGTAAGTTCCAAATGACACTTTTTCCTGATCTTTGGCAATAAGTAATTAGCTCAGTGTAAGCATTTAACATTTTCTCCTGGCCATTAATAAATACCAGTGCAGCTATTCACTCCAGTCAGCAGCACCTTGACTGTCTTACTCTATAAATACATGGTGAGAGCAGGAAATAACAAAAAACTCTTTATTTCTTTTTTTTTCCTTGGGACTCGCAGTTTCTCCTTTGCCATATCCATCAACACTTTTGCTGGTATTTGTAGTGTGCCTTATTGTGACATCTTTGCTTGGTTCCACATGTTTAATACATCAGTTCCTCTAACATTCGAGCTGACTTTATAGAGATCTATTCGGAGACTGATATATGTGCACTATTAATTGTATATATTATATATAGTATATGAAGCGAGAAAGAGAGAATCTGATTACTCTAGGGCATCGGCTGCTTTCAACCAATAATAATTTAACATCTCTATTAACTACCTTTTGATGTTCTCTGTAGAGGGTACATACTGTTTTATATACAGGATGCATAATAAATTCCTATGAGATTATGCTGCAATTGAGTAGAAAGTCTATAATGCATAAGTGATGGAGCTGAAAAGCAGCTAGGAAGGATTTTCCTTTCAAAATAAGGTCACATATTTACATCTCATAGAGCAATATGATGGGTGCTGAAGAGCAAGAGGCACCAAGGTGCACTTTCTAGTGTGCTGAGGCTTTCTGTGCATTCTCTGCTGCTGGAAAATGAGGTGATACATGACAAGAGGAAGATGAAGAAGAAAAACTCACAGCTTTCTGAACCCCCAGAAAGGATTTGGTGTCACTTTCTTCAGAGCATAGAAAACCAAGGATGAAACTAACCTCAACTATCTCTAGCTATGTGGGGGATCTCACCTCAAGTAGGCTAGCACTTTCAGTCAGCTTTTTTAGGTGGCATTGTTGAACCCCTAGAGGTGCTCACCTGTGCTGCAGGTGATGCCAGAGCAAGCCAAGGGGACCAGCACAGACTGGGTGCCTACTTCTTGCAAGCCATAGTTTGGCAGTGGATTATCTTGCTCTCTACCCAAAAGAAAGATATTCAAATCCTGGCTCTAACTCTGATCCTCTGAGACTTCTGAATATATATTTTAAGTTATTGTGTCAAAGACAGTCTATATAATAAATTCAGTGTGTCTGCCTCAGAGAACAGGGAGCTATATTCTCGACAATGGTGCAACGTCTCCTTGAATACTGTGCGCAGTTTTGCTCACTGCAATATAAGAAACACATTAAACTATTAGAAAGCTTTCAAAGGAGGAAAAGAAGATGATGAAGAGCCTTGAGGTGCTCTAAGGGTGCTTGGTCTGTTCAGCCTGGAGAAGAGGAGACTGCAGGGAGACATTGCAGTTACAACTTCCTTATGAGAGGCAGAGGAGGGGCAGACACTGATCTCCTCTCTTTGGTGACCCATGACAGCAGCCAAGGGAATGGACTGAAATTGTGTTGAGGGAGTTTAGGCTGTATATCAGGAAAATGTTCTTCCCAGAGAGGGTGGCTGGGCACTGGAACAGGCTCCCCAGGGCACAGCACCAGCCTGATAGAGGTCAAGCACAATGCCCTTGGGCACAGGGTGTGACTCTTGGGGTGTCCTTTGCTGGGCCAGAAGTTGGGCTTGATCATCCTTGTGGGTCTCTTTCAACTTAGCTTATTCTATGATTCTGTGACACGACAGAGCAGGACTGACATAAATTTTGTCAGCTCCAGAAAGGTGATGCACTGAATCATAAACGTGGGAAGTTGTCATTCACACTTCCAGATCTAATCCTGGGCCAACCCGAAGCCCTCTAAAGTCATATGTCTTCATAGTAAGTTTTGATTCAGAAAAATCAGTGTTTTCAACCTCAGAGGAACAGACTAAAAGAAATTCCAGATATTTTAGGTGGCTCATTTTGAATTGGAGTTTTTTGCTTGCCTTCTGTTAGTTTGAAAAGAATCTTGTTTAAGCAATGTTTTGCATTGCTTAAATTTGGAAATGTGGGCACAGTGAGTTTGTTTTTCCAGAGAAGATTCATATTAAAAAACAAATATTCTCATATTCTTAGCTATAAATATAAATAAAAAAGTTATTTAAGTTTATTCATAGAGTACTGAAAGTTGCCGGTTAAAAGGCTCAGAGAATTGTCAAGTTTAAACACTGTTTTCTGAAAATATCAGTTTGTCATGAATAGAGTCATCCATAAGAAAGGATGAATTCCAAACACAGAGGCATCAGTATGAAAGCTCAGATTGTGAAAAATATGTAATGGCTAAAGCATTATATGCTGATTTTTAAGCAAAAAATGCAAACAAAGAAACAAAAGCCAAAGCAAAACAAAATCTGAAGCTGGGGCAGATGGTTTAAACAATTTTCTTTTCTGGATGTAAGTTAATGTATTAGAATGTATCTTAAAAATAATTGCAGTTACACTCAGACAATTTTTGGAGCATCAGTTTTTTTTAAATTATATTTTTCTTATATGGGATAAGATTACTTTTTCATACCTTTATAGCTGTCACTGATTAAATAATAAATAAATTCTGTCTTGATCTCATCTGGAACGATTCTCACATCCTGTATGACACTGCATGTGTATCTGTGTTTACCAAAGAAGCCACATATGAGTCTGTACCTGTTCATGTTCACAGTTAGGCTCACAGTTGTATCCATCAGCATGGACACAAACCATGCATGTTTGGGAGAGGCAAGGAGGGATAGCAATATATTAAAGACCGTGTTTTCATCTTTGTATTCTACTCTTTGCTGATTCTCTTAGGAGATGTATATACATTCTGTAGATTTTGGACTTAGATAAACTAACTTTTTTCCTTGTCTTTACTCTAAAATTTCCAACTTTGAGTCAGTTTTATCCCTGCTTCTCATGCTTCAACTTCCCTGTTTTTCAAAGGAGCAAATGTCAGAATCATTTTCAGATGAAGTTTGACAAAGCCTAGAAGACCTAAATGTATGTGTTGCTAAAATACAGCTTGAGGGTTCTCCTAGCTGTTACATGTTCCTTATATGAGCTGCTGGATAGTAATTATGAACTCATGCTTCACATCATGAGTGTGATTGTTATGATTACTTGGAGAAAAAGAAGAACATGAACAATTCGTGAAGTGGCTGCCTGTGCAGGTGTGGTTCTGCTTTTCCACTGCCTGTTTTTTTTTTTTCCGTTCTCTTCTTCTGGGACAGTTCTGGCACCTTCTACACCTCAAAACATCTTTTTTCTGAGGAAGAAAATATGCCTCTTCTTAATGGCTGTATCTTGCTGCATTCAATGACTTTTTTTTCCTTTCTTTTGGGTACTTGCAGCTAAATCTATCTCACTTCAGCTTCTCTTATGCCTGTAAAATTGTGTCATTCTTCTGCTGGTATGGATGCAGCCTACTCTTTACCACTTTCTGCTGTAATGTTACAAATCTTCTACCTCTGGTATCCTTTCAAGTCTTAGATTACACCACCATTGCTCTTGCCCTCTGCCTTCAGGATTATTTTTGTAGTATGTGCTTCAATTGATGGTCTCTCTTCTACTGCTGCTGTTTTCTTTCCTATTTCAGAATGAGAAGGTTTCTCCCATACTCCTGGGGATACTGCTTAGTCACTGACATTTTCCCACCTAGGGTTTGTCACTGTGATTGCTTGTAGTGGTGTTTCTTAGGCATGAGAAAACACAGCCTAGGAAGTGACATTTGCCTTTAACCTTTTATGACCCCCTCTGCACCATATTCAGGATAAGGAAAGCTCATCGTTTTCATGCTGCCCCTGTTTTATGTTTTAAATAATTACAGTGATCAACCATTGCTCCATTTGGAGAGATCCAAAGGACCACTGTTTTAAAAGAGCTCAGATCAACCAAGTGTCATTTTAATTCTATGGGATTGGGTGCAGTGAGAACCTGTTGTCTTGAAGTGGAATTTGCACTGATTTACCCAGAAGGGAGGGCCCATTTTCTCAAGTAAAATTTTCTTCTACAAATTAATAGGAGGAATGAAGAACTGTTTACTAAAAGGATTCTGTAAAATGACTGGGAATTGGCTTTGAGGACTGAGGATATCCCCTCTAATCATGTGTGAAATTCAGAGAGTGGGCTCAAGGCTTATGTTTTGATTTAGATGACAGCTTTCATGTTAAGCTAGCTCAGTTCTTCTCAACCTGTGATCCATGAAGTATTAGAAATCAAGACATAATCCAGGGAATGATTGCAGGAAATCTTCATAGCTTCTAATTTACTTTGCCTATTTAGAAGGTCAAATCTCCAAGTCAGATATCTTCATTCCTTATCTACATGATGACTTGCTTGAAGGATGTGGAACTTTCTACTGAGACAAGTCAGATTCAAATACCTTGCTAAATTTATGTCAGAGAGATCCCTGATAGAGCTGGGACCGAAGTGGTCAGTCTATAAAGCACACTGTGATTAGCTTGGCTGACACACTGGATGGATATGTGTAGACAGTTTCCATTTTGGCATTTACTTACTCTGAGCTAATCTCTCCAGAACATCTGAAACACTGCTCAAATACCAAGAGTGAAGTAATAGATGGTGATTGATAGTTTTCACTTTGCTTGCACGGTACATCCAGCTCCCCTCATTCACTGCCCATTTAGCTAAGTTGCCTTTCACATTTTAACAATTCAGCAGAGACTAAGGTTGAGCTCACACCATTACCAAGCTTGCAACAAAAAAAAAATAACTTTGTTCTGAATTGTCAGAGGTTCTTTTCTATCTCCTATTGCTTCCTCACAATATCAGAGATGACTTCAAATTTGTCAGACTTGTTTTATTTTGAAAGTAAACTTAAGATGCCTAAGGAATTTAAGAAAAAGCATGTAAAAAGGTACGAGAAAATCTATAGCAAATTTGTACAGAGGCTATAAAGGGAGTTGTTTAGACACTTGGACTCCTCAGTATAGGTATTCATGATCTCATGGAAATAGAAGGGAGAAATACTTTAGTCACATTAGGGTATGGAAGACATTACCAATATCTGAGGCTGACAGAGTAAGGGGCAGAACTGTACTTGTTTATGTGTAGCAAAGAAACCTGAGGAGAAACAAAAAACAAAAAAGGCACAAAACCCCCAACACTGATCATGGGCAAATTTGTAATTGTTCTGACGCTGTTAGTTACTGCCATGCATCTTTTGGAATGGTTGCAGCTCTTAGCAGAGAATAGAGTATTAGCACTCTTAAGGTAAGCCCTTCTGACAAGGGTTTTTGCAGAAGTATCTGAATAAACAATTAGTGTACTAGTTGGAACTGCTTCTTCAGTTTTACTGTGCATCTCAAATACAAATACCTTGACAAGCTTAAGCAAATGCATAAAAATCAACTCTTTTTTTCCTTCTTTCTTTTTTTTTGGTAGGGGGCTGGTATTACAGTATCTATGCCAGTTCAGTGGTTGCAAAGTCACATACAGAAAACACCTCATTTCTTCCTAAAGATTGCTTTTTCAACCCCTTCCACGCCCAGCATGCCAGACAGGGCATCTTTTAAGTGCAGTGATGAGAAAATTATGGAAATCTTTCTCCTAATATTGCCATTGGTATGATTAGAGTCTGTAAAGTGAACTATTTAAAAAAGGAGTAAGCAAAACAGGAAGCGCAGCTGACACAGTCTTCTGCAGAAAGCCTAGTTTAAATCAAAACAGTGAAGCCACAGTTTCAGTAACCTGGCTCCACACACAGAGGTCAGATAATGGTTTTCTGGATATGACTCTGGACCATAGGATCATATAATCCCAGAATGTTTTGGGTTGACCTTGAAGATCATTTAGTTCCAAACTTTCTGCCATGGGCAGGCACACCTTGCACTAGACCAGGTTGTTGAAAGCCCTATCCAACCTGGCCTGGAACACTTCCAGGGAGTGGCATCCGCAGCTTCTCTGGGAACCTGTGCCTCACCACCCTCACAGTAAAGAATTTCTTCCTATTATGTAATCTAAACCTCCTCTCCATGGAAGAGTTGTTTGTTTTCTTTACAGAACAATCTATATCTCTTCCTCGTGCATACTCTCATTTGTGAAGAAATGGGGAGAACTTCATGCAAATAATTTATGCATTTTTTTTTTATTTTGAACTCAGGATTCAGTAGCAGTCTCTGGTTTGTGTAAATCTACAAAAGGCAGCAATGATGCAGAAATTCCAACTGAAACCACTGAAACACTGCTTGAAAGTGTCTGCTTTCCCTAAGTGATTGTCATTTTTTGCTACAAAACACAAGAGACAAATTTACTTCACCCTCCCCTCCTCTTCCCCTCACCAATGAGCTCGTTTCCATCTAAAATATTATCTGGGTTAACAACTCCCCTCTGCCACACACACAGCCTCCTCCCCCCATGCCTTTATGACAGCTTTGCTCCCAGGTTTCACCTTTAAATGCTTACTTGCAGCAAAGCTTCTGAACGACCTGTGAACCATGCAGAAAGTCTCTGAAGCCCTGGGGCAAAAGGGTTAACTACAGATGACAAAGTGCAACCGCCACTGCTATAACTAACCCTTCATGCCATTTTTTCTAATAGGCTTTTGCACTTTCAAATTGCTCCAGTCTCAACCTGAAAGAAACAGCTACTGATCCTGGGGCAAGAGCAAGTCAAAAATAAATGACAACTTGATTTAGCTGGGATGACCTGTCACAAACAGACTGGTGATTTGTTGCTTTCTGCAGTTGTTTAGTATACTGTAGCCCAGCCAGGTACAGTCATTTGTATGGGAATGGCTGGCAGCATTTGCTTCCGTTTCTGATGAGGCTCTTCAGAAAGGTTTCTGAGTTTGCAATCTGTATTTATAGCATCCACTGCACTGCTGAAAGTGCTGGCTTTTCCACCTGGCGAGAGCTCTGTGCCACAGGTTTTGAGAGACATGAAGCCCTTTGTGGTGTTCCTTCATTCTGAGCATACAGTACACCATTTCCATCTCCTCACCCGCACCTCTCCCTAAAACTGTTTGTTGTGCCCCATGTGCACCCAGCTTTCTTCTGCTCCACTCGTTCACCCCACACAGCCTCAGGCCACAGAAACAGAGAGATAAGAGGATTGGATTGAAGCACTATTCAGCTTGGCCAGTGCATTGTCTCTGTGAGCGACCAAAGGCATTCTCTTCCCAGCTTGTGCCTTCAACATTTTGAGGGAATTTCTTATTCACGCAAGGGGCCTTTAGTTGAAATCTTTTAGTGAATATTTTTTATCATCGCCCTGAGTCTTTCAATCTATTCTTTTTTGCTTTTGTACCAGTTTTCACTGAGGTGAGCCGCAGGCTCACCTGTTTAATCAGATGCGATTAAAAGGGCACAACCTGTAACATGCCCATGTCTTGCCACCTATCTGTCACTCATCACTTCACCCTAATTTTAATGCAATGCTGGCTCTCCATTTCTTAAACAGTTCTGAATGGAGGCAAAAAAAAAGAAAATCCTTGTAATTTCAATAAATGCCTAAGTACACAAGTCTTGCATTCAAAATATTTGTCATCCCAAAGCATAATGTCTTTCATCATCTCAAAATTTATTAGCCCAGTCTTCCCATTTTCCTATCATCATTTACCATCTCAAAATTTATTATCTAGCCATCCCATTTCCCTGTTTATTTGTCTCAATGGTTTCTGGTTACACTCATTTCCCCATTTATAACAGAGGTCCATACTTAAAATGCAACTTTCTGTTTCAGTAAAATAGAGGAAAATCTTTGAATTTCCAGTCGGGAAACTTTGAGTTTTTAGTTGCGTCTAAAATGGTCTGAATTACATTATTAATGGACACAAACAACTTTTAGTTTTTTGACCAACCCTTATAAATCTCATTAGTGTTCAATATGAAGGATGATTTTGATATGAATCTCTGATGTTTTTCAGTGTTTGCATCTAAGTGGGAGACATAAGTGAGAATGTTACATACTCCTTAAATGTTGAATCACTCACATTTAGAAAAGACCTGGGGTAGGCAGGTTTTTGAATTAAAGGCCTTGACTGTCTAAAGGTAACCATGATGAAACCATGTTTGCATCATTAACTAGAGGCCTTCCAGGTGCAGTTTCTTTACTTTGTTGTAAAGTGTAAAAATGCCCCAAGCCCAGCTTTCCTGCTTTGATTATTTTCCACTGAAATTCACAAATATATGGAAGAAGTGTCATAAGTAAACATGGCTAGAAACAAGGGCTTGTAGTATATGTAAATGTTATATAATCTTCTTAAACTGTAACATCTGCATCAGAAACAGTCTTTACCTTCCCTTTATGATAAATCCTGCACCCTTAACAAGTGACTATAGTTTTTATTCATTACTGTGCTACAAATAATAATTTTTAGTAAAAGCAAACAGTATATTTATAGGCAGGAGACAAATATAACCAACAGCAGAATCGTGCAATGCCAAAATGGCATTAGGAACCAGTCATCTGAAAAATAAATCTGTTTGAAGAGATCATATTATGATGCTGTAACTTTACTGATTAGAAATTCTATAGGCCAGAAACACAATTTTGTTCAAGCTACCAATAATAATTAGTGATACAGAAGTGTAATTATTTGTTGCTCTTTCCTTCAGAAATTCCATTTCAATCATTCAGAAAGTCTTTGTTTATTTTTTGCTAACTAGCGTAAAAACCCCAATTTATACCATGAAATTAAAAAGTGGTTTTGGTAGGAGCTGCCTTCATGCTGCAACTCATATCAAGGAGGGGAAAAGAAAGAAAGAACATAGTGCTGCTGTTTGTTAATTAATAATAAAGCAACCAAGCATTGCAGAACACTAAACTCACTCCACTACAGCTGAGATGTAAGTCTCCTTTTTTTTCTTACTATCTATATTTCAGGCACTTCTAAAAGCCCATGACTGGTTTCAGGGTGGCATTGTGCAGATACAGAATTGATGCATGTCCTTGAAGAATACCAGTCTGAATATAATCAAACAGAGAGAGAACTGAGCCAGTGAAGCAGCTTGTCCATTAGCACACAACAACAAGAGTAAGGAAATAAATCTCTCCTTTCTTTTAGTCTAGTATGCAAGTCAGTGGATCCCATGCCTACCACTTACATAAAAATCTGAAGTATTTTTTTATGCATATAATTCCTCTGTTTGTCAAATGTTGCTAGTTATCCTAGAATTAACACTTTGTAAAGAAATCCACAACTTTATTGTTGATTTAGTCTTTTGTTCTAAGCCCCTTACTCTTAGTAATATTCAATTTTTCAATATTAGAAAATATTAAAACTATCTGAAGCCAACAATATAGATTAGCAGAACTATGGGCAGTATATGATCTGCTTGGTTTTAAACATAATAATGTAATATAAGGTGACTGCTTTTCATGATGGAGAAATCTCTCAGAACTGAGAAATGAGCTATAAAATGTCTGTGGGTTATCATAAGAAAGTATGTTAAAAGATGAAACGTCTTTTTCCTCCTGTTCAATGAGATAATCTTGTACTAGCAACTCTTATATACCTTTTGAGATTGCTAGACATTTTTATTAAGATAGCTGAGAATTAAAACAAACAAACAACATCTTTTCTTCATGCTAAGAAATTTTTTTTTAAATTTTCTGTGTTGAAATTATGTTCCTTTCACACTGAACCTCTGTGCTTACAGAGGTAGATGTCCTGAAAACTTTCTTGAAATGTAATTATCTAGTATACATAAATGAGGTAAGACTTCTCATTCAAGGAAAAGCTTAAGTTTTAAATCCAATCAGTTTTCTTTGTCATTAATTATCCATAATCAGTCACTTCACAAAACTCATGAAACTGTGGCATATGCATTTTAAACCTCTTAGATGTGCTACACCTTTCCTTAATTAACCCTCAGGATTTTTGTTTAAGATATCAAGAGGGTATTTTGCTGTGGTTGATTTAATTTCTCTCTTCATCTGAAAATCTCGTGCCTCTTTGCCTGGTTCCTTGAGTTTTCTGACTATATTTGGAAATTCTTTTTAGTTTGATCTGACCCTTTCCAAAACGTCTGAATTTTTTCAAGGTCCTGAAACTTTTTTTTTTTCCTTTTTTTCTCAGAAAAAGAACTCAGAAAAACCACAAAATTCTCTGATGAAAATTTGAAATAATTCTTACTCCTCTATTCTCCTTGTACAAGGTTTCAGCTATATGTGGATCTTTTTCTGAATTTCAGATTTGCTGGAGATCAGTTCTTATTGAAACAATAAGGATCTCTTTATTTATTTATAATAATTTATTCTGAAGAGGGTTTTACCCTTAAATATTTACACATACTTATATTTAAACTGTCTTTAAAAATAAAAAGCCCCATCTGTATGCTTTGGTTTCTTCTTTACCTTATTTTAGGTGGCCAAGTAAAAAGAATAGTTGCCACTGTTCCCTGTTCTGATCAAACTGGAAAAAAAAAAACCACCCACTGGCTGCAGGTGTCTCAAATTTCACCTGTGTTGAGTCTGTGGAGCATCTTTTCCTCTCCCACTGACCCCAGAGAAAACTTAACCTCATGAAGTTCCTAATTTAGAACCTCCTAATTTGACACCTCTTTTAAGTATCTCTAAATAGGCATCATAATTCTTTGTCAATTGTGTGACTGGCTTAAACTCCCTATTTTAATAATCTGGACACAGCTCAAGACAGATTTATTCCACGCCAAAACTACACTGACTTATTTATTTCTGAGTGTGTATTGGGATTGGTCACATACTTGAGACACTCTTATTCATTTTAGTTTTCTTCTTTTTGGTTCTGGTTACCAAGCACACTAACTTTGTCTGTTTGCTAAAAAACTGTTCACATTCTCACCTGGTTTACTTTTCACCTAACACCTGCATATCTGGATATAATTTTTGGACATAATTGTAATATTTTGTGGACTACAGAGAAAAAAAAAATTGTTTGGCAACTAACTTAGCTTCATAACATATAATTGAAAGTACAGATGCTGAATATTCCAGTGCCAAATATCATTTAACTTAACCAGACAAGCAATCTGGCAGAGAATGAAATGACACATGACCAGAGTTGTGATTTATAAACCTCATGTTCTACCACATCTTTGTAATTTTTTTAGACAATATGGGAAGAGAGTTTTGGGTGGGGGTTTGTTTGTTTGTTTGTTTTCTGTCTGTGTATATTTTTATGCATTTTCTTACCTTTCTGTAGGTAAACGTGAACAGACTTATGGACAAAACAAAACTTGAAACTCCTAGATAAGCAAAACATCTATTATCTTTGCTTCGAAAAAACAATTACAAAAACAAAAATTGATCCACTGACCACAGATGTTTTAAATCTGGCTATAAAATGCTCTAACAAGAAAATAAATATTCTTGAATAATATAATGAAAACAGAAGAAATTATTTTGAAAAATTGACCAGTTTCAAAGTGAGACATTATAAATATACAAATTGTATTATAAGGTGTAATTACTTTTGGTATCATTGAACAGGATTTATTAGCTCAGATATCCTCTCTTACACCTCTATTTTCCTGTTATTCACTCTGTTTTAAACAAAGCTCTTCTAATCAGAGATCATAAGCAGGAAATTGAAGAAAGTCCACCTATTTGGACCATCTGCATATATCATAATTTCTGGCTATATATCGTGATTTTAGCATGCCTGCCTCTCTACTGTCTTGAGCCACCTGTCACACATTTTTGCAAATCAAACTTTATGGCAGGTATTAACCACTTGCATTTGATATGCTACCATTTTATGACTGCATTTTCCAGGCAGAACTCAGTATTGAATCATATCCAAAAATATTGTAAATTACAGCGTTCCTGGCAACTTAGAACTATAGCAGAGTTATGGACAGAACTTTGTATATGGATTGTTTTTTCTTATGGATTTTCTTTTTCTTAGAATCAACTATTTTCAGCTGATTTTGTAAGAAGATTATACCTAGAAAACAGAACAATCAAAATTTTATTGAGGAAAACCTAGTGAGTTCTCACAGGAAAATGTCTGTCTTACAAAACACCTGAGGAAATGATACAAGAAATGTAAGCGATAAGGGAGTAATGAAATAAGACCAACAATAGATATTGACTCATTTTGATCAACGAAATGTAGGGTCAAAATGTATTAAAACCAGCATTGTACATTTTACTCCTTTCTTGTGCAGAAGCACCTTGACTAATACAAGTAGTCAGAAAAAATGAAAGCTGGGAAAGATGTTTAAAAGCCTTCTTTCTCTCTTTCTTTCTTTCTTTCTTTCTTTCTTTCTTTCTTTCTTTCTTTCTTTCTTTCTTTCTTTCTTTTTCTTTCTTTCTTTCTTTCTTTTTCTTTCTTTCTTTCTTTCTTTCTTTCTTTCTTTCTTTCTTTCTTTCTTTCTTTCTTTCTTTCTTTCTTTCTTTCTTTCTTTCTTTTTCTTTCTTTCTTTCTTTCTTTCTTTCTTTCTTCTTTCCTTTTCTTTCTTTCTTCCTTCCTTCCTGGAATCCTCTCCTCTCCTCTCCTCTCCTCTCCTCTCCTCTCCTCTCCTCTCCTCTCCTCTCCTCTCCTCTCCTCTCCTCTCCTCTCCTCTCCTCTCCTCTCCTCTCCTCTCCTCTCCTCTCCTCTCCTCTCCTCTCCTCTCCTCTCCTCTCCTCTCCTCTCCTCTCCTCTCCTCTCCTCTCCTCTCCTCTCCTCTCCTCTCCTCTCCTCTCCTCTCCTCTCCTCTCCTCTCCTCTCCTCTCCTCTCCTCTCCTCTCCTCTCCTCTCCTCTCCTCCTTCTTTTTTTTCTTTCATTTTTCTTTCTTTTTTCTTTCTTTTTTTCTTTTTTTTTTTTTCTTTCTTTTTTCTTCTTTTTTCTTCTCCTTTCTTTTCTTCTTTCTTTCCTTTTATTTTCCTCTTGAAAAGTAGGGAGGCAAATTGTAGCCATTGAACTCCAGGGCCATAAAATCAGTTATTTTTGTCATTCTGCCTCCATTATCATACTCTACACCTTTATGGGGATGCAAAAATTACCCTGCTATCTCTGGACATTGCAGGGTCAACCTGCCTTTCATTTCAGTGGACTCCTTAAAGTGCTATTGTCAGCTCAGAAGGCTGAGTCAGACGAGCTGAGTGCAGGTGGTGGCTCTATGGGAGAGAATAAATGCCTTTCCCCATTCCCCTGCCGCCTTCTCTGGTCTCCACAATGAACCCAAGGAGCCACAGGAGCAAGCCATGGATCAGTAAAGTGGCAGAGCTCAGAGATCAGTCAGTCAGTCAATCTTAACAGCAATTCATTCTTGGATTTGTGGATGCTGTGCAAAAGGATGCTTAGAAAAAATCTAGGATAGGGTAGTTATTAAAGCAGATTAAAGAGTATTATCGAGTGCTTCAGCAAGTTATAATTAAAAAAAAAAAAAAAAAAAAAAAAAGACAAGACAGAGGAAAAGAGAGGGAGAGTGAGCAAGAGGGAGAGTAGGCTAATTTTTCCAGTCAGTGAAATTTCAAGGATGAGAAGCCTGGTTTTGCTTTGTTACTGGCTTCAATATTAATTATACTGTATTTTTTCCACTTAACAAAAAGAATCAGCTCCTTCAATCCAAATTCCCTAACTAATTTATTTAAGGTAATATTGCATACATAAGACACAGACTCAGTTTTTATGCCAATTGGTGGTGCACCAATGTAGCAGAATTGCTGCAAATTCTGTCTTCTCTGAAAAGAGTGACTTATGACACACAAATAGCCCAGGTATGAATCCTGTCTTCCTAAATGGAAAAGATGATTCAGCATTGGCTTCAGTCATGCAAAGTGACCCTACAGGGAAATATCTTTCTATCTCTTCATCTGCAGACAGAATGGGAAGAATTTTGTGGTGTTACACAGAACACCAAGATACAAAATCTGATGGCAACATATGCCCTTAAAAGACAGTCTGTCTCTAAAATGACCTTTTATTTAGTCCACTTACCCTCCATACAGCAGCTGATCACCCCCATATAAGACATTTTAAGCCAAAAGGCATTCTTATATTCAGTACTGAATATACATCTCAAAGAAAGTAAAATAAATGTGAAATTTTTCAAACTCCTTCAACATTAGGGATTGACTAATTTTTATTTTATTATTTTATTTTATTTTAATATTTTATTTTATATATTTTTAAAATTTTATATTATTCTATTTTTTAAAACTTGGATCTATATTATATTTCCCTGGGTTTTACTACTTATATTTTGGTCAGGAATTCAAATTCAACCTGTGAGTGCTTTATTTCTCCAGGAAAGATATCTTTTTACAAAAAGCAAAATCCAATCTTGAAGGAAGAGCCTTTTTGATTCTTCATCATGTTTCTGTCGTCAGAGGTTGTCTCATTTTCCAAATAGGTGATGGAACACGACCTGGTTTTCCAGGTTCTTGGATTTCTGGGGTGTTGCCTAGGATCCCACTTCATCTAAAAGTGAGAGTACTCCAGTCCCACAACATTCTCAGTAGTGCAGCACACCCCCATTGCTCATAGGCAACATCAAGGAGTGGCATGAAGCAGATTAACACCTGTTGACCATGCTGAATATCCATGGTTATTTCTCCCCATCACATTCAGACCACATTTAAGATTCAATTAAAATCTTCTCAGCACGAGCCATGTCTTTCACTTATCAGTGCTCCTTTATGCTGTGTTGTGCTTTTTGCTTCCCGGAGCTGTGCTACATGGAACCCAACACAGCCAGAGCTTGTAAAGACCCGATATGTCCTTAGATTCCAGACCTGCAAGGTCACTTCATCAAACCAAAGCTCATTAAAAAGAAGGAAGAAAGGTGATCTACCATTCTGACCTCGGACATTGTAGCTGAAAAAGCCCTTTACCATTTATATTTCAACTTTCAATGAGTATATGACTCAGTACTGGAAGGATTTGTAGCTGACACTCAATAGAAGCTGCTCTCGAATTTTGACAAATCCCATCTTGAGCTGAGAAGAGAAACAGATATTGATCCTAAGTGTACCTAATTCATCTCTTCACTTGTAATCCCAAAAGAAAATGGCTTCTATAACCAGAGGGCGTTCAATATTTTTTCCATCTTGTAAAATAAACAGCAGTTATTTTAGTGTGTCTTCATGCGTCGGGAGCAACATTGGAAGTAAACAAAGCACTGATTTTTTCCTTTCCTCTTTCTTGATCAGAGTTACAAGAACTGCTGAGCCTTTTGATTAGACTAATTAAATTGTATCAAATAATTTAGACTGATGAAAGTGTGAGGCCACAGCAGCACAACTGAGATCTGAGGCTCTGAAAGGAAGCTCCATGCCCTTGTCAGAGAAATGTATTTTGGCAGGGATCATATAATAAATCTCAAGGAAATTCATTTCACCCTGATGATCTAGCCACAGTAGTGGTGTAGTGGCACTAGTACTAGGGGAGTTGTGAGTGATGATATGTGGAGAGATAAAAGGCTGCGTTCTCTTGTCAATTACATTTGTGTAAAATCTGGAGAAATTAGATTGATTTTGCTGGTGCTGGTAAAGATACAGCCTGAGGTCAGGACCTAACCCACAATTTTCCTTATTGTTGCTTTTCTCAGCATGTCATATCAGAACAACAGACTGCCAAATGTGAAAGGTTTAGAAGTTCTGTCCTGAGAGTCACTCATGACAAGAAGTGGGTAAGAAACAACCAAGCATTCTAGCTGATGAATATTTTCAGTTCCTAAAATACAATCACCTAGAAGGACTAATGCAAGTATAGTGTCTGAAGCTCTCCTGTGATGTGGGAGAAACAGTCTGTTGTTGGAAATAAGGCATTTGAACCTCAGTCTCCCACTATTATTGAAATACTGAATTTTGTGGGGCAGCTGCACCATTTTCCTGACATAGCTAAGATTCACTAAGTAAGCTGAGTTTCTGAGAAAAGTTTTTGTTTCAATAAATCAGTCTTTTCTGACAGCAATGTCAACAAATGTTGAAAAATTTCCTCTTAGCTCCAATGATCATGCAAGGAAGCATCTGACTGTAAAAAAACAGTGAGCAGAGAGGAATATTTGTAGGCAGGTGAGACACATTAAGTGCAACTCAGCAGGGACCTGAAATTTTTAAGCAAGAGACACATCAGATCTTTAAGATCACTTACTTTCTTTGAAACAAGAGTAACATGGTGCAACTTTATGTAGATAGATAGTTGTCAACAATCAATGTCATATATAAGCATAGAGATTTTTCCTTGTACTAGATCTGATTTAAGTTTATTTGTTCATTTTTAGTTTTCACAGAATTACAGAATTTAGGTTGCAAAAGACATGCAACATCATCAAGTCCAGCATTTGACTATACTTCTTGTGTCTGCGAAAGGTGAGTGAGCAGTTCCTTCAAAGGAGGTGGTTGGAAAGTGTTTCTCTTAATTATAGTTGAAATTGTCAAATAATTTGCTTAATTATTGCCTTTTTCCCCCCTATAATTTTCTTCAGTCAGCGCTGCTTTGAGTTTGATGGTGCATAAAAACCATCTCATGATGATGGTTAGTGCTTTTTGATGGGTAAAATACCAATCTTCTGATGAAACTAAACCCTTAATTCAAACAAGTGCTATGAAAGTGAAGGCCCATCAAGACCTTCCAAAATGTCAGATAATGCTGAAATCAATGGACTCCTCCCTCTGTGAGACAGAGGTCCTTCTCCATAAGATCACAGTCACGGCCCAAGCAAGCTGTTCTCAGAGGCTGTCTGTTAGTAGTGTGGTTAAAATGGAGAGATACAGAGTAAAAAGTAAGATTTTTGCTCTGCTAAATGATCCAGACAGCCTTCTCTTGAAGGAGCTGTGGGTATCTGGTCTTTGGGACTTGAGTGGATTGCTGGGTCATTGCTAAAAACTGAGTGTGGTTGTCCAGCTCTGCCTCCCCCATCAAGTTTCACCTAAGAGGAAGGAAAGAAAGGGGAGGTCCTGGATGCCTGTGTACAAGCAAGTGAGGACTTGTCTTCAACCACAAGTCCATATTTTCTTTCAGAAATATCAAATGTCTTTTGAGTTTTCAGGTGCAAAGGCACCAAGGGCAGATTCTCTGCTAAATTATATCAGAACAGGAGAAGTTCATTCTGTGAATTCAGCAATGTTTCAGTTCAAAGAGGACAGATTTAGTTTCAGAGAAACATAGAAGTATAAAATCATAGTATGTTTTACATTGGAAGAGAGATTAAAGGTCATCAAATTCTGCCCCCACTTCCACTAGAGCAGACTGGTCAATGCCCCATCCAATCTGCCCTTGAGAATTTCCATTATTGTCCATGAGAAAAGGCGGATAATACTTCCTGATACTCTAAAAACCAGAGAAACTTAAATCAATGGCACTAAGATTCTCAGGTATTTTTAAACAGGTGGTTTTGTTCAGATTGTATTCACTCCAAGGTTTGCATCAAAATTCTATTAAGTGAGAGTACCTATGAATGTCCCCTTTTTTTGTTTGTTTTGTTTTGGGTTTTTGATGGGGTTTTTTTGTTTTTTGTTTGTTTGTTTGTTTGTTTGTTTGGGGTTTTTTGTTTGTTTGTTTGTTTGTTTGTTTGCTTGTTTCAGTGACTGATTCCAGATTTGCTGATACATAATTTCTGTGACTACTTTCCTTATCAGACAGTGGATGATAGAAAGGAAAAAATTAGCTACCTGAAATCCTGGAGGATTCTTAATTTTGAGCACAAGCAGATTCAATCTTTTCTCTCTATAGGGTGGGGAAAAAAACCCAAAAAACCTTAATATTGAAGGATCTGCCAGACTGTCTAACCAAACTCTTTGGAGCACACTCACTAAGGCCTAAATTCATCATTCCATAACACCTGTCTGACTATATTCATGATGTTAAAAGCAGCAGCTTAATTTCTCTGGAGCTCAGTTCAGCCTTCCTGTGGTGTCAGTTAACAGGTGTAGGGACTTATCTCTCATCATTGACTGGACAGGAGCTAAAGGGAACTGTATTCCACCTTAAAAGCCCTTAGTTTCTTCACAAATTAGCAGGATTAATCCAAGTCTTAACTCTTTATGTGTAGCTGAATCCTTTATATAATATTTCCATCAGAATACTAGCTTAAAGATATAATTGTTTAATTGCAAACAACTTGAGTGGCGGTCAAAATGGGAGTTTAGTTTTAATAAACTCAGTTTGATAAAGAAGAATTAATCTAGAAAGATGTCAGTAGCCTTGAAAACCCAAGATGTTACCTTGTTCCTCTGTTTCCAGTAAGAAATTATATCAATTTTTGTAGAAACAAATTTTCTCCCTATTTGCTAGTAGACATCCCTGCTTTGAGACAGTTCTGACCTCAGCTCTTCAGCCCATGTCAAATTCTCTCTTATTCATATTAAGGACATTGGGGTTTTTTTTGGTTTTTTTACTCCTTTTCCTGTACATGCAGAGACACACCAGCCTTGTATATTATATGTAAATATGTGTAAAGTGTTTTATCCTACATAGAAACTGATTAATATAAATTATACTATTCATTATTATATCTTCCAGATGAATGGAACAGTACCAAGAGTATTCTCCCCTGTAATAGGAACAATAATACCTTGTCAATAGACAGATACCTTAATAAGATGAAAAACAAATTCATGACAGAAACAACAGATTTCATAGGAAACTATATGACAGGGAAGAGGCATTGAATTGTTTGGAACACCTGTGGTTAATTATCATAGCTGAATACATTAAATTCAGTTTCCAACCTCATATATCTTCATAGACTATTTGGCGATATTAAGCGATAAAGGCTTAATAATCAAAAGTACTGAGTTAGCAAATGTTTTCTAATTTTAATAACTTCTTGTTGTAATTACCAAGTCTTGGAGTGAAATTATTTAATTAGAAAGTAATCAAGAAGTGTCTACTGTTAATTGAAGAAATTATAAAAGATCTACATTTTTAATATATTTCTTGGGTAATAAAATTAAAGTCTATGATAATTATTTTATAAACCATGCTGATAAGAAAAGTTTGATACCAAAATGAGATATTGTGTCTATTAATTCCCACAGCTACATTTGCCTTTGGCAGGTAGAACCCAAAGAAAAGATACTTTGGACATATCCATTATCTGTCATTTCACATCTTAACGTACTTTAAGAATGTCTATTCATGCTCACTGCTCCTGTGAGAATAGTAATAATTATCATTACACCTATTTTCCCAACTAATAAAGTGAGGTTAAATGCATTACTATAAATCATAGTTATTTATAGGTTAGAATGACAGTTTTCCATCCACTATCCTTTTGATAAAAAACTTGATTTATAATTAATATATTTTTTAAATAAATTAAGATATTCTATTTCATAAATATTTTAACTTTTCAGAAATTAAATAGATGCATTTACAACCAAAAAAAGGCAAAAATTAGTGGATTAAAAATGTTCAGCTAAAGCTGAAGGAATTTGAATTTAGAAAAAGTCTGCAGAGCACTCAGTAGGATTTATCATTTTTATTCTCCACCTTTTCATTATTCTCTGTCACCCAAGTATTGAGAGTAAATGGTGTTTCCCAACATCCTCCATGATTATGCATTTCCATGCTGAACCATGTTCAGCAAGTGGGGCTCCAAAAACGCTGAATGTGTCAATGGGATAAAACCTTTTTTTTCCTGACTACTGCTATTTATGTTAAACATTCCAAGGCACTGATCATCCAATTTAAAACTTGTGTGGTGAACTGCTATTCCCTCTTGGGTGTCTGTTAAAGTTAATTTGTCAATGCACAAGAAGCACAGGATAAAGATCTTCCAACACAGGTTTGTCAGAATAGACACGGTGTATGTAGGTTTCTGAAATTGTACATGCTCTTAGGTCCACAGCTTGCATGAAAATCTTGTACTCTAATAAATAAATGCTATTGAAAAATATGTTTGCCATGAAAGGAAAAAAATACCTGCTTGCAGGAAAAGTGACAGAGCTAAAAATACAGACAGAAATGCTTTCCAACCTGCAGTAGAAATAATCTGAGGAAAAAAATATATTCTAAAAGTGACAAATTAGCTCTTTTTTTTTTATGAAAATGCCATTATTGGTTTACACTTTTACCTAGTTGAAAACACATCTAGTTAATTAAAAAAAAAACATCACTGTGATTTTGGTTTCTGTTACATTACTATTCTTTTGGTTGCCTGAAAGGCTTTTCAGACAATCAACAAATGATGTCTTATGACATGCATGGTGAATGGCCACTAGCAGGATCAAAAGTGGCATCTCTATCACTGTACAAAACTCAAATGATGTGTTTGACTAACAAGACTGCACCATGTTGGAGTAGTGATTGACAAACTGTCAGACACTTCAGACCAAATTCACAAATGCATGTACATTTTTATTCCTAATTTACACATTCTGCTAATGCAATTTAGTTCACATGATAACAAAAAAATCTACTAAGTGCTGTTAACACCTGTGCATGAGGATTCTCTTATATATTCAATTGGATTCTCTGCACCCATACCTTTTCTTGATTTGGTAAAGCCTTCAAAATGCTAACCAAGCCAAAAATGCAGAAAATATTTTTCTTCTCTAAAAATTTCAGATCAAAGTAAATGTAAATTATTTGACCATACATTTAATTTCTGTTCTGAGTCAGACCGATCACCTTGGCACAAGGCATGTGTTAGAGATTAATGAATTGTTGGTGATAATGATCTCTAGGTGTTTGCTGGTCCAACAGCTCCTGAGAGCTCTTCACAAACCCCAAAAGACACCTTTGGCCTTGAGCATTGCAGCTTAAAACAAATGCAACTTGCAAATTTAGGAGGTTATCTTTCATTTACCTGCCATCTGAATTCATTCTTCAGAGACACTTTCAGCCAAGGAGATATGAGTCAGTGTCTTCACTGCAAGAGAGAAAAAAAGAAAAACCTCATTCTATATCTTGTTTTATATGTAGAAGAGAAACAATAATTATATATTACCTCTTTAGGTTACCTTTCAACAGAGTTTTCTGGATGGCTTCTTTGACAGAATCGGAAAGTCTATTTTACAAAATAAAAAAGGAAAAAAAATTGTGGGAATGGAGACACTGGGGAAGTTGTGCATCCTTTAGGATAACACAAAGGGAAGTATTACAAAGACTGTTCCCAACTGGGCATGGATTTATAAGTTGCACAGAGCACCCTTATCTACTGAAATGCAGAACTATATGCATGAGAAATTCCCAGCTGCTGACATTTTGTGAGCTTTTAATAGTACCATTAGTCAATATATCAGTATGCAGCATATCATATTGACTAGAGCTGATGTTTATAGTGGAAAGCTATTGACTTATGGGATGAAAAAGTGGATATAATTCAGCTTCAGGCATTATTGCCCACTGGAGGTTACTTTTTCATTTACAGGGACAATAATTTGCCCTGTAAACTGAAAACTCTTGGCTCACTATATATTTTACTATGCACTTTAATAAGACTTTTTTTTTGCCCTAAATGTGTTTTACATTGAAACTGGAACTTCAGCAGTAGTATATTCTCTGTTAACATAGTCAATTCTGTAAAAGAACACCCCACAACTAAAAGAAAATATTAAAAAAAAACCCAAAATGATGAAACCTGAGTGGCTCACTAAAATGTCTCATTTTTAGAAATGGTCAATTATACATTTAGATATGAATGCCAAGAGACATCTCTTAAGTATCTGTATCTGCTGCATGACATTGAGAGCAGTCTTGAGGTTGGCAGGAGATTTGGTTGTGCAGAGAGGTTGTGCAATCCTCAAAAAGTATTTCTGTGGAAGCCCTAAAAAGCCTAGTCTGACTCTCTTTTGAACAAGAATTCAGACAGGATGGCCACTTCAGGTCCCTTCCAACACGAGTCCTCCTACAATCACTCTGAAACTTTTAAACAGGCTCTTTCTGCATTCATTGGAGAGACACAGTCTGCTACAGAAAATTAGATCACATCAGCAAAAGACAAATGACTGATACAAATGGGAAGAAATGCTCTCTGGAGACACTGTTGAGGGAACCCGGAAGATTAGCCTGGATTAGGTAATGAACACATGGCTAAAAATGGTGATACGGCATGGCTCGATTTCGTTCTGACGATACAGACTAGCGGTTAGTTGAAGATGGCATAATTATTCCAAGATGTTTTCTTTGCATGGGGCTCACTCATCCTTGATAACAACTGATGGCTTAGAATGCTAACACAGTGCATAATTTTGCAGAATAAAAAGTGCCATATGCATTGACTGATGAACTAATGGTCTGGATCCTACAGTTTTAGTAAAAGATCAGCTTGCTAACCACAAGACACAAACACTTCAGCTGACAATACATCTTGATAAGCTAAAAAAAAATTCAGAATTAGCTTGTCAATAGCAGAAATGAGTCAATAGCATAACAACTGCTATCCACATCTAATCATAGTAATGGCACAATAGACAATATTCATTATCCACCTGTCAAATCTTGGTGTGAAAAAAGGCAGTAATAGATCAAGGATAGTATAACAATAACAGTAACAATAATAGTAAAAACAAGAACAGCAGCAAAATCAAAAAACATCATGTCCTAAAATTAGTGTCATAAATCAATGATTGTTTTCTTGTGTCAATTCATATTAAGATACACTGTACAAGACATAATATACCAGAGTATCCTAACACAACATGACTTCCTAGTTTTACTTCATGAATTATAATTTAAGACTTAATTATTTTTCACACGTTGGATAGTTACTTGTTTTAACATAATACACGCGTGGATTTTCTCCTGTTTTTTTGGTGAGATACTCACTTGAGTGCTAGGAGAAAAAGCAGTTTTTCTTTTTGTCTTCTTTTTGTAGTTTTCATCCTAATAGTGCTACTGTATAACAGGACTAAATCGCTTCAATCACAGTTTGACAACTTAATGCTGACTTTGTCTCATAGAGGGGAAAGTCTTTTTAACTACAACAAAAGATGGAACTGTTTTGGGAGCTTAGGTGGAGATCTGGTCTGGCTTCCCTTCTATGAAAACTGTTCCTTCCACAACTGTTTGACCCTTGATTAGGAGTGACAGAACGAGTGGGGGTGTTCTGTTAGCCACAGAGGGACTTTGGTCAGTATGGATGCCCTTCTGTATAATGGACCATTTTTTTTTTAACAGATTTTTTTTTTTCCCCAAAATTTTTCACTTCATTGGCTGAATTTTAATTGACTGCAACAAGAACAAAAGTGCCATCAGTGCCATATGTGTGCATCTGGAGCTGAAACCTACCCCTATTACTCTGTCTAGTTGCCTAAACATCTCCGTGTGTAGCATCTCTGGAGATGCTGTGGGGTTGGTAAATGTGACACCATCTATAGGTTGCTAAAATCCTTCTATTCTTTTGAAATGGCAACCAAAAGGGACACCCAAGGGCATCTCAAATGACAGTAGATAATTATGTCGAGGCAATTTTACTTTATTCTTGGCATCTAATTTATGACAATCATTAAGAATATATCTATACTGAGAAATTAAATGGGTCCAGGAACATTTCTGGTCATTAGGGTCAAGCAGCAAAATATATTTGGGTCTGTGCTGGAGAATTCACTAAGCCTCTAAAAAGGGTAAGTACACCTGGACTAGTCACTGGTAGTGAGCAGTACTAACTCCTAAAATCCTTCCTGTTTTTGGCAATGTATTAGTTGCTATGAACTGAGACTGGACCAGAGACAGCCTAATATCTCTCTAATCTTGTCAGATGAGAGTCCTTTTGAGCATTATTTCCTTTTATAATCATAGCTAAAGTAACTAAGGAGCTAGCCATGTGTAGGCACTAACAGATAAATGTCCCTCATTTGGATAATAGAAATGGTAAAAATTCTCATCTGCCCATCTCCCAATTCCTTGGTCCACCCAAGTGCACCCAAAATTATTTCAGACTTTTGGGGCAGCATGTTTCTGGATATCTCTGGTTCTACCAGATTTTTTTTATTTTTTCCTTTGGAAGTAATTGTCATTCTGTCCTAGAGTTGAGGTATTGCAGTAGTTTTCTATGGGTTTGGTTTTATTCATTCCTTTCTCTGCCTCTGTTTTTCTCTTTCTATTCAGACACAGAGAATAATAGAATTGCTACTGCCAAAACCCTCACTCCATTGGAGTGAAAACCATTCATTTGTCGTCTCAATTTTAAGATTCCTGACTCCAAATGCAAGGATATTCTCCATGGATGTAATGGGACATTTAGCAATTCACTCATTTTCTTCACATGCTACTTATTTAGACACTCAGCAGTTGGCAGCTTTGATGTGAGTGGTAAAAATTATAAAGACATTACATATCATAAAAATATAAATGAAAGAAAACATGGGCCCTGTTTTATATCAGACTAAATTGGCTAGTGTCACACTCAGGATTTTTGTTTTATGAATTATAATTGTTAAAGGAGGTGTTCCCTTGAGTGAAACACTACCTGTCTCTTTCATACATAATATCAGCTCTTCACTATTTCCTCCTTAAAAAATTGCTGTGCAAAACTTAGGCACGAAGAAGCAAACTTATCAATTCAAATAGTACACATATGAATAGTAAAGCGTATCAATCTGTTTGAGATCCTTAAAATAATTAAAGTGTCTGTTAAAAAGGAAAATAAATAATATTATATGGAGGAAATGGTAAAACTCAGCTGAGCAATTAGGGCTATGATTGTTCAAAAATACTTATCTGGAAGTGGCAGGGGGAAAAAGAGATTTTTTTTTCATGTTGCTGTTGTCTCCTGACCCTTTGTGGAGGATTCTAAGAGAATCTAAGAAGCTTCATAGCTGCTTACTCCATCCTACACCTGTGCTGGAACAGGATAGAACACATGAAGAACAAGAGTAGGAAAATTCATTGTTTGAGCTAAAGATACTTTAGTAAGTGAAGAAAAGAGGGGAATAAAACTCAAGCAGCACTGATGTAAAGGTGATCAATCATCTTCCATCACCTCTGAGAAACAGTGAACTTGGAAGACACTTCCCTCCATGCTTCAGCTTTGAATTGTGGAGCATGACATTAAATTCTTTTGGCCCATTAAAGCCAACTGTCCTGCCTGTTTCCCCCTACAACTACTTGCCCACCTGTAGACTATCTCTTGCAGCATGGTAGAAAAGAAACAGAAAGCCTTGAAGCTGTGAAAGCACTGTTCATCAATACACGAATTGTTAGTGGGTTATCAGTACTGTTCTGGTCACAAATTCATAGCAGATCATCATTGGACGCCTACAATGAAAATTATGGTCCATTCCTGCCTGACTAGGCACACCATCATAAGTTCTGGTGTTTAAATGGTGACCTGTTTTCTCTACAGAGCACACAGACAGTGAAAGAAGATCTGGGGAGTGAATGCCTGGACATTTCTTTCATATTTCAAATAATGTGTCATGTTAAATAAAGAATCATAGTGGGATCAAGAGCTACAATAAAGGAAGTAGTAATTCTGTTGGTCTTCCTCTTCCCTGTGAATTTTTTTCTATTAACTTTCTTCCAAATTTTTTCTCCCTCATAGCCTCTCACTGGATGCTCAACAAGATTTTGGAATTCCATCCTTGTAGATATTCAAATATCTGCTGGACAAGATGTTGAGAAACCTGACCTAAGTTGGTTTGGCTTTGAGGAGAGAGCTGGAACAAGATTCTACCACAGTTTTTTTCCCAACAGACACATATGTGTCTGTGTTCCACACCAGCCTGCTCCGACCAGTGCCAGCAATCCTGTGCACAGCTGCCACAGTTTCATTCACATGGTTTTGTGCTATCAATAAATATCCTGACAGCCATCTTACCTGTGTTGATGTTCTCATTGCCATCTCAGTTATGTGACTCTGATCTAGTGGCAATTACTAGAGGGAAAACAGAGAGAAACTGTGTTAAAACTCCCCAGGTGACTGACTTTCCTGGTTATGGCAACAATAGCAGTGAGGCTGTCTTCAGATGTGGATTTTGGGAAGTCTTAACATCTACTAAATTTGTCTCTGAGAATTTTACCTTCTGAGATTGCCACCTAAGGAACCAGTCAGGTAAATAGCAAACTGCATCTTATGTCTGCACAATGCCTGTGTATGCCAAATTTACATGTGTGCCTAAGTATGCTATTCAAACCTAAAGAGGCAAATGTGAAAGAAATTTTCATCATACATTTTTTATTATATAAATTTCCAAAGTCTTTAGATTTGCTGCAGTAGTAAAGTCAGGGCACCAGAAAGATGCTCTATTCACACTACTTTGATATCACAAATGAATGTAGGACTTTTTCCAGGCCCAAGTAATATCTTTCAAATACAATGACTTACAACAACCTGCTTTATAAGACAGCTTGTTTACTTTCCTTGTGTCTTTCCTTATGCTTTCAATGGTTATTTAATTTTAAATTTTAAAGTTTACTCAGAGATTTTCTGCTCAAAATCAGTAAAAGGGAAGGGCATTCATCTCAACTGTCTTTGCCATTCTGTAGGTGCACGCCAGCCCTCTAGAATTTGAGTTCAGTAATGACTGAGATGAACATTTTGAAAGATGATTTTTCCTATCAGTTCCAGGCATCTGGTCTAAGGGAGGATGAGTTTTCTATTCCCTTTCCACCTCCAAAATAGTATTGATTTCTTGTTTGAAAAAAGAACAAAAAAGTGTTCCACTAAAAAATTTTGCTTTCAAATATCTTGATTACATATTTTTCAAATGAATTAATATTATATATTTTAAAAATTTTTACTCCTACAGACACTTTTGTTTGAGTATTGCATGCTTGCATTCTTACCTGGTCTGTCACCAGCTTGAAGATATCCTTGTGACCACATGAACACCTTGGTGCATTAATTCCTCTCACAAATAAAGACATTTTTTGGTAGGCCTTGTTTACCTTTTCCTGTGAGGAATAATGGATTTTAGAGTTATTAAAATATAATTCATTTAGATGTGTTTATTAAGTGAAATATATTGCATTAACCAAGGCAGTTCTAACTTTGTTATTTAGTCAGAATTCAACACATGCAAATGATTAGAAAGAATCCTTGATTTTCTCATTAAAGAGTGTAGAAGTTGAGGCTTCCCGGTATTCATTGTTAAATAATTTTTCTATTTAAAACAGATGTTTTTAAAATCAAAATTCCTTTTCAAGGATTTATATGGCAAATATCAAGTTTAAAAAAGATGGCTGGCAGACCTGAAGTAAAGATGTAAATGTTACAAGTTCTTTTCACTGGTAAGTAAGCAAACCATTCATATTAAAATTGCTTATGTCAGATTTCATATTAATCATAAATCAAACATAAATCTGTGATAAGATTTTGAAGATTCAGATACATACAGACAAATGTTCTCTTTTCTGCAAGTTTTTGTTCTGTTGTCGTTTATAGAACTCGTTTATAGCACTGGTTTATAGGACACTTTTGTGTTTGCTAGGTTGATTTCTACCCTGTGCTATTTCAACATTTTTGAAATCAGGAAATATTATTCTCTCCATAGAGTTAGGCTGAATTGGTAAAATGTATGGCTGAAATACATTTAAACAGTTATGATTTTATGTTTGTTCTACTTCTTTTCTTTAATGCTGCTGGAATATTTTAATTTCCCTTGACAACTAGAGTATACATTCATTATTGAAGCGTAATAATTTTTGCCTTAATCTTTATCTTTCATTTTGTATATATTGTTTTCTTGCTAATGAGTCTTGAGCAACTTCAAGAATATTGGTCTTTCAATGTCAAAAATAATTTTGCTATGTCTATAAATGTTTTTGACTTCTATTGCTTATTAGTTTTTCTTTTTCCTTACTGATTATTCTGTTACAATTTTTCATTCAGTACAGCCTAGTTACATTTTATTCAAGTGTAATTTTTTCTTGTGGTAGAAATTCTCAGTAGTTTTCCTATGTTGGAAAAAGAAAATATACAGACCTTCTTTATATTCATGCTCTGGATCTGTTCCACCCAGCTGACTTTTCTACCTAATTTCCTTCTGTCCTTTACCACTCAAAACCTTAGTTACAGACCTGTTTCCATCCTTTCATTTAATTTGAATAGAATCAACTTAAAATCATTCTATCCAGGCTTAATTTTCATGCCTGGCCTATCTTCTTGACGTATTACTACCAAATCTTTCACTGGGATCAGAAATCTTTTAATTCTGGCATACGACAAACCTGTAGATAACAAGGACTGGTATTCTGTGGCAGTGAAATTATTCTGAAGAAAAGGTATGGCCAGCACAGTTTTGATTTTCCATGGTGCAAGGAATGTCTCCACAAGTGTAAAAAAAGAATAAGCTGCTCTAACCAGGATTAGTATGGGAGAAGGCTAATTGGTCTTTCACCTTATTTTTGCTGTCATTTCTTCAGAGATTAGGTTAAGCCTCAGTGTATGTTTCATCAGGGAATTACATAGATTAGACTTTGTCTCTCTGTCTATCATTCAGACACTTCCTCTAATGTTGACTAGATTTTTCTAAGTCTCACAACTCATCATGTAGTTCCTTTCAGTCAAAAATAGGTGTATAATTTATGGTATCAAAAGCTGCTCCTAAGTTAGTAGAATGAAAGGTGTGAGACAATAATATGATTGCCAAATCTTTATTAAGTTTCCTCGTTTTCTGCCTTTCATTCACATCAACTCTCACTCTACCTATAGGGTTTTTGCATCTTTAAATTAAAAACATGTTAGTAAGGTGTCTACAAGTCTGACCTCAGACACATAAAGTATTCTGGCTAGGACTGAGACTGCCCACTATAAAGTAATATAACCCAAAGTCATGACCTGGTCCTTTAAAATAAAACTCCCCTCAATGACAAAATAGAACTGCTATAGGAAAATGTCAGTTACTCAGAAAAATTTAAATGAGGCAGAGACACCAACCCTGCTTCTTCAAGTTACAGTTAGAAAGAAGTCTTCACAAATATTGTAAAACTGACTATCATAGTTATATCTGAATGCTTAATTATTCACAGGATTTCCTTTCAGCCCAAACACCATGAGAAACTATATTAACTAAGGATGGGATTAATCTCGTACAACTCTGACTGTAAAAGACTACAGGATCCACTACAGCAATATTAGAGCTTTCAATTTAGTACAATAAATAGGTATTTTTAGGGAACAGTTCCTAGGCCCTGCTTAGTTCTCCTTAGGATGAGCTGAGTTGTGCACTAGAAATACCAGTTCTGGTTTTGATTTGAGGGTGGACCAATGGAAAGGCTAAGTGTAGATACATATGTTTGTTCAGACTTCCCTCTACAACCAGAAGGAGGTACATTTTGAGGGTGATTCATCTAACCAACAATCCCTGTCTGCAAAAAGTGAGCAGCCACTGGAGGAAAGTCTTGTTGCATAGCCATTTTAGGTAAAGCATTCAATTTCTATTTGATATTAAAATAATTTAATTGAATTTGAAATTTTAGCTGAATTTCAGATAAAGACACTACCATGAGGAAGTCCCAGTTTTATTTCTATGATCTGTGCTTGTGCAGTACATTATACAAACAAACAAAAACTTTATTTCCTTGTTCGAAAGTGCTAGGTGGTGAAAAAACCTGCTATAGTTCTTTTCCACTCATTTTACTGGTTTTTTGGTGTTTTTGCTTTGTTTGGGTTTTTTTGGGGGGTTTTTTGGGGGGGTTTTTTGTGGTTTTTTTTTTTTTAATAATTTTTGTTTAAAATGTATATTTCTTTTCAGAATCAGTTTTCCAAATTTCAATCCCCAACCACTGCATCTTTTCAAGTTTTTTCTTCTAAGACTGAAGAAACTTCTATTATCACATTTTTATTCTTTCAGGAGATATTTATAGACCATGTCTAGTTACGCCTTTATCTTCCTTTTGAAAAATTAAATAGAGCATGCAGTACTTCATTGCACAGTGCTTTCAAACCTGTAATAATTCCTGTGGAACTTTTCCGAACATTTTCCAATCTTTTTTCAATATCTTTTCTTAGCTGCAGGTACAAAGACTGGACAGTTTTCCTATAATGGTCATATCAATGCCAAGTACAAACTAATAAAAAGATTCCTTTCTCCCATCTGATATATTTTCATTTATGTGTTTAAGGATCATATGGGTCCTCTACAACATAACATCTCATTGGATCCCATATTCTGCTGATGAGCTATGACTGACTCTCATTTTCTCTTTCAAGCCTTTTACAAGATCACAGTTCTCAAGATAGAATTTTCCATCCAGTAAATGCAGCTTTGATTTTCTAATCTTGGGGCAGAAATGTAGCTGACTGAGGTCAGTGTAATTCTGTTCTATGGCATTTTCTGCTAGATCAGGATCTGAGAAAGGATTTTATTTCACGAACTTACTCTGTGAACTTGATAAAGTCCTTTACTTAATTTTACACCAGGAATTAAAACTAACCTTAATGTGGTCCTAAAACCATTCCTCCTGAACATCTAAATGATATTTTCAACTTTTACCATCAGAAGCTAGCCATGATCATCTTGGAAACTCTGCTGCAATTCTGACCATGTTAGTCCTACTGCCTGATTTATTCTAGTTCTTTCCTGTCTGAAATGTGCATGTGACTTTCATATTTATGACAACCTTTTAAAGCAGACTGCCCTTCATCAACAAAAAGAGATTTTCCTACTCCTCATTATCTTTCCTCTTATATCCTTTCTTTGCTTTACAAATCGTCCATCTAAAAAAAAAAAAAAAAGTTAATAAAAATTTTTTTTAAAATGCCCGCCTAGTGAGTAAGTTCCAGAAATATTGCACCCCACAAATAAAAATCACACTTACAGTAAGACTGATTTGATTGTAAATTGGTTGGGGAATGGTGAACCTTCCCTACAGGACAGGGAAGAGAAGTTTATGTGATTTCAATATTACAGAGACCACCAAAGATTCTATGTTACGTAGCTATGTAGACTCTCATGATATATCTCAAACTTAAATTCTTTAATGATGATACCTTCCCATTTAACAACTTGATTGCTGAGCTAAATCAATTACGAGTTTGTGACTAAGAACTCATGAAGATCTGAGACAGGAATTAACTCTGACTACTGGCCTGTCTTGTACAGCTGCGTTAAAAGATTTTCATTTTTCTGAAAAGGACATGTATGATTCTTCCTCCATTTTGAACAAAGAGCACTTAAAGGAGATACTATAGTCTCCAGAGATGTGGATGCTAATTCACATCTTATTGGCAGCTACCTAATGTCATCAGGTGTACTAGGTGAATCTTAATAAAGGAATAATGAAGACAGCATGTTTCTTCTTGCTTTTATTATTGCTCCATTAGACTTTCAGTGCATCACTTTTCTTAAGCCTCCCTGTAGCCCCTGAACGAGCTACAGTCGTCCAGAACCAAGAACATCCAAATTATATTTTCCTACCAATTCCTGGAAAAGTATTTTTTACTCTTGCCATACAGAAATCCCACTCTTTCTCTTAACTTGTTAGTGATTCTCAGAAAGTCCTCATCCTTAGGTGTGGATGAACCATTGCAGTCAAACCTGGTGGGTGTATAACAGTTTTCCAACTATAAAATGGTGTTAAGTTCATCCCAAAAGCAATACTCATTTTGCAAGTGTACCTGGACCACGGCTGTAAGAGGCAAAATGGGTTCTGAAATGGCTAGCACTTTAAAACAATTTTTATCACTTTCTGCATGCCTTCAGAAAGTACAAATTGACTGGGAAAAGAAGGGTTTGCAATCAGTCTTTTAAATAAGTTGTTAAAGCAACATAATGTGCACCATTTGTTACCATTTGTTACTGTTAAGATATTCCCATATCCATCTGACCTCTTCTGCTATAGAATTATAGAAATATTCAGGCTGGAAAAGACCTTCCAGAGTCCAACCATTAACCTTGCAGTGCTATGTTCACCAATAAACATTGTGCTGCACCTACACATCTCATCTTTTAAACATCTCTGAAGCTGGTGACTCCACCACTTCCAGCCTTGACAACACTTTTGGTGAATAATTTTTTCCCAATTCAATTTAACACTTCCGTAGTGCAACTTCAGCCTGTTTTCCCCTTGTCCTGTCACTAGTTACTCAGGCAGAGAGAAGAACAAACAAAATTTCACTGTGTGACAACTGCAGTTGAACTGCATTCAAGAGCCACTTCTCATACTGTATACATTTCTTCTAACTAACTTCTCTTCAGAAAACTGTCCTTGCTCCTAATTTCTGCAATTGCAGGGCCAGTTTGCAGAATCTGTTTGTGGGTTTTTCATGCACGGCTCCTTCAGAGCTGACCAGACTGTCAGATCTCAGCAGCTATCAGGGCAGGGGAGACAAGGACAGCTAAAGCATAACCCAGGAGAGGGATTCCCAATGGCGTTTGGAGAAGGAGTTGACAGCCAAAAAACTCTTGATTTTCCTCAGGAGCCAGTGTCAGGACCCTGTACCCTGACACTGCCAGACTGGCTGAGTTCCAGCATGAAGCTGGAGGTGGAGGCAGGGAATTTTACCAGGCAAATTTTATAGGTACAGGCATTCCTCCTGTCTTTTCTGTCTGTAAATGCTTGGATCTTGCCTGGTGACACAGTAAACTCATTAGAAAGGGGCAAGAAAATTACCAGGGACCTGGTAGAGTGCTCCTGAGAGATTTCCCTAAAAGAACTCTCTTTGTCTGGCTGTGTAACAAGCAGGGCTGGAGCTGTGGAAAGGACATTTGGTGGCTCTAGAGAGGAAGGACATGTTGAGGGAATATGTTTCACAAAACTTATAGAGGTCTGTGATCCAGGCACCTGCATGAGAGGCAGGGGGAAGAGGCCGGAGAAGCTCGTCACTATGTATTGGAGGTCAGAGTGTCCCCCCACAGCTCGGGTCGCTGCCTTCATGGCCCACCCTCTGTGCCACACATCACGTTCTGTCCTGATCCCCTCCCTGCACCAATTCCTGCCCCTTGCTCCTGAACAACCCTGAATGCTGACCCCAAGAACTTCTTTCTTCCTCTTAGTGATTTACTGTGAATATCTGTTTAGATCCTAATAGGTTAGACCAGGAAGATGAGAGGTCTGCATGAGAAGCTGTCCTTGCTGAAATGAATATCAGTGTTGCTGATTTTTGGGGAGCACACATCTCATCAGGAGGCTATATCTCATCCCAAAACTTCTCTTCAGGCACTGGAATTGACTTTATCTTCTGCCAGTCCACGGACCCCAGTTATTAATGTTTGTTTGTTCAATTATCTCCTAGGACCTTTTATTAACCACTGTGGAGGTTATTCACCTCCCTCAGCTTTAGACCTCTTCATTCATTTGTTTGTTTGTTTATTTATTGATTGATTCTTCTATAGATTATGAGAATAAATAACGAAAATGTGATTAGTTTCACTTTAGGAACATATTTGACTTAGGATAGGTTGGATCACCCTGTAGTGAGATTGTCTTATTGGTCATGGGAATTTAGATCTAGTTAAAGGTAAATCTGGACCTACATGAATGCCTGAAATATCATCATGGATCCCTTTACTCATACCAAAGAAATGAATAATACCATCCACCCAGTATCAAAGCTTTATATATAATTTCTACATAAAAGCAACGCAGGATTTTTCACCCCTGAGGTGATGACAGAGCTTTCTTTTCTCCTCAGAGATTACACTTGATCATTTGGTTTATATGAAAGATGGGTGTCTGTGGACAAGTGATAAGAACAACATTTTGAAATGCTGTAAGAAATGCTTACAGAAATTCCTATCTGGTAGCTACAACATTTATAGTTAGGTTATATAATGTTATATATTAGGTTTTTGGAAACTAAATAATGCATCTGTTCTGACCCAGGAGATCACTTGTCACAGCAAAGAAACCTCTGCTGTGAGCTTCAAAGACATCTTGACATTTAATGAAGAGATTTTTTTTTAATGTTTTGACTGAATATCTTGTGTCAAATGACACATCCCTACTTTCCCCAGCAAAGCTCTCAGCATGAACTTGGTGTTGTTACTAAAACTCTGCAGATTGCTGGTCTGCTTTTGGAGGCTCCTGTTTCTTGATATCAGGCTTCTGTGTTGCCCAAAGCTTGATGCCTGGATCCCATCTCTGGCACGCTGTGTAGCACAATTCAGCTGCATGGGCTCTCCAAATAATGCAGCATCACTCACTCCCACCACAGTTCAGCTCTCATCGTCAGCTTCAAAAAGCACGCAGCATGACATGCCTTTCTGAATGTGCATAGACTTCAGTGGTCAAGCTGAACAGTCAAAAGTCTGTGCCAGTTCTTTCCTGGCATTTAGATCTCATTTACTGCCAGACCCTGTAAAAGAAATAATCTCCCAATTGAAGACAGTTTGTGGTAGAATATGGTGATAGGGTGATTGTTGAAATAGCTTCATTTGTCTTTCAGAGACAGAGCTCTCCACTGTCAAAGTCATTGATTACCAGCTCAGCCAGTGTAGGAAGCATTTTTCCCCCCTCTGAGCTACAGGATATTAAGTTCCATAATTGTTTACAGTCAAATGCCTATGCAATACTTAATTGCCTTCTGTAAGCTGCTTGGCGATGGAGCAAGAGCAATGGTTTGTCGAGTAGAGCTAGAGTCCAAAACACTGTGGAGCTTGCAGCAATAGGATCCCTGCTGATAAGAAACAAACACGTCTGCTTCTGTCTCATTGTTTTTTTGGCTGCATCAGGCAAGTTTTTGGAAAGTTATTGCCTCCTAGCAGGAGGTGTAATGGGCAGCCACAATGTGCTGGCTCACCAGCCTTTCCTCTCCAAAACCAAGCTCAAATTTTGGCTCTAATCACTCTTCGGAATTACTTTAGTACATCCACATTCATATTCATTTCAGCGTCATGGTGGCTGGCACAGGCAGGCAAAGTTTGCTTCAGGTTGCTGAAGATATACCCAAAAAGAGTCTCACAATAACAATAAGTGCTGAAAGACTGAGCTGAGGTGTTTTAAGAGCATGGTGTGTGTGAAGAGGCAAGAATCAGATTAAAACAGGGTCCAACAGGTAAGTTTTGAGTATACATTCAAGGGTGAAGTCGTGGCACAGCCAAGAGCTATAAACCAAGACCGAAGCTGTTTTATTTTTCTATATGATTTTCAGAATGAGCAGCTTAGATGGAAACAGAAGTCTTTCCTAATTAGAAAAACAAATAAACAAAAGAATTCTCCCTTCATTTTTTTTTTTTTTAACTGTAGTACAGAACTGTGTACAAAATTCCTTCAGGGACTGTTTTTGAAGATCAGGGGATTAAAAGTGTTATCCTGTATCTGGAAACCTGAACCTCTTTAAATGATTTTTCATGCTTGTTTCTTTTGAGCAATCTTGTAATTTGCAAAGAGATCAAGGAAGAAAAACAAATTATAGGAAATTTAGGTGAAAAATAATTTCTAAGGTACTTTTTAACGGCAAGTTAATGCAGAACTGTAGTTGATATAGTGATACTATTTCTAGAGCAAAAGATATTTAAAGATTTTTTTGTCTCTTGCTGGCACTTATCTGTATAATAGGAGCTCATTTTTAAATGTACATATTCTTAGCTTTAAGAAATCAGGTAGTTTCATTATTTTTTATAAAATATTATTATTATTATTATTATTAATATCATTATTTAGTTCCATCACTTTAAGCATATAACTGGTTTAATTATGATGTTAACTAAATTCAAAGTAGTAAGGGATGTAAGTAAAACAAGATGCTAAGTCTTTTCAGGAACTAAATTTTACCATTCTCATGCTCATTGTAGAAAAATCTAATCTTAGACTGGTCGGGTAAATCAATAATTCAGTTAGTAGAAGTTAAAAATAAAAACTAAAAGATTGTTATAGATTTTTAGAAAATACTATTTTGCTCCATTTATTTTTTCAGAGGACATGTTATTTAAGATTTTTTCAATTTATTTTCCAAAAATGAAAACAGAAAGTATGACCTTTGATATAAATTTGATGTTATAAATTAAGTGTTTGACTTTGTTAGGTAATGGTAAAGAATTTTGGAGGACATAAAGATAGTGAAAAATAAAAACACTTTAAAATACCAACACCCTTTTGAGGGGTCTGGATTGCAAAACAAAAATTAGATGCTTCTGGAACTCTGACAGACTTGGTGATGTGACCACTTCCCTGGGAACTTGCTGCACTGACTGATTAACCTCCCAGTGAAGAAACCAAGAGTTTCCCACACTGAAGAATTTCAAATATCTGTTATTGTTCAATTATGAGTGTTGTCGTTAGTTTTGTTAATTTTTGGGAATTTTGAAATTCCAGAAGGACATGGAAGTAATTTCAAAACTCACAACAACATTACTTTTCTTTTGGCTACTTGCCATTCTTGATGATACTTCTCTTTCTAGTGATTGTCTTTCTGAAGTGGGGTCTCAGAATGGTTATGTTGGTAAAACACTGCTTTGGCAAAATAATGTACTGCACATTCTACTTGTTGAAGAAAAAGTTGATAGTAATACTTAAACGAACACCACCCCACTTTTTTTACAGCTTCTGTCATTCTGGATGATAGAAAAAAGTAAGGACTCAATGAAGATCTGAAAAGCAGTGGAAATTACTTCAGGCAAAAGTCAGTTACCTGAATATGGATGCCTAATGCCCTTAATCCATTTTCCAGCAGTAGCTGAATGGGGGTGGGATAATTTGTGATATTTAATGCAAGAGATCAGTGTTTGGGCAACTGAATCACAGCCCTAAGTTCGGTGACTTTGAAGTGATTTAGGCACCAAATGTCTGTGCTGAAATCAAAGGCAACAAAGCACTTCAAGGGTTTTAAAGATTAAATCCCTACATTTAAAATTTTTCAATGATGTTTAAGTCATAATTTTTGAATTTATATAAACACAATGAAAATCGACAGGTTTTGCCATTTTAAAGACTAAATGTCCCACTCTCCCTCCCAGTGAAGAAAACCTTAATGATTTCATATACATGACATATATTTGTTCCTTCTTTTCATTTTTTAATCTGGGACATGTCTATTTTGTAGACCACAGAAACAGTGTGTGGGTTAATTTTTTATCTACTTAAACACTGTGAGCTGAAAGTCATTATTGTCGTGATTTATGGTAGCTACTCTATTGCCAACCTTAACACAGTATTTTTCTTATTACTTAATTGTTCTAGTAGGGCTTCAGCTATTAGTTTCTTAGTTCTGAAAATAGGAAACAGGAGTTTTCTATTACAGATGCTTGGCTAATTAGTTCGGAGGCTGTCTAATGGGGACTATTAAAAATGCAAATAAGGAGTGATCAAATAGTGCAAAGTTTTGTCCTGACAGAGTATACTAATAAGTTCCTGCCAAAATAAATACATAAAATGATGGAAGAGAATCAAGCTTTAGATGGCACCCTTAACTGTAAATGGGATAGCACAAAGATAACATGGATGAAAGCCAAATACCTCATGACATTTAAATTTGGATATATCTAAAAGTACACACCTTGGGGAAAAAAATGGGGTGATGAATCCTGTGCTGACTTTAAAGACAAACAGTAAGTAGGTGTTTCTCTATCTATGATCTGATTTGATTCATAAAACACCAATGAGCCATGAAAACCTTTTGTTCTTTATCATTGCACCATATAAACATGTACATGCAGGTAAGCAAGAGAAAAAACAAGGTGCTGTGAGGAAGACATAATCAAACATTCACAATCTTTTTTTTTAATGAAAACCATTGTGAAAAGTCTGTATAACATATCTCACATGTTTGTTAGGATATTATTTGAATTTAAAACTGTTAGAAAAAGGTCGTCAAAATAACTAACAAAAGGAAATACAGCTTCCATGATGGAGTGAATACACATTTCTTCAAATCTCTAGAAACCAGTACAAAGGAGCAGAAGTTAACTGGATGGGGGTAAAATAACAAATTTTAGTGTAATTTTTTTTTTCGCCTTAGACATGGTAATATACTGGTGGACCTTTATGAACTGCTATGTGCTAACCAACTTCAAGAATGGATTTTCCACTCCTTATACATTATGAACTGTCCAGAGAAAAAATTGGGACATACCAGATGTCCTGAAATGAGATTACATGGATATGTAATTCATGGTTCCCTTTTCTTGCAGGGAAAATATTTTTTTAAGTAAGAAGCAAATCACAGAAAGAGTGTAGAAATGGAAAATGCTCAACTGGTCTGGAAGAAAAGCTCAAGGGAACAGGTAGAGCTGCTAATGGATAGATAGAATGGACCTTTGCAATAATTTGGGACTATTTTTTCGCTTTGGCAAGCTTTATCTCACCTTTGGTGACAAGTTCGTTGTCATCTTCTTGCTCTTATTCCATTACTGAGATGCCTTTTTATTGACTTCCATGCTATTCTTAGGAAATAAATTTTGACATATTTCCCTTCTCTTCCTTCCTCCTCTGCTTCAGATAAATCCCAGTCTAATGTTTTCCTCCACAGTGGTCCTTTATTTGTTCCCTATTATTGTTCCCACTGATAGGGCAGTGTTATCGATTTTCTCTTCCCATTGCTACAGCGGGATTGTCATTTACATGGCTGTCATACGCTGAAACCTCAGGGCCAAATTCCTGCCCATTAGCAAGCTGCCTTGCCCTATTTAAAAGACACATTTGGTGTCCTGTCTGTCTTCCAAATAGGCCTCTTGCTGGCTGTAGCTCCGGTTGGAAGTGTCTCTCTCTCTCTGTGCTGATTAGAGTCTAGACTGAACATTTGCTAAGGAGGTCCAAGACAAACTTCTTTATGCACAGGGTAAGTCATGCATAAGATTGGATCCCAAAGGCAGCAGTACAATCAGCAATGGTTTATATACAAGCTAAACACTCAGAGGGGAAAAGTCTTTACGGGATATAAACATGAGTAGATAACTAGGCTCATGACCTCCTTTCGTTGTAAAATGTTACTCCTCAGCTGTGGTCATGAGCTAAGTGACTTTGCCTTCAAGACTTTTCCTTGAGCATTAGTCCCTCTGGATTATTTTGGTAATTTCTACTGAAACAAAAACTAACAGGATCTGGTGGATTTGAGAAGAAGGGCCTGTAATGATCAAGCTGTTCCCGCTGAAGGTTTGAAAGGCTTTTCTGTTTCAAAACAAGGCATTTGGTAGCTTTAATAAGGGACATGACCTGCATTCACTTAACCATGTCCAGTAGATCATCATCTTTCCCTCAATTTTGCTTGTTAAAATTCTAATACTCCATTTATGTTTCTTTATATATACACATATATATAATGAAACGTGCTGAATAATTTGGTAAAGTAACTAACACACTTACATGAGAAAAGAAACAGTTCAGAAAATTCAGAACAGAAACTCAAAACCTCAGTGCCCACACATCCTATCTTCTGGGCTACCCCAAGATGAGAAGCTTTTGCTTTCTCTGGTTTTAATCACAAGCCCCAGTGGGGAGCTGAGAAAACTTCTGTGAGAAAAGTTTCCTCTGCACTACCGTATCTTCATGAAAAGTTTAAGTTTTGATGATTCATCATTTTCACACACACAGAAAAACACATTGTGTTGAAAGATTTCTGACCAGCCCTAGTAATGAATCCATCTGCTGCAGTCAGCGAACACAATTACGAGACAAATCACCCATCTTGAACAGTAAAGCTGAGAATAGAACCCACTCCTGTCTTTTTTTTTTTCTTTTTTTGCTTAAAAAAAAAAAAAAGGAGAAAGAAAAGGCACAGACTGTTCTTTTGATCGTAAGGAGGTTTTTACTATCCTCTATTAGGAGATGACTTATTTTACTCATCTAGGCATGGCCCAACTGCAAGAGACAGACGTGATCTTATACCCACACACAGATGCACACAGAGAAAAAGAGAGAGGGAATCTGTGTATGTCCTTTTCTTGCTCTGTGATCATTAAAAATCTGATAACACTTCTGTTCAAGAATGAAGGTTAGACCCCACCTGCTAGTCATTCTACCCAGGTGTCTGCTAAACACTGTCTTCTTTATTCTCTGTAGTGTGGCTAGGTAGCTGTTATATACCCGCTGTGCTCTGCACAAGAGATGGCTGCATATGAATGGGCAGTGAATTGCTCTTCCTTTGTGCCCGGTCTACCTTACAATGCATCAGTGTGAAAGCCCATTGCTTCTGAAAATGATAAGGAAGTAAAGAACGTTATTGAAAGATCAAACCGGAGGCCAGATTTTGCCTGAAGACTAAACTGCTTTATGAGCAAAACACTGAGGTTCAGGTAATCGATGTTCAATGTCCATTTCTACCTCAGATTTCTTTCAGCCCACTGGGGACACCATTTAATTTAGCTGTTTGCTGTAAAACAAAGATTGTGCGCATTCAGCCTCTACCCTCCAGCCTCTCCCTGGTCTTCTTTACTTACACTGTAAGATCTTCTAGTCGGGAAATTTAATGTGTTTGTACAGCACCTCACACATGGGGACCCATCTCCCACCTGGGGCCTCCACACATCACAAAAAACACACAAGCCTCTGTTTGGAAAAAAGAATTTAAACCTCAAAGTTGGCATTGTTTGCACCAGCTTAGATAGAGTTAACCTATTCCAATATCCTCCTCATTCCCTCCCCAAAATACAGGTATTCCTCTGTAACACATCTGACATTTGGCGATGGTGAAGAAGCCAGGTAGGAAAAAAAAAAAATAGAAGAAGAGAAATAATCACAGAGCAGATACCACCTGCCTGGACTTCTCCATGGGAATGAGTGATCTGACAATTATAGACTTCAGGTGCCGTGAGGAATCATCTTTCCAAACTGCTGCCAGGGGGGAAAAGACTAGTTCTGATGTGATATCTAGACAGTCTAAGAGTTATTTTTGACCTTGAAGCCTAATAGTAGGTTATTGGTAATTATAGGAAAAAAAATAACTTAGAAAAGGGGTGGGATGTCTTTTTTTTATTTCTTCCCCATCTATTCAGTTCCATAGAAATCGTGTAGGGCTCCTACTCCATAAAGCAACGCTTTAAGGAGTCTTTAGCCCTAGTAGTATTTCAAATTAAAATATGCCTAGTCTGTGAGATACTCTTTTTAGTTTTAAACCTAAGTGTTCATATTATTGTTGTAATTTTTTTTTTAAACTGCAGCAAAAAGCTGCTACAACACTGCCCAAAGAAACAAAACCCATTTTGCACAACAGTGCTTTTGGTGTGGGTGGGGAGATATTTGTATTGCCAGAGAAGGGGGAAACCAAAAATGAAAGCCAGGAGCAGATGGCAAAGGAAGAAGAGAAACAGAAAGAAAAGCAAAGAGGCTGAGGGGCCAGAGAGGAGGTTGTGAGGGAGGAGGAATAAAAAGAAAATAAAGATAATATAGACAAGAGTGGGAGAAAAAGGATCACAGGTTTCCTGCATGAACTTGGCATTCCTTAGAGAAAACTTTCCATGTAATATTTCAAAATTGTATTTAACTTTATTTAGGGATGGGGCTGAGATCAGCTTAGAGGAAGACTTTTTTAAGAGCCCCAAAGGCTCCTACTGGCTATCTGAGCTAACTGGAACAGGCAGCAGCCATCTGTGTTCCTCACTGGGCAGCAAGGTGGAGGAGGACACTGCCAAATGATGAACATCAAAAAAAACCAAAGAGAAAGAAAGAAAACAAGCACTACTTCCATCTTTCTTCCATCTCTTTATTAGGCTTTCAGGACAGATCATTAAATATCACAAGTATCCTGAATCCATTGGTGCCTCTGCAAATGCTGGGGCAGAGGCAGGAAAGGGAAGGCACAGGTCTGAGGGAGTAGATGTGGCCCTGCATGGTAACACTTGTGGGAGAGTCTGCACCAACATCCTTCATTTTGATGAGGAAAAAACACCTGTAATTTGACATTACATCAGACCCTTTATGCTGAGTGTTTCTAAGGAAGAATAGGAAGTAATAGGACTTGGAAAAAGGAATGTGGAGCAAGGCTAGCGAGGATATATAGAAATTTATGGAAATTGAAAGCAAGGGAGAGCCTGGATTCGAAGCAGACAAGAGAGAGCTGCATCAAGGAAACCTGATCTCCAGCCACATTCAGTTGCAGAGATGTTGTAGTTATTTGCTGAACTGCCTGGCATATTTTTGAACTATCTGAGAAACCAGTGGCATTCAGGGCAAATTACATCTAATTTTCTGTACAAATTGCCGAACTATTGGACCCAGCAAATGTGTTTATTAAAAATCAGAGGCATAGGCATGGGTCACATATTTGTGGCACCAGATAATCAGAAAGAGACTAAGCCCACTAATCTGGACAAATTGCATTTGATTTTTCATGCTGGAAAGGTAACCAATAAGGGCTCCTTCATCCTTACTTTCACTGTTCTGAAGTACCTGTGGCCCAGAAGGGGGTGCTTGCCTATTTCAGCACCACTAATTTATTTGGGGACCTTAGTCATTGACCCACACTCATGACCACGACTGAGCAAACATTTTTCTCTGTTTGTAACTCAGGATGTTTCCTAGCAATGAAGAAGTAACCACAGGGGACTAAGACCAAGGTGGAGCACCTGCATGAATAACTGGGTTTCTTGAAAAATCTCGTCTTCCATTTTGCTGTGGAAACTCAGGAGCCCTTAATGCATGGAACTATGAGAATAGATGAGGAAAGAGAGGCCTTTTGGAATTAGTCAGGGTGTTTAAGGGAGGGGCTGATGTTTGAATGCATGCAAAGCTGGTGAAAGCAGATCTCCTATTCTGCAGCTAACCTGTAAAAAGAAATAGGAAAGAGACTTATCTACTGGTTTAGGTAATCAAAAAATAAACAAATCTGCTTCTACTAGCAAAGAGTTATTCTTGAGCTTTAGATAATTTCAATTTAAAGAGTCTACAGAGTCTGGACAGAATTTTCCCTCCCACAAAGAGGGAAATAATTTCAGGGGCATTCCTCAGGGCTCCCCAGTATTACTTTACATCTCCATCAAAGACAAGGACAGTGAGATTGAGCAACCTCTCAGAGGTTTGCAAATGATACCAGGTAGGGTAGTTGGTTGTTGTTGTAGAAGGAGGGAATCCCAACATACAAATGGTAGGGATGGTGAACCTCAGGAAGTGAGCCCAGAGGAGGCTACAAAGATACTCAGAGGGTTTGAGAACCTCTGTGGAGGTGCTGTGGATACAGAGCATGTTCAGCCTGGAGAAGAGAAGGCTCTGGTGAGACCTTATATCACCACCTAGTTCCTAAAAAAGGTGGCAATTGAGCTGGAGAGGGACTTTCTACAAGGGTATTGAGTGAGAGAACTGTGGCTTTAAACTGAAAAAGAGTAGGTTAAGATTAGATATTAAGAAAATCTTTACTCTGAGAGTGTTGAGGTACTGATGTACTGCTCAGAACTGTTCATGCTCCATCCCTGGAAGTGTTCAAGGCCAGGTGGGACAGGACACTGAGCAAATTGGTTTTCTGCCTATGTCAGTGGGTTGGAATGAGATGATCTCGAGGCCTCTTCAACCCAAACCTTTCTACACACTTATGATCTCTCTTGATTTGTCTAGATACTCACAAAAATTAGAATGGAATCTAAACATAATGTTATGGAGGGGGAAAAGCCCCACATAAATGGATTGTGGTGGTACTCAAAATATCTCTCTGTGATAGACGATACCAAATAATTTTTTAAAAAAGTAAATAATTTTTACATTTGAAAGGAAACTGAATGAGTAATTCAACCCAACACTTCCTGTCCTAAATATATGGATAACCAGGTTAGAAGTGCACACATGCAGAAAATAAATAAATTAAAATAAATTAATTAAATACAAATTGAAACTGAGATTTGTAATTTTAGTGGAAATTTATCAGTCTGCATAGGCCTATGTTGCTCTGTTAGCACCTAGCTTAAATGGATCATCTAATCTAGAGTCCTGTTCACAAAAGAGAACTGATCTCTTTTGTGCAAGAGGCTTACCACAGTGCAAGCTTTCATTATTTTAATGTTATATTTTCAACACTGGAAAATACACCTGAGTAATTTTTTGTAAGTAAAATCCATTGAGTGCTAGACAATGACATTTGGAATAGAAAACACATAGCCACAATTTTCCATATTGGAAAGAAAGGGTATTTTATGAAGTTACTGAGAATTCTCTAGGAATAATTTGTAGAAAAAGTGGGGAGACATATTCCAGGTCTATCATAAAAGCTGTAGCTGTAATGAAGAAAAGGAAAAGAGTAGAGAATTTTTACAAAGTTTCATCTCTACCTTGTTGTAAAGGGACAAGCACGCAATTGGAAATGTACTTTTCCCCCCAGTATGTTGCCAAATAATTATATGGATCACTGTATAATTATGTACATTCAAGGTTCTCAAAAAGTATGATATATTCGGCAGTGCATGGACTATGCTTTTGATTCTAAAAGGTCTTTGTTTCAATCCCCACTTATGTAATAGCTGCCATCTTGGCTGACATTAAAGGCTTGAACTAGATATAGTCAAGCTAAAAGTGTAAACTGCTGTAGCTTGAGCACAAGTTCCAGTGTTCTTTTGTTAGGGCTGAAATAAACTCAGAGCATCTGCAAGCTGAGCACACAAGGAGGTCTGTAGCACACAATCTCAAAAGTGCTGTGAATCCTCTGAACATAAATTTTTCTTGAACACAGTTTAACATACTATGAGCAGTCACAGCTTCGATTGGTTTCCACAAATACAAGGTCGAAAATTGTTTCAGAAAATCATGACTGCTGTCATCAACTCTGTTTTTCCTTTCCTTACAACCATTGCTCATAGGTCAAATTCATTTCCCAGATAATGTTCCCAGAACTTAAATAACTGGTGCAAAATATTAAACTAAAAGTCAACGATGAATGGAGGTGTGAAATTTGTCCATGATTGTGATGCAAATGATGGATAATCAGCAAAACTGCTGCTTTTTCAAAAATGTGTATCATCTTTGCAATGTTTTCTGAACAACTCTTTAAAGCAACAATGATCACTTATGTGCTTGTGTGCTCTGATGAGATTCAAAAGCTTGAGTATTCAGTAATTCTGTGGGGTTTGCTGTGAACTCGTGACCTGTATATTGAAAACACAGCAGGTGCTAGTCTGCAAATGAGTAACATTTCCAAATTTACATCTCATGCAATTTCTGAAATTTCTGCATAGCAAAAAAGGGTACTTACTTAGATTTGCACAAACCCTTCTCCACCAGAGAAATCAAGGCCAATATTTCTTTGTCAGCAAGTGTTCCAGTTTGAACTCCTCAGGAAACAAGCATAGCAAGCATAACCATGGACAATGGTTGAAAGTCTATAGGGAAAGTGAAAATGGGTACAAAATCAATCAATATAAAACCTAAACAAAATATAAACCTGAACAAAATGAAGATTTTCAGTGAGGTCTATCTGCATAAGAATAATTATTCTATGATATATTTTCACAGAAGAGAGGATGGAATGAAATGCATCCAAATGTAAATGGATTAAAAACTTTAAACAATAAATAATTTCAAATAATATCTAGACCTGACTTCTGCACACATTCCTATTGAAAGTACAGTAATCTCACTACTATAAGGCGCACCAGAGTATAAGGCGCACTTCCGAGTGTCGGTAAATTTCCGAACTTTGTCCATATATAAGGTACACCAGACCATAAGGTGCACCTTTTTTTTGCAGCAAGGATTCGCACGCAACAAAGTAACGAATTAGTAATGGAATCGCGTGATCGCGGGGTTTACTGGCAGGTGCTCAATTTGCAAACATTTTTCACAGATTGCTGTAGCCTTTGAATGCAGCCCCAGGTGCCCTCCCCGTGCTGTGGGTCCTGGCACCCCCACCTGCCCCCGGTGCTAGCTGGCGTGCCTCGCGGCTCGGCTTGAGGCTCGCACTTCTGGGTTGGCAAATTTCTGAACTTTGTTCACATATAAAGCACACCAGATTATAAGGCACATTTCTGGGTTTCAGTCAAAATTTTAGTCAAATGGGTGCACCTTATAGTCGTGAAATTTCTGTGTTTTTATTCTTATTTTACTTTCCATTAAAAAAAAAATGTAAACACTTCTTTGTGATAGTACATTGTTTTTGTTCTCCATTTTGATCTCTCATAGAAGTTAAAGAACTGAAGTGATTTGTAAAAGGTGACTTGAGCATGTTTTGTCTGCTGGAGTTCATTGTGGTCACTGTTTGAATTGCAGCTATTCTGATGACTGAAGTTAGAACACAAGTAGATATCAGGACCAAATACTTTGAAGAGAGAATTATCCCAGGAAAGTCCCCTTTAACAGACAGTCATGTAAGGTTAGTCAGTAGTCCACTATTCCTGCTAGATCCTTCATCCATGCCAAAGTCTGATCTATTCCTAGTACTTATGGATAAATCTTTTTGTTTCGTTTTGCTTTATGTTTATCTTCTAGAAGCTAAAATTCTTCTCTTTCTTAAATATATTATAAACAACAATATTATGTACATGAGAATGGTACATAATCAATGCACAACATCTAATTTACTATCAGCTTTGTACACATTAAAATGAGAAACTTAAACTGATAAAATGTATTCAGATTTTTTACTGGAAGGTTCTTAGATGCATCTGCGATAATGATTATACGAGAAATAAAAGTGAATAGAAAAGAACCAGTGTTCTGGATTTGGTAGACTTTTGGTTAGTTATCAAATTAAATTTCATCTATTTAAAAATAACCATCCGTAGCCAAAGAGTTATGCCAGAATTTAGTCCTATCCTTTTTCATTGATATGATTATTGAGATTTTACCAATATATAGGATCTGAATCAGATTTGCTGGTAGAAATAAATGTTATTGCCACTGCATAACTATACATGTGGTTCTCAATGACAACAATATTATAACTAATGTACTAGCAAACTGTACAAGACCTAACCACGATGCTTTTTATTTTCCAGGTGTCTGAACTCAGATAGATTCATAAATCATGAATGTTGGACTCTAGAGAGTTTCTTGGTAACTCTGTCATGTAATGATGCTTGGCAAGGTTAATTTTCTTTTTTAAAATCCACATTTTAGATAGGAAACCCATAGCATTCAAATCCAAGTAGTACTTTTTTTGATCCTGCCTACTATGAAGAGAACTGAGGCCACATTTTTTTGTGGCTAACAGGGATAGAAATTTCACTGATTTCACAGAACATTCAGAGTTTTAAGGGACAATGATCATCAGGGCCAGCTTTTTATTGAGTGGCATGTATGGAGATTGAGACTGTGACCTGGGTTAGAGCATATTATCAGCATCATGTTCTCTGTCAGAAATTTGACTTTCCGGAGTTTTCTGCATGCTTTCATCAGACTTACCAGCATTTTATATGTTCAATGCCTTTATACATGCATAAGGCTTAGGATTGGTGAGTAAAATTCGCTCCAAGCTGTGTGAATTAAATGTATAAAAGAAATCCTGGTTTTCTGACATCAATATAAGGTAAGCTCTGCATTTTCCCCCTTTTTTCCCTGTCTTATCTAGATATGGAGATCATAGAGGGATAATATTTTTCACTATTATCTAAAAGTGTTGTAGAGAAGAATTCCCTTAATGTCATGATGACTGGCAGAGAATATGGCACATGTTTGTTCAAGCCTGTAAGTGGTTGTTAGTAGATACTCTCCTGGTGTGGTGTTTCCTGCCAGTATACACTGCTGGTTACCACCATGCCTCATCATCCTGAGGAGTCTGCAGGACAACAAATGGCTTGCATGGTCACAAGACTGCAAGCCAGACCGCAGCACTGTCCTAGCAAATTCCAGAGGTGGCATTCGTTCCATTAGTCATATCATAGTTATTATTATGGAATAATTGTCATCTCCACATGAAGTTGAGGGCCTTTTTGCCTGGTATCAGGTACCTGAAAATGACCAACAGAAAAAAAAAATCAAAATAAAAATAATGTTAAAGACAGGGCAAGTACAGAATTAATATTTTCCTGATATAGCATTTCAGTTTCTAGCATTCTTCAGACAAACTTCCCAAGCAGACTAAATTATTAGACAGTAATGTCTAATAATGTCTCCTTCATAATTTCTTGTATATATTTTTCACTTTAGCTATTACCCCATAATATGGCAGTGAATTTCATAACAAAATGACATGCTTTTAAAGACTGTTTTAAGTTGGCTTCATAATTATTTTATTGGTTCATTTTTACATTGTGTGAGATATTGAATCATTATTTCCTGGTTGCCTACATGACCATATTTGCACCCTCTTTTTACCCTGTCTTATGTTCTTTCAGCTACCAAACAAATAACTTTTAAAATACCTGTATACAAAAATATCTTTCTCCAGATTTGCCAAAGAAACAAAGTCAGATAAAGTCTGGAATTTTAAGAGATAAGACAGTAATTTTCAGAGAGAAATGGATTCTCTATCAATTTAGTAGGCCTGCTGTTTTCCTGAAATGGAGCATGTTTTTTGCAAGTCTGTAAAAAGTAGTTTCTGAAACTGGATATTCTGAAGTCACTATTTCTTGATCCATGTCTAACTTTATATGATCTCACCATGCCAAAACAGTTCTATTGAATAAAAATTTCTGGTACAGAGGATATTGCAATAGTGAAAGCAGTCATACTGTTCAAATTTGTTATGTAGTACTCAAAAATAATTGCATTTTTCCCTTGTCACATTCCTGTGAAGTCAAGTATTGATTAAAACTCTGCAACCCAAATGCTATGTATTGTCACTGCTTTTCAAGGCTATTTTAGATGGAAGTAACTTGTATTAAAACAGAAAAAAAATAGCCTTTCTTCTGCCTCTCTGGCTGACTCCCTCTTTTATATTTAGTCTATTCCTATTTTTCTGATAATAGTTACGTATGAGGAAGCCTTGCAGACCTGTGCTTTCTCAGACTCAAGCAAAAGTTAAGGGGAGATTTGTTGACATGATCATCTAAAACTGCATTATGGGAGGCTGTAAGGAAATGGAGCCAGACTCTTCTTGAAGGTACAAATGGGAAGGTGGAAAGGCAATGGAGAGCAGCTGGAGCATAGGGAATTCTCAGTAGATGTAAGGATAAATTCTAACCCCACACCTCCAAGAAAGAAATGTTTGCTGAGCTACATCTTTGGACATATTTAAAACTTTCACAAAAATTCCTGGAATACTCTAACTGAGCTTGCATTGAGCTGAACTGCTCAGGTAAACTCCAAGCTCCATGATTGTGTAATTTTATGACTGTGCACGTCTCTCTGATGCAACTTCTGACCACAGCTGAGCAGTAAATGGGTTTCATGTATTCTTATGTAACAGCAGGGGGTGACTATTTCTTGTAGTAGAGGAATAGTGATTTGTATGATATATTTAAGATGTTCCTTGCTAAAAAAAAAAAAAAAAAAAAAAAAAAAAAAAAAAAAAAAAGAGAGGAATGAAGATGACCCCATCTTCTCATTAAATCTGGGAGAAGAAAAGCATACACTTGGTACACTTGGATAATTAGAATCCCTGCAAGGGACTGAGGGAAAACCAGCTTGTTTTATTCAAATGAGTGTATTAAGCCACATAACACTGTGTCTCGTTCCAGGCTCCTCCAGACAGGACAGATATGAAACTCTTGTGGTCCACTGGAGGGTAACAAAGACAGAGAAGGGGATGGAACATCTCTCTTAGGAGGAAAGGCTGAGGGAGCTGGGGCTGTTCAGCCTCGAGAAGAGATGACTGAGAGGGAACCTCATCCCTGTCTACCAGGATCTGCAAGGAGGGGCCAGAGGATGGAGCAGGCTCCTCTCTGTGGGATCCAGCAATGGGACAAACGGAGCAACAAAAATGATACACAGGAAATTCCACCTGAGCATGAGAAAAAACTTCTTTACTATTCAGTTCACTTGAACAGATCACAGAGAGGTGATGGAGTGTCCCTCACTGGAGATATTCCAGAACACTCTGGACACAATTCTGTGCCCTGTGCTCTGGAATTACCCGGCTTAAACAGGGGAGTGGGATCAGATGACCCTCTGTGGTCCTTTTCAACCTGACCCATTCTGGAATTTTGTGATTTACAGCGGGATAGTTTACACTGACCGTGATATTAACGGTCCACATGAAATAGTCAAAGTTGACCACTTTACATCAGTAAGCTATTTTCTTCTGGTTTTGCTGAACACCTGAATGGCTAACACCTACAACAGTGTCAGCTCTGTTCTTGTAAGGGAACATGGTTTGAAAAACTGCTTTGCAAAACATTTGTAGTGACTAAGACACCTGCCAAAAGTCAGAAAAGAGAGCACAAAATGGAATTGCAGAGTGAATTTGTTTCTAGCACAGGAACAGTAACAAGGAAGAAAGAAAGAGAAAGAAAGAAAGAAAGAAAGAAAGAAAGAAAGAAAGAAAGAAAGAAAGAAAGAAAGAAAGAAAGAAAGAAAGAAAGAAAGAAAGAAAGAAAGAAAGAAAGAAAGAAAGAAAGAAAGAAAGAAAGAAAGAAAGAAAGAAAGAAAGAAAGAGAAAAAGAAATTAAACAGACAAGGAATGTATTTTAGCTAATATCTTAAATAAGAAAAAGGAAAAATATAGGAACTCCCTTATGATTACTGAAAAACACTCATTCACTCAATGGATTTGAAGATTACATGGTGGGCTATATAGTCAAAGCCAGTCAATGGCTTAGAATCAATTTGTAGCATCAGGTGTTCCTGCATTTCACAAGTTTCTATTTATAATTATATTTGTGGACTTACCACTGATATTTTACTTTCTCTGGATGAAGTTGTCTGTAAAATTTTCCTCCTTGTTTCCATTTTCAAGTTTCTTATGTTCGAATCAATTATATGTATGTTCAATTCAAACCAGCTGCTTAACAATAGACAAGTGTCACTTGCTGGTTGGCAAAATTTTTGGATGAATCTGGTGAGTAAAGGGAGGAATAATATCAACAGATTTTCTAGGTAAAATTCTGCACTTTCCACAGATATCTGAAGGTACCTGAGGAAGAAGGCACGTTTATGATTCCATCCAAAGCCTGACACATGTTCCCAACCTTTCCTATATTTTGCTCCTCCCTATAACGGAGTGGTGCACACACCCCTCCTGTATATGTTGCTATTAGCTTTGTAAGGCTTTGGATCTCAGAAACTTTTAATAAAGTCATGCAAAACTCACAGTTTAAAAGCAATAACTGACAATTATCCACTTAGGGGGTTAGAAAACTGCCTTGAGAATGTAAAGTACACTACCAATCATATTTTTGTTATTTAAGGGAGAGGTACTGTAATTTAGTTGCTAAAACTGTCATGTAATGGGCCACAGTAAATTCACTTGAGAAAAGAAGACCAAAGGCAGGATATATACCACTGCAATTGCTCTGAGGGTTCTTATATTTTCCTGTAATGCTAAAGAGGTTTTTCAACTTATTTCCCCTCCAAAGCCTAAATTCTCCAGACTGAATAAACCATCACTCGTAAATCCACTTCGACAAACAAGGAGGTGAGTGCATGTACATGAAATATAGATTTAATAAATATTCCCCATGTATAAGGAAATGGCTGGAATGTGTATAGCCCTCTGCTGCTCTGCCATGGAGTTTCCAAAAAGTGTGATTGGCAATGTGTCTGGTAAGATTCCTGACAACTGACTCTGTTACCACATTTCAGGTTTTTGTTTGGCTTTTTTCTAATAAACTAGAGCCCTCAGAGGCCCATATTCATGAAAATAGAGGGAAGACCCACCTCAGAACCAAAAATTGATTGCAGGCTGCATTCAGTGCTGGATGAAAAGTTGAAATATTTCTTATATTAACTGACCATTTTAGCTATGCCTACTTCCAAAGTTTCCTTAGCTTATTAACTCACAGGTCCACTTGTGGATCAATTATTAATGCAAGAATAAAACAATGTGGCCTTTTTGGACTGCTGAAGCTCTGTCAGCTCGTTCTGCATATCTGCCTACCTAGGTCTGAGCCCAGAACCTCGATCATTGGACACTTTATTAAAGAAAAGAGAATGCAGCCCTTCTTCTCCAGACTGTAAGGGTTTAGCTGAAGTATTCAATAATACTGCAGCTTTATTATTCACTGTGTGATTTGTGCTTACATTATTACGCATTATTATCGCACAATTAATCATGGTGACATTAGTGCGGAATAGAGAAATGAAGTTCTGAATAGACCTGTTTCAAAATATTATTTGTACATTAGAAACTATTTTTTTATCATCATTTTATCAATATTTTTCAGTAAAAATATCTTAAACAAATATGCATGTTTGAAATAGCTGCAAGATCATAGACAATTACACTATATAATTACTTAGATTTCTAATTAAAATACTGATTTTTTTGACCAAGTTGGGAGCTTTTCTAAGGGCAGGAAAGGAGAAAAAAAAGAAGGAAATCTTTCATTCTTCACAGTACCAAGAAGGCATTAGCAATGTATTTCTTCTTTAATAATCTTGCCATCTTGTAACAGATGCAGGAGAGTTTAGTTTATGGAGCAATTTAATAAATAGGTCTGGAAACCATATTTCTACCATTTTCTGTGTTTTTATTTGACATAGATCAACATTACTCTTATGCACATATTCCATCATAAATGCAGTCCTATCTCCATTTACTCTTTAGAAATGGGTTACACTTTTTATGAAAGTATGCAGTTTGCCTTATTCCCATTTTATGTTAATTTTGTTCAAATTCTAACTCAAAGGCCAACATCTCCGTGTAAACAACCCACCACATCCTGGGGTTAATGTGCAATTCAAGATGAACTAGCATTTGCCTGTATATTAGAGCTGGAATATTTTAAAAATACCCCATTCTAATTAGTACTATGAAAGATTATTTATCTGTCTTGACATTACAGAGCAGGGATTGCAGAAAAGGTTACCATTAATGTGAGGTACAATGAGGGCTAATCAGGAACAAGTAAAATTTATCACTTTGCAAGAGTAATGATGATTTACCATCAGGATGCTTTTGAATTTCGCCTTTCATCACACTTTCAATATTAAAAAAAAAGAAAAAGGTATAGAAATATGTTGCCTTATTAAGCAAACAGAGCACATGCCTGCAAAATAAATCTGTTTTCTGAGGAAAAAAAAGAACATCTAAAAAAAAATAAAGTCTTGCAACTCAATTTGTAAAGTATGAGGGACACTTATCTTATTCAATTTTTTTTGCCTCTGAATGTAGACATTAAAGATATTACAATTTCCAATCTACTTGCAGTGTAATTGATTCTTTGATGTCCAGTTTCTGTGTTACAAACATTAAACAACTTGTCTGCGGGTCAGTGATGATTTTTATTTTAGTGGGAGGCTATATTATGTTTTTGTGTGTAATTGATGAAAGCTTTCACTTATTTATTTATTTTCTTGAGACTTCAATGTATGACCAAAAATCTTATGTTTCTTTAAAGACTATGAATATTGAAGACAACTGACATATAATTAGGTCACTTTGTTTTTTTTATATCAGAAAAATATAGAAATTTTGTGGGAATATATGATGAATGCCATTGGGAAGATCGACAAACCAAATTATATAATTTTTGAAAGGAAGGATTAGTCTGGATAAATAATAGTTGACCAACTTTTTTTTGTGTTACATAAAAGTTGAAAAATATTGAAATGTTTCCTATCTTGAGTAATGTTAAGAAGTGAGCATTTTGAGAGGTCTTTTCCTGATTTAATATTTGCAGACAAAAAGTTCTTATGTCTATCAACTTACACATTAATGTTTTGTCTTGACCTTCAGTACTTTTCTGCAATGTTTCACCTGATTTGAATAAAAGCACTTTCTTATAGGAAATTTTTAGTTTGGCAACATCAAAATGCAATATTTGAAACATTTCTAAAATGTACTTGACAAAGAAATTTCACCTGAATGTAAACTATTCTTTACCAAAAAGAAGAAAAAGAGAATCAAAATAAAGGGAGAAAGTTTAAACACTCATTCCTATTTTTAGGACTGGACAAAAAATTATATGCTAAATATCAAGCAAATCATTACTAGAGTTTGCATTTTCCTAATATTCCTAATAATACTCTCTGATATTATATTTAAAGCAAATGAGACAAGATTATTTGATTCCTAGGACATAAAGTGTTAATATTAATTCTATACTGAAACTCTCTTCAAAGGAAAAATTGCATTTATTATTTGCTTTCAGGTTTATCAAGCAAAGTGAGTAGTTCCTGTAAAATTCAAAGGGCAAGAACAGAATTTTGGAAGCTCTTGTTTTGGATGGTATTAAGGACAAATCATCATGTTGCTAAAAGCATGGTTAGGCTATTGTCATGACTGAAGTATTAAGTCACTGTAAATGGTTTACTTAGCAAGGCATAGTAAATAACAACTATATGACAGTAACATAATAAAATAACAACAATAATAAATCCCACAAAAAAATTTGAGACAAATTGCACCATGTCAAAGACCATATGAACTGCAAGTTTTTCCTATATAAGGATAACAGGTTTATATAAGTATGAAAATATTTTTTTATTTTATTATAAAAATATATTTTTATTGTATTCATTAGTTTTTGTAATTTTTTTGTGTTGGTTTTTTGTGTTTTTTTTTTTATTTTTATTTTTAGCTTACTTGTAGCCTGCTCTTTAATTGTGGATCTTGGAAAACCATGGATGATTTCTTACTCATAAAAACCACCTGTTTGATTCTCTGAAAGTCAGATATAGTATTTTTAGTCATCAGTAGTAGGCAAAGTAAACTGATGAAAGCCTAAAAAAAACCCCCTAAAATAACAAACTAATGTTACTGCATTCTTTTCACATGGTTCCACAGTATAAGAAAGGAAAAGTGGGTGGTTATGCAGGCTTCAGACTCAGATGGTGGTGGTCCAAGTCTTGTAAATATCTGACAACCATCAATAGTGTTCAAGCACAAGAAGTGTTGAACACAACTGTTCCTACATCCCAGCAGGACATTTGGTGGTATGATAGTAGTGGATATGGAATTATTTTGTCTAGGTATCAGTGGTTTGTCTTAGCAGGTAGAAGAGAACTTAGAGTGAAAATACCTGTAAAAGGATGTAGTCCTGAGAATATCTGGTTAATGCCTCTTCAACAGAGAAGATTAGGATGACAAACAGAAGTAGCACATTAAACACACTCTTCTGAGGTTTCTCCAGGTGATTCTGCTGGAATTCTCATTTTGGGCACAGTCATAAGCTCCAGGTCACAAGAGAATAGTAGGTTATTTCCAACCTGCCATATTTAATGGGCACATAGTTCAAGCTCCATGTGAAGCTCTGCACCTGAACTTCTTGACCAATACACCACATCTACTAAAGAGCAGGACCAAAGCAACATTTTGTTTGATAGATTTCTTCTTTGGAAGTATCAAAACATGGTGATTGGCTTTCTAACGTTAAGAAGCAAATTGATTATGAACTGGAGTTTTGTCTACCAACAATTTTTAATATGTAATCTTGTCATGAGTGAACTAAAGTCATTAATAATACAGTAAGCAAAATGTGCTACAGTTAACCTTAAATTATAACTTACAAAAAGCGTTCTTGCAGTTTCTGCTATGATTTATGGGCTCAGTTTATTCTATGCAAATTCATGCACAGTTTCTAATAAGAGGGAGGAGGAAAGATAAAAGAGCCCTGAATATTTTATAAGCTTTTTCCACTTACCTTAATTTAGAAATATGAAGCTGAATATGTAAGTAGAGAATAATTACCTATTACTAATCTCCCACATAGTTTATCTATTTCAGACCTGAACATCCTGAGCAATGCAAAACATAACTGTTTTACTACCTGTACCACTGTAAATATGATAATTAGGTATACTTCAGTGCTAGTTTTTGCTGATACATGAGAAGATAGATGCTGTAATATAATCAGGCAGTGCTTCGCTATTGTTTTATATCCCTTTTAAAAATAATATGCCTGCTGTTCAGTATTTCATTCATTGGACACAGTAAAGTTAACTTTTAAGAGGATGATGCCCTAGATAAGTTCCTTGAGCATGCTTTTCCAGATGCGATCCTTAAATTTTAGAAACAGTGTAACAAATTTGGGGTTGCTGTAGAAATCCTTCCAAATAGCTGCACCAGAACTCAACAATGTGCTCTGCAGCACAGGTTCTTCTGTACTCAGTACTCAGTCTGATCCATAAAGACACTCAGGCATCTCAGTTAGGTCTTTGACAGCTGGGTAAAACAGCAATGTGCCACAGAATCACAGAATCACAGAATCACAGAATCACAGAGTCATTGAGGCTGGAAAGGACCTCCAGGATCCTTGAGTCCAACCTGTGACTGATCATTTTGTCAATTAAGCTATAGCACTGAATGCCACATCAGTTATTTCTTAAATTCAGAGGTGGTGACTCCACTACTTCCCTGGGCAGCCCATTCCAATCCCTGACTACTCTTTCAGTGAAGAAATTCTTTCTGATGTTCAATCTGAACCTCCCAGGTGCAGCGTGAGTTTATGTCCCCTTGTTCTGTCAAGAGTTGCTCTAAAAGAGCTGAATGAAAACCCCCTTCCAGTCTGTTCCTCTAGTTTCTAAAATTTAAACAGAAAACTGATGAGGGAGGAAGGAATAAGAGAAAGAGAGACATTCCTGGTTCATCCAAGATTAGAATGAACCATCTTTATACTGAATTGTGCTTTTGATTAGTTAACAAACAATAAAAAATATTTCCCTGTTATCTCCACTTCCAGCTATCACAATAAATTTAGATCAAATCACAAAAGGCAAATAGACATCCTTCAATCAGAGAAGCAAAATAAAAATTATTTTCCTGTAAATTGTAATCTTGTGTTGCACTGTCACCCCTCTTCCAGACTGCTTGCCACTCATTGTTTGCATCCACTTGCATATGTCTAAAGCATGCTAAGACCAAGAGCAGTGTCCCAGGTGTACCTCAGGTATGCACTAGTGTTTAGTTTTTACTGGGGCCATAAAAGATCAATGGCTATCTTTCCTGATTTGAGTTTCATGAGTTTGCTACACCTAGCTGCCACTCCAACAAAAGATTATTATTTACTCACTTTGTGAAGCATTCTGGTATTTAGATCCTACCTAAACCCTGATAGGGTCCTGAAGGTGAATTTTTTCTGTCTGAATCTGAAGACAGAACTATTTGTCTAAATATCACATCAGTGATGCTGATCCCTGAAAAGTCAGTGAGGAATGTCGGGATCAGATCCACCTTAACTTTATTAAGGAAAAGGCAAGAACCCTCAGTTTGGAACGGCACTTAATGTGACACGTGCCAAAACCAGGACACATCATCATCATATGAAGTGTGGCTGAGGGAGCTGGAGATGTTCAGCCTGGGGAAAAGGGGCTCAGGGGCAGCATACCACTGTTTCAAACCATCTGAAGGAATAACCAGAGATAAGAAAAGAGGACATAGCCTCAATCTGCATCAGGAGAGGTTCAGGCTGGACATCAGGAAGAATTTTTTCACTGGAAGAGTGGTCAAGGATTGGAATGCGCTGCCCAGGAAAGACACCACCCCTGAACTTACTGAAGAAATGCTGGTCATAGCACCCAGTGCTGAAGTTTAGTTGAAGAAGTTTATGCTGTGTCACAAGGTGGACTTCATGATCCCGGAGGTCTTTCCCAGCCTTGATGATTCCATTTTTTATGATTCTATCACAAATGTTCAGACTGCCAGAAGCCCCAGTGCATATGCACAGTTCAGCAAGTGAAAATACAGTGTCATATTTTGAGCATATTATTCCTCTTGCTTTTATTGAATCTGATATTTTGTTTCAGGACGAAGAAGATATTTTAGTTTTGAGTCTTGAGTGAAGTTTGAGGTGGGTGTGGGGGAGAATAATCCAATCAAATCCAAACTAGAAGATTAGTTCATGCTCAGGGTGCTCAGAGGTCAATAGGATTCAAAGTATTGAAGATTTGCTGAGTGACAGCAGTAGTTGATTAGTGATTGGCAGTTTTTTCCTGTGGCAAATTCATGTTTCACTGGACAGCTTACCAGTGATAAGAACCCAATCAGTTATCCTGGATATTTTATTTATGTCTTCACTGTATGGTGTTAAAAATAAGGAAGAAGGGTGAGGAAGGGAAGCCCAGGAAAGTTTAAAATAAAATAAAATAAAATAAAATAAAATAAAATAAAATAAAATAAAATAAAATAAAATAAAATAAAATAAAATAAAATGGGAAAGGGAAAGGGAAAGGGAAAGGGAAAGGGAAAGGGAAAGGGAAAGGGAAAGGGAAAGGGAAAGGGAAAGGGAAGGAAAATTCCCTAGATATTTCACAGCTTGCAAAGCCTATTTCTGTTCTCACTGGGGAGCAGCAAAAGTGGCAAGGAGTTAAGAAAACCAACTTCCTTGGCTTCATCCTCTTTCTGAGAACTTTTGAGAGTGATTCCACAAGGCATTAGACATCTTTTCCCAGCAGACTGAAAACACAGTTGAATAACAATTTCTTCCATTTTGGCAGATAACTGACCTACCTAAATTATCAATATATTTGCACTCTGGCTTCTGCTGTAGTTGGTGGAAAGAAATAATCATATCTATATACCAGCTTCCTATGCTACACTTGTAACTCTTAAAGCAAGAAATTATACTCATATACTCAGTTTATAATTGTAATGTTAGTTAATAGTATAACTAACCGAATAAAAATCAATATAGAACTTTAAAATAGATTACTTATCCTTAACTCTTCTGTAAGGTGTGCAATCACATTTGTGCAAAATGACTAATGAGTTACTCCAGTTGAAACAGCAGCAACAAAGCGGCATGAACACTAGAACACTTCCTGAATTCAGTGAAAGACTTAAACAATAAACTTCAGCATACTTCATGAGTTTCTGAAGGCTATAAATGCTTTAAATCATTTACTAGTTGTTTGACTCAGTGCTGTCCCAAAGGCTGATGTATTGTTTTCTATCTATTTTTCTGCTGAAGAATGTTTGACCTGAATTTTTCCAGAGTTTTAACTTTCTGTCCAAAATTCACAGATATCTAAAAATGCTTGAAGTGACTACAGATTTTCAGAAAGTATCTAACTTCTGCTTTCTGAATAACCATGGGCTGAATTTGGTAGCTTTATCTACAAACAGCAGGGGATGTTCACTTAGAATCTTTAGCTTAAAACAGTTTACCAAGTCTAGAGACAGGAAAACTGAATTAGAAAATTGCAGATCCAAGATATCCCATTGACAAAAAGCTGAATACTACAAATGGAACTTCAGCCTTCTTTCATCTGTGCAGTTTTTATGATTTCACCCAATGGCAAGTATTGCTCAGTCTCTTGCTCACTGTCCTGTCTGCTCCTTAGTGAGAAGAAGAATCAGAGAGTAGAACTTATGAGTTTATATAAGAACAGTTTAATAACTGAGACAAAGTAAAATATAATGAAGATGATGATAATAATCACAATTTTAATAGTAATAAATATAGAAAAAGAGGAATAAAACTGAAGAAATACAAGCAATGCCTGATGTAGTTGCTCACCACCTCTGACTGAGTTTGTCCCTGAGCAGCTCCTTCCACTCAACTTCCTCCAGTTTATATACAGAGCATGATGTTCTATGGTGTGGAATATCCCATTGGAATTCAGGTCAGATTTCCTTTTCCAATGATTTTTCCTTAAAATTTTATTATATATTGATATGAAGAAACTCAGTTTAGGTTTTTTTTCTGCCAGGAAAACAAAGAGCTCAAAATGGTTTTTGTTTTGTTTTCCCCCAAACTTACATTTTTAACTCAATTTTGAGGCATCATATAGAAGTGTGATTTTCTGATGGGGTGGTATTATCTAATAGAGTAAACCATTCACTAATGACAAAATAGCAACTGAAGATCATGAGTTTAAGAAGTTTTGGGGTTTTTTTGCTCTGCTTTTCACTGGTTCAGCCTCACATCGAGTCCTGGGAGCAGATTTAGGTGATACAGTATAAGAAGGATATAAAGCCTATATTGGAGAGTGTCCAAAGGAGGGACATGAGGATGGTGAACAGTCTGGAGGAGAAGCTGTGTGAGGAGCTCTGAGGGAACTGGGTCTGTTCAGCCTGGAGAAGAGACTGAGGGGAGACCTTGCTGCAGGCGCAACTTCCTCTTGGGGCAGAGGACAGGCAAGCACTGATCTTTTCTCTCTGTGGTGACATGTCATCTCTGCCCAGTGACAGGACCTGAGGAAATGGCCTGAAGTTGTGTCAGGGGAGGTCTAGATTGGATATTGGAAAAAGGTTCCTCACCCAGCAGGTGGTTGGGCACTGGAACAGGATCCTCAGTGGTCACAGTGGTCACAGCACTGGCAGAGTTCAGGAAGAGTTTGGACAATGCACTCAGGGACATGGTGTGATTTTATGGTGTCCTGTGCAGGGCCAGTAGCTGGACTCAATGACCTTATTCTATCCCCTCCACCTCAGCTTATTCTATGTTCTGTGGTTCTGTGTATCTTCTGGAGCACCAACTTCAGAATGAGTTTAAGCTGCTGATTTGAATTTGTATGCATGAATGCTAGTGTATACCACAAGTAGTTTTGAGTGTGGGGTTTTTTTTTGGTGGGGTTTTTTTTGTGGGGTTTTTTTGTTTGTTTGTTTTTTTTTTAAATATTTTTAATTTTACTGGCTTACTCTTATTACATACCATCCAAAATTGGAACATTTGGAATACTTCAATGCGCTGGAGGATTGATTGAACATAAACATGGCTGAAAAGATCTGCTAGCCATAGCAATTAATTCAAGGGATACTTTAACTGTTGATCCTTCATAGGATTTTTGAGTATTGCAGTGTAAAAGGAAGAAGAAGAAAACAGTTTTTGAAACCAAATGGGTGCAGCAGGCAGGGTTCATGTGTGAATTTCTGAGGGAATGAAAAACAAGGCAACCTCCAGAGGTTAAATTGCCATTGTTCTGTTCTCCAGATACTAAAAAAGGACTTTTAATTTTCCCTACATAAAGGGGACAAGATGTGGGAAGAAACAAAATAAAAGGAGCTCTACTCTGAATAAATGAGAATGCCAGGTAATTGGTAGGTATAGATGGTACCTGCCAACTAGTCAAGCTGTTTGATAGCATTCCTCTGTGGACCCAAGGGGAGCATTGATAACACAAGGAAGAAGGGTTAGCAATAGTTTCTGGGTCTTTTATGAGGCTTACTATCGATCACAAACTGTTGCTGTCCAGGAAAAAGGTAAAAGAATACCTAGATAAATAGGAATTGACAAAGCTGGGCAACTTAGAGAGAGAAATCTCTGGAGTCGCCTGTAACCATGGAAGAGATATTGAAAGTGATACAATCAATGTAGCCCAGGAAGACTGCTGGGAGAAATGAGTTTACCCATCAAGTAACCGTAGGTGGAGGCATGTTGTGGCTGGTATGTTTGTTTACATGATGTGCTCGCTCAGGCTTCCATACTTTCTACATTTCATGCTGCAGTTTCAAGATTTATTTGGGATCCAAAGGAGACCGTCTAAAAACTCACACAATTCCACAGACCCTTTCAGTTTTAAGCAATTCAGCAGTATTTTCAGCATTAAGAGAGATCCAATGTTGTCCAGGACAGGTGTAAAACAGAGAAAAAGAAAAATATGTTTATTCTGTGCCTTTCATTTATTTTCTTTTTCAAAGAAACAGAGATTAAGTACTTTCAAAAGAAACTCTTAAAAACAAAACAAAGTTGATCAAAACATGTACCTTAAAAACAGTGCAAGAAAAGCAAGACAAAATGTAAACAGAACCTGGGATGAATCAAGATGTTGAATTCACAGGGCTCAGAAAACTAGAATATGTAAAATAAACTGTATTTTCCACCAGTCTTGAGTTTTATAGTTTGTCTGTAGATAAGGCTGAACTCCCTAGTGTATTCTGTGGTCATTGAGGTGAGGCTTGTTTGTTTAGACACCAGTCTACAAACAGACTTTAATCTAGATCATTTCTGTATCTATTTAAACTGACAAATTTTCATTTATTACTAAAGTTGTTAGATTATGGGTAATCTAACTGCAACTTTAGTGCTAAAATCAGAAGATTCTAGCTATGAAGTACTGTGCTTGAGTCACAGTCAGAGAGACACACTCTAGGAGGAGAAAGAAACCATTCCTCCTCTTCATATGTGCATGGGCCACACAGAGGAGGAGGAATCTGTTAATGTTTAGACTAAAAAACCCAGACTTTTGTAAGTTTTTTGAGCTTGTGAGGGTAGATTTAGAGATCTCATGTGCAATATGAAAATAGATTTTACAGTATTTTGACATATGTTGCAATATATGTTTGGCTTTTCCCTGATTTGTAAAGATAACCCTTTTATATACAGGAGCTGTGGATTTCAAAACCAAAACAGGTAGCATTCAATCCTATGGACTGAATTTAGTACAGTGTTGTTTTTTAGCAGGGTAAAAAAGCTATCTGAGTTTTGAGCTGTCAAGAACTTCAGCAAGATGTGCCCAGGCATCTTCTGGGCTTATTTAAAAACAGTCCAGAAGAGTCCCCATTCCTCCTAGAATTCCTGCTGTCCTGTAACCGTGGTATAAATGACTAACAAAAATGACACAGATTACTTCAGGTGATGTGCCCACAGGAAAAGATCATCATTGTTTACTGTTGACCAAGGAGAAGAGTGTCAGTTCCTGCAATAGCCTAGGGTATAGTAAAATTCTGATGTGGGGAGAAGTGGACAAGTGAGCTGGAGGGACAAGGTAATGTGTGAAAATGTTATGGAGTAATTGGATGTCAAAGGGAAGACTCACTGGACAGAGAGGTTGGATGCACCTCCTTTCAAGCAGTGGCCTGTGACTCCAAAGATATTATGTTCATCTCTGCAGGTTACACAGGGAGGTTAGGATGTCCATTTCACTTTGATAAATATTAAATTCTACACTTAAAATCAAGTGAGAGGTATCCAAGTCTTTATTCATATAAATTTTGGTCTCTCCAAATGATCTCTCCTAAGCTCAGTTCACCCTGACACTACTTCCAGACAGTCTGGGTTTCACACAAAGTAGTGGGTGCTTCCATAAAGGAATTATAGTAATTTCACGATTATGAGCCGTATCTCATTATAAGCCGCACTTCTGGATGACGGCAACTTTTCATTCTTTATCCATACATAAGCCTCACCTGATTATAAACTGCACATTACAACACGGAGTGTGATAAAAGGTATCTATTCCATCACCATCTGTTGAGGGTGGGGGCAGTGATCCTTATCTCAATGGCAGATATTCTGCTAATGGGCCATCCATTGAAACCAGGCAGGGCATTGTTCTTTATCTTTTCACAACCCATCCTTCCTCCAGCCAGTCATTTTCTGCTAATGGCCATTGAGTCCCACTGTGGGACTGATAAAATTACTGCATCCCATTGGAAGTTGCTCCAGTCAGGGGGAAGAGCCCAACATTTCTTACCAAGATAAAAACAGAGGTTTTGGGACACTAAGGGAGCCCCTTTCTCCACTGGACTCCATATCACCACTGGATCTCTGGAGGGAAACTGCACCTTGTACAGGAGCACTGCTCCAACTGAGCCACATCTGTCACTGCAGGAGGATGCAGCCACCACGGAATGGGACTGCTGCCAACACCCTGCCTGACGGGGTGTCAGGTTGTACTCTGACTTTGTCAGGGTTGTTTCTTTGTAGTACTATTTTAATTTCCCTAGTAAAGAACTGTTATTCCAAAATTATAATAATTTGGAGGGAGGGGGTTTACATTCTCCATTTCTCCTGCCTTTCTCAGCAGACACCTGTCCTCCAAACTAAAACAGCAACTTCTCGTTCTCTCTCCATATTTAAGCCGCACCTGATTATAAGCTGCACTTTGGGTTTGGACCAAAATTTTAGTCAAAATGGTGCGACTTATAATTGTGAAATTACTTACTGACAATGAAAGTGCCAGTGAGAAAGTTGAATATTCAGTACTCAGTGGTCTTGAGTTTTGTTTGGTTGTTTTTGTTGTTTGAGTTTTTGTTTGTTTAGTTGGTCGGGGTTTGTTTTGTTTTGTTTTGTTTTGTTTCGTTTCATTTCGTTTTGTTGGTTGGTTGTTTCAGGGATTTTTTGGTTGTTGTGTTTGTGTTTTCCCTCCTCTGGGATAGGAACAGGCAATATTACTTCAAAATTTTTCTTCATCAATGCCATGAGACTCAAGTCAAGACTTCTAGCACTTACAATACAAAGTATGCACATGTGTCTCGGGGTTCAGCTGTAATTGTCTCTGTCCATGTAAGCCTTCACCCACACCAGTCCAAAGATAAGGACCAGGGTGCTGGGAATGGAACAATTTCAGGAGTACACACAGATCAGCTTATAACTTTGTGCTGAAAGGTACAAAATTACAGCTACACTGGAAGAACTGCAGCACTGAGAGTGGCCCTTAGGGCATAAAACCCTGCTGTATCACATGGTACAGCCTCAGCATGTGAATATAAGGACCATAATATTGAAGGTTTTACATATTTAATTTCCTGGCAGAGACCAAGCTGTAGTGATTTAAGCACTTGTTTGCCTTATCCAGGGCCATTTGCCTATGCTGCTTTTAGCACCGATGATGATATACTAAAACCTTTTGTTTGTGGGGCTACAAAATAAGAACTTATCTCCTAATAGCAGCAGTTTAGCTATGTTTATGTCAACGCTGCACTACATGAGAACTGGCATGTCTCTGCTGATTTAAATTCTCCTGAATACAAGCCTTCCAGAGCTGTAAATAGAGAGAGGTTAAGGCCAGATCTTCCAGCTCAGATGAAGTTGCTTCATCGTTTATTATTGTTCAGTTACAATCAAATTATTGATGTTCTCAACATTGCTGGGGCTACTGCATGATGCAAGCCACATGAGTGAGATAGTGGGAAACAAAGAAGAGGGAAATAATAATGTAGAGGAGAATAGAGCTCTTAGCACTTGCATACACAATCATATGGGAAATAAAACCCAGAATGGTGCAGAAAAACGGTGGTGTTTTGGTTTTTTTTCTCTTTTCCCCTGTTCATGTGTGATTTGAAAATCTTTTGCATAGGAGAAGAAAAGGAAACAAAATTAAACATTCTCAGGGATGCTAAGATGTCAGAGTAAAGCTTTTTTCCCTTAAGCATATGAAATATTAAGAATACTCAGCAAAAACCAATAGGGAAGCTGCTTAGATAAGAAGATGAAAAATTAATTTTAATGCACAGAGGAGTAAGAATACACTTATTTCACAACCTCAATCAATTTTAATATTTTAGTATTTAAAATTTGCGTCTCTCCAATAATATTTTAAAAGTTGCTTGTGTTTTCATTAGTATTTCAAGTTGTTCTCTTTCTCTTTTTTACCTCTCTTGCTCTCACAGTTTCTCTCCAGTATGCAAAAGAGAACGCCTTAGATGAATTTTCTTCTTGGCAACTATCAGTATAGAGTGATTAATGGATTCCCTTCTTTCATGGTGTGGAATTTTTTCTCGACTTTTCTCACATTTGAGGATAGATGGTTCTTACAAAGAGAGGCCAAATCTTTTAGGTGCATAGAAAAATGCTCATCTTCAACAGTAGCCCAGCTAAACTGCACTAGAAGGTTGCAAAGACACAATCAATGTACTTTTCACTTAATTACATTGGAAAAGTAACCCATAGGAGCCAAGGTTTTAGTGCAGACTGTAAAAAATGCAACCAGGGACTCAAGAGAAGATAAGTGTGTTCAAGCCAAGCATCTCCATGGTTTTGTGGTTGTATTATCATTACTGCCTGGATTTCATAGTTTAAGCCTGTCTCCTATATATCAGCATGTGATAGTTGTCCCTTTTAGGATGCAATACACACATGTTTGGAGGCTAAATTATTATCTTCTAGCTAAAACAAAAGCAAGAGCAAAGATGATAGTGAAGGGAGAGAAGAAAAAATAAAAAACAAAACAAAAAAAGCCCAAAACTAAACAAATAAAAAACACCCAAAAAACCAAACAAATTCTTGATTTACATATTGACAGTCATGTTCAGAAATGCCCTTAGGATAAAAGAGAAACAACTTTTCAACGAAATTTAAAAGCTACAAGTTCTGTGCTGATTTCCAGGTGCATCCTTAAGATCAAGTAATCTTCCTTTCCTTCTAACACTGTTCCTATGAGATGTTTGGGAAAATGCAGTTGTTACAGTCATTAAATGCTCAGCTATCATAGGAAGAGGTTTTCTTCCTTGTACCTACATTTAGGCATTTATGTCCACCACCATTCACCTGACTCATTTTGTAAAAGAGTTAGTGATGGATAAGTAATTTCTTCTGAATTTTCCCCATAATTTTATTTGAAAGTAGCACAGATTTAAGATGATGTGAAGGAGAATTCTCTGAAACCAGGTTCCTTTTAGGCAAAGAAATTTGTCTCTTTATTTGTGCCTAACAACCTCAAACAAAACTGGATAACATGTAAACATAACACTACACATTAGAAAATGGCCATGTGTGCTGTAGACAAATATATCCAAATATATCAGCCTTTACTGATCACATTTTCCACTTCATTGTACTACATTTCCTAATTATCATACCATCACACAACTTAGAGAAAGAAAACACTGACTAAATGTTATCTGTGATCTTATGGTAGAAAGGGCTGGTATTTTATTATTATTTTAGTATTATTTTATTTTGTTTTATTTTATTTTGTTTCAGTATTTTTTATTTTATTTTACCTTGCTTCAGTTTTTTTTTTGGGGTTTTTTTTTGGGTTTTTTTTGGTTTTTTTTTTTTTTAGATTTTATTTTTTAAACTTCATTTAAAGCAGGTCTGGAAATTAGAATTATATTCAACGAGAGAAAGACTTAGGAAAGCACAGATATTTCTGATGATATGTGAAGCTGCTAAAAAATGGCTGTATGTCTGACTGAGAACATTTTCACAGGAAACAGCTCTCACAGAACAAACCAAAATATCTTAAAATAGCAGCACCCTGTCACTCCCAGATATGATTTAATCTTTCATTATTTCCTTTTCCTTCTTGACAAATGTTTATCAAAATAGGAATAATCTCATACAAATTACATCCATGGTTTTATTTAGTTATATGTTTAGTATACGATGATATTTCTGGAATTTCTCAGATTATTCTGCCTAAATAATGATAACTAAAATGCAGACCAATTATTCCTGACTCTGTATGCAGGGTTCTTTATGGTCACTTAGATTCAGCCTGATCATTCTTCTTTTGCATTCTTAAACATTTTTGTTACAAAAGAGTCCTTTCTTTTTACAATACCTGAAAACTTTCTAGCATTTTTCTTCAGTTGTTTATTGTTTGACTTATTTTATTTGTTTATTTGGGTTTTTCCTTGTTTGTTTTTGTAGTTTTTGTTTCTGTTTTTGTTGTTGCTCTTGTTGTTTTTGTTTTTTGGTTTGGTGTGGTTCGATTTGGGTTGCTTTGTTGTTTTTGTTTGTTTGTTTGTTTGTTTGTTTGTTTTTAATTTTTTCCTTTTCAGTTCTCCTGGTACTAAGGTATCTGACCTTGTTTGTGACATCCTAAGAACAATCTCCTTAACGAGGTAGCTGCTTATGAAACACATCTCTCTGGAGTGTTATTATCTTATGAATACTGGTAAAAATGTGTCCCTGCTCCAGAGAACCCCATTCTGACACATGTAAGATGGATATGTAAGGAATCAGGCTAGAACTAAACGGCTCTGATGAAAAATATTTGTTTGCTTGTATGTTTTTCCTTTGAAAAACGAGCTTTCATTGCATTCAAACTTGTAGGTAGGGACTGTCCATTCTGATGATCTTTCTGATTTTAAAAAGCAGCAGTTTGGATCAGAACGAGATATTTCTTTTAAAAGCTCAGTTCCAATTTAACCCTTTTCCCTTGAATTGGAATTTGAATTAAAGTAGAATTTGTGGCATTTCAATTTATGATACTAATTTGATGCAAAATGTATGTTTAACATCAACTTTTCAAAATGAAACCTTTCATTTCAAATCAGTGTTTTCATTCAATGTTTCATTTTAATCTGCCAAAACATCTTGCTTCAATTGAAATAAAGAGTGAAAATATACAAATTAAGCTACTTCAACCTTCTGTACTCAATTCTTTCTAAAAATTAGATTTTTATAATTTCAACCTATCTTATTTATCAAAAAAGGTTGAGATAAAATCCATGTTGAATAATACTATCAATTCTTAAGAATAAATAAATGAAATGGATATAAAATTCTGAACAGACATTTGGAATGTTCAGGATAAAACTTAAGTATATTGCATTAGAAAATAATCTTTAATTTAGCCTTACTGAACACTGATTTAATGGACATGTTAATACACATAGGGTGTGCATCATGCTGAGGTAAACCTCAGATACCTGAATGGCTTTAAAACATGCTGGAAAAGAATTTATATTATTTGTAAATTAAGAAAATTTAAAAATAAGTAGAATTATATAATTGAGTGAATTATTTGCATAACTTAGAATTCAGAAATGTGAATCTTTAGGAAGGGCTCTAAATTTTAGTGTTGATATTATTTATATACCTAATAAATTCTGAATGACATTAAAATTGATACTTTTATATATACTCAACAATTCTTGTTATAGTTTGCAATGGATTTTTTAGAAAAATAATTTTAAAAAAATTTTCTTATTCTTTTTTCCTGTAGACATAAGGTTTCATTATTGTTTTCCTATTTTTCATTAACTTTTTTGAAAGAGCAGCTTCATGTAAGAGTTCTCCAACAAAATAAGCATATTTTGAAAATAAATATTGAAAAAGGAAGCCATAGTTATCAAATGTATTTATCTGAGGACAGGCAATAGGAATTATTTTCCTTATTAGCCAAACCCATTTGTTCAGATTCCAAAAGCAGTGTCTGTAAAATAGCATTAACTTTGGGTCACAGTCCTATTTGCGAATTATGTAACTCAGGAAATCCTTTGTCATATAGTACAGGAAAATAAAAGCAATATAACCTTTGTGTTTATCTTTTATTTCAACTGCTTTGCTTACATTGTTCATAACAGTGACTAATACTGCCCTGCACATTTATTGTGGACAATATTTTGCAGATAAAACATAGTAATTGATAACTAAATTTTACCCAGATAAAACCCAAGTCTATTAAAATATTTACAAATCTTAGCAGAAATAAATATGCATAATAGACTTCAACCTATTCTGACAGCCATTTTGAGAAGCTCTTTTCTATTTGCACAGTGAATTAAAGCAATTATTGTTCATCCTATTGTAAGCCCCAGAGGCTCCATTATGCTACAAGTCTAGAAGGATGCTTGAAAATACGGTGCTTGTTCTAAAATCTTTATGGTCTGCATAGGAAAAAAAAAACCAAAAAGGAAAAAAGAGAAGAAGAGAAAAGGGAAGAGAGGAGAGAGAAGGGGAGAGAGGAGAGAGGAGAGGGAAGAGAGAAAAGAGAAAGAAGGAGAGGAGAGGAGAGGAGAGGAGAGGAGAGGAGAGGAGAGGAGAGGAGAGGAGAGGAGAGGAGAGGAGAGGAGAGGAGAGGAGAGGAGAGGAGAGGAGAGGAGAGGAGAGGAGAGGAGAGGAGAGGAGAGGAGAGGAGAGGAGAGGAGAGGAGAGGAGAGGAGAGGAGAGGAGAGGAGAGGAGAGGAGAGGAGAGGAGAGGAGAGGAGAGGAGAGGAGAGGAGAGGAGAGGAGAGGAGAGGAGAGGAGAGGAGAGGAGAGGAGAGGAGAGGAGAGGAGAGGAGAGGAGAGGAGAGGAGAGGAGAGGAGAGGAGAGGAGAGGAGAGGAGAGGAGAGGAGAGGAGAGGAGAGGAGAGGAGAGGAGAGGAGAGGAGAGGAGAGGAGAGGAGAGGAGAGGAGAGGAGAGGAGAGGAGAGGAGAGGAGAGGAGAGGAGAGGAGAGGAGAGGAGAGGAGAGGAGAGGAGAGAAGAGAAGAGGAGAGAAGAGAAGAGAAGAGAAGAGAAGAGAAGAGAAGAGAAGAGAAGAGAAGAGAAGAGAAGAGAAGAGAAGAGAAGAGAAGAGAAGAGAAGAGAAGAGAAGAGAAGAAAAGAGAAGAGAAGAGAAGAGAAGAGAAGAGAAGAGAAGAGAAGAGAAGAGAAGAGAAGAGAAGAGAAGAGAAGAGAAGAGAGAAAAGAGAGAGAAGGGAGAAGGGAGAAGAGAGAAGAAACATGTCCCCCCAAACAAGCAAACAAAAACCCAACAAAAAAAAAGAAAATTAGGATCATTAAAGGATGTACAGGAAATGAAACAGTATTCTCACACCTGCAGAGAATGCCTTTGGAATTAGCAAGGAGAAAGTAGAGATTTCCTTCCCATACTGCGGTTTTCAAACCCGAGACTACAGCTCACTACTTAAGAAGAAATTAAGAAATGAGATTTCAGCCACATTTTCACTGTTATTTGGACAGAGAGAAAGCAATAAACTTGCCAGGACAGGTGAGGGGAGTGATGTTGAGAACCTGTTGTTGATTTTACCAATCACCTTGGCTCATCCTATGAGAAGGTTTAGCACTTGAGGGAAACTCATTCTCTGCCAAGAGTAACATACAAACAGGATAAGGACCCTGGGTACCAATCTAAACTCACCTTGGGGATCTTCCTTTATTCCATCAAACCTTTTTGCAAGTGTACTTGCAGTACAGACAGTTGGTTTAGACTATCTGTTCAACAAATGCAGAGAACAGTGTCACTGGGTAGCAGTAAAACCCTCCAGAAAGTCAATTTACTAGAATAAATTCACATTCCTGGCCTCTTAAAACTGCATGTGACTTACAGAGACTAAACTGAGAATAGGCTCACTACAGGTAATTCTAATTACTGCTGGAATGGCTCCTGCCTGGAGTAACTTGATATTGTTGAAGCAGTGATAGATCTCTACTCATATCCACATGGTTTGGATTTTGTCTTTGATTAGCAAGAAAATATTTTTGTATCTCAGCACATACACATTAAAAAGAAATACTGTGTGTTTTTCTTGCACAAAATCTCTGTTGACAACTACACAGGCAGAAGGATGTGATGCTGCAATGTTTCAAGAAACTCAAAAAATATATTAAAGATCAGGGTGCTTTTTTTAAAGGCTTTTTGTAATTCACTGAAAGAGAAAAGTTAAACACAGAAAGACCCACTTTGCCTTAATCAAAACACAGCATTAAGTTTGGCTAAAGACTAAACATGTTTGAAGCCTATTGTAGAAAATAATTTAAAAAAATAAAGTTTAACTAATCTGAAAAAAGTAGCACTATGTGGAAATGGTGGTATTATTTCTCACCAAAAAAAAAAAATAAATAACAAACCAATATCCTCATCTTACTTTCAGTCCTACCTTTCAGATGGTTATATTTTTTCTTTTGCTGTGATTTCAGGCCACTGTTTTGAAGCTGTTTCTTTACTGTATAAAGCAACTACTGAAATAAGTCCAAGAAGATTTTGTACAAGTTACAGGCATGAATTGTTCTGATCCTCAATCTTCACTGCTCTTTTTAGTCCTCTATCTGCGTCCATTTAATTTGCTATCTTTGTAGCCTCTTATGAAAACTACAAAATGCCAAGTTTTAGTGTGCAATTCCTTAAATTAATCACACAAAAGTTGTGAATTTTCTTACCCCTAGAATTTCTCTGAAGAAAAGAAAATAGTTAAAATTGATAGTTTCATACTTTATTTTGTTCTCCTCTTTTTGTTATTTTCCATTGCTTATTTTCATTTAGCTTATTTTCCTGGCAAGGCAGAAACATTCTCCAATTACTGTATTCTTTAAATGAAGCCTGTTTTACTTTAACAGATATAATTTCCAGTTTGTTCCTAAAGTCAAACTGGAAGGATTATGTATTAATATTGTGTTTTATTTATTTTCTAGAAAGGGGCTTGAGAAGGTCAGAACATTCAATTACAAGAAAGGCTGGTAAGGCTTCCATGGACAGGGCATCATTAACAGAGTTTTTACTGCAATCCAACTGACAGCTCCTGAGCTCAATTTCCTCCTTTCTGCTGCATGCAGAGAATTCTTGGAGACAGAGGCACATTTTTTAAAACTTCATCTTTTTTATTCTGCACTTTAGAAATCAACTTCTACAGCTTTCTCCTGCTCCCCAAAGGGCAGTATCTGGCCTCTCCCTTTCTGCCCCATGCAGCAGCCCCACTGCACAGCATGTGATGGACATGGGGTCCTACAGTGGACTGGATTAAATCACATAAAATAATCTCTGACTTCAGCACTGTAGTTTAATTCTGATTATATTTATTTAGTATACAAGGTAAAGAAATGAGAAGCTTGTGCACTGTTCTTCTGGCCTTGTAAATAATGCAAGACTTGGAAGGAATGATTAAAATTTGTTTTTCAAATAAGATTTATCTTTCCTTGGGGAATATCCCCAGACCCTTCATGTGTTCTTCAGAGTACAGTAGTTTCACGAATACAAGCCGCACGGATTATAAGCCGCACCCCCGGTGCCTCGACAATGTTGCTGTCTTTGTCAATAGATAAACCGCACCCCGAATATTAGCCGCACTTTCGTTCGTCGCGAGAATCCGTGCGCAGCTTTCACAAATTGGCCAATTAGTAACAGGATCGCGGCATAGCGGGCTTTACTGGCTCGGGGCGGGGCCAGGCAGGCTCGGCCCGCTCATGGTTGCCGACGGGGCCGGGTGGCCCAGCTCAGCGCCACGGCTCGGCGGGGCTGGCCGGGTGGTGCTGCCGCCGCCGCCGGGCTCGCTGGCCCCCCTCTCCCGTCAGCACCGCCCCGCTGCCGCGTTCGCTCGCCCGGCTGGCAGGGCTGCCGCCGCCGGGCTCGCCACCCACCCCGCTGCCACTTTCGCTCGCCCCGCGCCGCGCCGCGCCTCGCGAGCGCCGCGCCTGCCCCGCGCCGCTTTCGCTCGCGGCGGCGCTTTCGCTCGCGGCGGCGCTTTCGCGAGTGGCGCTTTCGCGAGCGGCGGCGCTTTCGCGAGCGGTGCTTTCGCGAGCGGCGGCGCTTTCACGAGCGCCGCTTTCGCTCGCCCCGCCGGCAGGGCTGCCGCCGCCGCCACCAGGCTCGCCGGCCGCCCCCTCCCGTCTGCACCGCCGCCGCGTTTCCTCGCCCTGACCGGCACTGCAGGCCCCCGCACCGCCGGGCTCCCCCACGCTGCTGGCCCCGATTATGCTGGGCTTCCCCCGCTGCCAGGCAGCCCCACCCGCCGGCCTTCCTGCTTCTGCCATGCTCCCCTGCACTGCTAGCCCCAGTTCTCCCGGGCTCCCCCACCCTGCTGGCCCGGGCTCTGCCGCCCCCCCTGCCCCGCCCTGCTGGCTCAGGCTCTGCCGCCCGCCCCCACACTGCTGGCCCCGCCTCTGCCAGGCTTTCCCACCTCTGCCGGGGCCGGCCGGGCTCCAGCTTGGCTTGGGGCTGCCGCGGGCTCTCACTTCCGTGTTGGCAGCTTTTAGAATTTTGTTAATAGATTAGCCGCCCCGGAATATTAGCCGCACTTCCGGGTTTCCACCAAAATTTTGGTCAAATTGGTGCGGCTTGTATTCGTGAAATTACTGTAAGACTTGGCTTCCAGACTAAGTTTTGCAAGCTCATTTTTCTACAAAAACAGCAGGTGTCTAAGGTTTTGCTACAGTCTCTGGGAGGTCTACTCAATCATGGATTCATCACAGAATCATAGAATAGCTTGGATTGAGAGGTACTTTAAAGATAATCTTGTTCCATGAGCAGGGACACTTTCTACTAGACCAGTTTGCTCAGAACCCTATCCAGCCTGGCCTTCAACAATTCCAGGGAGCCAATTTAAATTTCAATTTCAATACAGGCAAAAAGTTTATTCAACCACAAAACTCTACCCAGCAGCATCTGAGTTGTTTTAGGGATTCAGAGGTATCCACATGGGACTGACAGATGATGTGAGGTTATGGGATATTCTTAGTTGGAGTCCATATAGAAGTCTCTTAGGGCATCATGGCTGTTTCTGTGACCTGTGTTTTATAAACTGAAGCAAGATCCACTAAATGTATTATTTAGAGATCCTCTGAAAACACTATTTCACACGTAAGATATTATGCAGTGACTTAATTCGTTTTATGCTGTGAATTGAATCTCACTTCTCTAAGGAGGTGTGCCATGTTTATGATCACTGAGGAATATACACAACTTTCAATGGTGAATCAAAACTGAGATTAAGGAATCATTCCCTGGAGGTGATGCTCTCTAGGAAGTTTAGCAAACTTGAGAGATGTTTACATTTTGGAGGGATGAACACAGATGGTAGTGGCTATGAAAAACACATCAACTAAACAGAAAATGCTTAGTTCAGAGATAGTTTCTATTGCCATCTGAATATGCACTAGCTGACTGAAGAGTGTGAGCCAAGACCAGTGAGTAGCACAGCTCAAGGCTCTGAAATGAAGCTGAGGCCATTTTTGGCCAGGTGCCCATTTGAATCAAGCTGAGCTGAACTGGAACCTAGCATAACCTAGCATCTGGTGGTGGTTTATGGCAGTAGGTCTCACACAGCTTTCAGATCTCCAAAGTACAGGAAGGCTATGCATTGGATGGAAGGGATTAAGCACAGAAATAGTGTTCTACCAGCTAAATCTCTGTTGCTAAGGAGATCCTTCTGCACTGATGTCTACAGGTGTGCCAGTGGTCCTATTCTCTTCAATGTCCTCTTATTTATATAAGTTGTTGGTACTAAAGTCTTTCAGTTTTGTGTCTTAATTTCATCTTTATCAGGGACATCACCAGAAAATGAGACAATCAATGTTTGTGGCCATTCTTACTGTTTGGAACACAGAGTTACAGCCTTGGATTTGAGGATTTTTCCTAGGTATTCTTCTCTTATTTCCCATTCCTTGTTCTTCCTGTCTTTTCAGGGTATTTACGCAAATTAATTGATGGTCAATGGTCTGGAGAACTCATGACATGGATTATGGATGCTGTACATTGGATAGGACAAAAGAATTAATTGTTCTTCCAGCATCAACTCCTTACATTTATACTGTTTGTAATCTAACAATATTATGCTGGACATGAGTACACTTCTTACCTTCTCGAACCAACCTATTTAAAAGAAATAATTAAACATGTAAGAGACATGTTAAATCACTGAATTTCCACTAGACACTAATGTAGTACAAACTATCCATGCAAATAGATATTTGGGCAAATTGTCTGCTGGTCCAGCTTCATTGGCTTTAATCAGTAAAGAACTCAGCTGAGGTTTCCCAAGGGAAGATGTTGGATTTCAAGCGGATGCTGTGTTTGAGTTTGGCCCAGAAGTCATGACAAAATAAATCTGTACTCAAACATATTGAACAATTTCTCAGTTCCTCAAATGACATTTCAGGCTAATTCAATATATAAAAAAAAAAAAAAAGAAAAAAAAAGAAAAAAAAAAAAGTGCAATATTTCACTTCCCTGTTTCCACACCCTGAATTCATGCAAATGTCCATTTGTTAATGTTTACATAGAATTGGTTGAGGTGGAATTGTCTGTCCAGAAAGGGCGAAAAAACATTAAGTTGAGATAAGCAATGTTAAATATCTTCTTTTTCACCATGAATAAAAAGCCTATTCTGCCTCTCACTACCTTCTCCATGCCCTATGAAAGGAAAAAAAAAACAAAAACAAACAAACTGAAACAAAACAAAAAGTTCTAATAATATATAGGGAGAATTTTCCTTCACTAATGATATTCAATTGTTCTAAGAAGGAAAAAATGGTACTAAGTATAATGAGATGCCAAATACAAAAAAAGCCATGCTGCTCATCTCTAAGCCCTTCTGTTCCTTGAAGTGAAAACTCATTTTAAGAAGATTATGCTGCATACATTAGAAGATGGGCTGATATTCTGCATTCATACTCTACTGGGGCTTTGGCAGTAAAATAGAGAGAGGAAGGGAAGGAAAACAACCCAGCTAAAAAACAACATTTGTTCCTATTTACCTAACACACTAATATTAGATGCAAGTCTCTTTTCATTCATTTATCCTTGAATATATATATCCATATATATAAATATATACATTATATAGATCTATAATCTGATGGATTCTTCAGCTGAAAATGAGTCATGTAGGTTGTTTTTGGTGTTTTTTGCTTTTTCTTTTAATTAGCAAAGAGTCTGCAGAGAAGAATAAGGTAGCATTTGAATGAATTCCAAATTTAACATCAGCTACAAAATTTCTGATTTCAGAGAAAAAACAATGAAAAAAAATATTTTGACTAGAGAAGAAGGGCTCAAATTCCCTACAAAACACTTTCCAGAGTTTTAAAACTGTTCAAAGCTTTAATTCCTTTACTACATGAGGGGCAGGGACTATATCTCCAATGAATGAATGGCTGAATGCAACTTTCTTAATGAATTTGTAACGGACAAAACCTTTTCAATTCATACTCAAGGAAGATATTGTTGGGGTCAGTGCTGAAAATTTTAAATAAGAAATTGTGTGTCTGTTCTTCACTTTAATAATCTCTTGCCAATTTCTTTTCATGGGAATTTACTAGAAGTTTTTAATATAATTATTTGTCTAAAGAAAGAAAAATGTACAAGTAAGATTTAAGGTTTTGAATGCTAGCAAACCAGTTTAAGGCTAAGTTTATCTCTCTGTGGTTGGAAATGCAAGATTTGGACTGTTCAAATCTCTTTCCTAGACCCATGTAATTTATTTTTCTAAAAGAATTAATACAAAACTGTTACTGACCTCATGTCATATTGAACTCATATTGTGTTAAAGTCCTGCTGCGAGTGAAGAGTTGGGCATGATGACCTCCCACTCCTCTAACACAAATTATTCTGCTTGTTTGGCAGTTATTTCATCTAAAGAATTGTTACCTATTTTATTTACTTCTGTTATTTCTTTTCATTTCACTTCATTAATGTCAGTAACAGTGTTCTGGGAAGAAATCAGGGTCTGATCCTGAATCATTACACTTTGAAAGATTTTTGCATTGTGCATGAGAGTAATTAATTTGAGTTGCAACTAGAAAAAATAAATCGGACAGGTTTTTCCATTACATTTTCCCCCTTCTGTAAAATTGAGGCATAATTTGCATTTTTTTCATCATGAAAATAAACAAACAAAAAAATATTCTTTACTATCATAAATTTATACTAGCACACACCCCCTTACATTAACTTGTCTTATATATACCCATACATGCAAATACACATGTGCACATGGTATGTCAGAAAACAAACATACTTTAGGTACAAAGAAGCCATATAAATAAAAAAAACCTAGGTGCTTAAAGGCATTGGGTGATAATTTAATTTTCATTTATGTCTTTCATGTTTAAAAGTCCCATAATATTTGAAATACATGGGATTTAGGATTCTGAATGCTGGGTTACCTTTGAAAATTGAATTTAACCTTCTAAAATCATTTATGAATTTTGAAAAAACAAACAAACCCCTTCAAACTTTGCATAGGTTTAATCGAGTTGAAAATATTTAAAATTAAAGTCTTCTATTATTAAACTTAAGTACTCTGACTGTATATGCTTAATGAAATGAGGAGGGAAGAAAATGACATTTTAAACTTACCAGTATATTCTGGTTTTTAATGACAATTTTTAAAATTCAGTTTTCAATCTGCCTTGTAGGAAATTAGTTGAAATAACTGTAATGAGAAGAGATAGTATATATTTTTATTGAGTTTTGTCAAGTTATTTCTGCCCATTTCTGGCCTCTACCCACTCCAAAACTATGATGTCAGAGCTAAGGGATCTGATCAAAGTAACTTGAAATGCAGTTCATGAAAGTTGAGCAGTCCGGAAAACATACGATCCATCTAATGTTTTATACATACCTATAGGTCGATAATGTTATTTATCATTACAGCACACTGGCATGTAGACAGAGCCTGAGAGAGGGCCACAGGGCTATGAGCTGAAGGGAAGTACTAACAAATGACAGCCCAGCACTGCAGTGCATCTATTTGGTAGCAATTATCAGTTTGTGAGTAACTACCAGAAAAGCTGCGGGAAAAAAAAAAAATGACCTAATGACCATGGGTGGTGTTCAGAGAACTCTGCAACTTGTGTGGAATAATACTGAAAGAAACTTGCTAGCTATGGGACAAAGTAAGTTATTTCTTAACTAAGCAGTAATAAAGAAACCCCCAAAGCTCTCATGTGTTAGTTGCAGTGACATTACACAATGTCAAGGAATGCTTTAAAATTAACAAAAGAAACAAGTGTCACAATTAACGAGACTTTATTGAGTATTTTGTTTATTTATTGCTGCCACGTCAAATTTTAATCAGATAAAGCAGTTAATGTTTTCCCATGGAAGTAATAATAAAAGTATTCAGGCTATATTACCTAACGTGTCACACACATGAGGGAAAAAATCACTGCAAATGCCCCTGCAGGAAAATAGGGTATTCACCTTTTGCAAGCATTTGTGCACACAAAGCCTCAACTACTGTGAATTTTAGCCATGCTGATCAAAATCCGGGGCTGGAACCAGGCTTTCCTTGCTAAAAACTTGAGACAGGAAGAAACATATCCCAATGCCTTGTCAACTCCTCAGCTACTGTTGTAAGGAAAGTTTTGCTCTCCAAACTGAGCTCTAGGGAATTAAGAAGATAAGAGGGTGGTTGTGAAATGAACCCAACAGAGGTGGAGGAGTTACTGGTTTAGTACAGTAATTTGCATGATTATAAGCTGCACCATTTTGCCTAAAATTGTGGTCCAAACCCAGAAATGAGGTTTATAATCAGGTGTGGCTTGTACATGGACAAAGAAAGAAAATTTGCCGACACCTGGAAGTGCGGCTTATAATATTAGGTGCAGCTTAAATATTGTCCTAGTTTGGAGGACAGGTGTCTGCTGAGAAAGGCAGGAGCTTCTCTTTGAAATGGAGAATGTAAACCCCCTCCCTCCAAATTATCCTAATTTTGGAATCAAGGGACTTTCAGGCAAAGATATGGGAATTAGGAATAACAGTTCTTTACTAGGGAAATTAAAATAGAAATACAGTACTACAAAGAAACAAATTCCAAACCCTGACAAAGTCAGAGTACAACCTGACACCCCGTCAGGCAGGGTGTTGGCAGCAGTCCCATTCCATGGTGGCTGCATCCTCCTGCAGTGACAGATGTGGCTCAGTTGGAGCAGTGCTCCTGTACAAGGGGCAGTTTCCCTCTGGAGGTCCAGTGGTGATGTGGAGAAATCCGGTTTTCCTCTGGAGTTCAGTGGAGAAAGGGGCTCCCTTAGTGTCCCAAAAACTCTGTTTATATCTTGGTAAGAAATGTTGGGCTCTTCCCCCTGGCTGGAGCAACTTCCAATGGGATGCAGTAATTTTATCAGTCCCACAGTGGGACTCAATGGCCATTAGCAGAAAATGACTGGCTGGAGGAAGGATGGGTTGTGAAAAGATAAAGAACAATGCCCTGCCTGGTTTCAATGGATGGCCCATTAGCAGAATATCTCCCACGGAGATAAGGATCACTGCCCGCACCCTCAACAGATGGTGATAGAACAGATACCTTTTATCACATCCAGACATATGGACAAAGAACAAAAAGTTGCCGACACCTGGAAGTGTGGCTTATAATCATGTGTGGATTATAATCGTGAAATTACTGTAAATGCTTTCCTTTATGTATTCCTCTGAGCCATAGCTTGGCAAATGTTAGTTTACAGAGTGCCCTGAGGTGTTCTCCAGAGGCTTTCCTCCCAAATGGCAAACTCAGGCTTACATTCCTTAAGCCGACATTCCCTTCTTGCTGCAGACCAGCCTGTTACCCCTGATGAGCAGTATGGGATGTTATTCTATATTTCTCTTGGCGAGTTGTTTCGGTAGCAGGATTGTGTCTGCAATTTCTGATGCAGAAGTCTTCACACTTGTAAGGGCAGTCCACAGAAGACTTGCTGGAGAAATGAAAGATTCAAGCATCTGGAAGTCTTTTCCTCAGGAAGGTCCAGACTAATGTAAATAAGAGGTTATATTTACAAAATTCAATTCATATTTTTAGAAAATGTTAATTTTTTTAAAATTACTTTGAACATGAAACCCTTGTCACTCACAAGGTAGCAGAATAAGTTCTCACCCATCTCAGAACATATGGCAAAATTTTAATTCCAGATGTGGCTGAGGTTCCTATGCACTTGGGCTTTCCCTCTGGCAATGACCACAGGTCAATTTAGGTTCTTCAGTTAAGTGCCTAAACTTGGATGGCATGAGTCAAGCCTCTAAAACTTGTGATTGTTCTTTGAAGAGTGGCTAGCACGGTGAAAAAGGCCAAGTAAAATTCTAATACACAATAATATATAGGAATAAGGCATATAACAGTAAGTGAAGTTGTTTATTACAAATCAAACCAAGTGGCATCTCTCAGCCACGAACCTTGATTTATTTCCTTTTTCCTGGCATGGCTTATGGCATGCGTTAGCACTGTTATCCATGCATTATAAATATTTATATATGTATTTATGTTTTATGCTTTTACAGGCCAGTAAAAACAAATAACTGAACAAGTTTACAGGCAGTTAATTTGGTGTTTAATGGAAATAATAGTCTGAAAATGTCCTGCTTTGTGAAAGCACTGGGCTGAGTTTCTCCAGGGAACTGTTTATAGCCCCAGAGATATTTCCCTCTGGGTGCTGGGAACCCAGTCTTTGACTTCTATTTCTTTACTTTGCAAAACAATGAAAACAACAAAATTCTATCAGTGCTGCTGAAAGTTCTCAGAAATTCTTCATTTAAAGGATATAATTGCCATATCTGGATAAGAAAAGTTTGCCATCATGATCTGAGAATACATAATTCTGACTCTGTCAAGACTGAAAAATAATGCTAATGAAAATTCCAGTTCTTGTTTGTTTTGTTTTTGTTTTTTTTTAATAAAAAAACTTCTTAATTTTTTTAAAAATATTAAGACAGTAAAAAACTAGATGTTATTTACCTTTTTTCTTTTTTTTTTTTAATGGTTCAGAAAAAAACAAAGGGAAGGAGTGGGAAAATTTGGAAAGAACAAAAGACAATATAAAGGCAGTAAAAAAGAGTACTTCCAAAAAAATGTTAATTGGTGGTCCTCTTTTTATTAGTTTCTTTGATCTTTTTAGTTGTGGTTTGCTGAAAATTAGAGCAGTTAGAGAAAAATAATTTTTTTATAGGAAACACATTTTTCTACAGAAAAAATAAACCAGCCTTAATGTTTAAAAACATTTATGCATAAATTTTTTTCCTCCCAGGTCTTACGTGGTTCAACTGTCTCCTTATTACAATTTTACCACTACAAAGGGGCTTTTAATTCACTGAAAGATCATGTCTCATATGGGATACTGTCCTGCCTAGCTTAGAACAAAATTCAACTCTACAGCATGGCAGGAGAGGAACAGAGAGGGAATGACTGGGAACAACATTGTGGGTTCAAGCCTGTGCTGGAGGCCAAGTCCCTTGTTTAAACCTCAACAAGCTCAATAAATCAAGCCAGAAAAAAAAATGATGAAAAGACCAGTCTCTTCCTCATTTCTATTTGGAGGAGTATAAATGATTATTAAGTCTCTTATGAGGCAAAAAATTTGTAACAAGTTTCTTGCCTCTATGGTTATCTACTTGTTCCAGAGTTATTTCCTTGAAGTGGGATTTTGATTTTGTAGTTTTTCTTGCCTTTTGTTTGTTTTTTTATATTTTTGATTTTTTTAAAACTTTTTTTGTATAATTTTATAACTATAATTTATTTAAAGCTTATTTAAAGCTAGACCCCAATTTTAATTATTTTCAGTAGTCCTGAAAGAGGAAGGAAAATCCTACTGAATAGTCCATTACTTTCTCCCACCCTCTCTAAACAGTTCAGAATTCAGCTTTCATTTTGATGGTGCTTTAACAGCACTTGGTGAAAAAAAAGTAAACTAATTACAATGGAAATGCAGCTCTGCAAAACTTTTAGAAAAACACATTATTTTGTTTTAGGGTTCAGTTAATATACATTCATTTATCATCTTTATAAGAGATGTACAGGGCAATGATGAATAATCCCTGGCTTCCAATCAGGAAATGCAAATTATTCTTCTCTCTCTTTTTTTTTCTCTCTCTTTTTTTTGCCCCCTTTTTTTTTTTTCTTTCCAATGAATAATGCATGCTAGTAAAATTGAAGCAAAAGGAAAAAAAGGAAAAAAAAAAAAAGAAAAAAAAAAAAAAGGAAAAGTGGTGCCAGAAAGCTGGCAGGATGTAATGTAATGACAAGCAAGAAATGTAATGTGGTATGTTACCAAAAAAGCCTCTAAATACTGCATTCCTTTTAGTCACAATTACATCATCAACCTTGAACTTAGGGGAAAGTCTGCAAACTGTAAAGCACAGAAAGAATACAGAGGGGAAATGCTATCCATGGGAAATTAAATTAAAAATAAGGATCAAAGCAGCTCCTAGATTTGGGTGCTTTCTTTTAGTTTATACTGGAGCCCAGGTCATGTACCCTAACCTGAGACTCCACCTGCCTGCTCGAAACTCTTTAATCAAAGGTGTCAGCAATCTTGGCTTTCTTTACAGAGAAACAAATCTGCACTCTCACTGCATCCCAGGGATGTTAGGCTGATTGAACTGGTTGAACTCCCAAACTTCCATCACTGTGGCTTGAGGGAGTTTTAGTCGATTGGGCTTTTACTTGAGACCATGACTTTAAAATCCTAAACTTGCATGGGCTGAATTTAGGTTGCAGTTTCATCCTGCTGTCACAGACAGGTGTCAACTATAATGAAACCAGTTGAATAATCACAGTTTAAACGTAACACTAGAAGGTCTCACTGAAAGATGTATAGCTTTGCACGTAACACTAAAGAGCTATAAAGCAAGGTCTAAAACATTTCTCTGAAATGTTGAAACTCAGTGAAAGCTTATTGCACTTAAGAGCCTGCCACTTTTAACTGAGATCTTGACTTTAAAACACTGCACTGCCATATCTGATTCATAAAGGTCACAGAGAAAAACGGTAAATTATTTTTTCCTCTCTCTCTCCCCCACCCACCCTCCCTTTTGTTTTGAGTTAGTGAATTTCAATTTGGTTTCTTTGGATTCAGTTTCTTTTGGTCTGTTTCTTGTGTGTTTTCTTCCCAGTTCCTTAAAATCTTAAAGAGTGGAGAGTTGTAAAAGCTTGAGACTTCAGTGCCCATACCTATCACAAATGTTATTAGACTGTTTGAATTTCACAACCTGAGGAAATGGCCACAAATCATGCCTATCGAGCTTTAGACTCGATAGCAGGAAAAGTTTTTTCACTAAGGTCCTTGTCAAGCATTAGAACAGTGTGACTCAATGCAGGGAAGTGGTCAAGTCACCAGCCCTGGTGAAGATATTTAAAAGATGTACAGTTGTGGTGCTAAAGACATGGTTTCGTGGCTTACTTGGTAGTGCAGTCTTAATGGCTGGACTTGATGTTCTTAGAGGCTTTTCCAAAATAAATGATTCTATTATTTCATGGAATTCAAAAGCATTTTGATCCCTAAGCTCCTGTAGGTTTCTTTGAATGTCTCAGCTCTCATTGCAGACCTATGAATATACCAGCACTGAGGAGTATGCACTTGAGGCACTGCTCCTACAAGACTCTTACTGATCCAGACCTAGGGGGTGGCTGTATTTGACCCCTATTCTCCTTTTTGTTACTCAGCAACCTTGCTAGAAGACATATCACAGTTTGTGAGTTTCATACAGTTTGCACGAATCAGTTCTAGTTCTACTACTGAAGGACTCTCAGTATTGAACACATGATTTGAGTCCTTCCTGTTGACCAAATTACACCTTCCTTCTTACTCCATTCAGGCCATAAACACAGTGATATCTGCTGATGAGCACATGCTGTTTCCAAAACAAAGTTTTCTTCTCTTTTTGTAGCAAGATAGAAATCACATTTTTTATTCTTTTTACTTGTAAGTTCTGTTGCTGCGGCTATTTATTTCTTCTCATCTCCCTCCTTTCTGTCCCCAAGACCACCAAAAATTCCTGGCATCAATAGCCTATGTAAAAACATATTTCATGGATGGATAAAGGCCAAAATCAGGTTGTTTCATTAAGACACAACAACATGTCTGGCATACATTTAAAAAAATCAATAAATTGAGGTAGAATGGCATCTCTCATTGTGCTAGAAGCCAAAATATATTTATTGTCCAGATGTAATTTCAGTTTTATTGCCCAGATCACAGGTCATTGGTTAGCAGATGCTGGGCAGGGAATCTAGCCGGTCAGCTAATAGCCTCCCCACTGCTGAAATTAACTAACAGTCAAAAGGTTTAATAACCAAAGGTCACAATAGGCTGCTTGAAGAGTCAGTAGGAATCCATCTGATAAATTATCTTCTTCTGTTCTGGGGCAAATGTTGCCTCACCTCCCTCCGTGATATAAAATGAGAATTAGGAAAGTAAACTCTTACTTCAGGCCAAAAGTTGATTTTCACAGCTTGCTAACATCTTCCAAGGAATTCATGTCCTGTCCTAAACTCTTGTCTCTGTTCTTGCTGATTATTCTGAAACCAAAATTGATGAAATTTGGAAGTGGTGTAAAAACACTCATTAATGGATTGGCAGTGAATGCAGATGTTGAGGTTTACTTTTACTTTTTGAAATATATTTGATAATGTCAAATAAAAGTTACTATGCAATAATGAATATCCTTGTAATATTCAATTTATTGTTTGAATTTCAGTTATTTGCCCAATCTATCAAGATAGGGTTAGCAAAACTGACCAGAGTTAGGACTAGAGCCCTCAAATAGATAAAAAATTTACCATCAAATTGTACCAACCCAGAAGTCCTGAATCTGATTGCTGGAGGCAGGTAGAAGTATATTTTGCCCTTTCTTTTATTAACTTCATCATTCTTTTCTAAAACACTAAGAAAATTAGAGTCTGCAGTCTTGATAAATTGTTGGTGTTTTCAGGAAAAAAAAATTACCATTAATAAAAAATGAATACTTCCTGCTAATTAAAACTACATTTATTTTTTTCCCCCACCTTTAACTTCTCCTGAAGTAGGTAGAAGTTTGTTTTGCACACCCAAGACCTTGGCTTTACATCAAGGCCTGAGGTAAGCAATACTATGGCAGAGAAACTTTAAGAGAGTACAGTAATTTCACGATTATAAGCCGCACCATTTTGACTAAAATTTTGGCCCGAACCCAAAGTGCGGCTTATAATCAGGTGCGGCTTATATATGGACAAAGAACAAAAAGTTGCTGTTTTAGTTTGGAGGACAGGTGTCTGCTGAGAAAGGCAGGAGTTTCTCTTTGAAATGGAGAATGTAAACCCCCTCTCTCCAAATTATTATAATTTTGAAATCAAGAGGCTTTCAGGCAAAGATATGGGAATTAGCAATAACAGTTCTTTTCTAGGGAAATTAAAATAGAAATACAGTACTACAAAGAAACAAACTCCAAACCCTGACAAAGTCAGAGTACAAACTGACAACGTCAGGCAGGGTGTTGGTAGCAGTCCCATTAAATGGTGATTGCAGTCCCCTTGCAGTGACAGATGTGGCTCAGTTGGAGCAGTGTTCCTGCAGAAGGTGCAGTTTCCCTCTGGAGGTCCAGTGGTGATGTGGAGAAATCCGGTTTTCCTCTGAAGTCCAGTGGAGAAAGGGCTCCCTTAGTGTCCCAGAACCTCTGTTTTTATCTTGGTAAGAAATGTTGGGCCCTTCCCCCTGGCTGGAGCAACTCCCAATGGGATGCAGTAATTTTATCAGTCACGCAGTGGGACTCAATGGCCATGAGCAGAAAATGACTGGCTGGAGGAAGGATGGGTTGTGAAAAGATAAAGAACAATGCCCTGCCTGGTTTCAATGGATGGCCCATTAGCAGAATATCTCCCGTGGAGATAAGGATCACTGCCCCCACCCTCAACAGATGGTGATAGAACAGATACCTTTGATCACACTCTGTATTGTAATGTGCAGCTTATAATCAGGTGCGGCTTATACATGGACAAAAAACAAAAAGTTGCTGAAACCCAGAAGTGCGGCTTATAATCAGTGCGGCTTATAATCGTGAAATTACTGTAGTAGGAAGGGGGAACACTTTTGTCAATTATTTCTTTATTAACCTCTTCCTTCTGGGATGTTTTATTCATATGATGGGTTATTTGTCAGGTCACATCAAGCTGTCATCATGGTACTTGGTTCATGCTTTATAGAAAAATCTAAAAGTTCAAAAGGATTCGTGGGGAGAGAAACAAAGTTCCACCATTCTCACCCTACTGTGATTATTATCTTAGGCTTGAGCTTGTCTGCACTCTAACTCAGCTCTCATCACTCAGTCTCATCATCCATGCTTCCAACAGCAGGAAGAGCTTGAACCCAGACACTCAGCATCTGGATCAATTCCTGTGCCTGAGTTTGCCTATCTGGCTGACCTCTCAGCTCATTCTAAATGGAAATCAAGACATCATCAGCTTGAATAAGTGATGAGTGTGATCAAGAGGTTGAGCCTGTGTACCACAAAAGCATAAATGTAAAGCTGCAGTCTCACCATGACAACAAGACTAAGTAATAGGAGTGGACTTGCATAGTCATAAATTAATGATTGCCCAAATGCAGCCACAGATCTGGTTTTAAAGAATGAAAGTCTTTCCTGCACGTAGAAATTTCACTCACAGCCTCAAGGATCACAGTTTATTTTGTGTTTTTCTAAAGTTTTTCATATCCCTGTGCTGCACTTAGGCTAAATTAATCATCTACTTTTCATTTTAAATTTCTGCCCTGGTTCAAGGAGTCTGAAGAAAATGAAGAAACATGGGAATCTCAGGACCAGTGCTGCAGACACACTTGCAAAGTAGAGCATGATCATCACAGCAAGCATGTCTAAAATACTGCAGTAAACATACAAGCCTTCAGCAAAACAGAGTGCGACCAGCTCCTCCATGTGAGTGGGAGAAAGTTGGTGCAGTGACCACTAGACTAGAAATTAAGAGAAGAAAAGCTACAGGACAGGACTTGTGATACTGTAGCAAAGTGTTATCAGGAATTTAAAGTTTTCAACATGGCAAGAAAAGTGAGAGAGTTCAAAAAGACAGTGATAATCATGGATCTTTATGAACAACAACCCAGAGTAACAGAAAAAAGTCCTTTTTTTTACCTTTTAGATTATATTCATCATGTTTTCAATCCATGGGGGTCATGGCACTGAAATTCACCTGACATGTACATATTAGAAGAAAAATGGCAATGTGCTGTGAATGAAGTGTGGAAAAGATGAAAGAGAAGGGATGTAAAAAGAAACAATTAAAAAGCTATGTTTCTGATGGAACTGTTTGGATTACTAGGTGGGACTCATTTGTCTGAACATAGATGAACTGATCAATAAATCCTTCCTGGAGTGATTGGCTCACTTTAAAACACATATCAAACCTAGATTATTATGAATCAATCTCTGGAAATGTCAGTTTCTCTCTATTCTGGACTGTCATGAAGAAATTCTTTGGTAATGAAATCAGACTTAGGCCTCTAAATTTTAGACAACTGAAGTTGAGAAGGAGAATCACATCCTTACTTAGTGGTGATAAACTAGTCCTCAGGTAATCCACCTCAAAGGGACACACTCTACCCTTTCAGAAAATAGCACAATCAGGAATATGGGGTTTATTATAACCAAAAAAAAAAAAAGACTGAGTAGTTTTGCTGCTCAGTAAAGTATCTAATAATTAATTACCAGTGTGGATATTTATCTGATAAACACAGATCCCACAAATGGCATCGGTGTTTAAGTTGTAAGTGATCAAAGTCACTTATCACAAACATTCAATGAGTTTTTATAAGACTCAGTCATGAGGCCTCAGTTTCCCACCTAGGCAAGAGCTTTACCTGTGAAATACTTTGAAATACTTCAGAAACAAGGAATGTGTAGAACTCTAAATCAGGTAAAGAGCAATTCAACATTCAAAGACTCCCTCTGTACTTGAGCAGAGATTTTGGTGTCGGCCCTGATACGAACATTATATCAGAGTCCCTTCCTTTCCCTACTCAGCAGTTTTGCCCTCTTAGTCCCACGCTTCCCTTGACCAATTACATTAATGTGTGTTTGTCAATACCGAATTTCATTTGCTGCGTAACAGCCCAGAGCCCAGCAAATCTTGTTGAATTTTCCTTGCCTCTTAAGCCTGAATTCCTGTGTTGTCCCAGCTTTGTGCTGTCAGCAAAACTTAACACGTTTACAATAGGTCTCTTGATCTAGGGCAATTACAGAGGGAAGCAATAGCAGGTGCAAGAAGCTTAACAAGAGACGGATGTTGTACTATCATTGTGGTCTCCGGTCCTGTGTGAGTATCAGAGTTGTCAAATTGGTTCAAATTAAATTGACATCGCAGTGGAGCAGGTATCACACGGTTGTTGCAAATCTCAGACTTCCTTGGCTCTGATGCCTTGAGAGGAGACAAGGAGAGGGAGACAAGGAGGAGGGGACAAGCATGTACAGAGGCAGAAACTGAAGGTGAGAGTGAAATGCAGAATAAAATGGACAGAAAAGGCTGTAGGAGGCATCCCACTGCCTCTGTGCATTATCATAAGGGAATAGTCGATGAGGACTTGCACTGTTCAGAACACATGCATCCTTATGCAATAATTTTTGAATGAATGAGCAGGCTAAAGTTTATAGAGGTTGAAATTCTCTGTAACCTGATGCCATATCACCCAGATTTGCCCCATCAGGCCACCTGTGGAATGAAACACCCTGAAATGAGAGCACCTGGAGCGCTTTCCTGGAAAGACTGAAGAAGAGATTTCAGGAAGGCCTGCTATAATTTGGGTGATCCTCTGGGTCGTTATACTGCTATAAAGTTGGCACTCTCCAACCGTAATTGAACACTTTGAGAGATTTCGTTCTTCAAAGGACTTATGGCAGGGATATTCCTTCTATGAAGTAAGAAAAAGGTAAAAAGCTTGTCAGACTGATTTCTGGGCACATGTAATGAGAGAGTTCTGTTTTTCCAAGTAAGCTTGATGAAGTGTAAAATATTCTCAAAGGTATTCAAATTGAGAAGATTACTTCAACTAACCTTGAAGTCCAGACAAAGAAATATTTCCAGAATAAGAAGACTTAAAGAGACAGCAAAAGTTCTTCAATAATAGAAAATTTAAAGCCTTGGAGAAAAATAACTCCATGTACCAAAATGAGCTGGGGGCCAATTGTCTATAGAGCAGCATTGGCAGAGAAGGATCTGGGAGTTTCTGGTGGGTAAGAAATTGAATACACAGCCTGGTTTTGTAGCAAAGAAAGACAACAGTTTCCTACCAAGAATGTTACCAGAAGGTTAAGGTGGGTGATCCTTCCCCTCTGCTCAGCACTGGTGAGACAGTTCAAGTTTTGTGCCAGTTTCTGAGCCCTGTAGTGAAAGACAGGTATAGCTGCACTGGATAAACTATAGGGATGGTCCAGGAAATGAGGAAGATATTGGTGCCAAGTTGTCTACATAGAGAGGATATATTTAAGTCTACCTAGTAGTCCACAGATGTGGATTGTCCAAAAAGTTACATACCTAGTCCTAAAACTCATAAGTTATAAACTTCCTAAACTGAATAGATCTGTAGGCTTTATTGTGTTTGTAAGAAAAGAGTTTGCTTCAACTGACTGGAGTAAACCATCTATTGTCATTTGAGATTATGATAGAATAAGAAATATCCATATGGATTTAGCTAGACTGCAGAAAGCCTACACTGCTCTGGACTGGAATTTTGAAGTGAGAAGCAATTATGTAGATTATATTGAATGAATTAGACACCTCTTTTTTAGCAATAAAACCTCTGGGTTTTCTTGATGGTAGAGGGAGTTGAGAAATCTCGTTCTGAGGTAGACTTTTACATCTAAATATTTACATGCATTTCTGCTAAAAAAGAATAGTAAAGGTAATAAAAACCTTACCCCATGCACAAGAGAGTTCTCCTTTCTCTTCTATCACTTGATTACTCAGAAAGTTTAGTTATTTCTATTGTTCTAAGACCTTTCACAGAATCAAGTGGTCCTTGATTCAACCAGTAGTTAGGATCCTGATTCTGCATACAGCCTACAGTTTCTGAACTCTACTCATTCTTTCTGTCCACTAATGAAACTAATGGCCTGTTCAGGAGCCAAGGCATTTGATGCTGCACCTTCATTTTAGGGTAGAAGTGAGGCTGTGCTTCCCCAGCTAGACCAATGTATTGGTAAAACTCCCAAGCCCCATGTTCTGAGGGAGCTTTATATGAGGGACACTGCTTTGTGCAGGGACTGCTGTGTGCAGACTGGCTTCACTATTTAGGGAAAGAATTAATGCAAACAATATGACAACTTAAGAGAATATTTAACCATTACATGGACTTTTTTTCCATCTTCATCTGCCTCTTTCAAAATCCAAGTCTTTTCTCTAAGGACTTATAGAAGTTACTACAGCTTGAGTGCCAACCACTCAATATTTATCTTTATGACAGTTTTAATCAATCCATTTTGTTTATTCCTCCAGATGTTTTCCATTTAATTGGTTATTTCACCACCATCACTTACCTGTTTCTTCCCCTCCAAATTTGATCTCTCATCTTCTCTGCCTTATAGTTGCCATTATTTTATCCAGAGGTATGCATGAAATTGAGATTATTGTCCTCTCTATTAATCACCTACCCAGACAGTTTAAGGAGGTGATGCACATAAAACCATACACGAACAGAGAACATTCTTTCCCTCTTCATGGTATTTACCTCTTGGTGCTCTACAGAAGAGAACCTATTACTTAAAGGTGAATCCACTACTCAAGTATATTATTTTTTAGTACTTATGAGCTGTTTTTCCACCAAATTCCAGAACTCTGACATCAGTCACAGACTGATTGCAATGTACTGAAATTATCCCACATTTGTGTTTGCCTCTCATGACAGCACATCTATAATTAGAGCTGTTTCAAAATGATCACAATAAATCCTGTCTCAGGGTCAATCGATCTTGCTTGATCTTTTACTGAAGTCTAGAAAATCAGTCTTTGTATTTGAGTGTGAGGAAGGTTTCTGAAATGTTTTTAGTAGTATTTTGTTCGGATTTTTTTTTTTTTTTTTAAGGAAACATACCTTGTAAAAGATTTAAAAAAAAAAAGATGCGATTCAAAACCAGAAGGATGGCTTTTCAGAAAATACTTAACCATACTATTGAAGAACAAATATTTTTGTCAAATAAAGGCAAAAAAGTTAAGTTAGGTAAAGGAGCACAGTAATGAAGAAAGACATGGAGCAAATTATCAACTGCCAAGTGTACTGTGGAAATGTTTGGTTGGTTTGGATGATTCTCCCAGGGAATGTTGGGATATTTTCCAGCAGATGTTTCATTGTCCAGACATTTAAAACTAGATTAGCAAAAGCAATAGGAAAGCAAATGCAGTGAATAATAATTCAAAAAATAGATGAGATTGCCATTGGAACAGACTAACTGATTCAATCTCCTTTATTAAGTATTATATTGTGAAGATCCTAACATCCCTTAAAATTCTTTGTAACTGCTTTTTATGTTTTTAAGACATTATCAAATGGAATAAACATTATGAATTTAGCTTTGATTAAAATTTTTCAGGAGATTACACCTTTTAGATATTTAACTAAGAATAATTAAAGTTGTGATGAATTCAATGTTCGGGTTATGGCATATCTTACTGGTCTCAAACACTTTCATACTGACTGCTTTATAAAAATATGTATACACAATTTGAAATAGAGGAATTATGCCACCTACTCCTTTCACATTGTCTTCCTTCACATAACATACCCTTACACTACAAACCACAGGAAATATCTTTTGTTTCTTATCTCCAGACCATCCCTACTTTCCTGGATGGCGTTATAACCCTCATCCCCTGAAAAAAAAAAACATATACCAGGTATCAGCAAATGGAAGTAACTCAAGACAAAGCACTGAAGCATAAATGATTCCTTCCAGTCAGGGTGCTGTGATTTGTGTGCCTGTGTGGGTACCTGGGCTGTGCACAGTGGTGTGGGAAAGCTGAAGACTAAGGAAAAGAAATAAGACTGCACTTGAAAATTAAAATTACAACCTCACCAAATGCAAAACAGAAAGAGAACAGAATTTTAAATAGGTTGGTAGATAACATCAGCTCATTAGCAGTTCTATTACAGCTTACACTGGTTTGTTTTCTCTAAGCATAAAAAACACCCAAGTGATATGTTTGTGTCTATGTGTCTGTGTATGGAAGGAAGTAAATTAGACAGACATAGCACAAGTTATGCCTGAAAATTTAAATCCACCTTTCAAGATGACAGGAGGTGTGAAAGGGAAGATTGTTGAAGATGATTTTTTTAAATGCTCATATATCATAGGTAAAAAAGTACACCCCACCAAAAGCTTTCTTGGGATTTTTTTCCATATTTCCTTAGAAGAAATGAAGAAGCTTCAAGGACAAATTAGAGATGTTACAATACCAGTGAGAAAAATAAATTCCTTGCTACTTTAAGACTAAAACTTTGAGTTTGTTAAAATATGCTATCATGAAAGGTCCAGGAACTCTGTTTGCTTACAAACTTATTGCTATTGTCTCTGTGATAGCAAGTCAATATGTATCAGCCTAGCAAAATGAAGACTGAACAACAGCTGCATGCAAATATTAAAATAAGATCACTGAGAGACAGAGAATTGATTGTGGACAACAGAATGGTGAACGGGGCTGGGAAGATTTTAATAAGATACAAGAAGGAAGAAACAGTATGGTTTCAGTGATAAGCTCAAACAAGATGGAAAACAAAATAACATGCAACTTTTTCCTCTCTGTTTGTTTTCTGGTTATAGGGATGTTTGTTTACAAACTTTAAAATACATTTTTCTTCAAAAGTTGTTCCCATTTTGAATTTAATTTTTTTTTGTAATTGGATGAAGTCTAATCACATGAACCGTATAAGGATTGATGCATCTCAAAGAAGCACAAGTAATTTTGCAATTTTTAAAATTTTAATTCTGTTTGCATAAGGAATATTGCCTTTTTAAGAAAAAATTCGTTAAAGTCATGACCTTTTTTACTATATAAATTCACTTTTCAAAAAGTGTTTTGCTACCTAGTTAATTCATACTGAGTCAACAGAACGTGAAGGTAAATTCATTTCACTGACTGTGGTTTATAAAAGCAATTCTACTCAAGGTGGGAAAGTCAAACAACCTGGAATTTTAGATGTAGATGTTTTAATTGGATTGAATATGTCCCATCATGCATTTACCAACAATGCAGTCTGGGCCACTATATCCTTTCTACAGAGTATTGACTCCAGAAGGAATTTATATGATCAGACAAATGTTCTTAATTACTTCAAAGGTTTGTTTCATAGTATTTGATCACTGAATAGACTGTTAAAAAAAAAAACCCAAAAAACCACTAGGAAATAAAACACTGGTAGCTTCACACTTTTGAGTACTCTTGTAGATTAACACCTCCTGGATCCTGAGACAATCTCCTGATCAGAACACAGGTGAATCCTCAGTAGGTTTAAAATTACATAGCTGTGCTAATTTTGATGGAGTTATACTACCCAAAATTCCTCTAAAAACACTAGTTAATAGGTGCTTTCTAGATAAAAGGAAGTATTGAGGCATTGTATAACCTTGTTTCATGTTTCTGAGAACTATTAGGTACACTGGAGACAAAGAGGCATTAGAAGATTTCATCTAGTGCAGGTGGAGAGGCCCATCTGGGTAGATGCCTTCCATTTGGTCTAAAACAACCATAAACAAACTAGAACAGCTGTAGTCCGTGCCACAGAGGGAAAGAATCAGGACTTTAAGAAGATGATCTCAGAGTCTGCGACTCATGGCTGTCCTTTCTGGTTGATTAAAACTGAATTGAGTTAATGGGAAAGACTGAACAGGTTTATATAATAATAAAAAAAAAAAAAAGGGAAAAAAAAAGAGAGAGAGAAATAGAAGACAAAAAAGACAAGAAAAAGAAAGGAAATAGAAAAAAAAAAAGAGAAATGACAAAAGAAGAAAAAAGAGAAATTACAAAAGAAAAAAGAGAAAAGAGAAAATAAAGAGAAAAAAAACAAGGAAAATTAATAAAATAATGAAAATAAAGGGGAAGAAAAAAAGACAAAACAAAAAAGAAATATGAGTTTATCATTCTTACTTGCATTACTTACCACAGAGAAGTCCAAAGCATCAAGTATACCATAGTGAAGACCTACCTCACCTGTTTATATGTTGTGTTGGACTGAGGGTTACTGACAAAATGAAAATTAGATCTTACATAGTATCTTCCTTAAGCTATCAAGTCCATAAGTGTTATCCAAAACCAGGTAATTTATCTAGGTCTAGTTTATCTCAAAATGCAAACCCTTATTTTCTCTACGAGTTACAAAGAGAGTTACAGATAGTGCAGATTCAGGTTTGGCGAGCTAATTTACCCACTTGTCACAGAAATGTAACTAAAACTGGGAATATTTGCAACATTTCATAGCAACTATACTCAAGAATCTTATTTAGATCCCATTTCCAATATAATCAATTTGGAGCTTCTCTTCATCTGGGGTTTACATCTTCAGAATTGTCCATTACCCACCAATGGTGAAAGGCACTCCCACTCCCCCGGAGTATTTAATGAAACAGAAAAAAACAGACACTCGGACCTGTCAAGTCCAACCTCAATGACTTCACTCCTGTTACATTGAAATGAAGCCTTCTATCCTCTAATTTACCACTAACTGTATTACACAACATGCACACCACAACTCCCTCCCTCATCAGTGCACCCAATGCAGAAAAACAAAAACAAATTAAAAAAACCAAAAAAACCTTAAGATTATTTTTATTGAGTCAAACACACATTAAACAAACAAGGGAAAAACCTCTGGCACATTAGGAAACCCTAATGAAAAACAGTACTGCCTCTGCTTGATAGAAGCTGCTTTAAAAATCTTTGAATCAAAAGCAAATACATAATGACAAGGAGAAAGGGATACAATGTGGGTAAAAGTACCAGGATACCAGGACATTATCTTTTTTATGTGTTCAGAGAAGGGCATTTTTCTAAGAACAGTTATTGGAGTACTCTGAATACCTTGGAGTATTCCACAAAGAACTTTGATCCTAGGGTTTCTGGTGCCAAGGTAAAAGCAAAACAACAACAATAAAGCAAAAACAAAACCAAACAAAACAAGTAAAAAACCCAAGGTGTAGAGATGGCCTTGTGAGAAAAGCAAGGCAGGGAGATTGAAATCAAGAGAAGATAGGAATTATGGAAACAAGACTGTGTGGATGGGCGGGAATCAAAGACAAGGAAGTGATGGTGCAAGAAAGAATATGGGGCAAATCTTCCTTTGTATTGTCATTATACACATATCTCCTGTTTTGTTGCTGAAACACAGCTATCTATTCGATTATTTTTTTTTTTTCCAGAGAGAAAGAGGGATAGCCATGGAATTATGGATAGGTACTTTGCATGAATTGTATTACATGCAATCTTAATGCTTCATTTCAGCAGGAACACGACACCAAATGGATCCCTGAGGATCCCATAGTTCTAGTTTCCCAGTACTCTGATCACACTGTCATCCCTTCATAAGTCCAATTCCCTACCACTGTAGTGAAATACTCTCACATAGAATTATTTCAAATTTGCTATATAAAATTGGCTTCTAGATTAATCTAACTTTTAGCACTGCTGAAAGCAGTAGCCAGAGCAGACTCTTTGATTTCAGTGGATATTCATGGACTCATGTCCTCCCAAACTCTAGCTTTTGAGTCCTCAGTGTCAAAGAGAATAATTTTTTCTCCCCAAAGTGTGTACAAAAGCAAATTCAGACCCCTTAATCTTAGTGGTGTTGACAATCCACTAGTGATATTGACATTGAAAATGTCACCTTAAGGCAGTGCTCGGTATTATTTTTTCATTGAATATCTGTAATTGGCAATAATTCCTGAACATGACATTTTCCTTCTTTCTTTCTCTCCCTGCCTGCATTCTGTCCCTGTGTGTGAATCTTTATGTGTGTGATCACCCTTGAATGTATTTTTTGCCATGTAGAAACAGCTTTAAATTTAATAAAAAAATCCATTCTTACTGACTGAGTATTAACTGAAACATTATCTGTATTTTTCACAGTGAGCTTAATTCTCTGGTATAAAACTGTGACAATAAAAGAGTCCAGCTCAACAGCTTTGAACCAGGGCAATTGAGAGGAGATGGAATTAGACCAATATTACATCAAGATAACCGAGTTTAATTTCCTGATTAAGATTTGAAGTTAGCAGACATATAACTCTTACACAAGCAACCACATTATGTGTTCGACATTTTTTCAGAGTCAAAATTCAGGTAGATATGGAAACTCTCTATGTTCCCAGAATTAGAGTCCTTTTAGAAAGACAAAGAAACTCAAAAAGACTGGAGATGTTCTCTCCAGACTTCAGAGACAATAGCCATGTTTGCAAGTGCTTACCCACAAACACAACCTGTGACCTGAATACTTATGAACATCAGGGTAGCTAAAATAAATCAGACCAAAGACCTGCACAGCCCAGTGTCCTGTCTGACAAAGGTATAAAACAAATGTCTCATGAAGGATAAAAAACCAGAGTAAGTAGAAGAAATACAGGAAAGTGTCTTTCAGTCCTTTCTGAGACCCTTACCATTTGGGCATCAAAAAATTATTAAGCCTGGACAATGTCTCAGTGTCCAGTTGTCTGAGAAGGATTTCCCTGCTAGGTACTTTCCTAGACTCCCTTGAAAATGTGTTGGCATTCAAACAACTGTGGCAAACAATAGTGTGGTTTTGTGCCAAGTTGAAAGGAATCCATAAGGACCATCAATCCCAGGTCCTGGCCCTGCCAAGAACATCCCCAAGAATCCAGCCATGGGCCTGAGAGCACTGTCCCAAATACTTTTTGAGCTCTGCTATTACCAGGAAAGTCACAGTGAAAAAGAAAACTCTCCTGACACAACTTCAGTCCATTCCCTCAGACCCTGCCACTGGTTACCAGAGAGGAGAGATCAGTGCCTGCCCTCTCTGCTTCCATTTCTGGAGAAATTATAGATACTAAGAGATAAGACCATCAAAATAATTTCAAACTATATCTATTTTTAAAATAAGATAACTGGAAAAGCAAAGCCAGTGATTTTGAGAAAAAGGGGAGAGATTCTCCTCTGCTAAATACCAGTGTCATTCACTGAATTTGTGAGCAATCCAGTTTTCTCCAGTTGGAAGCTTGAACCTCCAGTGATGATGGAATCAGAAAATCTCCAGATTTTTTTGTCTTGGAAGTGACCTTAAAGGTTACACAGTTCCAAGCCCACTGCCAAGGACTGGGACATGGAAGGGGTGATTTCTTGGACTTGTTTGATCAAAAAAGTCCCATTTAATTTGGCCTTGATATTTCTTCTGTTCTAGGCTGGTGTAGATGATAAGTCACAGAGCACAGCATAAGCAGTGGGCTGTTCACGGCATCACATCTCTTATGTAAAGACAGCAGTATAAATAAATAGAATTTCATGGCAAAACTCATTTAAGCAGTGTCAGACACCTAACACAAATTTAGCAAATCATCTGCCAGGACTGACTATTTCCCTCCACTGAAGGAAACAGAATATCAAGCAATGAGCTCAGTGACAAAAAAAAAAAAAAAAATTCTCTTAGAGTTAGATGTTTTTTACTTTCTTTTGGTGATGACAAAACTGAAACACAGTAAAGTTTAATAGAACAGGCACACAGGTGGAACACAACCCAGCTTGGCACAGCAACTCCCCTTAGTCCCTCACGCTGGTCAGCTCTATTTCAGTCTTCTACAAGTATGGAACTACCCTCAGGACCTGAAAACCTAAGTACAGATTTTCTGGACTTTTTTGTATTTTTTTTTTTCCTTTTTTAAAGAAATAGTACTGTGAGTGGCCCTTTCCACTAACTTTGGAAAACATCAATTTTAATAGAGCTTGACATGTTTAACAGCCAATGCAAACTATGCTTTCACATTGATTATGTGCACTTTGGACAATTTTCTTTCAGTGAGGACTTTATGGGAGGAATAACATGCTTCTCACAATTTTCAGTGTGATTCAGTTACATCCTGTAGGGCTTTGTATAACATGTGCACATCAAAACACATTTGGCTTCCTTGACAATAATGTATTTTGGGTTGGAAGAAAAATGAACCACTGCATGATTCATTTGAAACGTGTACAGCGGGTTTGTTTCAACCTTTGTAAACCTCATATAACCAAGTGCAGAATGAAATGCCAGCCTGACGGATTTTTTCCTGTAATTTACAGTAATTTGTACTTTGAGTACGTCCAAGATTTTTTGGCTGGAAGCAACTGGTCTACCTTCTAGGATAATAGATACTCACGCTGATTCAGAAGTTACAGTTTCTGTGTTTGAGAATCTCCCTCCATGGAATGAAAAGCACTCAGCGTGCTTGCACACACAGCTCTCAGCACCACACTGGAGCAGAGGGGTTTCCAAGAGTCTGTAAGACAGAATACCTACTTTGACTTGAATCTACTCTCAAAGCCAGGGCATTCAGATCAGCAAGCGGAACAGCAGCCAGGACGTGCTTTGCGCTTTGCTGGGTCTCTACCCCAAAATCTGGATTGTAAAGAATCAAGCCCATCATGCGTAAAGAGCAAATCTCAGTAACCGAGAATGGAAGAGACCTCATGGGAAGTTTTATGTAGTGTTCAAATTGTTCATGGTGCTATTGCTTCCTTCTTGTGATGCAGAACTTTTAGGAATTCAGTTATGATCCAAGTGGTAATGAGAGAGAGAGAGAGAGAGAGAGAGAGACAAGGAAGGTGAACATACAGCTTCTGAGGCATGCAAACACTGCATAATTTTCAAGTTTTTTTTTCTATGAAAATCTTTGAAATGTAAAAATAGCTATAACTTTGGTAATAGTTGTCTGAGTTTATATAGAGGCTGAATAACTTCTTCAAGAGATAAAGTGCTTTCCTGTTGTCTCATCACACAAGAAATCTCTCTCTCCTTACAGAATTTTATAGAACTATAAAGATGGAAGCTCATACATTTGTGATTTGGATGCTAAACGATTCAGATGTATGACAATGTTGAAACCGTACTCAACAGACCCAGTGTACCCAGTTTAGAGTGCTGAGTAACTCTAAAGCTGCAGAATACAGAGAGACTTGCAAGATAACTAGTGCAAGAAGTTGGACTGTTCTCAATGATTTATGTAGCGTGGGACACAGTGGACACTGAAGGAAGAGTTAAATGGAAACCCATCAAGCGTAAAGAAATGTCTTTTGAGAAAAGATTTATAGAATGACCCAGTGGATGGACCTTGACTGATTGTAATCTGCATATGAGGACAAGGCAGGGGGAAAAGGGACTAACAATCAACACTAGAGTAATTTGCCTGATAATAGAAAATTAAAAAAACTGGAGAGGCAGGCAGCAGCCTGCAAAATTCATGCAGATTTGGATCTGCTTTATAATTAGCCACAATAGTTAAACTGAAAAAAAAAAAATGAATGACATCAAATTAGAGAAAGATTTCTGTAATATACAATAAAATTGCAGAGTTTACATAAAAAAAGAGGCTTAGATAATGGGGAGAAATTTTAAAAGCTAGCAAAGTACTCATAATCTGAACAGTAAAAAGTTTTGATATGATTAGACAAGCATCTGTGAGTTTACAATCAGTACAGGTTGTAGTGAGATAATGAAATAAAATTGATGTACAATATACTTGCACAGAACAAAACCACCATACAAACATATACTTCAGGGATGAGTTTGAATGACACTCAAAAGAATGCATTGTAAGGGAAGAATTTGGAGTTTTGTATCCTGCATGAATTTTTAATTACATTGCAGAGATGAAATACTAACATCTTGTCCTGTTTGGAGCAGCAGATTTGAAAGCTAAGCTACTCTAAAAATGAAGTCAAGATAAGATTCTACTGCTGGCTCTTTTTAGGTGGTTCTTGCTATGGGTTGAACTTAAGTTCTGATATGAAAGATACTTCCTAGAAGAAATGATGAAGTTTTTTCTTATGCTATCATGCAATTTTCCTTCCAAAAAGGAAAGACAACACATTTTAATAGAACTTGGTCAGTACTGGATTCAGGAATCAGGACCACAGGAGGAACTTATGTCTAATGTGTCCTGAAATGCAAACTAAGAAATATATATTTACATGCTTGAAGTAGCAGGCTGTTTATGTCCTCACTGAATACTTCTAGCATTGGTTTTAGTATTGGGACCTTTTACACTGCTTGTAATTTTTATTACACACCAACAACATGTAAGTTTTGTTCAGATGATCCTTCAATTTAGAACGTACTTAAGAACACTCTTGTTCTGTGTAGTGATCAAAAATTCCCGACCATAGTTCTTGGGCTATCAAAAGTTCACTGTGGTTTGGAGTCTGGTGAATTACAGGAAAAATAAACTGGTTTTCTTAAGGCTTTAAAATTCATAACAATGGAAACCAAAACTCTTCAATGGTCAGCCCTTCATTCTAATAATTGTGCCACTACTCCCTTTTCCCCCAGTTTTATTCTGTTAAGTTAGATCTAAGAACTGTTTTTACTTTTCAGCTGAACAAAATGAGCATATCTATCTGATTCTGCTCATTTCTCTATGATCTTTACTGTGATTACTGAAAAAATAATGTTGCAAGTGTGCTTTGAGTGAATAATGTGTGTAAAGAGCTGATGCATAGACAAGATGCTCAGAAATATGATGAAGAGTATCTGGGATCTGTGGAACATGTATTTTTGTCTTCTCTTGTGAGCAATTGAGTACTTGAGTAATCTCATACCAATACCTGATCTCACACTTAGGTAGAATATGGATGCATAGTCAGCCACTGTTTATTATAACAATTAATAATTTACTACTTATTATTTACTTTATTGGTACCTTGGAGCTGGAATGAATGAGGATTGAATGCATGCATACTCTCACCAACTATGAAAAAGAACCAGCTGAAATATAAGCCTACATTCTCAGGCTATATATATATTTTTAAATGATGAATAAAGTTCCTTTCTTTTTTCCTCATCAAGTTTCTACATAGTAAGAAGCATAATGCAGAGCTGGAAGTGAAAAATTTACCCAGGCAAAGAGAAATAACAACAGATTTAACCGCTGAAATATCTTCTTATTTAGTTTCCTTTTTTGCTTTCCACACAATCCTCATGATAAGTATCTGTTTATTTTTCATTATTAATAGATAAAAGGTAAACAGGAAACATGATAAATGAGCAGAATTCTCACATAAGCCTGTTGTCCAGCTGGAACTACTACAAGATGCTGTATGTCACGACCAACAGCAGTTTGTGCAAGGCAGAAGAGTGTAAGTTAGAGAAATTAGATCTAATTATCTCCCCCCTTCTCTTTTTCTTTCCTCCCTCTTTTTTTTAAACTACTTATTAAGATGAAGTCATAAGAAATAGGTTGAAGGACACTTGAAATGAAGAACAGGTGTCTCAAATCAACACAAATAAAATGTAGGTGAAGTCTACCCTTGTTTGTTGTAGTAACTTTTATAAGTCACAGACTAAATAGTGCTTGGAAACTCATTTGACTTTTCCATTATCATTTATATGTGCATACATTTTAAACCAAAATCAATTGCACTCCATTTTGCATGGGGCTGTGACAGCTGCTGACCATGAGGTGTGGTGTGCTGCAGACACCAGGTCTGGTCTTCATAATTAACAGTGGTCAGAAAATATAATTCCATTTCTAAGGCAGAAAGTAATACTGGAATTTCAAATAGTACAAGGAGTAACTCTTGTAGAAAATAAAATAAAAATTTGTCTAGCCTTTATTTTTTGAGAAAATAAACCCAGTTCATGTTAGGAACATATCTCAATACAAAAAAGAGAGTTACTCAGTGGGAATAAAAAGACTGACAAATTTTCACTGTGAGAGAAAGTTCCTGGTTATATTTCTCATGTGAAAGTGGTAAGTTATCTTGTAGACATGGTTGTTTTTCTGCTACATTTCCTTTCCTGTGTTCTCTATTTCCTATTCCCTACAGGCAACTATCCCTTTTACATTAAGCAGACCTCTTATACTTCATGTTTATCCCCAATAAAAAGCTGATTCAGTTTTCTTTAAGAACACCATGATAATTAGAATTGTGATAAGAGTTTTTAACAGTTTTTATGAATTTTGATATAATTCTTAGAAAAGCACTTTTCACAGAATTGGCTACTACCAGCTGAAAGGCAGAAGAAAATTTCTAATTTTTCCACCAGCAGTTTCCTATGAAGAGTGTTTTTGTTAAATATTTAATCAAATCCAAGACCTTTCACTTGGGACTGTGGTCAGTCTTTCCAATTAAGATATTTTGTAGAGTTCTGCTTTACAATTAGAGAGTTGCCTCTCTCCTTCTCTGTATTGCCCTCATATATTTTGCTCCTAATATTTAGCAGAATTTAATTATCATCAATAAAATATTTAATAGATCTTAAAAAAGGACAAAAAATACTATCTAAACTATATTTTTGATATTTTAATCCACCTATCTAAAATGTTCATTTAGTATTCAGCCCATCCCTCAGAGTTTATATCTTTGACTGTAGAACAGATTAGACAATATGTGAGGATAAACCCCATCAAAATTGAACGTCCAGTCCGTAACTTTAGACAGAAAACCTGGATTTTTCCACATATGCAGATAATCAGTGAAGTTGAGTAGAATATATTTCTGTTGCAAAACATCAGCAAAAGAGTTTGGATGTTGTCAAAGTTAAGAAACCAGACTTAGGCATCAAGAGATACATTCACCTACTTTCAAGCAAAGGCCTTCATTTCACATTCAGGATGGTATTTAAATAGATGGAAAAAAAAAAAAAGACTATTTTTTTCTGTTTTAAGTGTGTGTGATGTAGTTACTAAAAGTAACAAAGTTCTTATTTTCAAGCAAAAATGAAAGAAATCATTTATATACAATTGCATATCATGTACAGTCCCTAAATTGCAATCAAGAATAAGAATCAAGACGTTTCATGCAATTTATTTCATTCAATTTCCATAAATCTCTTGGTAGTTGTGACTTTTTGTTAGATTTTTTTTTTTTTTTAATCTTTATTATATTTTCTTTCAGATATTTTTGGCTTGGCTTGAGGAGTCATATTGATCAGCCTGTGGACTTATCTGATTGTCTTTCAGACTGAAGTCCTCTATTTAATTAATAGTGCAAGTAGAGAAAAAGAAAGGGTACTATCAGCTGCACTGTGTGTGCCAATTCCAAACAATTGACTCAACTTTCCCTGGAAAAAAAAGAAAGGGGAAAAAAAGGAAAGAAAAAAAAAACAATAAAGAAAAGGATGCTTGAGGTGGGAACAGAAGCAAAGACATAACATACAGACTGATATGGTCTTGTAGTCTTGCTCTATCAATGTGTTGATCCCTCATGAACCTCAAGTTGCAGGGGACCTTATTCAGTAATTGCACCTAGCAACCAATAATCTACATCTGTTTATAGAGTTTATTTTGAGAGAACCATGATATTTCCACAATGATCTTCATAACAAAGTACCTTTTATGAGAAAGTTGTTTGTGATGGCTGTTTTACTGAGTGCCCTTTATTATTTTTCATGTGGGGAATGACATTCCTGATTTCACTTTCTTTACCATTCATGATTATAGATGAATCCTAGAAATTAGCATATGCCCTTCCATCTGTCTAGTCTTTAGGCTGAAGATTACTACATGGTTTCCTGTCTTCTCATCTGAAAAGTTTACCAGGCATCTTACTGTTCTCATCTCCCATTTTTACTTTTCAATCTCTCCTAAAAGTGACTTATTTACTACCCTTATTTGCTTATAGCAATGAAATATATATATATATATGCATATATCTCCTTACCTGGCAATGATAGCTTGGTCACATTGACTTATAGACAATATGCTAAAAATGATCCAAACAAGGTGCTTACATCCTATTCTGCTAATCACTGTAGTCACTCTCTGCTTTTCTAATTGTAAGGAATTGTATGTTTGTTTGTTTGTTTGTTTTTTCCCCCTAATGCAGTTAAATTATTTATTTCATCAGGAGGAAGTTTGAGAGTTTGTAAAAAAGCCATAAACTTAGTCTGTGCAGACCTAATCTGTATGTATAGTAAGAAATTAAAATTTTCAGTTTAACTGGGTCTTGCAAAAAGATGAAAATATGTATATATATATTAATCCGTAGAAAAAAAGTTCCTTATTGCCAAAAGTTAATTGGACCATTCTGGATATTGGATTGTTCAGCTTATTTGCTCATTGCTATCTATTTCCAGCTCACTTTATTCAAAGATGAAAATAATTATTTCAGCAGAGTGACCTGTACAATCGTCCACCTCTTTTGTGAGTGAAAGGGCAGAAACACATATCTATTCTGTTCTTTTTCACTATTTCCTTTCCTTTTAAGTCCTCTTCTACCCTACTTAATTTAAAGTAAGCAAAGCAAAAGACCCAGAGAGTGTACTGAAGGATTTTTCAGGACACTTAAAGCCAGTCTCCTTTAGCTAATTTGCAAAAACAGTTTTTGATTTAAAATAGGAAGATGGCATATCCCTCTCTGGGAGAAAACTCGCATCCGCTAATGTTCCTCCAGAAGTGAGTTATGAGAAGAAGCCTCAGATGGATTAGAGAGGAAGGTTAAATTCCAAGGAGCTAATTTGTTGAAAAGGTGAAGATAGCCAACATAAAAAAAAAAAAAAAAAAAAAAAAAAAAAAAAAGATACAATATCTTTCTTCCTCACCGAATATTGCTGGGTAACGTTTAGATCTCAAGAGGAACAAATGCCACAACATAAAACAAGGTTGTTTTCCTTAGGAATTGTTGATGTAGAGTTAAGGTAAAAACAAGTACACACCTTTTTTGACACGCTAAGATCTTTCTATATTGAATATAAAATTTAATTTAATAACTTAACCGGATTCATGTAGAGATACTGCTCATTTCAAAAGTCAGGTAACTTCTTTTGTCTATTTTGTCATTCTTTTGCCTCCTTAAAATTTCTGAGATTTAATGGTCCATTTTCTAGTGTAAATTAAAATAGCTTCAATTATGTCAACTATGTAAAGCAGATAATTGACAATTACAGAAAAGATGTGTCTGGGTATGACAAAGCCCACAACAGTTAGTGAATTTTAATGGTTAAATATTTTAACTTATTCCTTTTCTCATAGAGCTATTTGAACATTGTTCAGATCACAGGATCTGACCATGGAATCATAGAACATCCTGAGCTGGAAGGTACCCACAATGATCATCAAAATCCAGCTCCTGGCCCAGGACAATCCCAAGAGTCACCATGTGCGTGAAAGCATTGTCCAAATGCTCTTTGGACTCTGCCAGGCTGGTGCTTCCAGTTGGTGCTGCCTGGGAAGCCAGTTTCAGAGCCCAAACACCCTCTGGGTGAAGAGCTTTCTCCTGATGCACAACTTAAACCTTCCCTGGCACAGCTTCATGTTGTTTCCATGGGTCCTTTTCTGGTCATCAGAGACAAGACCAGCGGTTATCCCTTTGCTTAACCCCCACCCCCTGTGAGGAAGCTGTGACTGCAGTGAGGTCTCCTCTCAGTCTCCTCTTGCCCAGAGTAAACACACCAAGAAATCTTAGGTAGAAGTCCAAAAGCAGAAGTAAATAATGGGCCCTAAACCATGAAAAACTTTTTTACTGCTTCACAAAAAAGGCACCCCTGTAAATACAAGAGTAGCAAGCCATCACTGTCCCTAAGACACCCCTCTGAAATAAGTCATCCTATAAGTTAAATGGTCAAGTCTGGGTCATACCCTTGCAGCTTCTTTTAAAGCTAAAAGAGAGGTCTAACTATACCTCACTGTGGAAATTCTGCTTTCAGAAAACGGTCTCATGATTTCCTCCTTTTTTCCTTACTCGTCTCAAAATCTCTTTGCCTTCTCTTTCCTTCATATCTCACCAAAAGAGGTTGTGTTTTGTTAGTTAACTCTTTTCTCCTTTCTTTTTCTTTCTTTCTTTCTTTTTCTTTCTTTCTTTCTTTCTTTCTTTCTTTCTTTCTTTCTTTCTTTCTTTCTTTCTTTCTTTCTTTCTTTCTTTCTTTCTTTCTTTCTTTCTTTCTTTCTTTCTTTCTTTCTCCTTCCTTCCTTCCTTCCTTCCTTCCTTCCTTCCTTCCTTTTTTTTTTTTTTTTCCCTCCCCCTTGGAATATCTGTTGTTCTTTCCCTCCCTATTGTAGAATCATCCATTAAGTTTCCAGAGGGAAAAGCTCCCCCTGCCTTTTCCTGTGCCACCAATGCGGAAGTCTCTGAAATTCTAGGCAATGATTGTTGATTAAAGGATCAAGGCTTCTTCTCTTTGTCAGTTTCTATAAAATAACAAGTCTGTGTGTGTATTTTCGGAACTATTTTAACAATATCCATGAGATTTTTCCATGTTCAGTAAAAAAATGGTTTTGGTTTCTCTTCCCAATTTTTTTTTTCAATAGAGGCTCTGGCATGACCCTTCCAAGCAGGAGAAATTTCTGAAGATCTTAAAATACTGTGATTGGGATTTAGGGAGATGATGGACCATTTGTCAGTTAATAGTAACAGCAACACTGCAGCTTTCACGTCTTCAAATCTGCTGGAATAAAGTAATTCATAAAGCAGTATCAAAGAAAACCCCATAGAAGTTCAATGCTAACTTCAAAAGGAACTTGGACAACTTATCTATCACATTTCTGTGTAAACTTAACTTCTTTAATTGGCAAAATTCCTTTCAAAAATATGTCTTTAACTCTGCTCAGAATCTCCATCTTTTCAGATTTGGATATTTAAAGGTTTATCAGCCTTTCAAACAGTTTTCTGAAGCAGAGGAATAAAAACAATGGCATTTGGCATTGCTTCTTCTTCAGATGTGCAACAGAGTCAATAAATCACTATTTCAGACAGGGTAAGACCACAATTTGTTTATGACCTAAGCAAAATCTCATGCATGGACACACTGTAAGCCTGTACACTCAATTATTTGTACAGTTTTCTATGTTCGAAGCTGTTTTGTCTGCAAGCAAAAGGTGGGATGGATACATTTGTAGGCTCAGACCAATAATGAAATTACCAAAGTTTAGCAAGTTAATACATATTGTGTCTCTGCTTGTGTAAGTCCTTAGTGAAGGTGAGATAATGAAACGGCTTTCAGATAACTTTCATTATGATTCATCTGTTACAGACTCATAATGTGCAAATTGAACACAGCTGAATCTCAGCTGATGCTCAGTTATCTGATGAGCTGCAGGGACTTGACTGTGTTTACACCCTGAGAATGGCAAATGTGGGCAAGGTTTGATCAAGGCAAGGCTCTTATGCAACTGAAAGAGAAGCAGAGTCAGAGAACAAGACTTGATCAGAAGTTTTTAGTGGTCATGTCACTCTTATCATGTCAGATAGGAGTATAATAATGTTAGAAATGTAAAGTGAGATAACAGAGAAAAAATTATCAGGGAGATTTAAAAAACAAGGAAAAAATGCCTCTTTTTAACCTTTCTCACACTCTTGTCACAGCATTACTTTTTTTTTTAACATAAACTTAATGAAGTAGAAGAATTTAACTAATACAAACACAGAATAGTGCTTCTATGCTACTTTGATTTCAGGTCATCAGTTATGATAAGACAATATAAAATACCAAAGTTTTCAGTAAGCAGAAGTCTAATACATGCCTAAGCTTATTGATTACACTAGTTTATGTGATAATAAAAGTACAAAAGTATGCACACACCTTTTGCAAATAACAAAAATTATTTGTCTTCGGCTATCTCCTTTTTTGTGCTTTCACAGCAATTCAAAAGTCATAACAGATAATGGGAAAACAAAGTGTTTGCATTTCATAGATGACCTTGGAAAAGTTGCTGGATTTCTCTGTTTTGTAGTTCCAGCTTTGTGCAGGAAACATTCTCTTGTAAACACTTGTGAGGACCTACAATTCTTGATGAGATGAAAGAAAAAAACACTTTGTGATAATTAAAACTGAAGTAAAATTAATAAAGTGGTTTAATGGAAACATCGCTGCTTACCCAAAAACAACATATATATTTTATGTCCCATCATGTTTAGCTAAACTAAAACACCTCCTTTTTTATTTTTAATACATACAAAAATCAAAATTAATATAGATATATTCCAGATAAGTACAGCTCTTTCATTGAATGAAAAAATAATGTAAGCAACTTTTTATGCTAAAGTTTTGTATTTCAATATCTGAGTAGGGTTTTTTGAGGATAAACAGGGAAATAGTTTTAAAGAAGAAGGTCTGCACCTGCTCTCTCCCTATAAATGAAATTGATTTAGCTAGTTTAGCCTGCTCTTGTTTTCTTTTTTCTTTGTTGATTTTTTTTTTAGTTTTTAGTATGAGATTTGATGCATCAGAGAACTAGAATTCTTTATTTTTTCCTTTCCATTTTTTTTCTTTTTTTTTTTTTTTAATGTGCAAGAAGGTCTTATGTCATGTTTGGAGATGAGTGTGACATTCTTCATATGTTCCTGTTACTGGGACATTATATACTAACTAAAGTATAAAATACTAAAAAAAAAAAAGAAGTTAATTTGCCTGAGGAATAATGTAATGCTAGGTATTTATTTTGTGCCTATAGCAAGGGAAATTTAACACAAAATGTGGGCTGCAGCCTTAAGTGTTATCCTGAGTGTTAGCAGTTATCCTGGACAGCCCTGATTGGGGTGAATAGGTGGATCATGGTTTCAGCACTGGTCCATTCAGCCTTTCTCAATGGGGATCTCCCGTTCTTAATCTAACCAAAAAAAAAAAAAAAGGGATTTTTCTCTCTTTTCATCCAATTTTGTTGCCTTTTCTAAAAGGCTCATGAATATCAGTTGTCTGTCCTCAATGGGTCTCATTGATTTCCCACCTATTGGATGCACCAGAGAGCTGAAGGACGGCTGAGTGGCCAGTCCAGGCTGTGAGTGTAGGTGCAAGGAGATCTGTTGTGCCTAACTGGGGTCCAGCCAGTGCCCCCATGGCCTGCAAAGTGCTCCTGTGTCTGCCTGTGCTGTGCAGACATGGCTGGGATGGAGCCTCACACACCCACCACCCCTCACCTCAGCCAGGCTTTGCTTATCCTGCTGCAGCCCGAGCCCAACACCTTTTATGCACCTCCAGTTATGACTTATGAACTTCTGCAGGAGAGTGAAGCACTGGAATGCCTCAGGGCAAGTGATGCTTTCTATTTGTGTGTGGGGGGTTATTTTATTTTATTATCTTATAAAATAGCTTAATCAATGAACTCAAGCAGGTAGTAGAAACTGTGACTTCTGTTTATGGGGAAACTTTTGAGATTTATTTTGGCCATTTGTAAGTAGTGCCAACAACTGAGCTCTGGAGGAGGAAGAAATGGAAAATGACCCAGTGTACTTTTTTTTGGTGAACAGTGAGTCAAAATTTCCCTTCCTTTCCAAGGGCATTACAAAGCAGAAAAGTGACAGGATTGTCCTATTTATGATGGGGTTTTTGTGCATCTGTGTGAAAATAAATAGATTATTCCGTATGAATTCCAAATAAAATTTATGACTAAAGTAAATTTTTCTTAGGGATATTGATTGAATTGACTGAAACCTCCTTCTTACAAATTCCCTTGTTTGTATAACATAAGTGTTATAACTTGGTTGAAAAAAAAAAAAGTGTATAATAAATTTTGGTATTGCATATTTTACTTAACAGCAAAATGAAAAGCTTTCATTTTTCAGATATTTGTGCTTTGATTTCCAATAAGGTGGTGGCAAAGGGGGGTTATTTGTGCCTCTTTTTTTTTTTTTTTGGTAAAACTTTGGGGTTTTTTGTTTTTGTTTGATTGCCCCTACAATCCTGCCTCTAGTTTTTGCACTTAAATAAACTGAAATATGAAAGGTAGAACCCTCCAGACACTGTATTTCTGGTATCATCTATGCCTAAACTAGAAAAGAAAAACTGTCTTGCTTGCTCCCCACTCCTATTATTTTTTTGTTGTTGTTGTTATGATAATTTAGATAAATAATGACTGTTTTCTGCTGATATACATTTGCTAATAATAGAAGGGCAAAAGAAACTAAATCCCAAAATGCATTAGCCTTCATTCTCATGTGAGTAAAGTTAAATTGCTCCCATACTACTCAGCTGAGGTGATGGCATATTGTGTAGTCTTTGTCTCCTGCTGCAATCACCTGTCTTCCTCACATACAAGGTTATTTATATCTCCTCACAGGAGAGCTTCACTACAAGCATAATCATAATAAGACAGTGATGGCCACTTAAAATCTCTAGCACCAGCCAGGCTGCTTGCTTTCCTCTCAGCTGGCTCCACAGAGCAGGCATTCCTAAATCAGACCCTTACTAGTCAGATGAAGACAAGTGGAAAGAATTTGGACCAGTGTTCCCAGTAAATATTTAAGGAGAGGCTTAGTCAGAAAAAACGGTCCCTAGTCCAGAGAGAGAAGCAGAAAATTGACACTGGGATGATTATATAAGGTTCAACACGAAGTAACAGATTATTCTCACTAGGTGCAGCACTAATGATAATAGTGCAACAGGTGCAACATCTGGTTCACCACAAGGCTCTGTGAGTAGAAAGTCAGGTTTTTAGGGTAGACATGGAAATTGTGTGCAGATCATGGCAGAAGTATAACACAATAAATCACCTAACAAAACGCTTAAAAGTCAATTTCATTTAGCGGCAAGTCAATGTGTGTCAACAATAATTAAATATGCTTTGCTCACCATCACTAGAGATTTGAGGTGGTGTGAATGGCTTGATCTAAAAGTTTTAATCTGGTTTGCTTACGATTCTTCATATTTTGACTTCTGTGTTTAAACAGGAAATTATGAAACAAGAGGGGCCAAACTGTGACACGTTCCATTATTAGTGATACCAGGTTCAAACTGCCCCCTATTTCAGTCCTCTCCTTTTGTCTGCAATTTACAGTATGCAATAGGTTCCAGTGTTAGAACACCTCTGTCTCTCTTTCTGCTGTAAACAGACAGAAAAAATCACTTTTTTGCATTAAAGAGTCAACAGAGGATGCAAGGGGTTGACTGGCTGGGGAGAGTGCAGGAGCAGTTTTACACACTAACCCTTCCAGCTCCCAGTCACATGGCAGACTCATAATCTTCAGGCTGCATACCTGGGCAGGCATGAATGGGACACAATTTGTTGAACTAACCCAAGCATGTAAATTCTCATATATTCCAGTTCTCTCTGAGGCCATACAAATATGTATATATATATATATACGTATGTGAACATGCATATAAATGGAATTCTGCTCACTTTTTCTTGAAGAAATGGTCTTCAGTTAGGAGTTACAGAGATCTACTTTTTTAATCCTGCTGCATACTGAGAATCTAAAGCACTCCACAAGTAACTGAGTACATCAGGATCAAAAATCTTCAGCAGAATTAACAGAATTCTTTTCTGCTGCCAAAGAGTGATTTATTTTGCCTTTGCACATATCCGGTTGGCAACATTGCGGGTTTAGTATTTGAAACTCAAGATCTGACACCCTGGACTGTTCATTCTTCTGGCACGAGCAAGTATCTGTGCCTATCCATAATCATTCTGTGCCTTAGTTTACTGGTCTGAAAAATAGGAATAGGCTGAATCTGGCCCTAACTCTAAGAGGAATTCTGTCAACTACATTGACTGCATAAAAACTTAAGGATTTGGCCCTGTGCTGACAGTCAGTAAGCTGGAGTGAAAATGTTCTACATGTGCTATTTGACCTCTACAGTTGAGGATTTAAAACTTTAATTATAGGAACGAGAAGATGAGAACAGATTCTGAGTTAGCTACTTTTTTTGAATAGATATTCAGACTCCAGGGGGAATAGTGATTTGCAGGCTCATTGAGGGAGAAAAAGGATGTCCTTTCTTTCCTAGGTGTACGGGGGGAGGAACAAAAGGGGGCCTTGATACCATTCCATTAAAATAAATCACTTCTCAATCCAGGCGAGAATTTGTATCAGAATATTTGATATTCGAAACTTTACCAACAAGAACAAATCAGAGAGGGCATTTGATTATGCAGGGCCAGATCCTGCTAAACTCCCTGAGAGGTGTCTGAATTCAGGAGCAGTTTAGTATGCAGGAAGTTACCTGGATAAGGCTTTTAGACAGTGGAGTCTATGAGAGAGCCGTGTTGCCTTTTTGTTCTGGGGAGAGCTGGCAGTGGACAAATTACAGGAGTACTAATCAAACAGCCTGACCTCCAGCTGCCATTGAAATCAGTGGAAAAAAAAAAATTTTCCTTTGACTCCAGCAGAGACAGAACAGGATGGTTAGGGTTAATTAATTAATTACTTTCCAAAAAATGCTTTCAGATCGTCTGGCATAGAGATCCTATATAATGTCAAAGTGGCACTGTAATCCAGACAGAAGTTTAGAGAGCTGTCATTCATCAATAACATTATATAGAATACAGTCGTTAAAATTTAGTAAATCTGCTCCCTTCCTTCCATTAGGGTGGAGGGATGTTTTTAGATTTTAAATTTTATAACAACAGAAACAGTCTGGGAACAGGAAAGGGAAGGAAACCAGTAAAAAATTTGGTTGATGAGCCTGTCTAGAAACCAAATATACACAAATATGCCAGAACAAACACTTTGCTGAGACATTCTCTTCAAAAAGGGTAGGTGTGTCTGTGTGTCTGGATTATCACTACTTGATGAGTAGCTTATTTCTTTCTGCAATTGAGCTATACAGCTATATTATATAATTTATCATAACAAAGATTTCAAAAGGCAACGAGTAAACAGGACATTACAGAAGGTGAAGTAATTTCTTCCTTAGTTTTGGTTTTGGTTTGTTTGCTTATTTTTTGGGGTTTTTTTTGGGGGGGGTGTTTTTGGTTATTTTTTTTGTTTGTTTTGTTTTTTGGTTGTTTTTTTTTGCTGTTTTCTGGTTGGTTCTTTGTTTAGTTGGTTAGGGTTTTTTGTTTGTTTTTGGATTTTGTTGGGGTTTTGGGGGGGGTTGTTTATTTGGTTTGGGGTTTTTTTTGTTGTTGTTTTTCTTTTTTTTTTAATTATTGTTTGGAAAGAACAATAACCTTGAGTAGAACAAAACAATTCTCCCCTCCTTCTTACCCCATCCACATTTTTGAAGTTAATTCCTTAGTATTTCTTTGTATATTTGCACAATTTTATTTTCTGTGTCATTTTCAGACTCCTAGAAATTACTCCAAAGCACCCCTAAAAGTGGACTTATGAGCCTGAACACATATATATTTTAGAAGACATAAGAAAGTTAAACTTCCTGCCCCAAATGATTATTAGCAGTAACAAATGGCCTGTGTTCTCTTTCAGCTATAGATTGCAGTACATCTTACCAGCAGTCATTTAGTTTTGTAACACCCTGACAACGTAGTACAGTATTACTATTCCCATTTTATAGATGAGAAGAACCAAGGCAGAACGATTAAACAAGTCACCCAAAGTTATACAAGGTCTGGGGCAGAGCCAGGAATAGAATCAAAGTCTCTTGAGTCCCTGACCTTCATATTAAACACAAGATCATTCTCCCTCTGTTCCTAGTTAGAGCATTCAATTCACCCCATCTGGTGTGCATGTGTAATTTCTACCGGAGGGGTAATTCATCCCTAGAGGAGGGCAGGCGGGGCTTGCAAGGGGTGTCAGCTGCGAGCTCAAGATTTGCATAGCCTGAACATTCATCGAAATGAGAATTCCTCCCAAGGAGCATCTCCAGAAAACACATAAAAAGGGGTAACGCAAAATTCTGTTTAGAGGTCTCCAAGCTTTCAGAAGGTGATTTTCCTCGACTGTGTTCTTCCTTTGATTGCAAAGCTAAGAGTCAAGTTTATCTGTCAATAACCCCAGGCTTCATTTACTACCTTGAAACTGTCATTTGGTGTTTGGGACAGGTGATCATTTAGCGTTGTCTTCTTAACCCTGCAGGGGACAGGCTGTTGATGGTGAGTGTGTGCTGATAGAACCAATCCTTTACGTGGCCTTCACACGCTTAATTAGCCACTGCAAAACGAATGCCTCTCAGCTATCAGTGTCATCATTTGAGCTCAGTAGCATTCCTTCCAGAGCAGCACTAAAGATTGGAGGGAAATAATTGCAATAACATTAAGGAGATCCTTAAATTATGCATGTGTTTTTGTGTGTGTGTGTGTGTGTGTACATGCATATGTATGTGCAGAAATATAAATATTTTCTGGAGATTATAGAAAACTTCCCCCTTCATGTTGCAAGAAAATCTCCCTGGATACTGAAGAATTGTTTGTCTGTTAATTGACAACTTAATTGATTACTGTTTTTCTTCTTGATACCGATTAGGACACAAAACTGATCTAATATGGTGGTAGGTTGTCCTGGGAAGATTCAAAGACAAATAGCTCAAACTCAGGAAATTTAGGAAATTAGGATAAGAATCCTAATATTTTCATGGTTAATTTAAATGAAATATTAAACTGTTTAGACTCGTCTAGGGTTAAAACTTAAAAGCATATGTCGTCAGAAGACAGAGACCTGCCCAATGTGAAATTTTAAAACATCAGCAATTTCAAAATATCAGTCATAGATAAATTGTACTGGTTCTGCTCTCTGATCAATTTTCTCATGATTTAATCCTGTTGTCATCAAGAATTTTCCTCCAGAATGATGTCACTGTATGAGAGTGGGAAGAGAATCAAGCTTAGTGTCGGTGCTTAGAGTAGAAAGCAAGATAACTTGATTTGTTGTTGGCATTACAACAAGCAAAGTGTCACTCACTTAAGTCCATAACTTTTACAGTCACATTGGGCAGCTTCCTGTTGAGGGTGAAGTCAATGACTGTTTTCCACATGACTTCAGTAGTCAATAGATTCATATTTGCTTTAATAATTTCCTCTCCAGGGAATAAAACTACTTCTGGTGACTTCCCTTGAGGGGTCTGATCAAGCAAACTCTTATTGACAGTGTGCTTTCCTAATTTTGGCCTCAGCAGCACTGAGCAGGAGCTGAGAGTGGTCAGAGAGCAGAGCAATCTCCTGTCTGTGTGGAGCTGCTGAGTGCTCCCTCTTCTCCCTAGCCTGTGACCCTTTCCACCTCATTCAGGTGTGTGGAGATGGGTCAAAACAAGCCTTCAGTGTCCTTTAATACTTTGTCACAGATTTCATTTTTTTACTTGATGCCTTGCCTCCAAAACTGACTACTTGGAGACATATTAATTTTGGAGTCCAGTGACTAGATGGGTGGAAATTATATACTCATCCCTCTTTTTTCTCCATTCCCAGGCTTTCCCCAAGTCAATAACTTTGCAGAGGGATCTCCAGTAAGCCTTGCTCAGGCATAGATTTCTTCAGAGGAGATAGAGCTACTCACATGAGTAAGGCAGAGCTGGATCAGGCCCAAATTTAGTATTAAATCGTGGCAGTTCCAGAACTGTAGCTTTAACAAGGCTTATTTGAGATGAAGGCACATTTTTCAGTGCTCATAACAGCAGCAAGATTCTTATTATACAACATTTAAAAGCAATAATTTCTGCAGATTTAACCTCATAGATTTTCTAATACAATAAAATTAAATTTAAAAACCCTGAATGCAGCAGATATAACCCCTTCATGTGCAATTAGCAAATTTTAAATAGAAACTTTAATATTAACATTATTCTTTATGCCTCGATGAGTGGAATATTATTTAAATTGATATGACATAAGAGGATATAAATAATTCCTAAGTGTAGATCTAAACTAGAATTTCAGACCACATTGAAATGGCAAAACATTATCAATTCCCTATTTCCCAATCAATCATTCATTACAAGTCTGATGACACATTTTTTTCAAAGAGATTAAATTAGCATTAGAGTGCTAATAAACATTATAAATAAATACATAAAGATATTCTGAAAATCTGGTATAATATAAAAGTAAATGCTTATGCTCCACCAAATTTCATCGTCTTTCTGGTGACTTAAAAAGTGTTGCAAGCAGACACATAAGTTTGAAAGTGAACTGCTGCTGTCTTCCCTGCAATAAAAATGTAAACATATTAAACACCAGAAATGTAATTTAATTAAAGACCATTCTTTAGTCTAAATAAACCTATAGTTTATAATAGCAAGAATGAAAAGTGGCATTTTTACTAGGGAAATTAACTAAAAATGTTCTCTGTGCTACTTTTTTCAAGTCAGAAGAAATAGTTGTTTTCTCTTTCACAAGGTATGAGACCAAACCTATGAAATCATGGCAATCTATGACTGGAAAAAACCCTTTTATCCTTTTTCTTTTTTTTTTTTTTTTTTATTTCAAGTAGTAAATTCAGGCTGAGAAGGTCAGTGTATTGTGATCTAAGTAATTGCTTTTAATTTAACTTTCTTCATAATTTCAAGCTTATCTATTTTTCTTGGCAGGGAAGGTTTGTTGTAAGGTTTTGCCACTGTTTTGGTTTGGTTTTGCTTTTGGTTTTGCTTTTGGTTTAGTTTGCTTGTTTGGCTTTTACTGGCTACTTCATCAAGAAATATGTAGCTAATTTATAGTATTTTAGTTGTGAGTGATGGCAACACATCCAGCAGGTACCAGACCTCTGTAATTATCAAAGGTAGTCACTTTTGGCTACAGGCAATTTAGATGCTTTGAGGAGAATAGTGCAGGGTACTTATCCAAAAATCCTTTGACCAAAATTCCCTGTCAGTTCAGTCAGATCTGGCCTCCTCAAGGAAAAATTTGATTGCTGCTTTTATTAAGCAGATAGGAAGAAAATTACAAGAGTTAGGCATTATGTGAACTTCCTTTCTTCAGATGATTAATAAGTTATTTTATCTGAGGTAGGAAAAAAAAAAATCGTCTAAAGTTTCCCCTTCTGTTTCTCACAGAGATCTTCAGAAACCAAAATATATTTGCCTTCCCAAGACAATCAGGGCAGAATAATTAATCCACAGTACATCTCAATATTGCTTGATATCTACAGCCATGAAAGACACGCAGGCTAATGTCTTTTCTGACACCTGAACCCCACTTTCCCCACACCCTCAATTCAAGGTTAGCATTTTGCCCACTTCATTTTTAAGGTTACATAACAATCAGTCTTCCTTTTAATGTCATTTTTTTTAGTGAAAAATCCACTTTACAAAATCATTCAAACCCTTTATTCACCTGACTCAGGTCGCAGCATGAGAAGGAGAGTAGAAAAAGTGTTCTCAACAGGTTGTGCCTTGCCAAGGGTGTTTTTTGATGTTATAGATAGCTCAGGTACGTGCTTCACCCCCGTGACAGTCGGTGAGGCCAGGCATGCACATAGGTGCTTAAATTCCTAACAATTACATTGCAAATTACCTGCGCCTTAAACTCTTCATGAAATTATAAATGCCTGTAATTACATGACCTTGACATCATAAATTCTTATAGGCCCCATGGCCAACTCTTCACCAAGAGTAAATTGCCACGATGGTAATGAAGTTGAAAGAGCTGTACTGAATGGACAGAGTTAGTGCCTCTTGAAATCTGCAAGTCGAAATTACTAAACACCATCCTCCCGCCAAAAAAAACCACAAAAAAAAAGCAAAAAGAAAAAAATAAATAAATTTTAAAAAAACCCAAAAAACAAAAAACGACCCAAAACTGAGTACCAAAATTAATAGGTAGGTGGATGACACAAGTCTTTGAAGATTAAAAGGATGAAGAGGATCTCACATGGAAACAAGAAAGAGAGAGAGAAGGAATAAAAGTCCTGAGATTTTTTTTTTTCTGGACATTCCTACTTAATTATCAAGGTTACAAAACAAAACAAAAAAAAAATCAGAACATGCAACACTATTCTCCACTTAGACTCTCTGTGATTTAAATCATAATTCAAAGATCCCTCCATAGATTGCAGGAGAGAAAAGACTTCTTTACCTCAGGGGTTCATAGAAGTATAACTCATTCTCAGTTATAAAGCTTCATAAGAAGACAGGTACTTCAGAGTAATAAGGACAAAATAATTCTGTTTTCTAATACATATCAAAGCTTGCAGGCTTCCTAACCTCTCTGTCAGAATAGAGTTTTTCTTCATAGGGCACTTCTCAGTAGAACCAGTAGTTTTCAAAGTTTCTGTGGCAAGTGAATGAGGGAAAAAATGACAAAAAATATCCTAGAACTAACATGAACTTTGTTCTTTCTGCAGCTGAGAGTAGAATGGCAAATAAGGGGAAGTGCTTCCAGACACAAGCTAATCAGCCATATACTCTGAAGCATAAGATTTGATTAACCTTAGTGTCTGCAGGTACAAAAGCTGCTCTGACGGTAACTTTATTTTCCTTTTCTTCTTTCCTTTGAAGTTATAGGGCCAGCTTTTCAGTTTAGCTCTGGTCACTATTTCCTATTTTGTATGATCAAGCATACAGTCTATGTAATGACATTCACAATGCACACAGCTCTTTGAAAGCATAAAATAACTCACCAAACCAGTCCTGCTCTGCTAGGGACTGCCAAGTTCCTCTTGTTGACCTGGATGAGATTAGAAGAAATGAGAATTAGAAAGTCTAAAACGCAGACTACAGCCAAACACTAACCCTGTAATATTTTTGGCATTGTTCTTACTACCTCAAATATTGGGAAATCCATGAGATGAACTATTAGGTGTCTGAAGGCAGGTAACTGGAGTATGTTGGGCCTCATACAGGATTTGGAAAACTGAGACACATGGTCCCTCTTGACTGTCTGTAGACATGGCAACACCAGCAGAACATCAGAACAGTAAGCTGTCAACAGAACAGCAAAAAATTAAAACACAAAACAAAAAGAGTTCCAGATTCCTCTCTGCTATTTTTCTTTTGTCTGGTTTAGCAACAGTGTGGCTCAAAATTGTGCCAGACCCAAAAGCCAGCAGGTTTATCCTTCAACTGTGCTAATGCAGGAAGGTTAGCTTTATTTTCCCTCCAAGGCTGATATAAGTGGCTCATGACTGGTTACACACTTTCCTGGTTAGACTTTGTCCTAAAGAAAGAAAAGCAACCTCCTATGGTTTTGCCTCTCCTAGTCTTGAAGGAGCCACATAGTTGACTCTTGTTGTACTGAGTGGGTAATATGAGTGATCATTTAATAAAATATTGAAATGCTAATACTTAGGCACAGTTATTCACTCAGATTTCTGGAATAATCACCATCATGGAGGGAATGAACACAGCTCTACACATAAAGCATTCAAAGAAAAAGCATCAGGAAAGATTTCTCTTTTTCAGCATCATGCAAATTAGTTTCTTAGCTCTGTAGGGAGGAAGCAGAATGAGCCATGCAGTTTGTAGGAGAAGAATAATTCCCCTAAATCATAAACAATACCTCACTGTGATATTGGCAGGGCTGATCTATTTCAGAATTTGAAAAATTCTGAGCAGAAATAGATGAAAGTGTTATCTAAAGAAACTTCTAGATTGGTGAATAACATGCAGGTGACTTCTTCCAGAGAGGTGGGGGAGACCTGCCTTGTTGACTGCCCCCAGTTCTGTAGTACATTTTGCTATGAAAACTGGTGCCTCCAAAGTGAAGACCCATCAGCTTATTTACAGATAAACACATTTTGAAATGTGTTAGCTGGAGTGGTCAGACTGCTCTAAAATACTCTGTTTTGCAATGGTGCAAACTAAAGAGAATTTCCACAGTCTTTCCTATAGTTAAGAGTTCTTTTTTCTATTCATGGTTCATAGCACTTAGTCCTGCCCACTGGGATGCTTCTGCCATCAGACCAATTGCATCTGGCACAGCTCCTTGCCAGGTTAGTCTATTGCACTGCCCCAGAGCTTCTTGTTCTTTTAATACATGGAACTCTTGCTTCTTGCATCAAGGTCTTTGCCTCCCTCTTTATTATCCGCTCTTATTCTCTTCTGTTTTGCCCCTCAAGCAGGGGAATGCACCCAGTATTCTGTATGTGCCACTCTGATGACTTCAAATCCCTTTTCCTTTATTCATGCTTTCCTCCCCTGTTCTTTACTTTTTCCCAGGGAAAATGTACATATCAGTCATGTTCTTTTCACCTTACTAAGGATGGCAAATATTTCTTTCTGTCGAGTTTCCCAATTCTCACGCTACCCATCCATGTTGAACATTAACTGTTCCATCTTTTCAGCCACATTTTTGTTCCAGTACTCACCAAAATTTTTATTTATTTTTTCACTCCATAGGAAATAATGAACTACATTACACTGTGCTGGGAAAAAGACTAAAACTAAGACTGTAAGCTTTCACAGAAAAAATGGAAATAGATTATTCCTTGATCTAACAAACACAGGACTGGCAATATTCAGTGGACAGCAGTTGAACAGCAAAAAAATTCCCACCCCCTCACCCTCCCCAAAAAACCCCAAACCTCATAACAACATCAAAGAACAAAAAAAACCCTCCATCAATCCATTAAAATAAAAAATTATATTGGCACTAATAAACGCTGTAGTGCTGGTACTTTGTTTTCTTTGCCTTTTTTTTTTCCTCCACCTCCTTCTCCTCCTCCTGCACTTTATATCCTTATCCTTCTTCTTTGTTTAACAACAATTCTAATTTCATGAAGAATTAACTCAAAGCCTCATGAGATAATTTCTGTGTTCCACAGAAAACTCTGTAGTCATGTAGTTTGCTGCATGAGTACAAAGACTGTTTACATTATAAACCATATAAATGTTTATAACAGAATGTGATTCAAATGGCTGCCAGTGATGTTGTTTTTGACTATTACAAGGCATTTGAGGCTGGAGGGCTACTGAAGTGATGTGAGGTTCTTTGTGTCTCTCATCCAAAGCAGTGCTTTTCCCCAAAACCCCCTGACAAGCCTAATCAAGCGGGAAAAACTTGCATACCAACAAACCAACCAAACCAAACCAAACCAAACCAAACCAAACCAAACCAAACCAATCAATCCACCAAATAAAAAAAAAAAAAAACAAAATTAAAATGAGGTAGATTTATTCTATTTCCCTTTCCTACTAAAAATGGTTGGTATCTTGTTTTTTTCCCACATAATAGTGGGAAGCCCATATCTGATTTTGGTTAATTTCTATATTTGTGAATGTTTTATTAATGGTAATGGATTAGAGGTATATATCAATATTAGTCAAGGTCTCAGCTATATGTCAAGATCATATGAGTGTACATCTAGAGGAGAGCAGACTGTTCCCTCCAACTCTTGCTTTTCACTTGCTACTCCCCCTGAAGCAAAAGAAGCTGCCTTCGTAATTATAAACAATGTGAAAAATAAGTGGAAGAAAATATTTTAATTTAGAATAAGAAAAGTAATTACTTGATAGTAAGATCTGTTAAGATTAGAAATATTTAGACAAAAAATATTGTGAAATTACCCCTAACTGGAGAGCTCAAAACTGAGATGGAATCAGCCCAGCAGAAGAGAATAGGAGAACAACTCCACCCTGATGAAGACTGAGAGCAACTTGGCCAATACTCCTTTCCTCTTGCCTGTGTGGTTAAGGATTGTCAGTGATAGCTGAGAATTGTCTGTTTTACAAGCAGTCAATAATAAAAAAAATCTGATAGAAATTCTGCTTTTTCTTCATTTGCTTGTCATTCCTATTCATTAAGGAATATTATCTTTCAAACTTTATCATTCTCACTGCACTCCTGCTAAGTTCTCTGCCTCTGCCTACAAACATCCTCTTCAGGTTTATCATTGTAACTTCTGATTTTCCATCAAAAGTGCCTTCATGTTGCTATCATGCAGGGCAAAGCAAGACAGGACACAAGGGCAACTTCTAGAGAAGAAGAGGCCGTTTATTGACCAAACACGGACATATTTATAATGAGGATCACAAGGCAGGACAGAAAATTATTGGACAGAATAAGAAAACAATCTCTGTCATGTACTCACGGTACAGTTACTTGTAAAACAACAGGTATTTAATCTATGTTTTCCTTTTTCTGCCTGGGAATGTCTGCAGCCCCAGAGTTGTGTATTCGAAACAACGTGGGAAGGTTTTAGCTATCTATGAGAAACAAGAACTGTGTACTTTTCACAGCCTGAGAAAATCAGGCAAACAACTTAAACACTGTTGTCGCTGTCTTTTTCAGCTGATGAGGCAGAATGTGCAAGGGATCAGACCAGGTATCATTCCAATGGCCAATGATGCCTGTAGGATGCAAATCTGGATTGATGATCAACACAGTGATATCAACGAAAGGGTCCATTTGATATACCTGATGAATAGAAAAAGCTCACTGCACCATCTGCAACACTTGCCGTGCCTCGAGGGTCAATGTTCGAGGTGAATCCAAGCGAGTGTCTCCTTTTAAGATGTCAAAAAGTGGGGACAACTGTTCCGTGGCCAGTCCTAGGTAAGGACACAACCAACCAATACCACCCAGTAATTTCTGAGCATCATGGAGAGTCTTAATAGAATCTGTGAATTGCACCTCTTGATGCTGGATTGTCTGATCTAGGATCTTGACCCCTAGGTATTTTCAGGGCAGCTGCCGCTGGACCTTCTCTGGAGCCACTTGCAGTCCATAACAGCGTAAGTCAGCGAGCAGCTGAGGTTCTATCCTCAGCAGCCCCTCCTGAATGGGAACTGCTACCAAAATGTCATCCATGTAGCGGTAAAAATGCGCATCCGGAAACTGCTCGTGAACTCCAGACAAGGCCTGAGCCACATAGCACTGACAAATAGTCGGGATATTATGGCAACCGCTCCATGCACTCCGCTCGGCTCCATGCTGCTCGGGTCCACAGGCTCTGCTCCATTCAGGTTTCACGTTTGTCCGATCTTATAAAGTGCAATCTTGGTGGAACCTCCAAATTTTGCTATCAAGTGAGGGAAAGCAAGACAGGACACAAGGGCAACTTCTAGAGAAGAGGCCGTTTATTTACCAAAACATGGACATATTGACCAAAACATGGACATATTTATAATGAGGATCACAAAGCTCAGGCAGGACAGAAAATTTTTGGACAGAATAAGAAAACAATCTCTGTCACGTACTCACAGTACAGTTACTTGTAAAACAACAGGTGTTTAATCTATGTTTTTCTTTTTCTGCCTGGGAATGTCCACAGCACCAGAGCTGTGTATTCAAAACAACGTGGGAAGGTTTTAGCTATCTATGAGAAACAAGAACTGTGTACTTTTCACAGCCTGAGAAAATTCTGATTGAAAATTTCCTAGGCCACAGACAGTGTCCACACCTTCAATGACTTGGTTTCAATGGCTAGACATTTTTTAATTGCAACATATTTATTCCTTTGCAAACAGGGATTTCCCTAGCTCCCGAAGCTCTAGACCAAAGACATCCATTTCTGGATGGTTATGGTTGTTCTAGGTTTTTTCAAAAGCTCAAAAATTAGTATTTGCTTCAGATATGAATGATAAAAAATTGTTCAATTTATTAAGGCTTCTTGGACATTTTAGCCTTTTGCAGTCATGCAGAGTGGATATTTGGAAGATTGTTTAGAATATGAGACAAAGCAAGAAATTCAAGGTTTTTAAGAAACCAAATGAAATTTGGTCTTTATTTCAACTTTCTTTTGAAACCAATGACTGGCCAAATGTCATGATTTTTTAGGTCTCACAGAAATAAGGACTTTGATCGAATCTTAAAGTTCAAAATCATGCCAGTTATCAAAAATATATGGAAGAATATAGTTCTGAGTACTGAAAACACAGCTGGCACTTATATTGAGAAACTGAGTAGACCATTGTTAAAAATTAAAGTGTTCTTCTTCAAGAAGAGATCGATTCTATCCAAATAATTTCTGATAGTAGCTATTATGTTTTTGAAGACTTCCAGTGATGAAAAGCCTTCAGCTTTCCTTCACTAATACTCCCAAAACTTTATTATCATTATCAAAGCGATTTACCTTCTTTTTCATAAAATGTCTGTCCCCTTTTATTCTTTGCAATAAACAAAGTTTCCTTCCTTTTTAGAGTTTAACATTGTAGCTAAGTGTTTACTGATTCTGAATGTCTTTAACTGCCTGTGTGCTCATAGAAAATGAAGCCAAAAGGGCTGCAAACAAGAATAATTTCAGAGTTTTCTAATGCAAATGAATATTCAACATCCTCTCCTGCCTCAACCAGATTTTTCTGCAAAAACTAGTTTTGTTTATGAAAGATGTATTATAAACCCCAGCACATTTAGCTATTTCTTCTCCCTTTCCAGATTTTTGTGTAATAAACAAAAGGTCCCAAATAAATAATTAACTAAAAATGACTTATTTATAATCAGAAATGTTTGGCCACCAGATGGTCCAAAGTATATCTTCATATAATGGGATCTAGAGTACAATTTTAACTCTGCGGGAACAAACAGCAGAGTATTAATAAAATGTCAATTAGCTTAATTTAGTCTCATATCTATTGAATATATATATTGGCACCTACATGGTTTTAATTTCATTTTGGGATTCCAGCTGCTATTTAACACAGAAAACTTTTAAACAAGTAAATTTTTAAAAATTGCAAAAAAAAAAAAAAAAAAAGAAAAAGTCAAAGAATAGAGAGAAATAATTTTAAATGAAGCTGACAAGAAACTTCACTGGTAATTTAAAAACTTTTATGCATCTCCATTGTTAATGTCCTTGATTGTTTTGTCTTTGACATTAAAATTAAAGTGTTCTACTACTCAAAAATAAATTTAATTATCAATATGATCCTGAAATTTTCCAAAAATCAGTATTTCTCTTCCTCCCTACACCCTGCTTGCAGACTCCTAAAATTTTTTGATGCATGGGCAAATTTTTGTATACTTTATACTTAGCTGACTACTCTGAAATACATTATAAAATCGTACATTGAAAGTCATTGGTTTGCACAGTGTCCTGAATGACACTTTTCTTAAAGGAACCTCAAAGAAATTCAGCAGTTACAGTAAACTCACTGTAAGTTTATTCCAGGATTGTATTTGACCCTCTTTCAAGTACAAGTTATCTGAAGGGTCAGGCTGAGAATGGGTGATGAAGGCAAATATATCAAACTGAAATTAATTTCCTCTGTTGTACTGGACCTGTCTGTCTGTGAAATTACTTTCTTCACACCAGGCTGTTTATTTCTGTGTTTGGGATTTCTGACTAAGGCAATGTTGGTAACTCACCACTGTTTTAGCTGTTGCTGAAACATGTTTGCAGAGTCAAGGCTTCTCCTGTTCCTTACTCTGCCCCCTTGCAATGATCAGCCTGGCAGTGGACCAGAGGTTGGGAGGGTCACAGCTGTGACAGCTGACCCAAAGTAACCAAAAGGATATTCCTTACTACATAGCAACCTCATGCTCAGCAACAAAAGCTGAGAGTGTGTGTGGGCTGTCTTCCAACTCAACTGCTGCTTGGAGATGGGCAGGGTATCATTCTTGTTGCGACACATGGCAGTTGCCTTTGTATCACTTGGGTTTTCCCTTCTTGCCTTCTCTAGAACCCTGAACAAGTTTTATTGGTTTTGCTGCTCCTGTTTTCTCCCCCTTCCTTGCTAGGGACAGATGTGAGTGAGAATCTGGGTGGGTGCTTAGTTGCCAGCTGTGGTCCACCCACCAAAGATGTTCATCAGTTGCAGCAAGAGCTGCAAAATCCCTCTGGGAAGGGATTCAGTGTTTGATGATTAGTGAGGGCTGAGCTCAAAGCTATTGAAAATGTAATATGACTACCTGAGTCCATTGGGTTATAAATACCTGCAGCATTAATGTTAAGTTATACATGTTCAGTTGCAGGGACCTTTTGTTATCTGACACATGCTGGCTGTCACACTCTGCAGACTGGGGTTAATAAAGCCACATTGCTGCTAGGAAGGGCTAATATGGTCATGCTGGATGTGTGACTAAGATCTTGTATGTTGTGCTGTGTGCATACCTCCTGCCATCAGAGTTCGTGGTGCATGGCTCTCATTTTAGGGTTTGAGATAACCTAGGATCCATTTCACCCAAGTTCCAAAATTTGCACTGTGCCTCACTCTCAGTGAGGTGTGGAAAATGGTGATTTAACTCTGAGTAAAGAATAAACTCAGTTTTGAGCTTAAATTACAATGTGATCTTCAACTTTAAACTTGGAATGCCTACACAAGTAGATGTCAGAAATTATTGCATTAAAAAACATTAAAACAGAATTTCAGGATTACTTAACTTTATATCCATGCTGCAGCTTGAAGTTCAAACCCTGAATACTTCTCCAAAAGTTCAGCCAACAACATCCACAACTGTGTCCCTTGCAGGAAAGCACCCACATTTCAACTTAACATTCTGTGCCAGAAGAATCTGACCTCCTGTCCTTGTAGTGGCTGTTAAAGTTATGTAGATAACCCTGTCTTGCCTGGCTCCATCTTTTTTTTTTATTTTAATACTTTTCTGTGAGGACAAAATACACAATTTCACAGTCTCTGGCTGTAGTAATTTCCTTTAGAGAAGGATGAAGTACTGGGGTGAACACAACTTCTGCTACATTATCTGAGGCAAAGCATGCACAGTACATAGGGAGGTGTTCACAGAAGAGACTTTGGTCGCTTTATTCCCTCCAAGTCCTTTCCCAAGAAGAAAATCATTCCTCTCTATCAGACATACTGTGCTTTTAGAACACCAGGCCACTAATTTTTTTTTTTTTTCCTTGGAACTCATGTACTTTAGATGAGAGACCAAGTGCTTGTTCTCTAATTAAACCCTATACTGATATTTTTTCAGAACCTGAATTTTTTTGCAGTAGAACATTGCACTGGAATTGTTGATGTCACTAAATTCCTGTGTTTATTCCTGGGATAATTTTGGGTTTTTTTCTATGGTATGGTATCCTGGTTTGGAGGACAGATACTGCCAAGAAAAAGGGCGGGAGCTCCTCCTGAAACGGAGAGTGAAAATCCCCTCCCTCCAATTTATTATAATTTGGAAATTAAGGGGCTCTCAGGCAAAGATGGGTTTAGGAATAACAGTTCTTCACTAATATATCTACAAGACAAACAAAAACAACATCAGCTATGAAAACCACGATGAAAATAGAACAAAAAACCCAGTCCCAGTCACCTTTCCAGTCGCAGACACTCTTCTCCTCCGTGCGGTCCTGGTGGGGACCAGGGCAGACCCCTCGCAGCTGCGGCAGCAGGAGCAGGGAGAAGGATGAAGGAAGAACTCCCTGCTCACTGTTTGGGTTCCAGTTCTCAGTGCTGTTCTCAGAGACAGGAGGCTGTAGCAGTGCAGGGCGCAGGGCAAATCCAACCACGTTCGGACAGCGAGTGTCCCCCAAGAGCACAAGTAGCCCTCTCCCCACCTTCCCCCACCCTGCCCTTTTGTCCTGAGTGATCAAAAGCTGGACGAGCCTCCCAGTAGACTTCCTTAGTATGATAATGGGAAAAATTCTCCACAGAGGAGGAAGATTAAGGGAACAAACACCCAAGAACTTTCTGCATCTATACTGACTGCAGAAAGATAGATTAATATTTTCTCTGACAAGTGCATCATGGAGGCTTGCTGCAATTACTGTTTGTGGGATGTTCCAATGCAGAACAGAGTTCCTTTGCAGCTGGGGCTGTAGAAATATGCAGCAAAGAATGGTGCTTGCTCTGAAGAGTTTACAATATAAATAGACAATAGAGTTGTGAGAGAAAGCTTGCTCAGAGACTTGCCTAAAGTCACACTGCAGGGAAGAGCTGGGAATAGTATCTAGGTCTCCTAATTCCCCCAAGTCTGTTACCTTATTTACTAGGCTATGTTGTCTCCCTCCATTTAATTCTCTTCGCTTTTTCTTTATTCCACTGGATAAAATTCATCAGCACATGTTGCCATATGCAAAAAACATTCACTGAAGTGGGAAAAAGATTCCAGAAAATCAACCCCCTGGAAAAACTCCCCTTCTAAAGATTTGTTACAGTGTACTTTGAATATAGCAAACATCCAAAAGGGAAGCACTCTTCATGACTTTGTGTTTAGCATGTCAGTATAGGAAATTTTAGTGCATTTTTGCTCATCATCTTTGAAGGAGTGGCAAGTCTAGGATGGCATGCAGCATGACCTGTATGGGAAGTATGTACACATATATTTACTAGTTACTTGTCATCTCTGGGATAAAGGAAAAGAGTTGCATTGGGATGAAAGGAGGATAAAAATAGATGTCTTTCAATCTTTCTTGCTATTCCTGTTAATTTCAGGGCATGAGAAATATCAGTTTGAAGAATTTTCCTCAAGTGCAAACCTAATTCTCTGGTATCTCCAGATGTCTCCTGGAACTGCTGTTAATCCCTGCTGTAAGGCTGTATTTATTTATTTATTTATTTATTTATTTATTTATTTATTTATTTATTTATTTATTTATTTATTTGAAAACAAGATGGGATTTAAACAGCATTAAGTAAAATCTTTAGGTCAAAAAAACACATGCTTGAGCACTGGGCATTCCTTGCAATTCCCATGCCTTTTCTGCTTGTTTATTACTATTATTATAACAGTAGAGCAAATAAATACCACATTCAAGACCAATTTGTTATATAAACTGTGCATCTTGTAAGGTAGTGAGCATAGATGGCTGCGAACTGAGCTTCCTGGATTCTCCTCACCGGAAAAGGCTTTTGTTGGTAATTTTTGCAGATGATGATTAAGGTGACTGTCTTAATATGTGCAATAAACCCACAATCCTTTTGTGGTATTTTCCTTGATTTCTTCTGAATTTTAGGTAAGCAGAAGCCTGAATGTGGTCAAACCAAATTCAGAACAAACCACTTTCCTAGCAGGTGCTGAGCACACCTGTAAAGAGGATTGTGTTAGCAATGAGCATTTTTCCCATTTGACACAAGTCCCATGATTTGCAAGAGAGGACTTATAAACCCCATTGAATTCTTTATCTCTATAATCCCTTATCCCTATATAATAATAGTTGAATTATGCATTTGAGAGAGGACTCCTGTGAGCCACCAGCAGTGAAATATTTCTAGGGCTCAGATACTTCTCTGGAATACTCAGATCTTTCTCTCATTTTTTCTCATATATTTGTGAGGAAAAAAAAAAAAAAAACCAAACAGTGAGTTACTCTGGTGGGAAAGCCTGCCTACTGATCAGAAAGGTGATCTCACAGCTATCTCATCAGATACCTGAATCCAGTCCTGTGTCTTCCCTCGCATTAGTTGTGCTACCTAGGGTGAGTCAGCTTCCCAGTAACACGGCATGTCTGTTCACCCTGCTGCAAAACAGGGAATAGCAGCCACCCTTTGCTTTGTTTGATTAAAAGGCGAGTTCTGCAGGCAAGATAGGATTCTTTATTATGCATATGAACAACATCTGGCCTAGTGTGCCAGGTGCACAAATCATTTATTTATGTAATTAGTTAAAAACGTGAGCTAAACTGTGATAACAAATCCATGTAGACACTCTTAGTCCTGGATGAATACAAGGTAAGTAGGGTAAAGGCTTTCTTTTAAAAGCTTAATGCATATTACCTCACATTTGCTACAGGGTAAATACACGTGAGTTGTCCCAGCTGAGCTGACACAGGAACATGTGTTACTCCTTCATATTCACATGCTTGAGCCTTAACCACATGACTTTTAATGCTTTCTAATAAAGTGAGGGATATAAGTTGTACTGGACTCAGCTTTGGAGGATAACTCAAACCTCTTACATAAGCAATGTTTGTTATTGCTCCTGAAATACTCCACAGGTAAAAAAAAAAAAAAAAAGCAAGAAACTTAGCGGAGGAGCTTTTGATCCCTGATCAATTAAATGTCAACTGAATGGACAGAAATTTGGGAAACCAAGAGCTGAAAATCAGTACAATGACTGCTTTTGTGTACTGGTAATGGATACGTGTTCATTTATCTCCTGGTGTAGAACATGGCCAAACAGGTTATTTCAGACCATCTGTGCTTTGCATTAACTTGTTTGTCTTCAAATTAGAGTGGAACAGGAGAGATGAGCTTTTAGATCCAGCTACAGCACTCAGCTGGGATCTAGCAAGCAACAACATCATTTTCCAGAGATTATGGTACCTGCTATATTTCAGCTCAGAGATACGTGTGCTGTAGGTAAAGCACACAACAAAACTGTTTGGACCTAGGGCCAGGCAAGCCCCGGACAAAAAACAAGTATGCAGAACTAGTAAGATTTTCCAGACAAATAGTAGGCTAAGTAACCATACAATGTCAAATACCTGTGCATCAAATTCTGCTTTAAGTTATATGATATAAATCTAGGAAAAAACCACTAAATTTTATGGGATTCACACCAGCAAAGTGGTTGATGAATGACATCAACCACAAGGGCGTAGCAGATGCTTGCTCTCATTCCAGAAAGGCAGTAATAACAGATACTTGCTACATGTAACATTTCTCCCCTTTATATTCTCTATTTCAGGTTAAGTACACCTTTAATGAAATTGAATCATTATTTTTCACTTGTACTTCTTTCTCCCCCTGCGTATTAATCTATAAGGTGGCAGCAGCTTTTTCTTTGTTTATTTCTCGTTTTTTTTTTCTTTTAGTTATTTTGACTTGTCAGCCAACATTAAGTGGGACTGACTTTTCTTTGTATCTTTACTGACAAATCTATATTAGTAACAACATCAATACTGTATTAAACCTGAACTATGGGAATAATTTGTAATCACACTAAAATTAGTAATGTCGCAGATCACATGGCAAGACACAGGGTAGAGAAGTAGAATTACCATTAGCTTGGGTTATTATTACCTTATTAAGGCCATTTAAATAGGCTGTAATTCTGAGAATTTAAAGGTCATTTTGATTTATTCAGTTTAGGTTTTTTATGTGTTTAGAAAACTAATTAAAGAACAAACAGCATGGCTATATCATTCTTAATGGCAAATATGTGTGAAGGGGTTGCCTATTCTGAAACCCAACAAAATCATGAACCTTGTTGCAATTTTCAATATTGAACATTACTTCCACTTAAAAATTATTATTTTTCCATTTCATTAAAACAGTTTCATCCAATTTTGTTCTTAATATTTTGAAAGGGATTTTCTATGAACATTTCTCCCCAGGCTTGGAAGGCTCAATGATCTCTGGCTTGTTTGAGCTTTCAGCAGAATAACCAAAATAAATAAACACAGGGAAAAATAATAATCTCTGAAATAGCCTTTAATCCCCATGAATGACCTACAATTTGTTCACAAAATAATGCTTGTCAATTGTTTAATTTTTCCACAAAGCCTTACACTATGATGGCAATTCTTCTTCACTGTCTACCAAATGATGTGCTTAAGCCTTAAAAAATTGCTTATGTGCCTTCAGCTTTGAGAGTTTTCAGCACCTTAGAAACTGTAAGGCAGCTTTAAGCACTTTGTTGAATAGGTATATTTACTCTTTCTTGAGCATTTTGCAGAAATGGACCACAGCTGTTTAATACAGCTCTGATTTGAATCCTTCTTTAAGATTGATGGTGACAAATTTTGATCCACAGAGACCAGGGCATGGCTATGTAGTGTCACTGTGTTCAGGTGGGGGAAGAGCATTGCAGGTGAAGGTTATGGGTGACATTTCTATCTAATATATACAGAATTCTGAAAGGACTAAGTGTAGCCATGACAAGAAAGTTAACAACGTGATTTTATATAAAACCCCATAATTTTCTTTTTGACTACTAATGGCACAATGTATCTGTTGCTCCAGATCAAGCCTCACACTACACTGTACAAAAAATTCCAAAATTTTTTACAGCTTCACAAGTCAAAGTCACATAAATCCTACTTTCTTTACCACATAGGCTTTAGTATGAAGTCTTCCTCTCTAAAGGATCCAAGTGACAAAAAAACAGTTTATTAATGCTATAGTTTCCTAAGAAGGAGGATCTCTTACAATATCATTCAACATTTTTATTCAGTGATTTTGGTTCAAAACTAAGTTTATCCATCTAGAAATGTTTCCAAAGTCTGTGGAGCTCTGTGGTATTTAAAGTCATGCATCTCTTTCAAAACCAAAACCAAAACCAAAACCAAAACCAAAACCAAAACCAAAACCAAAACCAAAACCAAAACCAAAACCAAAACAAAAAAAACCAAAATAACCAATCAACAACTGACCAACCAACCAACAAACAAACAAACAAACAAACAAACAAAACCCCAAAACAATCCCAAACCTCAAGGCGCAATTTTTCTTTCAAAAAACATTAAAAATAAAATTATAATTGTAAATTTTAGGGGCTATCCCATTGTTGAGTTAATTCACCTTTCACCTAACCATAAGGATCTTCTAGAATCATAGATATTAAGGGTGCAAATGATGGGTCTTTTCAATCCAATCAACTGTCCTATAAATATATAGTCACTACCAAATATGAGCCCATTCATTACACAACACCTGGTGCAAACTTGGTCAGGTACTCATGTCAACTTGCATCTCCTTCTGGAAAGGGAGAACCAAAGGCAGCCTCCATGCTGAGAGAGATGAGTGCGTGGTAAAGATCTCAAGACCTTTTCATCCAGATGGCATTCCGAGAGGCTGGTTGAGCTCCTGACCCCATTCTGCTTTTGTCAGAGAGAGAAGACGAGTTAGTACAACAAGTCCTGATTTAGTGTCTTATCTAGAACATGTTTCCTTCAAAGCTCAGTATTCTGGTGCGGGTGCCAGACATAACTGGCAGGGAGAAGTGGTTACCACTTGTGCACCACCAGAAGCATTTCCCACAAAGTTGGGGGATGTCACTGCAGCTCTTATTCAGAAAACAACTCTCCCAGCTTGTCCAGGGAGAACTGACAAGGTTATCACCAGAGGCAACTTGCTAAAGGCTGCAGCTGACAACAAAAATGAGGGTATGTGAACATTAATATCCAAAGAGACAGCTACCTGCTGGAAGCCCTTGTCTGGAAGAGGTGCAGGGACAGTATAAATATAACCCTCTCTTCATCTCTTCCCAGGAAGTTATGAGGCCAACCCATATCTGCAATAACTGGAATCTGAGAGGCAACCACAAGAATTGTCTTTTTGTTGTTGTGCTGTTAATAAGTTTTACACGTGGAAAATTGTTTATCCTGGTTGTGGCTTCCATGTCTTCTTATTGCAGGACCTCCAGCATTAAATCAATCCTTACATGTAATGTTACTCACTTGACAAGCTGTGTTTGTCTTAGTGCAGTGCTGCTATTTGTTCTGTGTGCAGTCACAGAGGCACGTGATGTGTGAGAAAACCAGGCAGAGGAGCTGGTTGATCTGCACAGAGGACAGAGAGAGCTGGCTCTGCAACAGGGTGGTGGAGGGGAAAAGGGCTCCATTGCCCTCAGGCTTTTGTGGCATACTGAAGGTACCCAATGAAAATTTATTTAAAAAAAAAAAAAAAAAAGTAGAGATGATCACTTATGAGTGTATCTCTTGTAAATACTATTCCTTAGTTTGCTCTTGATGACGTGCCTCTGATTTTATTTATTCAGGTAACTGGGTTTCCCAATTAATGGGTTAAGGATAAGATTGCAGTCGTGGAGAACTTTGGGCACACAGATTTGGCTGCTGTCTTCAGAACATCTCAGAGAACCACCCTGAAAAATGCTGTGTGCAGAAGCTTTCCTGACCCAGCAGGCACGACCCTGGGTTACGTTTCCCTGAAGCACTGTCTCTGCAATGCTCCTTGCTCGATCTGACAAGTGGGGGAGTAAACAGAAGAGGAGAAATTCCTGTCCGGAAAAGTGAATCCACCACCCAAGTGGCTCATCCCCAAACTGGCAGCGCAGATGAATGCTCCCACTTCTGCTCCCTCAATGGGATTGTTGCCTCTGGATGACCAGAGAGGAGCAGTAAAGGTTTTGTAGCAGCCTGGAGTCAAAGTTTGGGAGAGTTCCTGCTGTCTCTGATATTCCAGGATAAAGACATTCAGAGTACAATACTTAAGCAGAATTTAATCTAATTTAATTTTTATTATTTTTTCTAGTCCACTTTAAATTTTTTGTTTAATTTAGATATTTAGTTTAACATGACTCCTAGCATGAAGCTGGACTTCATTGCTTGACCTTGGAGCTTTTTGTACTCTGAGTTTAATTGAGGAAGTGCAGAGCTACAGAAATGCCTATCTTGGCCTTGGGCTTGTTCATGCAACAAAAGACATTGAAGTTTAGAGGAAAATGCAGTGAGATACGGACAGCAATGGCTCAATGATAATTTTGCCTACAAGAATTTTCTTAAATAAAAGGCAAGAAGCGAGCATATACAATAAGACTCTTTTCTGTCAAAACTTTTAGGCCAGTTTCTCTGCCTAGTCACAAGGAATATGGAGCCTTTCTAGGTCCTGTTTACATCCTGATACAACATCAGTGTCATTCCTTCTTACAAACTCAGATTTAGCTACACATCCACTGTGTAGAAGCTTCCTAACATGAGAAACTAAAATTGACCTAGCTCTCACCTGCACCTTTCAGGAACCTGGAGTACAGGTATAAGACATGTTCTTTATGAGGTGACCTTTTGGAAATGGATATTCTTTATTTTCTTTTTGCACAAGTTTCAAAATAAAAGGGAAAAAAAAGGGAGGAAAACAAAAATAAACAAGCAAAAAAAAGGAGCAAGAAGAGAAAGAGAGAGAAAAAGAAAAGAAAGAGAAAGAAAGAAAGAAAGAAAGAAAGAAAGAAAGAAAGAAAGAAAGAAAGAAAGAAAGAAAGAAAGAAAGAAAGAAAGAAAGAAAGAAAGAAAGAAAGAAAGAAAGAAAGAAAGAAAGAAAGAAAGAAAGAAAGAAAAAGAAAGAAGAAAGAAAGAAAGAAAGAAAGAACATTCTAGATGTAAGACTGGAATCAGTGGACCAAGATCACTTTGAGGTAGGGATGTCAAAGATGGCACAAATGAGAAATTTTTTTAGAGGGCAGAATCCCTTCTCTGGTCCTCTTCCTCGACCATATTCCTTTCCTGATGTGAAACTATGGAGTATATGAGTTGACTCTGCCCTTTTAGTATCTAGGTTTGTTTACTTTCCTGCATCCGAATCAGGCTTCAAGCCACCTCTCACTGGAACTGGGCGACATCTGATCATACAGAATGCCAAGGCTGTTTTTCTGAGGCTTTAAGACACCTCCAGATATGTTTACAATTTACAGTTTTTTTCACTGTAGGTAGAGAAAAAAAAAAAAAAAAAAGACAAAAACAAAACCAAAAAATCAACAAAAAAACCAAACCAGTGCCTTTCAGTATGAGTTGACCAAGCTAGCTTCAAACTTTGGATTGCTTGGCTTGTCTTACAGTGGCATTAGACATTAAGCAGGGCTGCAGAACAGCTAATAGGCTGTGTTAATACATCTACACCTCATCCAGCAAAATCAGAGGACAGAGAGGGTAAGCATCCATCTGTCTGCAAAAGGCTGTATAGACTTTCACTGTGTCATGAGCTAGACTTTGTTAATGTGTAATGAAATTAATTAAAACCTCTCCCTTCCCCCAATATTGGTTAAATATTATGACTCACCTGGTTGCCTTCTGAGCATAATAAAACTTGACAGGACTGGAGGCAGGGGGGGAGGCATGGAGAAAGGAGGGGATGTGAGATGTTTCTTCCTCTTTGTGTCTATCTGGCTTTTCAGTGCAAAGTCACATTCT